>NW_024429201.1:16577682-17177682 GCF_017639785.1 Mesocricetus auratus | reverse complement strand
CAATTAAATTTCCATTAAAACAGTGGAACGTCCAATTCCATACCTGTGTCTAAGTGTGGCTCCTCCACCAGCTTCTGCGTGCCCCTAGACTCGTTAGCTGTGCAAAACCCAGGACCTCCCAAACCCTGAATCAAGAGCCCCGAGACTGGGGTTAGCAGATGCTCATCAACTAGATTTACAGATCACTAAGTAGTGTGTTAGCTTGAGAGCCCCCACTGGAAATAAATGCTCTTTACAAGGAGTTGTGAAATAATCAGTGCTATGCATCATGGAAATACATTATCCACACGAGTGAATGAAGGTAATAGAAAACACACTTGTTTAATTTTCTTCCATCTCCTCATAGATTAGAAACAGCACATGCCTGGCCATGCCTTCATACCCAGAATGCAAATGTGTGTGTGTACAGTGGGGAAGAGTGAATGTGTGAGTCTGTGGATACATGAACAGGTGTGGGTGTGACTATATTTGTGTGTATATGAGTGTGTAGGGGGTTCAGTGTGCTAAAGACGTGTGAGAGCATATGTGAATGTGTGTCTGAGCACACATTTATATGAGTGTGTATGAGTATGAGTGTAAGTAGATGTATAAGTTTGTATGTGCGTATATATGTATGAACATGTACCTGAGTGTGGGGGAGTGTGTGTCCATGTGTAGTATGTGAGAATAAGTGTATGAGTATGATTATAATTATATGAGTGTGCAGGTGAGTAAGAGTGTGTGCATGACTTAATGTATATGTTCAAGTATGAGTGTATCTGAGTAAGACAGAGTTTGTGTGTGAATATGCTAGTGTGTGTATGCATGTGAGTCTGAGTGAGTATATATGAATGTGTATTAGTGTATAGGTATGTGTGTGCAAATGTGTGTGTGAAAATGGACGTGGGTGTTAGTGTATGAGTGAATATATAAATATGTATAAGTGTCTGAGTACACACATGTGTGAATTTGTGTGAGGGTGGGGAGTGTTGGTTGTTGGTATGTGAATTGTGAGTATATGAATTTTTGTGAGAGTATGTTTGGGTATTTATATGAGTGTGTGTGTGTGTGTGTGTGTGTGTGTGTGAATGCGTTGGAGTGAGTGTCAATTTTTGTGCATGTGAGTATGAGAGTATGTACATGTGTCAGTGTGAATGTGTTAAACATGTTTGGAGAGAGTTCATGTCTATGTGTAATTGTGTTAGAGTGCATGGAGTGTGTAGGAGTATATGAGTAGGTGTGCCATCATATATGTGTGTCTTTGTGTATGTAAAAGAAATTGTATGTGTGTGTACTGTATTAGTGAAGCTAGGCCACAGGAGCCTGCTTCTGTACACACAGCTGTTGTTAGAATCCCTTCCCATGGGGAAACTTAAGCACCCTTTACTCCTTCTCCTAAGATCCCAAGGACAAACAGAGGCTCCATTCTGCTAGAGCTCACTCTAGGGGACCAGATTGTTTATTAGGCTTCCTTCCAGAGCTTAGGTGAGGGGTACTTACAGAGCTAGAGTGCTCCTCCTCCAACAGACCACACATGGCAAGCCTTTACCCAACAAGGATGAGGACTTCCCATAGCCACACAGATGGAGCCCCACTCCCCTGGTCCTCCCTTGGGCTATAAGTTCTAGCTCCTTCCCCCAGACTAGTTGCAATTAAGGCAGATATATACAACAGGATTATAAGCACAGCCGCCATGTCCAAATTTCACCTGGGTGCTAAGAATCTGAACCTAGGTCCTTCATGCTTGGACATCAAACATTATGTTGACTGAGCCATCTGCTCATCTGAGTCCTGTGCTCTCTTTTGCTTGCTTTGTCGTTTGTTCCTGGATGTGTGACTGTAAGTGATTCCGGGGCAGCAGTCATACTTAGTATGAATCCCTCCATCTCAAAATGCTTCCAATTTAGCTTCGAAGAGAAAAATCTCCAGTTCTACTGTCCTCAATTGCAAAACTATTGCAGCTCTTTGAATGGGAGCAATGTAAGAAATTGATCTGATGCAGGATATGTCTTTTGATTAATTCAGTTCATTTGAGATAATGGACCTTGAAATTCACTTTTCTTCCTTCCACCTCCTGGTTTCAAGTTCTGAGAACTCCTGCTTCTCTCCCCCCACCTCTCTTTCTGTCTCTCCTCTAGTGATAAAACCTAAAGCCTAGGCCATGACCATGCTAGGTAAGTGCTCTACCTCTGAGCCACATCCCCAGCACCAGCCGTTACATTTGCCGCTCTCTTTCGTTGTGTTCTTAGACAATTTATGCAACGTCTACAACTGAGCTACAGTGCTCTTCCTACCTGCAAGGTGAGTAATAATACATGAACATACATAATATATTACATATGCTATATATCACATAAGTATGCACATATGCTTATATATGGACAGAAACACACATATAATTAAGGAACATTAACAACCTAGGGACAGATCATGCTCAATGAATGTCAATTCTTGGTTATTGCTAAGATGGGGGAACCTATTATTTATTAGCAGTGAGAAACAGAGATAAGTGAAGCTCAGGCCTTGCCTTAGGGAGACTGTTCAGATTTCAACTGAAAAACCCATATGGGTAAAACAGGGGCTGAGGGTAGAAAGTTGGGAGAGGCTGATAAAAGTCTTGAAAGAACATGTCTATGAAATTAAAAATGACTAAGTATCTGTTGTAGGGGTGAGCCCACAAAACTATCCACCCAAAAGGGCAGGGATAGAGAGATAAGCATAGGTGGGATATTTAAGGAAAAGAAAAATGCTCTCTCTCTCTCTCTCTCTCTCTCTCTCTCTCTCTCTCTCTCTCTCTCTCTCTCTCTCTCTCTGGAAGCCTGCCATGCTTCTGACCTTTCAGCTTCTGTGTAAGTTCTTTCTCTGGTAAATAAATATATTATATTCCATTCTGCATTGACCTCCCTCTTCAATCTGTCTCCCAGGGAGACTGGGAGGGAGGACTTCAGGCAGAGAGAGCAGTGTGAGTCATGTGAGAAGAGTTAAGTGGTCCATCACACTTAAAGACCAACTTGGTTCACAGGTTGCAAGCCAGAAGGATGGAGGAGAAAATGTGGTATGAACTAGAAGGGAGAACATAGAAAACACACACACACACACACACACACACACCACGTTGGAATACTCACTTCTTAACTTTGTGGGCTTCCATGGTTTATTTAACCTCTCTAAGCCTCAATGTTCTTCTCTGTAAAACGAACCTGGTTACACTTTTTTCTATGGGGTTCTCAAGACATTGAATGTGATCATTCCCACAAAGCCCGGCACACTACAAGCAAAATTATAAACAAAAACCCAGAGACCTTACTGAGTTTAAAAGTGTTGGTATCCATCCAGATCATGCCAAAAAAAAAAAAACCTCACTGTTTTGAATTGCTTCAATTGCCTGGGTCAGCATCAATGCTAATGCATGCTGGCTGGGTGACTGAATTAGTTCTGGTAAAGAAAGCACAAGGAAAATGCATTGAAAGACAGAAATAAACAACAATACCAAATTAATAAAGAGTTGGCGATCTTTTTGCATGATGAAAGAGAATATGCATGACAAAGATTTCAGAATACTTCCAATACAAGATGCCAACCAGCATACTATTAGTGGAAGGACATAGTAAACGGAGTGAATGCAGTCCATCCATTGTAGGATGGCTCAGTGTTGGACATCCTGTAATTTATTTTTATGACTTCCATTCCACAGAAATGTTCAGTGCTGGACTAAATGCTCCATCTTGAACATGTAAATGCACACTGTTGTATATAATCCTTGTGTGTTCTCACCTGGGCCTCCATGTACAGGGGAAATCCTACAGAGAAGGCAACACAGAAGAAAGAAAATGATGTCAAAACAAAGACTTTAGTTCCAAGAACTTCTCTAGTGTCTGGTTTTCACTACATCTAACAGACTTGAGTGAGATTCACAGATCCCTAGGCAACATACTAGGATGTCCACCACAAACCCAAGAGGCGAGTTGGACACATTAGCTCTCATGATTCTGGAGAGAAGACTGGCTGGTCCTGAGCGTGCTCTGTGACTTCGGTCCATCCTAGGCTGGCCACTATCATGCCATAACAAGAACTTGAGGGACAGGCCCACACATGTGCATCTGCCTGGCAAGTGGTGCCTCTGTTGCTATGGCCCTCAGATTGGACAGTTCGCTAGCTGGAGTGGACTGCTGGTGGGCTGTACTTTTCTGGCACCTTGAACAAGGATTGCCTTTGTTTTCTAAAATTAAATAAATGAAAGAAAAACGTGGTTGCATTAGAAGACAGAACTCTGGGTGGAGGGGTATCATCCTCTACTACTGGCTGTATTACATTGGAGAAATCACTTTGTCTCTTTAGCTTTAGGTGGTCATGCCAAGGAAGTGATCAGATGGGGGCACCTTTAACCCCTTTTCCTGTTCTAATGTTTTGGCTCTCTAAGACTATTATCTGTCACTTCTCATGGATACTTAATATGAAATCAAATTCAACATTCACTTTCTCAGAAATGATGGCCTGCTTCACAGGCATAAATGGAAGAAAGGAACAGAAAAATGAAGAGTAGCGCCTCTACTGAAATGCAACCTTTAACTTGTAGAGGGGTGTGAGTGGACGAGGCAAAGCAAATATAGTCTTTGCAAAAATTGTGGAGACCATGGCTTCCCACTGGACAGGAGGTGGGGGCGGGGCACTCTGCCTGCAAGGTTAAGTTTGGCCCATTGCCTGTTCGGTAACTGGAGTTTTATTGGAACACAGCCACAGTCACTCATTTACATTTTGTCTATAGCAACAGAACTGAATGGTTGCAGTGAGACTGTGTGGCCCTCAAAGCATAAAATATTTACAGAAAGTTTGCCAACCTCTGCTGTATAAAATAAAAATGGGTTCTCTTAATTAGCATTCATCTGGCTCCATTCTCCCTACAAGTCTGGGAAGAGTTTGGAAGCATCTTGCTTCTTGCAGGCTCAGGAGAGATGTGGGGTTGACCCTAGTTTTCAATGCGTGCAGCTACTTGGTCTGCATTCTGATTTACACTGTCTTGTTGGTAGCTGCGGAATTTTAAATGACTTGGCCTAAAAGACCCCTCTTTTCTGGAATGGCAGCAGCGGTGAACGTTTGCTTTGGAGAAGTTTGGAGACCCTGAACCTTCCTCTGTATAACCCGGCAACTCTGAAGCCACTGATGAAAGGCTCAATGGCTGCAAAGCTGATCGTTGGCTCACTATATCGATTCTCCCAAAACACAGATGTCAGCCCATGAGGTCTCTGCCTCTGATGCCCTGTGACCCACTCCTGTGAACAGAGAAAAGCCTACGCTTGTGAACAGGGTGATTAGTTTCTGAGTCTCTTCTTTCCAATCTTGAATTCTATTTCTCTCTTCTCTTTCATGTACTTTCTGATTGACTCTCAATCATGCACTTTCTGGTTGACCTTAAATTCCAGGAGAACCCGTTCAGAGTGAAGTTTATATTCTTATCCACCTCTTAGCTTTTCCCCCAATGGCGGTGTTAAAGATGTCACGCACTAGGTAGATCTAACTCATATCTTCCCTACCAATCTGCACACTATATCTGCTGGCAGGACCATAGCAGACTATGCTTTCAACCACATCCAAGTGAATTAATCAGTTAGTAGATGATGCTTTTTAATAAAATATGATGTTTAAAAAATCTTTACAAAAGCTTTACAATGGAAGTTGTATTTAAGTTAAAGGATACTGCTGTCTGCATAAGATAAAAGAGAATCTTAGAAGGGAGGCTCTATTCCTCGGTTCAGCATGATGGGACCCTGAGGAAGTTACGGAGCCCTTCCACAACTCAGTTTCTATATGTATTTTTAAAATTAAGAAACAATTTTCCAAGATAATCATATTCACTTCAGCTTTGATGTTTTTATTTGTTATTGGTTTTGGTCTTATTTTGATGTCTAGTCTCTATGAACCACACAATCTAGACACTTCAAAGGAGATCATCCTTCGTAGGGAAATGTTGATAGAAAACATGGGCTCTGAGGAAGGAGTTGGAAAGAAGGTGGCTATTAATTAGATCCTTACAGATGTCACAGACAGAATATTAGAAAAATATGCTGGCTTGTGCAGGGTTTTGAGACAAAAGAGCAAGAATTAAGAGCAAGTGTGAGAACCATGGGGATACACCATTTTCCTCATCAGGCTATCTTCTCCTGGAAATGTATGAGACCTTCCTCTCTAACATGCATATAACCTCAGAGTTCAAGACATGGTGGGTGTATTTAAATACCTGTGCTTTAAGATTCTTCCCTGAAACCTCAGTGCCAGAAGTTCTCCCTCCCTTCTTCCTTCATTTATTCTTTATTGAGGTGACACCTTTAGCCTAAAATATTCTTTTGTCAGCTCCCCATCATGGGTCTAAGTAATATGCATCTAATTTGGTGACAGTTCAAAGTTCATTAATACAAATGAATTAATATGTCCTTAGCTTACTAGAAAGGCTTTGAAGCTGCCTGGGAAGTTACTTATGATTCCATACAAGTTCGAGACACCCAGATTATTCAGAGATGTATGTATGCTGTCTTTCCCTGTCTGTGTTTATGTTCAAGGCCACGGGTCGCCACCCTGGGGATTGTGGGGAGGAGCCATTTTGCTTCCATGCCTGTGAAGTTCTGGCAGATTTCACTTCAGAAGGAATCCGGGCTCTGAAGGATGTTCTTTTGGCAGGCGGCCGGATGAGTTCGGATTCCATATTGCCTTTGTGCTTAGTATTCAAGGGACAGACTTGTCACAGTTTAAATTTTTATCAAAGAAATCGCAGTAGCATTCCCTGCTCAGAGAATGTAGCCAGATCCCAAGAAGAGCTGCCTCCCTTGCTCTTCAGGGAAACCCACCCATCAGGAGAGGTTTGAAGAGATGGAGAGTTAAAACCTGTATTTCTTAGAGCAATTGTGTGCTTAAAAATGGTCAGAGATTATGCTTCCTTTGCTGTTTCTTGTTCTCCCTATTAATCGACACCTTTCGTTAATGTGATACTCAGGCTCACAGTTTTGCACTCTGACCTATTTAGTCCAATGGGCTTTGACACAGAGGCCGCTTCATCCATTTGCTATCACAGTATCATACAGAGGAGTTTCACTACCCATGACTTACTTCTTTAAGGTCTCTCTCTCTCTCTCTCTCTCTCTCTCTCTCTCTCTCTCTCTCTCTCTCTCTCCTCTCTCTCTCTGTCCTCTCTGTCTCTCTTCTCTCCTCTCTCCTCTCTCTCTCTCTGTCCTCTCTCTCTCTGTCTCTCTTCTCTCCTCTCTCCTCTCTCTCTCTCTGTCTGTCTCTCTGTCTCTGTCTCTGTCTCTGTCTCTCTCTCCTCTCTCTCTCTCTGTCCTCTCTCTCTCTGTCTCTCTTCTCTCCTCTCTCCTCTCTCTCTCTCTGTCTGTCTCTCTGTCTCTGTCTCTGTCTCTGTCTCTCTCTCCTCTCTCTCTCTGTCCTCTCTCTCTCTGTCTCTCTTCTCTCCTCTCTCCTCTCTCTCTGTCTGTCTCTCTGTCTCTGTCTCTCTCTCTCTCTGTCTCTCTCTGCCTCTCTCTCTCTCTGCCACAGGAACCTGGCAGCCATTGGGCATTTTAGTGACTTTGCAGAGTTCCCTTTCCTCAAATGATGTATAATTGGAAACATGCAGTAGATAGCCTTCAATGGGATGTTTTCATTTAGCAGGATATGTTTAAGTTTCCTCTAGGTTTTGTATGACTCGATAGCTCATATCTTTTGATTCCTTTTGATCCATTTTTGATTATCTATTCCTATTGGAAGACATCTTGGTTACTTTCTAGTTTCAGTAGGTGTGACTCGAGCCCCTCTAAACACTCGTGGTTTGTTTGAAAATAAGTTTCTAATTGCTTTGAGTAAATATGAAGTATATTGTTTGAGTTATATGGTAAGGACTGTTTGGGGTTATAAAAAAATGTCCGTCTCTTCCACGGTGGCTACATCATTTTCTTGCCAAGGATAAAAGAGAGCTCCCATTTCCTCATGCTCGCCAGTCTTGGATGTGGTCAGGGTTTTGAATTCTGGCTATTCTAATAGATGGATAGAGATACCTTGCTATTTTTTTAATCTGTAGTTCTATAATCCTCTATGATACTGAGTGTCTTTTCATAAACTCATTTGCTATCTGTATTACTATTATTATTATTACTAGTAGTAGCGACAATACATTAGCTTTCTATGACTGTAATAAAAGTATTTGAACTAATCAACTTAAAAGGTGGAAACGTTTTGATTCAGCTTGTGGTTTTAGTGAGGTTCCTTGGCGCTGTGGTTTGAACCTTTGCCATCACAGGGCATCGTGGTAGAAGTGTGGTGGAAGGAACTCTTTTATCAAAGGTGGGAAAGACTGCAGCCCTGATGCCCCTTTCAACCACACCCCAATGACAACTTTTTCACTAGTCCCCACTACTAAAAGTTTCGCCACCTCCCAGGATTGCCACAGTTTTGGGAATGAAAGGTACATGTTAACCTTTCAAGGACACTCCAGATCCAAACAAGAACAGGGGATCCTTTGAAGCGAATTTTTGATTGAATTTTCCAATTTTTGCCTAATTTTAAACAGGGCTACTTGTTTGCTTATTGTTGGGTGTTAATGGTTCTTTATATATTTTGGGTCAGTGGGTTAAGGAACTTCCTGCTATGACCAGAGTCATAGAGATCACAGAATGTCCTAAAGGTACTGTGCTTCATTGGGCTCATCGTGTAGTTGGGAATCAAGTGCTCAGTTACCATAAATGTGTTTGTGCTAATACTTGGGATACAATATTGGTATTGGTATCACTTGAGCTGTGTTCTGGGTAACCAGGAGTAGCATGGGACTCTCCTTTTGTCTGATCCTGCTGGCAACTCAGGAGTTGCCTTCCTCATTACTAGGGAGGTGTATTCCTTGTGAAGCAACTTGTTTTTATTTTATTGTCTTTTAGGGGGAAAAACCTTGGTTAAAAAAAAAGAAAGCAAGGCTAGCAACATCCATTTAGCTGATCTTTCATGGGATGGGGTTGGTGTGAAATATCTACCAGGCTATCAGTGACTTTAGAGCAGTTAGCGGGGTGGGAATTCCAAGACAGGGAGAGGTTTCCTGCTTCCACACTTCAGGAGAACAGGTAAGATCATTGGAAACCTGATGGTGTCAATCACAGTGAAGGCTGTGCTCCATGGAACAATGAACCGTAGGCTGCATTTACTTGGCACTTCTCCGGTCACAGCATCATCTCATTCATCTTCACAGTGACTCCTCTACGTGGCAATGGCCTTTGTGGTGCAGACTGTGCAGTCAGCCCTAGTCAGGCCTGATTGTGGCTTTGGCTGAGGTGTCTGACGTTCAGCTCCATGTTAGAGAGTGGAGCTGTCTGCCTCGTGGTCTGGGCTTCTCGTGGAAGATCTCTACCTTCAAGCGATGCTGTGTCAGACAGAGTGAGTCTGGCTGACTGCGTCACCAGACTGAGCTTCACAACTGCCGCTGCTGAACCCCGGTGCTTGCTTATGTCAGTCACATGGATTCATTCTATTGGTTTTTCTTTTTTTTTAATAAAAGAAAATTTCAACTTTAATATAATTAATGAGAGAAATGCTCATTGTGTAGTGAAATCAGACAAATATGAATAAATAGAATAACTAGAATGAATTTAATTCCTTATACAGACATATAATATACATTAAAAACTATAGGAACATGAAGCAAATGCTAGCACATATTTAGGTGATGAGATATAGGTGACATTTCAAATGATCATTTTTGTATGTTTTATTCTATTTTCTATAATTCCTACGTTAATATGTGTTACTTTGTATTGATAAAGAAAGTAATAGTAAGTGCCATTAAGAGGGTTCTGATAAGCTTCTTGTTTATTGTCTCCAAACCCTCTTAGGTTTCAGTGTTTTCATCATTGCTTCTCCAGGATGTGAGCCTGTCATGAGCATGCATTGTGGGGCATTTAGAGCACAGCCACATTAGTCAGGACCCCTCCAACCCTGCCCCCATACTTTCCCTGAGTAACACTGCAATCGGCATTTTCTGCAAGAGTTTACTCAGTAGCAGCACACATGTGGAGGAGTGATCTCTACCTTTGGTGTCTGAACAGCAGCAAGAGGAGGCTGTAGCTAGAGGTCAGGGCTGAGAAAGGCTGGAAGGAAACAGAAGCGCAAAGCAGGACCGAGATTTTGAAGAAACGAAGCTGTTTGGGCTGTGCCTTTAATATCAGCACTTGGCAGGCAGAGGCGGGCAGATCTCTGTGAGTTTGAGGCCTACAGAATGAGCTCTAGGACAGACAAGGCTACACAGAGAAACCCTGTCTTGAAACAAAAAACAAACAAACAAACAAACAACTTCAACATGTGAGGGGTCCCCAGCAGAACTGGTTATTATGACTTTTGAATAGTATGGAGTAGGACGCAACTAGGCCAGTGAATAAGAGACAGTTTACAGAAACAGTCTCTCTCTCTCTCTCTCTTTCTCTCTCTCTCTCTCTCTCTCTCTGTGTTTCTATGAGCTTATATATTTATGTACTATAATATATACACAACTATATACATATACAAACATAAGCACTGCAGTTTCTTCAAGGCATTACTGCAGGTTATCTGAGCCTAAGAATTTTAATTTGAAGATATTATGACATCTTACCACTGGAGATTTATTATTGTGTGTTGGAAATTTGGATACACAAAGGCCTTCTTAAACCTATACAAGATCCTATTTTTTCTTCTGATGAATGTTTCTCTAATACAGCAGAGTAAAAATTTCCCTAAGTTTTACATCTTATTCTTTAGTCATCTAGGGAACTTACTGTTTTGTAATTTTACCTGCTTGTGTTTTAAAATCATACCACCTTTCAGAGCTACTTGCATTGCATATATACATATATGGAGACATAGGGGAGTGAGGGAGAGGGAGAGAGTGGGTGCCAAGAAAGTAAGCAGATTTCTAATGGCAAGGAATGAGTATTTATTGGCATGCTTTTATCCTTCTTGAAAGAACTCACAGGCTTCATATCAGGTCTCTAGATTGCACTAAGATTCTCAGGTGCTCTCCAGTCATCCCGAGAAAGATCTTTCAGACTGTATGGTGTGTGAAGGGCCGCCCTGTTGCTGAGCATGCTTAAGCACCCCGAGGCTTGAGCAGATGTGCCCATTGCATCTTATTTCAGTTGTCCTTAGAGTCTGGGAGTCAGAGCTCTTCCCGTTGTCTGGAGCTGTGTGACCCCCTTGCCCAATTAGTAGCCACATAAGTTTGAAGAACTTTTATTGATGGAAAGCGTGACTCATGGTGTTTACTGCTCTGTGTCCTGCTGAGGTTCTGTCGCCTGACTGACTGTCTTAGTTTGCCTGAAAGTGCTTGGATTCTAATTCTTTTTCTGTCCCCGGTCCATAAATAGAAACTATGTTTATTTTTGCCATGGAATATACATACATTTCAGTTCTAGGAAAAGAGGAAGAACACTCTACTTCTACTAGCCAGAAGACAGGTTCAGAACTGAACGAATGTTTGATTATTTGTTTTGTTAGAGCTCCCCTTCCCCAACAAATGAAAGCATCTATTGATCCCAGGGAGGGGGAAAGGAGAAATACTAACATGTTCACTGACTTCCATTCCACCCCTGCATAGAAGCCACAGATGGCACATAGTCAAATGGAAACTATTGTTTCCTTTCTCTTTTGCCTAAATTCTATAGTAGGGCTACTGAGCAGAACTGCATTGCTGCATCTTGAAGTCACTCCTAGAAAGTATGAGGATGACAAGACAAATTAGTGGATGCGGCCCTGTGGCGGCCACTGAAACATTGACCATGCATGTGTGGCTGCATCTCTGTGAATTTCTGGTAGGGATTGCTGCGGTTTTGGCACATTCATATTTTCTCCTTGGAAGATTTGATGGAGGTAGCCATCACTTTTATAACTATAAATTCAAATCATACTTCCTCAAGGAAGAATTATTTTTTTTTATCTTTTGAGCAAAAGACTTAATTGTAATTGTTGGAAGGCATTGCTAGAAGGGACCTATATCCTACAGATTCATAGATTCATTTTGTAACACAAGAAGATGCATGCTGTGCTCGCGTGAGTTTATCTAGTTCCATTCCAAGAGTGTTATATTTTGCAAAGAGCAATGTTTGGAGAGAGATAAAGTTGAATGCCTAAAAAAAGATGTTCTTCCTACGATCTCCAAAAAGTAACCTTTTATTTCACAAGCCACTTGGAACTCACTGCAGACTGTCTACAAAGAATCTAGGTTACATTTTTGGGGTTTGGAGGGTTCTTTATCCCCCAAGTAGAGAAGAAGTGATCTCAGAGTGTTTCTTCCACCCAGGACAACAAGGGAAGATTTATTAGCCTGTTGTTGGCAGGTTTGAGGTCCAGGTTTGTGTATTTTATGTTGTTTTCTTACTCCATGAGAGCTGGTTCTGGTCCCTGTGTGTGTTTGAAGTCTGCACAGGAAGCTGGGCTTAGAAGAGCCTCATTGCTAAATGGATTCCAAGGCTCTGGGAGCAAGGGCTAAACTCTGGGCCAAGAACAATGTAGAATCTTAGCCATCGTGTGGAAGCTTGGGCAGGAAAGAAGGACCTTGTGCTGGTCCTATGGCAAAGAAGTCAGTGGCTTGGTGACTGGGAGGGGTATGGGAAAGGACACAGTGACAGGACTATCATCTAGGATTTCCTTAGCTAGCTGTATTTGTCTGACCTCCAAGGTGCCTGGCCATGGTCCAGTGTGGTAAGAACATGGCTGTGAGAACCTGGACCACAGTCACTATGGAAAATGCAGTTGCCTCATTGTGGAAAGATTTTACAATCTGCAATTTGCTGTATGCCAGCCATCCTTCCACTGACAGCCTTGAAAAAAACTGAAAAATAAATTTAGAGTTTATGTATAATAAAAACTTTATGTGCCATAGAAATTGTTCCACTGGGACTGTGCTCAGATCCTTGCCTGAGCCACATCTTCTAGAGAGCTTGTGTTTGGTGATGTGTTGATTTAATTTTCCAATTCATGCCAAATTAAATAAATACTCACATTTTTGATCTGGTAACATAGAGTGAATAGCCAAAGGGATTTGTGATCAAAGGTTGCACGCCTTCAGGGACTAGCAGTTGAGTGATGTACATTAACATATTTCAGCCTCAGACCAGTTGGCCGAAACCAGCCAGGCATATTCCTGATGCGGAGACATGCAGTGAAACATGAAAACAAACAGTTCTAATTATGCCCATCTAGTCATGCGTTGGCCTCAGTTGCATATTCTTTCATTTGAAGTGGGTCAGCGGAACTTGGAATGTTCCATCTGCAACATTCTAGCTTGTTAGGATCATACTGACCAAAATTAATTGAGTCTGGTTCACTCAGTAAGAAACCAGATCACTTTAATATTTATACAGCTTTTAACCTCTTCTGGACAAACCACAACAAAACAATTCAAACCAAATGTGGTGTGTACCGTGCTCACAAGACAACCTATTCATATTTATGGATGTGCAGGCCAAGCCTTTGTCAACCCTGTATTCTTCAGAGTTTTGGGGTTGTGTTGTTTTGTTTAGGGTATGTTGTTTGTTGTTTTGATGGTTGAGATAGCATCATGTTTACTTTCTGTTAGGGCTAGATTCTTTCACTAGCATAATTGCTAGCCCCTGCATAATCAGCTTGCAGATCTTGGACGTGGCTGGCATTATGTTTATGTAAGCTGACATGCACCCTTGCTAGGAGGGATTCCAGAAGCATCTTCAGCTCTCATACCACTACCTCATCATTGGCAAATCAGCTGGCAACACAAGACAGACGGTACCACATTTCAAGCAGAAGTCTACTGCTGTTGCTGCCTGATGAGTGGGCACCAGTTTTTCAGATGTTGCATATAAAAGAAAAACCACCAGGTGTGCTAAGAGCAATCTTTGCCTTTCAAAGTTGAAGACTTTTAATTCTAAATAGAATTACCTCTTCCAGTTAAATATAGCAGGGAATGGAGACATTGGAAAATTCAGACATGTGTCAAGCCATATCATGGCGTGTGAACTTGCCTCACAGATCCTAACCCAGTTAGTTTGCTTGAATCTTAACTTCTGAAAGTCACAAACAATAATTCTATTTTAATGTTTTTTCTTCCCTGTGTAAATTATTTCATTGAAAATGTCCAGTGTCTAAGGTAGTTTACAGATAAGAAGCCATGGCCTGATTTGTTTGCAATGTACATGCTGTTATGGCTAAGGATATCTTAATGCCTTTATTTTAATTCACCCAGTTATATAGTAGGAAGGTCCAATTGCCTGGTTAGAGACAAAACTCTGCTGTTTTGACATTTCTGAACTTTCAAAGTTTATAGAGCCAACATTTCCCATTTTCTCTTAAGAGGAATATCTCTTATTGTAAATCTTTGTCTGCACACATCTCCACACACACAGCCATCTTATGTGTCTAAAGTTTCCAGTTAACTTTATCCTAAGTACCGTTTTATATTGCAGTTCCTAGGAAATTCCAGTATCACAGCCGAGATTCCTTGGGAGCCTGAAGCTGTAAGAGCAGTGTGGTAAGACAGATACTGTGATCCACAGGAAGACTACAAAATAAATATTATTTCCAGGGAAGTAATCTATTTAGCCTAGGACTAAAATGCCTTCACAAGAGTCTCAATAAATTGATTTTAAATTAGTACTCAAATGTGTGGCAGCAAATAGAAGTATCTTCTTTTGCAATTACATCAGGAAGATAGGAACAGAGTTTTTGCTACTACCACATGCTTTAAAACTACCATTATCTTAATTACATGATCAGTTTGTATAGGCATATCTATGATATCCTGTGGTATAGGTTTATATCACAGAACTTTCCACTCACTTATGGATTTTGTGTTGAATATCTTGTCAGGGTCATTTTAAAGTATACAGAAGTTGTGTCACTTGCTCTTAGAATTCTCTAGTTGCCCCAGATAAGAGCACCTCCAATTGGTTATTCGTTATGAAGTGGTCAGTCTTGATATCATATACACACAAGTAACATTTATAGACTGAGCAGGTTGTATGTATGTGGTTATAATTATATGAGTGTATGTATGTATGTATATATGTACATACATTATGTGTGTGCATGTAATAACAATTAAAGAAAAAGAGGTCATGGATCTGAGAAAGAGCAAGGGGATACACAGCAGGGTTGGAAGGAGAAAAGAGGGATAATGATGTATTTATACTTTCAATACTATTTTTAAAATTACTATAATGAAAAAGAAGCTGTGTCAGTCATATGTCCTCAGTCTAGGATTCAATTTAACTGCACAATGTACATGGGGATGAATTCTTGAGTAAATTGGATGGGAGGGAGTGACTTCTTCATAGTGTGCGACAGGGAATGACAAAAATGGGAGGACAATTCATGTATTTATTTTCATTTAAACTCAGTTTGCTAATCACCTGCCAGGGTTGGATAGCCGCACCAGGCACATGTCTTCCAGCACGTTCTCCCCTTGAGAAATTGAAACTTCAGTAAATGAAAAGAGGCCCAGGCCCAGTTAAAAGCTGATTTCCTCCTTACAGGGATAGAGTACACCAAATTGAAAACTACAGACATGATTCAGGTCCAATGGGAAACTCAAAAACAGAATCTCAAAAAGATGACCTGTCCCACAGTGATCTTCTAGTGGCCACAGCAAACCTCCAACCTAGCAGGTAAGAGGGAAGTAGCAATGGCCCCCAGCAAGAGAAGGGTAGACAAGTTTTATCCCGCATAGACTATACTCAAGTATATCAAATACCAAGGACCAGGAGAGACAAGAGTACAGGATTGTTGCAACCCATAGAGTAAGAAGCAAAGACAAAGATTTGGTTTTGGCTTGGATTTGGTTTTTCCTTCCAACCCACTGAGGAGTATTCTTATGACACATACACAAAAGTTGAAATGTTTATTTGTTGTATGTGTTTTAAGTAAGCAAATCCAACCTTTTTTCAAGTGTTCACCAAAAGAAGTATTCTGTCTACCGAATAAATGAAGAATGTATGATGTCAATGACAAACACTGGTCAGGAAGCAGTCTTTTTCTTATGGGGACAAATACAAAGTGAGATACACAGAAAAAAAATAATAGAGGAAATAAAAAAGAAGGCACTGGGAAGTTTAGGCTATGATGGGTAAGTAAATAAAGTCCCAGCAGCATGGCACTGAGGACAAAACTGTGAGTTGGTGACCTAAGTGGCTAGGTACAAATTCTGCCCCTGTCATATATTAGTGTGTCTTAAACAATTGTGTGTGTGTGTGTGCATGCACCCATGTGCGAGCATGCATGTGTGTGCATGTGTATATGTATATGTGTGTGTGTACATGTGCGTATATGTGTAGTGAGGGTATGGAGTGTTAAGCCTCTGGCTTCGCATGAACCTATGGCTTCACATATGCTAGTCAAATATGCTACTCTTGACCTATTTTTCCCAGCCTTCTTTTTATTTATTTATTTATTTTGTATTTTGAGACAGGGTCTCCTTAAGTTGTCCAGGTTATCTTTGAACTTGTTCTGTAGCCCAGACTGACTTTGAACTTTGCATCTTCCTTCTTCAGATTTGCTGGGTAGGTGGACTTGTAGGCCTGAACCACCAGGTCAGCCAGTACATGACTTCTGTGTGCCTCACCTTTCTCAACTCCAGACAGATTATAAAACATTCCTCGGCCTATAGTGGGTTGCCTGGAAGGGTTATTCGAGCTATGTAGGATGGTACCTGTCATGTAGTCACAGTTTAGTAGGCCTGTCAGTCAGTGTACCTTCTCTCTACAATTCCTGCTGCAAACTTTCCCCTCTTTGTCTTGGCCAGTCTGGTTCCTTGCATGAATATAATGACAAGCCTGGCTATAAATTTTTATCATGCCTTCCTTAGAAGGCCCTGGTTAACTTATCAGATAAGGTCTGTATGGCCTTGAGTTTCTTTGATCTTTAATTTTCATGTCAAAATAAATGAGAGAGAGAGAGAGAGAGAGAGAGAGAGAGAGAGAGAGAGAGAGAGAGAGAGAGAGAGAGAGAGAGATCACCAGATTTTCTGAAATTTAGGAAACAAAGCTAGGGCAGAAATAGAAACCACAAGTATGGACATATTCAAACCAGAATTATATAGGAGCTTAGCAAGAAAGAATGTTATGTCCTATTGTGGTTTCTCTACAAATTAAAGTGCTGGCCCAGCCAACCTGGATGATTCTAAGGGCTTTTTCTCAGCTCATATGTTCCTGGGTTTTGGAAGAGTCCAGAGGCAGAAAGCTTGACTGCCTGGGGAGCCAACTCTACTTTCAGTGTCAGGGAGATGCTGGAGTAGGATGATGTTTTGTTCTGGAAGATGCTGCAGTGACCAGTTGCCATAGTTCCTGAGAGGGACTCCATTCTATGTCCAGCAAAGACTTCCCTTTTCATTACATAAGAATCTTGCTACATATTTGCTTATTTATCTTTTCCCCCCACTTTGGTGGTTAGGAGAATATCTATATACCAAATAGGCCTAAGGTGAGTTGATCGAATGAGGCAATAGAAACATCCAGACTCAGCTTCCAGCTTCTGGATATGTCAAAAGGATGGATCAATGATGAGATGCTCAATGAGGGAAAACCTCACAACCTCAAAAACCTCCAAAAAAAAAAGGCAAAAGTGTAAACCATCTTAGAAAATTGTAGTTTTATTGTAAAAATGTATGGATGATTTATATTCTGCACACACACATACACACACACACACACACACACACACACACGAGGGCTGGGGAGATGGCTCACTGGTTAACAGTATTTGCTGCTCTTGCAGAGGACCTGAATTTGGTTCTTATCACTCACATGGGGGCTCACAAGTATCTGTAACTCGAAATTCAGGGTATTTGATGTCTTCTTCTGACATTTGTGACCATTAGACATGCATGTAGACAATCTCATGCACATAAAATAAATAGATCTAAAAAATTAAGGTACAGATAATGTGAATAATCTCCTTCATGAATCTTTGATTGAAATTTTTGTCTTGAGACAATTAATTATTCTCACCATGGAGCTTTGTGACTTTCTTGGGACAACCTGAAATATCACAACTGTACATCAGTGTCTGGCATACAGGGGTCCTCAGTGCCAGTTCTCACCCCAAATGTTACTAGATTTGTGCATATATTTTTTACAGCTGTGCTTAGAGATGGGCCTACTGAGGACCTGTACATTTTCTTCATGAACCCCGGGAAGACCAAGTTTTGATCCGTTTTTACCCGGGATGCTGTGTTTATCCTGCTTAGCTGCTATCCTTTGTAGCTTCCTTGGTAAGACATAAATTCTATAGTAGAAGCCCAGAGCTTCTGGCTATTAATTTCTTTGTTCAGTTTCTTCATTTTTTTCCACTCAACTCCATTACTTATTCAGTCAAGAGACCATATGATAGCCTTCATCAGAAATAAAAATATAGAACCAAGTTCTCATTACCAGAGCATTCATCACTCAAGTTATTGTAGATAGCAAGGTTAGAGAGGGAAACAAGTCATCTATACATAAAAGTAGATAAATCAACCATTTGTAAAGTGAATCTATTATACTGCACACCTGAAAACCCAGCACTCAGGTGGCCAAGACAAGAGGTGTGTGAATCGAGTCCACCATGAGCTTCCTAGTTAAATAGTGAAGTTCTTGTCTCATAAACAAACAAAACCCAACGACTGATTAACTTAACATTTCTCTTTGCATTTTGCGAACTGATTGATACTCTATATTCGGAAAACAAGACAAGAAAGCAAACCCTAAACATTGAATACATTTGAGGTCTTACAGCATCAATGAAATTGGCATTAGAGACATAATCAGATGTGAAACTAGAAGGCTGTTCACAGTCAAACACTGAGAAGATGGCTGACAGAAGTGGTGATCTAGTAGACTGTCTCAGGAGAAAGCAGCCCCTGGAAGATCTCAGGAGCCCAGAAGTACCCTTATGAAAGGTTCTTCTCTGAGGATATGAAGGTGTCCACTGTGAAGTCAATTGATTGTATTGTGCTGTGATGCAGTCTTGCTCAGTAAGTTATACACAGAACTCCACGGATTTTGTTAATGTGCTGTCCCATGATTTAGCATAGAGATGAAATAATAAAGAGTAGGAAATGTAAGATAAGGAAATACTTTCATTATTTTTAGCTAGTATTTTCAGAGCTATTTGGAGTCTAAGTTTTTATTTCTCACTGCTGTTTCCTGTGTCAAATTTGGTTTCTGTTAAAACAGATTTAGTTTAAGTTGTCTTTTTCTTTTTTCTGGTATTAATTAACTTCGCATGATGAGAGCATCTTTTACACTCACAGGTTGCATATATAAGACACTTCAAATGAGGCTATATTTAAAAGCACTTTGATGCTTGCAAACACGTGCAGACCTTGTCTCATTTAATTCCTACAGTCCATGGATAATTTGTTTTCTCCATGTTTCAGTAGATAATACTTAAAGGTAGTAAGTTATGTTTTTGAAACTTTTTAATGTTAAAAAATGACTATAGAAATTTCATGTCCCCCAGACATTCTGATACAGTATGGGAAGCAAACCTTTTATCTCTGATGAAACATCAAGACCTGTCAATAGGGTTGATTTCTAAGGGCACAGTGTAGCTAAGAGTTAGCCAAACCTTTCCTTTATGTGTGCTCAAGTGATCTGCACTCTAAATCATAATATTATGATACTGAATACACATTTGGAACAATCTGAAGTTCTAGATCCTTGGCTCCTGTTGCTGAAGAGTATAGGCCCAATTCCTATACATGATGGAAAATCCTCTTCCCAATCACAGAGCCAGGAAGCAGCTAAGCAGATGCTGAGATACTGGACATCACTCTGTGTCAACATTCTTAGAACTACCAGGACCCTTTCAAGTTCTTCAAGAAGACACTGTAGATGACAGATCAGCAGCTGGCCTATGGTTCTAAGGACTAGAAAGTGGAGCACACACAAGCTTCCTTGTAAAACACGTAATCTGAAAGATCTCAGAAGACTGGGGTAATTCTGTGTCCTAGGAAAGTTAGGTACAAGGCATGAGAGATCAGTATCAGAAGATGGGCATGATACGGAAGGGGAGGCCATTTCCGGGAAAGGGAGCAGATAAGAGAGAGAACCCTGAAAGCCAGGTTGAGCTGACCTTTATTTGTTAATCTTGGAGCAGGTAGGGAGCTCGTTCGTAAGTCAGTGAAGGCAACCTTATGTCTCTACATAATAGGAATGGTTGTAGGAGGGAAAGTATGCACAGAAACCAGTGAAAAGGGTGATTGAATGTTTAGAGTCTGAGAGTCAGAAGGGCCTCAGGGGTCCTCTAGATCATCATCTTCCCAGTGTGTGAATCCCCCTTTTCTCAGTTGGATAAACGATAAAGACCAGAAAAGTAGAAGGCCCATGTAAGGCTGGTGGAGTGAACAGCGAGAAGGCAAGGCTGCATATGTTACCACCCAGTATCTTCTTTAAGGTTGGGGGACAGGTAAAGTAACTAGTTTGATCCTGCCTAACCTGTCTTCTTCATTTTTTAATTATTTCTTTTAGATTATAATATAAAAACACCACTTCTGCTTCCTTTTCTTCCCTCCCATCCAATACACAACTATCCCACACAGCTGCTTGTGTATATATGTATTCCTAAATACATAAATGCTATCTGCTCAGTCTATACAATATTACCTGAATGTATGTTTTGGGGCTGACCATTTGGTATTGGGTAACTAATTGGTGTGCTCTTCCCTGGAGAAGACTGTTTTTCTCACTCCGGTGTTGTTTTTTTAAATTTTTATTAAAATAAATTATGTCTTAGAAACATGCATGCTTCACATGTCAGTCCCAGTTCCCTCTCCCACCCCTCCTCCCTTGTCCCTCCACCAGCCTTTCAGCCCCCCACCCAATCCCCACATTATTCCCCAGGGAGGGTGAGGCCCTCTTTGGAGGATCTCCAGACTTTGTCATTTCATCTAGGACAGGACCTAGGCCCTTCCCCATGTGTTCAGGCTGAGAGAGCATCCCTCCATGTGGAATGGGCTCCCAAAGTTCATTTGTATGCTGTGGTAAACACTGATGTACTATCCAAGGCCCCAGAGATTTCTGAGGCCTCCTCACTGACACTACATTCATAGATTCTGGATAAGTCCGCTGTTGGCCTCTCAGGCATCCGTCTGGGGTTCAAGAGCTCCCCATTGTCCAGTCAGCTGTCTTTGTGGATTTCACCAGCAAGGTCTTAACCACTTTGCACATCACTCCTCCATCTCTGTCACTGGGTTCCAGGAGTTCAGTTTAGTGTTTAGCTGTGGGTATCTGTCTGCTTCCATCAATCACTGGATGAAGGTTCTAGGATGGCATATAAGGTAGTCATCAATCTTATCATCAGGGAGGGGCTATTAATGTAGTCTTTCCACTATTGCTTAGTTTGCCAGTTGGTGTTATCCTTGTAGATCTCTGGAGAGTGTCAAGCCTATAATGAGTTGATCTATTATAGTATCTCTAATCTATTATGGTATCTCTCATCCTGCTCTCCTCTATTCTTACCTCGTCTCAAACTTCCTGTTCCCCCATGCCTTCTTTGCCCCTCCTCTTATGCCCCTTTCTTTTTCCTGGTTCCCTCTCCCCTCCCCCGATGTTCCCAATTTGCTAGGAGATCTTGCCTCATTCCACTTCTCTGGGGTATCATGCATATCTCTTGGGAACCTCCCTGTTTCCCAGATTTACTGGCACTGGATTGTAGGCTGACCCTGCCCTGATCCATGTCTAAAATCCATATATGAGTGAGTACATACCATGTTTGTTTTTTTGTGACTGGGTTACCTCACTCAGGAAGGTTTCTTCTGGTGCCATCCATTTGCCTGCAGATTTCAAGATTCCATTGTTTTTTTTTTTGCTGAGTAGTACTCCATTGTGTAAATGTACCACATTTTCTTTATCCACTCTTCAGTTGTGGGGCATCTAGGTTCCTTCCAGGATCTAGCTATTACATATAATCCTGCTGTGAACATAGTGAAACAGATGTCCTTGTTGTATGAATGTGCATCTTTTGGGTATATGCCTAGGAGGGGAATTGCTGGGTCTTGTGATAGACTGATTTCTATTTTCCTGAGGAATCTCCATACTGACTTCCAAACTGGCTGTATAAGTTTGCACTCCCACCAGCAATGGACGAGTGTTTCCCCTTTCTCCACATCCTCTCCAACAAAAACTGTCATTGGTGTTTTTGATTTTAGCCATTCTGACAGGAGTAAGATGATATCTCAGAGTTGTTTTGATTTGCATTTCCCTAATGGCTAAGGATGTTGAGCACTTTCTTAATTGTCTCTCAGCCATTTTAGACTCCTCTATTGAGAATTCTCTATTTAGTTCAGTGCCCTCACTTTTTAATTGGATCCTTTGGAGACTTGCTTCTTGAGTTCTTTGTAAATTTTGGAGATCAGCCCTCTGTCAGATGTGGGGTTAATGAATATCTTTTCCCAATCTGTGGGTTGCCTTTTTGTCTTGCTAACTGTGTCCTTTGCCTTACAGAAGCTTCTCAGTTTCAGGAAGTCCCAGTTATTAATTGTCAATCTCAGTGTTTGTGCTACTGGTATTATGTTCAGGAAGCGGTCTTCTGTACCAGTTCATTCAAGGGTACCACCCACTTTCTCTTCTAAGAGGTTCAGTGTGGCTGGATTTATGTTGAGGTCTTTGATCCATTTGGACTTAAGTTTTGTGCATGGCGATAAACATGGATTGATCCACATTCTTCTACATGCCAGCCTCCAGTTATGCTAGCACCATTTGTTGAAGATGCTATCATTTTTCCATTGTATAATTTTAGCTTCTATGTTGAAAATCAGGTGTTCGTAGGTTTGTGGATTAAACTCAGGGTGATCAATTCGATTCCATTGGTCTACCTGTCTGTTTTTGTGCCAATACCAAGCTGTTTTCAGGACTATAGCTCTATAATAGAGCTTGACATCAGGGATGGTGATGCCTCCAGACATTGCTTTGTTGAGCAGGGATGTCTTGACTATCTTGGTTTTTTTTTCCATGTAAAGTTGGGAATTTTTCTTTCAAGGTCTGTGAAAAATTGTGCTGGGATTTTGATGGGGATTGCATTGAGTCTGTACATTGCTTTTGGCAGGATTGCCATTTTTACTACATTGGTCCTACATATCCAAGAGCATGGGAGATCTTTCCATTTTCTGGTGTCTTCTTTAATTTCTTTCTTTAAAGACTCAAAGTTCTTGTGACACAGATATTTCACTTGTTTGGTTAGTGTTACCCCAAGGTTTTTTTTATGTTGTTTGTGGCAATTGTAAAGGGTGATGTTTCTCTGATTTCTTTCTCAACCCTTTTATTGTCTATATATAGTAGGGCTACTGATTTTTTGAGTTAATCTTGTATCTTGCCCTTTTGCTGAATGTGTTTATCAGCTGTAAGAGTTCCCTGGTAGAATTTCTTGGGTCACTTATGTAAACTATCTTATCATCTACAAATAGTGGAAGTTTTACCTCTTACTTTCCAATTTGTTTCCCCTTGATCTCCTTTTGTTGTCTTATTGCTCTAGCTAGAACTTCAAGTACAATATTCAAGAGGTATGGGAGAGGGGACAGCCTTCTTCCTGATTTTAGAGGAATTGCCTTGAGTTTCTCTCCATTCAGTTTGATGTTGGCTGTTGGTTTGCTGTATATAGCTTTTATTACATTTAGGTATGTTCCTGTTACCCAGATCTCTCCAAGACCTTTATCATGAAGGGGTGTTAGATTTGTCAAAGGCTATTTCAGCATTTGGTGAGATGATCATGTGATTTTTGTTTCTCAGCTTCTTTATATGCTGGACTAGACTGATGGATTTTTCTTATGTTGGACCATCCCTGCATCCCTGGAATGAATCCTACTTGATCATGGTGGATGCTTTTTCTGATGTGTTCTTGGATTCTATTTGCCAGTATTTTTGAATCAATGTTCATGAGGGATCTTGGTCTGAAGTTCTCTTTCTTAGTTATGTCTTTGTGTGGCCTGGATATCAATGTTATGGAAGCCTTGTTGAAAGAGTTTGGCAAACACCTTCCTGCTTCCATTACATGTAATACTTTGAGGAGAATTGGTATAACCTGTTCTTTGAATTCCTGGTAAAATTCTGCACTGAAGCCATTTGGTCCTGTGGTTTTTTTGGTTGGGAGACTTTTGATGACTACTTCTATTTCCTTAGGTGTTATAGTTCTATTTAAATTCCTTATCTGTTCTTGATTTAATTTTGGTAAGTGATATCTATTCAGAAAATTGTCCATTTCCTTTAAATTTTCAAATTTTGTTGAGTATAGCCTTTCAAAATATGACATGATGATTCTCTGGATTTCCTCACTGTCCATTGTTATGTCTCCCTTTTCATTTCTGATTTTGTTAATTTGCATGTTCATACTTTTGCCGTTTGGTAATTTTGGATAAAGTTTGTCTATCTTGTTGATTTTTTCAAAGAACCAACTCTTTGTTACATTGATTCTTTGCCTCATTTTCTTAGTTTCTACTTTATTGATTTCAGCCCTCAATTTCATTATTTCCTGGCTTCTACTCTTCTGGGGTGAGTTTGCTTCCTTTTGTTCTAGAGCTTTCAGTTGTTCTGTTAATTCTCTAGTATGACTATTCTCCAGTTTCTTCATGTGGACACTTAGTGCTATGAACTTTCCTCTAAGCACTGCTTTCAAAATGTCCCATAAGTTTGTTTATGTTGTGTCTTCCTTCTCATTGAATTCTAGGAAGTCTTTAATTTCTTATTTGACCCATGAGTGGTGCAATTGTGCATTATTCAATTTCCATGAGTTTGCAGGGTTTCTGCAATTTGTGTTTTTGTTGAATTCTAACTTTAAAGCATGATGGTCTGATAGGATACATGGAGTTATTCTAATTTTTTTGTATCTGTTGAGGTTTGATATGTTGTCGATTTTTGAGAAGGTTCCATGTGGTGCTGAGAAGAAAGTGTATTCTTTTGTGTTTGGATGGAATGTTCTATAGATGTCTATTAAACCCAATTGGGTCATAACTTGTATTAGATCATTCGTATCCTTGTTAAGTTTCTGTCTTGTGGTCCTGTCTAGTGGTGAGAGCGAGGTGTTGAAGTCTCCCACTACAAGTGTGTGAAGTTTTATATGTGCTTTGAGTTTTAGTAATGTTTCTTTTACAAACATGGATGGCTTTGTATTTGGGGCACAGATGTTCAGAACTGAGACTTCATCTTGGTGGATTTCTCCTGTGATGAGTATGAAGTGACTTCCTTCATCTCTTTTGATTGATTTTAATTTAAAGTCTAATTTGTTAGATATTAGGACTGCTAACCCTGCTTGTTTCTTGGGTCCATTTGATTAGAAAATCTTTTCCTAACCCTTAACTCTGAAGTAATGTCTGTTTTTGAGGGTGAGGTATGTTTTTTGTATGCAGCAGAAGGATGGATTCTATCTTCAAATCCATTCTGTTAGGCTGTGTCTTTTTAGGGGTGAGTTAAGGCCATTAATATTGAGGGATATTAATGACCATTGATAGCTCATTCTCGTTTGTCTTGCAATGGTTGTTGTTAGTGGGATTGTTTGTGGATTTCCACCACTTTTCCTTTTGCCTGTTGGTAAAGTGGGATTATCTATTGCCTATGTTTTTCTGTTTGTCATTAACTTCCTTGGGTTGGAGTTTTCCTTCCAGAATTTTCTGTATGGCTGGATTAGTGGATATGTATTGTTTAAATCTGGTTTTGTCATGAAATATCTTGTTTTCTTCATTTATATTGATTGAAAGTCTTGCTGGGTATAGTAGTTTTGGCTGGCATCTGTGGTTTCTTAATGTTGGTAGAATATCTATCCAGGACCTTCTGGCTTTCAAAGTTTCCATGGAGAAGTCAGGTGTAATCCTGTTACTTGGCCTTTTTCCCTAGCTGCTCTTAATATTTTTTCTTTATTCTGTATATTTGGGGTCTTGATTATTATGTGTGGAGGGTTTTCTTTTCTTTTTCTTTCTTTCTTTTTTTTTTTTTTTGGTTCACTCTATTTGGCGTTCTGTAAGCTCCTTGCACCTTCATTGGTGTGTCTTTCTTTAGGTTGGGAAAGTTTTCTTCTATGATGTTGTTGAATATGTTTTCTTCTCCTTTGAGGTTGTTTTCTTCACCTTCTATACCTATTATTCTGAAGTTTGGTCTTTTCATGGTGTCCCATATTTCCTGGATATTTTTTGTTAGGGATTTGTTGGACTTAGAATTTTCTTTGGTCTATGATTCTAATTCTCCTAGTGTGTCTTCAACACCTGAGATTCTGTCTTCCATCTCTTTTATTCTGTTGATTATGCTTGCATCTGTAGTACCTGACTGTTTTCCCAGCTTTTCTATTTCCAGCATTCCTTCAGACTGTGGTTTTTTTTTTATTGTTTCTATTTCAGATTTCAGCCCTTGCACTGTTTGAATTGTTTCTTGCAATTTTTGCTTTGTCTTTTCTTCCATTTCTTGCATTTTTTTTTGGATTTTTTCCATCTCTTTAAGGGACTTTTTCATATCCTCTTTGAGGGCCTTTATCATTTTCGTGAAGTTGTTTTTAATGTTATTCTCTTCTGCTTCATTTGTGTTGGGGTGTTCCAATCTTGCTGGTATAGGATCTCTGGAATCTGGCGATGTCATGTTGGTTTTTCTGTTGCTCCTTGTGTTTTTATATTGTCTCCTTCACATCCATTCTTGTGGTGGGTTCCAGAAGGTGCCTCTTCCTCTCCTGGTGGATTACAGACCAGGGTTCAATTCTGGTGGGTGTAGGCAAGTCCAGTGCTCTGGTAGCTCTCCACTTCCTGGTCTTGTAGGTGGAGAAATGGACTAGGATGATGGGGTACTTTGGATCCCACTGGGATGGATGGGATCCTGCATGGTAGACCCCAGGCACAGGAGTGTGGCCTGGAGATAGGCCCTGATAGTCTTAGTCACATGCGTGGAGGAGGAGACTAGGATGTTGGGGTGTGTTGGCTCCTGCCGCAGGGATGGAAGCAGCTGTTTCAGTCCCCAAGTATAGGCAGGCAGCCAGAAATGGGCCCTGGTTTACCTAATCCGGTGGGTGGAGCAGGAGACTAGGGTGCATTGGTTCCCACTGCTGGGATGGAAGCCGCAGTGGTAGACCCCAAGCACAGGCAGTTGGTCTAGTCTGAGGGTGGAGCAGGAAACTAGGATGCTGGGGTGCCTTGGCTGCTGCTGCCAGGATGGAAGCCACCATAGCAGTCCCCAAGCACAGGCAGGTGTCCCAGAAATGGGACACTCTGGTATTGTTTAGCTGTCATTATTTCTTTGTGTAGAGCTGAGGCCGTATGGGCTCTGCCCTGCCCACTTTAGCATGTATATTGGTGTCATCCTTGTTCAGCTCATGTTTAGGTAGTGATGTTCATGGACTTTATAGGTGTAGATTTTGATGGTCTTGGGATATATAATCCCCCAGCAAACTCCCTGTTCCTCCAGTTCTTAGATTCTTTCTGCTTCTTTTTCTGCGATGACTCCAGAGTCTTAGGTGGGGGCTCTTCTTCTAACAAGATTCCCTAGGCCTTGGATACAGGAGTTGTACTTTAGATGCATCAGTTGGGATTGGATTCCAGAACTCTGCATTTTCATTGGTTGTGGCTTTCTGTAATGGTCTCCATCTATTGTAAAGAGCAGTTTCCTTGATGAGGAGCACACTGAGCTGTGGTGGTTCTTTGGAATTTCCCTTTACCCTCCCACTCCTATCATTGACCCCAATCAGTTCTTTGTGGTTGGGTTTCCTTAGCTCCTTCGTAGTTGTCCTGAATCTACCTTGAACTAGTCACTGACCAAGTGTATCCTGAATCTAAGAATATTGTTTGTTACATGGTTTTCAGTTCAGTGGGCCTCATGCTTCCCTCTATCATTGCACATTTCGATTCAGGTCACGGCTTCCTAGAGGCCAATAGCTGACACTTCCAGAGATGGATAGGACAGCCTACTGGCTTATAAAATGCTGAGGACATTCTGGAGTTTTGTTAAGGAATTTCAGGGACCTCTAGCTATACCAACTTCTGTCACCTGACTTCAATGACCTCTCATGAACTTTCTTTCTTTCCTTCTTTTTTAAAATCAGAACCATTATAGAAAAGGTACACTGGATATTTTTGTGTTTTTGTTAATCCTCTGACTTTATTTCAAAAATTTATCACTACATCATTTCTAGATCTGTCTAATATTGCATGTATTAAATTAGAAAGAATTATATATAATAAATATATCGAGAGAGAGAGAATGATTGCACTACATTTTGAATCCAGCAAAATTTCTCAATAAAAACAAATTTTTTCTTCAATGTTATTCCCATCGCCCCCCACCCCACCTCCTTGGAGAGATAGTTGTTAGCTGTTAGAGGCAGAGAGGATAGGCAGAGAATGTTTCATTGCATTTTACATCACCATTCCATTTGAGCAGTTACACAAGCACGGGGTGGGGGGATACATGCATTTTTCCATTCTTGAGGCCCTTTGATCACTTTTGTTCTTACATAACTCCCCAACAGCTGGAGTTGTAAACTTTAAAATTGGCAGGATTGTAGTTCGTATTGCGAAAGGAAACAACCCAAATTTGAAGAGAAACAGCTAGATATTTTTAGTGAATCCAGTATCTGGAGTCATAACCATTTAGTGAGTGCAGGGTGCTGGGGTAGCAATCAGATCTCTTGCCCCAGATGTCACCACCTTGACTGCCTTGACTGGTACTGTTGTACTGGGGTCTGTCTTAGGAGAATAGGTACTTTCTTCTCTGTCTCTGTCTCTGTCTCTCTCTCATATACCAAATTCCAGCTTATAACAACCCTTCTGGCCACAAAGGACCAAAGGATCATTCATTGTAATGTTTGAGGCCACCAGGAATAAATGCGCAGCAACCGCTGATTTGTTCTCTTATTGCTTCATGGTCCTCTCTTTCTGGCAAGATCTGCCTCCTTTTTCTCAACAGCATTTGTTGTTCATTTGTCTTCACTGCTTTCTTCTCAAACACGTCCCCCTTCTTGCTGGTTCTTAGCTCTCTCTAGCCTACCACTCCTACCCTTTCTCCCTCTCATCCTTTTTTGTTTGTTTGTTTGTTTAGTTTCGGACTTGAGTTTCTTATTTTTTGTTTTAATGTTTTAGTTTCTGAGTCTGAGACTGAGTCTTGCTACATTGACCAAGCTGGCTTCAAACTTGTGACTCGTCTGCCCCAGTTTCTTGAATCCTGGGATTCTAAGTCTGAGGCACCACATCTGGCTTTGGACATAAACATTTACCCAGTGAAATAGAAAAGAGACTGTTTATTGCTAGCAATATCACATCATAATGATAAAAGAGAAAATTCAAGCCCTGTCCTTCAGAGTTATAATCACTCCTACATGAAGTCAGTGCCACATTTAGAAATAGGTTTATGAAGAATGATTATACTTGCAAGTTGCTTAAATAAAACTAAAGAAAAACAAAATTGTGTTTTCCTAAGTGAATCAATCTGAGAGCCTTACTGATACTGGCTAGTCGTTCAGGTTTTTAGAGTACTAAGATAACAGGAAAGTTGGGCATCTCATTTCGTTCTGCTAACCTTTCTTTCCCATTAAAGAACTGGCTCATAGACTTAAGAGGGACTCTGATTCTGCATCTCCAGGAGTGACAGGACATTGGTAGGGAGGGTAGTTTGATGAACTAAGTAGCCAACTGGTTTCTGCTTGGATCTGAGGCCCATTCCCACCAGAGGGAACACATGCGTGACTCTGTAAACCTGGTGAAGAGCCTAGGGGTAGTGAGGTCATATGCCTTGGATGGGGCAACTACTTTTATTGTTTTGGTACATGGTCAGGTTGTCAAAATGCCTTCCAAAGACTCGTTTTTTACATTCATAATTTAGTGTTATGCCCAGTCTTCATTGGAGAAACTTCTTGCTAAAGCAGGAACAGTTCATGTAGAAAGCCGTTAATTGGCCAATGTGTTGAAAATAAGTGATAGAGTGTTCTGCTCTAAATGGAGTGTTCAAGGCTCAGGGAATATCTTAGTCACTGTTGTAGTGTTATAAAAAGACATATGACCAAGGCAACTCTTATAAAAGAAGGCATATAACTAGGAACTTGCTTACATTTTCAGAGGTTTACTCGATTATTATCATGGCAGGGAGTATGGCAGCATGTAGGAAGGCATTGGAATAGGACTTGAGACCTTTATACTCTGACCTGCAGGCAGAGAGACAGAGACAGAGAAAGAAAGACACAGAGAGAGAAAGACACAGAGAGACAGAGAGTGCCTAGGCCTAGTGTGTGCTTTTGAAACGTCATAGCCTATTCACCTTCAGTGACACATTTCCTCCAACAAGAACACACCCCCTAATCCTTCTATTTCTTTCAAACAATTCCATTCCAGAGTATCTAAGATTCAAACATTAAATGGCAACTACCTTTTGAGTGGTAACGCACCTGTGGTGACCACATAGGTAATATCATGGATAAAGGAGCAGAAGGGATACAAGAGTGAGAGGATGGGAAGGTGTGTAGAAAAAAAGGTACTGTCTGGATGTGATGTAACCACTGTACTCATGGCCTTACTGCAGCTGTGGTTATCTTCACAAGACCTGCATGAGACTGGGTATGTGTTAACATTTTATCATAGAGAGGTAGACCTCTTGGACATAGAGCGTGGGGTTTTAAGCTTGTGCTTGTTGAGAGATGTTGATGTAATGGGAAGGAGCAAATTAAGGGGCTTATTTGTATCCAAAATTATATATGTATACATACACTTGATGGTGCTCTGTTTCTTTTTTCTTTCCTATAGAAATGTTCCTGAACCTGCCTCTCCAAATTGACACATAGGCCAAGGGAGAAACTCTTCATGAAGTTAAACAGCAAGTACTCAACTAGGATTAAACATAAGTAGAAAGATGTGATCTTGTGATCAAGATTAACTTAGTACTTAATCAGTCAGCATGGATTTCAAATCTGATGATTGCCATTGGTAGCCAACAGCTTAGATGTGAATGCAAGGCATCTGTTAGTCATTGTCCCCTAGATTCTCCCACACACTCTGGTAAGGGTGCCACCAAAAAGGACTTTTGTCAGAAAATTTGCTGACATTGTTAGAAGTTCTTTTGTGACCAGGCAACTATTTTCAACATGTTTCTTCTTTTCTTTTTTGGGGGGGGGGTAAAAGAATTAGTTTGAGTCACATATGGTGCCTCATGCTTTTAATCCCTAGCACTTAAGAGGCAGAGGCAGGTGGAGTTCTGTGAGTTCAAGGTCAGCCAGGTCTACAAAGTGAGTTTTAGGACAACTAGGGCTGTTACATAGAGAAATCTTGCCAAAAGGGATTCTATCCAATGTGGAAGGACAAAGTCTTTGAAGATGTTGAGTTGCACAAAGCCAAAAAAAATTATGAGTTTGTACAGAAGAAAATATGTATGCCTAGCTCTTCTTACCTACTGGAAAGTTCATGTTCATAGGAATCTGTGCCAATCATGACTTACTTAAAGCAGTCTTTCTCTTTGGGAGGTTTTCTTTGTATTACCCTCAGCTGAAAAAAATCCAGGAAAGGACTTGATGCGAAGTGAGATATTTTTAAGTTTTCCATGCCTTATCTTTATTTTCCTTCAAATAGCCTCCTCCCCAATGATGGTCATGATGATAGGAACTGACTTGGCTACACTACATGCTTTGTCTTCAGAAAGCTTCCCTCACACATGCTGTTGTCCTCACTTGACATATCCGTACAATGAGGTGCTGACAAGCCTAGAAATATGCCTAAGATCTTACAGCTAATAAAAGTTACAGATAGATTTGTATACAGGCATTCTGACCTCGAAACAGGTTATAACTTTCTGTAATGCTGTCCCACTGTTGAAGATAATAAGAACTAATATTTTGTTACAAAATTTATAGAAGTCATACTATCTGTTAGGTTCTGAATTAGGCATCGAGGGCATTGAAGCAAGCATGATCACTGTCACCATGGAACCTAGACTATGGAGAGCGACAGCAACATAATAATTAAAAAGCAATTTATATAATTAGAATTATTGTGTATGATGAGCGTCTATAAGATGATACCTATTTACTCTCTGACTAAGTGGCATTTAAAGTAACATTAGAAATAGTTTAGGGTTGTAAAATAATGGCAGGAGTGGCAGAAAGGGTCTAGGGGATTGAATATTCTCAAAGATGAGATTTCCATTATTTCAACTACATTGAGTACATTAAAAGCGTGGTTTTTGCCAATAATATTTTCTTAGAAGTATAGATAAAATCTGTACTTGCTTTTATGTGGTCATAACTAGATCCTATTCTGCTGAGGGAACTAGCTGCATAGCCATAAGATTTAGAACCAGATGTCTTTTGATGTTCAAAGTATGTAAGGTAAGAAATGCCCAGAGAATGAAGAGGCACTCCAAGAAAGCCAGGAGGGATTCTATCCAATGTGGAAGGACAAAATCTTTGAAGATGTTGAATTGCACAAAGCCAAAAGGATGCCATATTAGATCTGCTCCTTCCCTCCTTTTTCTAGTCTGGCATTACAAGATGTATTGTTCTACTCCCATGTAATGCGTAGAAATCCAACTTTGTATGAGTTATAATATGAAGTAACTAAGCTTTGTGGAATAAAGAAGTTAGCAAACTGGAAAGGGAATGCAGAAACAAATAATGTATAAGAATTAAGTATAGGAGTAACAAAAATAAGGAAAGCGCTGACAGATGATCATCCATTTGCAAAATAAATAGATTCCTCATTCTTAACAGCACTCTTTTCAGATGGAAGAAGGATTGAAGCCTGTTTTATCTTCTGAAATTCTCGAAGGAGACAAGGGATAATAATTGTATGGTTCCTGGTTGGGAAAGCAAGCACCAGGACCAGTTTATGTATTTCTTCAGGCTTGCTTGGCTGGCCTGTTCCACAGTCCTTTACCAACCACAGGCTTGTAAGCTCCAATGTCCCATTTGACTTTATGGACAAACAGCTTGTTGATATCTATTCCATCCCTATCCTTCTGTCTGTCTACCAAGAAATCAGTAGCATGTGGGTGTATACAAAGCAATAGTTAAAATAGGACTCTATAAAAAATGTAAAAATTCTTTATAATGTGTGTGTGTGTGTGTGTGTGTGTGTGTGTGTTATGGGGCTTGTAAAGGGAAGTCTTGAAGCATGATTCTTCCTCAATTAATATTCTCCATCTGTTATAAACAAGTTCTTAATCTACTCCTAGAGCTCTTAATGCCCACAATGAAAATGGTAAAAATTATATCTTACTTTCCCCAACTTCTAACACTTTCAACCAAAACTTCGCATTTTTAAAATGATGAATGGTGACAACAAAGGACATCAGTATTAGTTTTTACCTTTGGTGCTGTCTCACGATTGTTGCTGATATTATTTACCTCCAGTACTAATTCTAAATTTATGAGACTTGTGGATGGCCATACCACCCTGAATGCACCTGACTGTGCCAAAATTGATGAGATTCTCATTAGTCTTGTTAGTTGGTTGAGTCGAGGTAAGAATAGAGAAGAGCAGGATGAGAGATTGAGTCATTATAGTCTTGAGGAGAGAGCTGACACTAGTGAGATTTCCAGAGATCTACAAGGATAACACCAACTGGCAAACTAAGCAATAGTGGAGAGACTACATTAATTGCCCCTCCTTGATGGTAAGATTGATGACTACCTTATATGCCATCCTAGAACCTTCATCCAGTGATTGATGGAAGCAGAGACAGATACCCACAGCTAAACACTGAACTGCACTCCTGGAACCTAGTGACAGAGATGGAGGAGTGATGAGCAAAGGGGTCAAGACCATGATGGTGAAACCCACAAAGACAGCTGACTGGATAAGGGGGAGCTGTTGAATCCCAGACTGATGCCTGAGAGGCCAACAGGGGACTGATCCAGACTGCATGAATGTAGTGTCAGTGAGGAGGCCTCAGAAATCACTGGGGCCTTGGGTAGTACATCAGTGTTTACCATGGTTTATGAATGATCTTTGGGAGCCCATTCCACAAGGAGGGATGCTCTCTCAGCCTGGACACATGGGGAAGGGCCTAGGTCCTGCCCTGGATGAAATGACAGACTTTGGAGATCCCCACAAGAAGGGCCTCACCCTCCTTGGGGAATGATGTGGGGATTGGATGGGGGGCTGAGGGGACTGGTGGAGGGACAGGGGGGAGGGGTGGGAGAGGGAGCTGGAATTGACATGTGAAGCATTCATGTTCGTAATTTAAATAAAAAAAGAATATTTAGGTCTGAAGAGATGACCCATATATTAAAATCTCTGGCTGCTCTTTCAGGGAACCCAAGTTTGGTTCCCAACACCCACAAGGAGGCTCACAACTGTTTGAAACTCCAGTTCCAGAGGATCTAACACCCTCTTCTGGCCTCCACATCTACTGCTTTTAGGTGTCACACATACATATACTTAAGCACTCACACACAAATATAAAATAATGATTTTTATATGAATATTTGTCTCACATTTATTGAGTATATTTTATGTAAATGAATATAAATATATAATATAGTACATTCTAACACAGTTGGATACTTTTATATTCCTTTCTTTTTTGTACATTTTACATGTTATCTGGAAGTTTGTCTGTGGGTTCAAAAGCCTGTTCAAGGCTTCTATATTATGAAAAGCATTGAGAACATTGTCCAAAGCTTATGTATGCAGGAAAGATAACTGTCAGAGAAGCACACTACTTACACCTCTTACTCTAAGCACCAGTCTCGCTAGGTGGTTGTAGAAGGTTTTGATTAACACTTACAACTCAGAACTTTCCCCTTCTAGTCCTGAGCAGGTGAAAGGATGCCAGGGGAGGACTCCTACATGATTGGCAGTCTCCCTTGAGATTGGCAGGTCCTCATCTCATTACTGCTGTTCATCAGTGGGTGTAGGTGTGACTGAATATTTATAGTGTGTGTGTGTGTGTGTGTGTGTGTGTGTGTGTGTAAGTCAGAATAACTTGTGGGAGCTGGTTTTTTTCTTCCACCAAGTAGGTCCTGAGGATTGATCTCAGGTTGTCAGACTTGGTGGCAGGCACCGTCATCCTAAGAACCATGTTTCCATCTCATGATGTGAATACTTGATACTTTGATTTTCTTCTGTTAGAAGAGTATGAAAATTTGGCTAATTTTATGGGGCTTTAGAGGGTTCATTTATTCCATAGGAATCAGTACTCAGTCACGAGCTTCAGTACTCTAGAAATATTTTGTCATTAAGAGTATTAGGCAAAATAGCTAATACATGGGGACAATTGCTGGCCTAACTAAAATCCAAAACAATAAAAATGAAAGCAAGGTTTTGGGGGATTCCTATCAATTTGATAAAGTTTAAAAATGGTGTCAAATTCTGATAGGGACTCAGGAGACTAGGCAACCATGTCTGATTGTTTTTATTAATATTTATTAAACATGCTATTTGTGGATATCCTCTGCCCTGATCATTTTACGTCTTAAATCTTACCTTAAAATGTTCATCACTAACAGCTCAATGGATAAACATACTAGGATGTTTGTTATTTCTGTATTTCCAGTAGAATAAGATCTGAAAGCAGTATACAGTGTGTTTATATGTAAGGACTGCAAGGTAGTTGACCAAGATAATCTGTCTAATTTTCCCTATGTGTTATCAGCCATTCCAAGAAAATGATCAAGGAGTAGACAGGCCTCTTCACTTCCAGGAAGCTACATGTTGTACTTCAGGAAATGCAAGTGGTACCTGAGAACTCTCCTCTCTGGAAAGTGAGTTCACACAGGTAGTCAAGCCAGCGGGGAGACAGTAACAATATAAGCAGCAGAATAGTGGAGGCCACCAAACAGAAGACAGTGCTCTTTGAGATCATGCATTGTGGGACTTATGCTTCTCTCCTTACTCTGATGTTGCATGGAAGGCAATGGGGGCATTAAGTGAATCTCAGTCTGAGTCTCCATCCACCATCCTTGACCTACTAGTGAGTACCCAGCTTATAGCAATTCAGACAGGATGAATGGATTTGCATCTCCAAAGTATGCAGAGTGAATAAAAAAACCAGAGGCATTCTTCTGAAGACTCACTGAGGGAGAGGAGTAGCAGAGCTGAGATCTTCAGTGGCATTTCTCCTTAGCCTGGCAGAATGAAGACAAGAACTTAATTTGGCTTGAATAAGTAACTAAATGTGAAGACTGTGAACCCAGGAGCATGTGTCAAACTTGATGCCACATGCTCCCTAGTAACTAAACCTCTTCTTTGGCACCTTTGCTGTGAGAGGTGAAAAGACTCTGGGTGACCAAAGGTGTCCTGAGGAGACTCTATGCAAATTTGACGGAAAGGGGAGACTGCTGAGTGGTTTCACATAAGGAGACCCAATGTTCAAAGAACAGATTAAAACACACTATGAGCAGAGAAAATAGGAAATTCAGAAAACCCGTTTGTCTACTTTTCTCTCATGAGGCAGAAATTGGGTCACAGCCTGTTCCAACTCAGACCTCAGGTAGCTGCTTAGGCTGCCAAGGATTCTGATTGGGTGCCACAGCATGGCCTCTGAACTTGAATAGCTTCAGGATTTAAAGCCAGTGGAGGCAGGAGGGTTGTCAGACAACATCAGATTAAACAAGTGGAGAGCCAAGGGGTTTTTCAAGTCAGAGAGCAGACATACCACCCCCTGAGACGGGGACCCAGGGACACAAGGCACAAAACCTGTGTGGTTTTGGTTTTGAAACTAGTTTTCTGCAGTCTGTGTGGATGCAAATGATTTATTCTTGTTATTCTTGTTCATTTAGATTGCTCATATGTTTCTAAGTCTAGAACTGGATATCACAGAACAGGGAAATAGAGTCCCATCCAAAAGAGTAACTTTAGGTTGTTGAAGGAAGCAATGAGTGTATGAAGTCCTGAACAAAAGTGTATTGTTGACATTATTGTTGACAGGACACAGCCATATCAAGAATCCAAAACCTCAGACCCAAAGGAAAGTGTCAAAGCCTTCCCCAGGCTAGGCTCCGAGGAATGGCAAAGCCTTTGGTCTGAGGGAAAATGTTGAGACCATGTGCAGAAAATGTCCACTGTGGTTTTCTCTCAACTGATTGATATTTTAACAGCCTGGAGACTATTCTTACTGTGATTAGCTAACACTCACTCTGATGCAACTACATACCATAAACCACGCTTCCTTGTCTTTCTGCATTCAATGACCTTACATCTCTGCTCAACTGTGTAAAATAAATATGTTGAGCTTCCGGGGTTCTGCTGTCTCTTTGCCAGAAAGCACAGCCCACGTTACCCAGTTCTGTGTGTCTATGTGTTTGCCTTTTCTTCATTCCCTTGCATCCCCAAGTCAGATCCACATCCTTAGAGTCATGTGAGGACCTGGCAGTAACTAGTACTGTGTCTTCATTTCTTGGGGCAAGGGGGCAGGGTCAGTGGTTGGGCTTTTGCTTGCCTCCTCCTCCAACCTCTGATGAATTCTTGGGTCCTATGGGACGGTGTTCAGAGTGTCAAAGTGAAACTTTAGGGACTCTGGCTTTTGTGCTAAACACTGTGCGTTCGTGGTCATGTCTTGAACAGCTGATACCTATACAATGAGGAGAAACCTAATGATTAGTGAGCTTAGGTAGTTTGTGCAAGATCTCAAAGGTAGTAGATATCCTAGCTAGTGAATCCACACACTGGACTTTTCATCAAACCTGTTAGTCATTAAAGTATGTCTAATGTTAGGTCTCTTTTGAAGATGCTTCAGGCTTGTGGCTTTTGGCTGCTTATATATTTTATATATTTTAATGCACTTGCCCCACACACGGCTTATTGTTTCTGGAGTTACATGTAGATCCAGAGTAAATTGGTATAATATTAATTTACACCCCTGACTGCCATCTGAGTACTTCTGAGAGGCTGTATGTGTGCTCAAGTTAGCACTTAATTGCTTATGTTGACATCAAGGCTTAGAAGCCCAGAGATTCCCCAGGTAGCCACCTTACCTCCAAGCAGCCTTATGCTTAGGCCTGTATGCCATATAGTTTGGCCATTTGGTGTGTCCTCTATGAACTCCATTGGCAAAACTACTACCAGGAGATTTTGTTAGAAAGTGATAGAAATGATGTGATTTGTTCCTTGACTCATTTCCCATGAGCATCTTTGCCTCTTTTCCCCAAGTGAAAATCTCAATGGGATAACATTAAACTCTTATTCTGCCTGTAACTTTTCTCCAGTATGTATAGTTTACATAAATCAAAGAACTATCAACACATTTTTTTCTTCCATAAAATATTTCTAGTACTCTGAAGACATAGGCTCCATAGTATTCCATGATCAACTTTATTTACCCCATAAGCTTTGATGAGATGGAGTGTGTAGAGGAATAGTTAACAAAAATGGCAGATAAATTGTCTACTCAAGATATTTGATAATTTTCCTTAAAAACAATGTTTCTTTTAAAGCTTCATTGCATTTATTTATTAATGGGAGGTGATTATATATGCATATGCCGTGGCACATGTTGTGGAGGTCAGAGAACAATTTTCAGGAATCAGTTCTTTACTATGTGTTTTGGGACTCGAACTCGGGTTATCAGGCTTGACAGTAAACATCTTTACCTACTGAGTCATTTCACCAAGGTATTCTTAACTTTTCCTTCTTCCTTCCTTCCTTCCTTCCTTCCTTTGTTCCTTCTTTCCTTTGTTTCTTCCTTCTTTCCTTCCTTCCTTTCTTCTTTTTTGATACAGTTTCTCTCTACATATCCCTGGCTATCTTGGAATTCACTATGGAAATCAGACTGACCTCAGAGATCCGCCTGCCTCTGCCTCTTGAGTGCTGGGATTAAAGGTGTGTGCCCCCACTCCCAGCTCCCTATCCTTAACTCTTTTAATTAAAATTTTATTTGACCTATATATGAAGACAAACAGCAAACAATATTTCAGATATGAGTTATTGACTATGGAGAGTATATCTAGGTCACAGATAACACAGCTACTTATTCTGAAAAAGTTTCCATAATAATTTCTTCTCTTTTTTCAAGTCTGCACATGTATTTGAACTTTGGGCCCAGAAGATTCTCTAGCAATCCTATGGAAAAATCTACGTTGTATCTTTAGCAGGAAGGAGGTATGTCATGATGTGTGGTGCCAATTATGTCATACCTCAGGCATATTGTGTAACATCTGTACCTTAAGTTTATCACCTCTGTGGCCTACTTGGCAGTAAGTAGTGTGGCCTTTGCTGACATACTCAAAAGTGAACAGGACAAGCCATAGGCATCTGGCACCCAACTGTTTGCTTTGTGGTTCAATTATGTCAACAACTTTTTAAAGACATATGCCACAGGCAGACTTGGGAGAGGAGGGTTCTTTGGCTTTATCACTCTAATGTTACTGGTGATGATAATAACTGATTCAAGACTCATCATGCTCATAGGTACTACATGTTCTTTGAGTAATTTGCATGTGTTAATTTAGTTAATTCTCATGTCAACTTGCTAGCATTCACTTTAATTTTCTGAAAATAAGCCCTTCTTGGGTCAAGTGATCAATGAATAATGGAGATGAGAATCAAAGACACATCTATATGGCACCAAAGGTCACTTTTAAAATCCACTGTATTCTAGAATATTGCATGGTGGCCTTACTCACATGAATCACAGCTTCCAGTCACTGTACCCTGTATACTCTAAGCTGTATCCAACAGAAAAAAAGAAATCACAGCATTCAGAAGTTGAATTATAGTCCCTACCACACATTTTCATGTGTTATACTTGAACCTTAAAAAAATGAGATAAGTTCCAACTGGGTTGAAATGGTTTATATTGCATGAGAAGAATTTCTGAACCACAGGACATGGATGGAAGGGCATGCCTGGTTCCAGAGGCATGCCAGCTAATCCGTGGCATGTCAGAGCCTGAACACCATGGTGCAAGGTGCTATCACTTTCCAAAGAGGAATCTTTCCTCATGTCCATTTCTGTAAGTGCTACAAGGCTCCTTCCAGCCAAGTGACCAGGCTTTCAGCCCCCCAGGGACCAAGGCAACTCCTCCTAAGAGGACTGGGTGATAGAAGGCCAAGGGCATGTTAGACACTGGAAGTCTATGTGTGATCTGAGATTGCCACATAGTTATGAATGGAATCTGCACAATGTGGGCTTCCTCACGTTCCTTCCTGGTAGCAGTTGGTGACATCTGACTAGGCAGAGGTCTTTAATAAATGTTGATGATTGTAATAAAGACTTGCATAACATCATGCCACATATGGAATGTTCCCACAGTAAAAAGAGACATAATATATAAATAATATATTAGATACAGTGTTTGGTATGAGAAATTTATAATATATTTTATAAATTATTTATAACTTATTTATAGACATTTATAACTTATTTATAGAAATAGCTTGTAAAATGTTAATACTAGGAAGACTATCAGGTATAGATACCTTCAGCCCTCTCATTTTAATGACAATAAAACAGGTTATAATGATATAATGACTTCCCTAAAGGACACACACACACACACACACAGACACACACACACATACAGACACACATGTACACACACACTTGTTTAATATGAACATTATGTAAGCTTAGATTTTAAAAAGTGTATTGGCACGGTGGTGCTGCCTTTTAGAAAGGTCTTTTTTTTTGTGCATGGGATTAAGCATCTGATTGGCTCAGGTCTTCCACACATCTGAGGACATAACAGGAAAAATGTACTATCTGGGCCTATGGCCTCCCTCTACAAAAGGGCCATTTGTACTATGTGTGGAAGAAAGAAGTATTAGTTATCAATTTCATCATTCTTGTTGCTGTTCTTGAGAACACTTATTGACTGCTAACATGAATGCATTCAAATACTTTTGAGGTAATACCCTTATTTTATTTGCTGTGAAGAGACACAACAACCAAAGCAGCTTATAAAAAGCATTTAAATGTGGGCTTGCTTACAGTTTTAGAGAGTGAAATCGCGGCCATCGTGGCAGAGATGTTGGCGCCATTCAGGCAGGAATTGGCGCTGGAGCAGTAGCTAATAGTTTGCTTGCATCCGGATCCACAGACAGCAGGCAGAGAGGGTGATCCCTGGTGACACACCTCCTTCAGCAAGACTGCACTTCCTAATCCTTTTTAAACATTTCTACCAACTGGGAATCAAACATTCAAACATATGAGCTATGGGGGGCATTCTTACTCAAACCAGTACTGTGGAGTTTGTCTTCTAGATCATTACTTTTGTGTGTATTTTAATATTACTATAGTGGAGGAAAATAGAACGAAATGAGAAAGAGACATGTTAATTTCAGCAAATACTGTCAGAATTGCACTAGTTGAGGTTGGTAGCCTACTTTGGTGAGAAGGACCATAACCCACTTTCAATGTCAGTGAACACCATTCAGATATCACTGTCTGTTAGTATAGATTAAGAATTGTCTTTTTTTAAAAAATCACTTATGTGTTCATCATGTCCTGTCATCTCCAGTTAAGATCAGAAAAAGTTCCTCATAGTTTTTGTTTCCTATTGGTACATTTGGCAAATCCTACCTGTTTTTTAGAATCTAAATTCTAGTGACACCGTAAGAAAGCCATTATCATAAGACATGTTCCTTGTTCGCCTGCCTGTCTCCAGCTGGTATACATGAGGTGCTCAGTTGTGTGTTTTGAGCACCACAGTTTATTTTGCGTGATTTCTCCCCTGTTGTCATGAAGCACCTACATTCAGTGTGTGTTTCAGGTCTCCTTATTGGATGCTAAAGTTACCTGGTTTGTTTCATGTTCTTGCTTCAGCCTCTCTTCCTGACCTCCCTCCTCCTTCAGTTCTCTCTCTCTCCCTCCCTCCCTCTCTCCCTCCCTCTCTCTCTCCCTCTCTCTCTGTATCTCTCTCTCTCACTGTCTCTCTCTGTCTGTCTGTCTGTCTCTCTCTCACGCACACTCACACACATAAATTACTGTCCTATGAGTCTTTGTTTGAGCCCCCCCCCCCAGTCTGCACTAAGCTCAGGCTTCCCTGCCCTCACTCCCTCATTGTAACTAAGCAGAGCCGGAGGGACACAGTGAAATGCATGCCAGCCCTTCTATCAACGAATGATTCAACTCAATAAATCATGTTCCCTTTCGTAAGGATTTTCCTCTTTTATTGAATACTAGGGCTGTAGCTTAAATTTTCTACAGTTTCTTCCCATTCCCAAGACTGGGGTGTTGGTTTGTTTTCCTTTCCCCAGAGAGAGTCTCACATTCTTTTTTTTATAATAATGTCCACGTATTTGACACATGGCTCATAACAATTGCTTCACTATTGCCTAAATGTTCTTGTGGTTCTCAGTTTCTAGCAAGAACTCGCACAGTCAATGCTGCAGGATTTGTAGAGAAAAGGTGCCATTGGGCAGAGGAGTAGAGGCAGGGCCTGTGCCCAGAGCTGGTGGCCTGCCTGCTCCGCCTTGGGCCAGCTACTTCCCACACCACTCACTTACTGATGTCAACCCCTGGGGCCTCAGCCTCTTTATTGTGCTGCCAGTCATTTGGAGGTGATAATTACTCATATCTCAGTTCCCCACAAACAGTACAATGTTTCTAGTTTTCCAAAAGCTGTGCTCACCCACCTGTCTCCCACCGTACGTGCCTCTCAGCCACCAGAAGTTGTGCAATCATAAAGGATATGTGTGTCACCTGAGGAGGTCATGGGACCTGCCTAGAGATACCAGCACTGTTCCAGCCAGTGTTTTTTTGGGGACGTTCCAAAGTGACAGGACGTTCAAGGAAGCAGGACAACCAGGCAAGGGTCCAGAGGTAAGGGACAGGGACAAAACACAGCTGCTCATTTAGTCCTTGGGCAGCAAAGACTGAAACACGCTGTTCCTGTTCCAGCAACTAAAAGGAAGGTGACAAGAAACCTGAGAACAGGGAACTTAATTATCACCAAAGCTCCCAGGACACATAGACATTCTCAGCACTGACTGCACAGCTTAACCCTTGCAGCCCCAGTCTTCCGTGCTTCACTGTGTCTGACTAGAAGGGACGAGGAAAAGTAGGGTCTTTGTTCTTCCATAAAACTCACACTTGCTTCTGGGTTGACTCTATGTCAGATAAAAGCACCGAGCTTGAATATGAAACACAAAACGTCTCCAAGAATGTGCAGTGTAGATTGTCTTGGGACTTTCCGTATTCTATGTAAAATAAGCTGCTATCATCCACTGAGTCCTGGATCAATGTGACTATTCCTTACCACCTCCCCTCTCTGCACCATCACAGGTCAGGCTCTCTCTTAAGCACTAGGGAAAGCAAGATAAATGAATGAAGGTTACAGTTTTGGGGGCTTTTGACAGAAATGAGGAAGATGAAAATACAGATCACTCTAATGTGATGAGAAACAGATCTCTGTTGGCTCAGGCTCAATTCCCTCAAAGCACCTATGGCAGTTTGAACTTTTTATTTGTGCTGCTAACTCTACTCTGTTTCCTCCATTAAAATACCAACTCTCCACAGGCAGGGATCTTGTCCAGGATTTCTATTCTTATATACCTCACACCTAGTCCAGTGACTGACAGAAGATAGTGAGTACAGACTAGTATATGATAAGTGAATGAAGAAATTTAAATTTATTGTGACATCCACTTGCTGACTAAAGTGAATTATCATGGGTATTGGAGTGGATAGTGATGACTAGAACATTTTTGAAAACTAGAATCACTGTGAACTAAAAATCTGAGATTTAAAGTTGTGGGAGTCACACACCTAGATTATATGGAGTTGTAGAGGGTCTATTCTAGAGGATATTATGTGTATATTCTGGATAATGACTGCCTAATTTCTTTTTGTTTTTCATCCTCAGGATAAAAGTGTAGAATGGAGCTGCCCGATAGATAGGAAAGGCAAACCATACACGACTCAATATTTCGCCTGAAGCCTGGCACCTGTTTCCCTGACCAGCTGGCCAGACACATTTCAGGGCAGTGGTCTGAACATTAAGAGAGGAAGGAAGACTGTGCAGCTCCCTGCTTCCCTCTGGGAAGCCTCAAAGGCATGCTACCCATTCACAGTAGCATGTGGGTTTTCTTGAAAGACTTCTGCCTCTTGTCCCACCGCTGGGTTAAAGTTGCTGAGTGGAAATCTAATAATGAGCAGGCTATCCTACTGCAGGGATGCTGGGCCACTGTGGCCTGTGCTCATGACCCATATGTCAACAGGTGCAGTCGCCTAGAAAGCTTTGTGGCCCAGGGTGTGACAGGGTGAAGACAAGCTGGGCTGCCAACAACTGTGTCATTTGGTAGCTCTTCTGATTACCACCTACAGAGAGCAAAGAGTAGAGCCTCTCACCCCATCCATGTGCAGACAGCCTGTAATAGGGCAGCATTGCTAATGTTAGGCACAACTGCTGAAGCCAGTATTCAAGGAGGAAGTTCATCCTCTCTCCTAAAAGTTTTTCAGGGCAGAAAGACCAAAATCTAGGATCTTATGAAGCATGGAGATTACATTGGTACTCACACAAGGCCTGAAGTCTCAGCTTGACCCTGGCACAGCTAGAAAGTGGCAAGGTAGGGAGGACATTGGGAGCTGGGAAATCATGACCAGAAACTGAAGCCAGAGGTCAGATTTTATACTTCTGCATGGCCAAAGAATTAGACTGAACACTGATGCTCATAACAAGCTTTAATATGGTTTAATATAACTCCGAGATAAAGGTAAAGCATACAATCTTGAAGCTAGAAAATAAAGTTTCCTAATAAGGCAACAAAAATTACTATCAGGCTTCTACAGAACCAATACAAATCACAGTTGTATAATTCTGCTTAAGGGATGGAAGATAGTAATTGCCATTTTGAACTCTTCGTGGAGGTAAAGAAATAATCAAAATGGGGGTAAAATAAATGGTGTAGAGATTGGAAATGAAGAAATGCTATTCTATTTATATATGGTATGGCTATATATGTAGAGAATCTGAAATAACCAACAAAAAGTACTAGACTAGTGATTGCAACAGAGTTCTAGCATGTATAATAAATGTAAAAAATCAATCACTTTCCCATATCACAGCAATAAATGAGAGGAGTTATAAATCAGCAAAGATACACAATAGCTTTTATAATCTTCTCTCCAAGTTAAATACTCAATTACACATTTATCACAAGGCATATAAAATTCTGATGAAAGAAATAAAGAGCTGGATAAATGGGAAGGTAACCTATGTCCGTGGATAATGAGACTCAGCAATGCAGAGTACCAGTCAGAATTCTATAAAGTTATTTTGTGGGTATCAACAAACTGATTATGAAATTTATATAAGTCAGAAAAAGAAAGACATAAGGGTGCCAACTCAGTGTTGAAGAGCAAAGTTAGCAGAATCATTCTACTTTAAGACAGAGTAGAAAGCTATAGTAATTGAAATCATATTGGCAAAAGAACAAATAGACCAATGGGATGGAATAAAGGGAACAGAAATTGACACATAAATAAAATCTATTGATCTTTGGCAAATCAACAAAAGCAATAAGTTTGGGAAGGGAGATTTTTCAATAAATGTTGTTGAGACAACTGGATGTTTACATGCAAAATGACTAGTCAGCTAATCAACTTCATGGTTTCAATGTGAAATGCCTCCACAGTCTTATGTGTTTCAACACTTGGTCTTCAGCTGGTGGAACTGTCTGGAAGGCTGTGGAAACTTGCTGGAGGAAGTGAGTCACTGAGGGAGGGCCTTGGGATATTATAGCCCAGGCTAGCTTCATGTTCACACTCCTCTTCCTGACCGTGGATAGAGCGTGAGCAGCTGCCTCACACTCTTACCACCACACGTTCTCTCCTATAGTGCATTTTGTATCTGCTCACACCATAAGTCATAAGAAGCCCTGCCTCTCTTTGAGTTGTTTCTTGTCAGGCATTTTCTCACAGCAATGAGAAAGATAAATCATTAAGAAAATTTGTAGTAAGAGTGGGGTCATGATGTGATCATGTATTTAGGTTCTCAGAACTGATATGCAAGAAAGCAACAGAAGAGTTTGGAACTTTGGGATAGAAAATTTGTACCGTACTGTAAACAGAGCTCAATGGACGATTCTGGTAGGCCTTTATAAAGGCTAAGAGAAATGAGAACAGTGGATTCTCAGTTTATAAGGTTTCATAGAGGAACAATGAGTCTATTAGGAGCTAGAATAGGATTTTTTTGCAGAGTTTTCTTCATTCTATCATTGTCCTGAGAATTTGTGTTAAGTTTGAATTTAAAAGTAATGGACTAATGTATCTGGTGAAGGAGATTTCAAGTCAGGATAGCAGTCAGGCATGCTCCTACTCTCTGCACCTTGTTTACATCCACAGTTAAAAAAGAACAAGCTAGGAAATTAGATATAAAACCAGTGCAACTTGGCAAGGGGAAAAAGAGGAGCAGGGAGGAGGACATGAGGGATTAGGGGGAAGAAAAGATGAGAGCAAGAAAAGAGATACCTTGATAGAGGAAGCCATTATAGGTTTAAAGAGAAATCTGGCACTAGGGAAATGTTCAGAGATCCACAAGGATTACCCCAGCTAAGAATCTAAGCAATAGTGGAGAGGCTACCTTAAATGCCCTTCCCCTATAATAAGAAGGACGACTACCTTAAATGCCATCCTAGAGCCTTCATCCCATAGCTGATGGAAGCAGAAGCAGAGATCCTCATCTAAACACTGAGCTGAACTCCGGCAATCCAGTTTTAGAGAGGGAGGAGTGATGAGCAAAGGGTCAAGACCACGCTGGGAAAACCCACAGAAACAGCTGACCTGAGCAAGTGGGAGCTCATGGATCTCAGTCTGACAGCTGGGGAACCAACATAGGATCGAACCAGGCCCCCTGAACGTGGGTGTTAGGAAGCCAGGGCAGTCTATAGGGTATCTGGCAGTGGAACAAGTATTTATCCCTAGTGCACGAATGGACTTTGGGAACCCATGCCCCATGAAGGAATACCCCAAATAACTTGACAGACTTGATGACCCCCCATGGAAGGCCTCACCCTCCTTGGGGAGTAGATGGGGGGGTGGGAGGGAGAGGGAACTGGGATTGATATTTAAAATAAGATTGTTTCTAATTTAAATAAAAATTATTAAAAATGTGTCTTAATCTGGCTTAAGTGGCTTTAGCAGGAAGATCTATCAAGCATTTATATAAAAGCTGATTCCAGTTTTTCTCTTTCAGTGCTGGGACTTGGTTCCAGAACGCTACACATGGGAGGGAAGCCATCTGCACAATTCATTGTAATTTCTTCTGATTGTACTTACATGACTCAGTTTTTGCTTGTGCAGGAGGATTATAATAAACAGTACCGATTTCAAGCCTCAATCTTTGATCCTTCCCTTGTGGTCTGCAACACGTTCTTTCCTGCCCCTCGGAACATGACAGATAGATGCAGGAAAGAGGCAAGGCCTCAGAAAATGGCAGGAAAATAAGCAGATGGATTGTTGCCAGGAGACAAGGAAAATCAGATTAGGGTTTGCTGGAGCTGAGAAACTTTTATTAAAATGAACTGCTATTGCTTCAAGTTTCAATGTTGCAGAAGTTAGCATTATTTATTCTAGCATGCCCAACACCCAAATCGCACCAATATAAGAGTAAAAAAATTGTATGCCAATCTCATCAAAGATCATAAATGTAAAAAAGCATAGATGAGAGCAATACATTATTTGAGACCTTTTAATTTACTAGTTCAACTGTGCTGAGTTTATATAGACATTTAAGTATAGGCTTACTTAAATCTACATGGTGTGTCCGAAATGTATTGTGACACTTTAGATAGTGAGTATACAAAAAAAGGAGTGAAAACTTAGAAGGAATGAGAGTGAATGAGACCTCAATAAAATTCCTGAATATAAGATACAAGAAAATACATTTCTTCTTCAACAACATAGTGCATATAATTCAAATATACATTAACATAACCAATAGTATATATCAATGACTATTAGTGGTAATATATTAATATAACATTTGGTAGGTGCTACTGTTGTATAAAATTTACTCTTCTGCCCTTGTTAATTGAAAGGCTTACTTTCTCACACCACCTGTGTGTGGTGTGGCCATATGGCTCTACCAGTTTTCCACAAGTTTCCAAGAGTCTTCTAGTTCTCCTGTTCCAGGACTGTAGCATGCCTCAGATAGAAATCTCTCCTTTAACTTGGATCCTGAAATAACAAAACACGCAGAAAAAGCTGAACTTAGCCCCAAGTAAATCCGAAGATGACCTAAAAACCTAGCATAGGAAATGAATGTCTCTGTTGCAAACCATGGAGCTATGTTAGCATTTTTGCCACAACTGCTGATTAACACATGATTTTGTAAAGAAAACACAAGTCTTTCAACTACATAGCATTAGAGTCATAAAATTTATTCTAGATTCATTGAAAGACACTATTCATTTTGCTTGGGTTACATCCATGTCAATTACTGTGTCTGGGAAAAACAAAACAAAACAAGGGATTCTCTTAGCTTTGGGAATTGGCTACATTTGGTAATAAAATGTTTCTTGATTGATTCCTGTTAAACAGTATAGAAATGGAAGAAAATAGCCAAAAGACAGGAGAAAAAAGTGAGATTAGAAACAATATGGTGTAGCTAAAACCCCAAGCACTATATCACATGTATAATTATATTTTTTGTCAATTTACCTGTGTCTTTAATATTTCAAAATATTAATAACTTAAATTATTCTTTTTTATACTCTGCCTGTGATTTTCTGTGTTGTCATTAACTCTTTTTTTTTTGAATTCTGTTTTAGCATTTGGTTCTGTTTCACTTAGGACATTTTTATACAGGGAGTCTTTCAAAAACAGTGCTTCCTCAGTCACTCTAGAAGTTTGACTGTGGCAGTCTACAGTCTTCCAACATTCACAAAGAGACTAGGAAAAGACTTCTTGCTCATCTAATGAGTCCTGGAGAGAGAACTATAGGTTTCCTAGAGAGTCTGAACATGGTTTCCATACTTACTTTGAACTTCCAGCTAATGCCAACAGAGAACAAGAGTACTCTCATCAGCTTGCCATGAGGACAAGCATGGAGGAAGGGGAAAAGGACTTTGAGGTCATAAACAACTCTTATCATTCCTTTCATATCCCACCTTAGTGACTGTTCTTTCTTCATCTCCAACGCAATCACTATCTTGTCTTTTTCAGAAACCATTTCCTGTCATTTCTTTTCAGGTGTTTGTTACCATGCCAGTTAGCATCCCTGGGTATATTTTAAGCATGTCTGCTAAGAAATATTGACATTGTGTTTTTTTTAAAAAAGCTTTAAAATCTATATGTTAGGCTGTTATCTGCTTTCTTTCCCTCCATGTTTTCCTTTGAGGAAATAAGAGGTTTGACACAAAGTTTTCCACACTCACAGTTTTGTAGATTGTCTGGGTACAGTTCCACGTAACAGGTTTCTCCTTCTGCATTTCTCACAGACCGGTAAGTGAACTCTGAGACTTGCTCAGACTCACTCCTGTTCCTTTGGCAACATTCAAAGGCACTTTAAAGGTGTGATGATATTTTCAATCTGTGACAACAGAGGGAGTCAGCAAATAGCACAGAGCTTTACTGTTAGTTTCCAGAGATGGTGGTATGATATAAAAAACAAAACAAAACAAAAAACACCTGCTTTGTTCCTGCCCCCAAGTCCTCACTCTCCTTTTGGTTCCTCTGCCATCTCTTGCACTGAAGTTGAGGTTAACGAGGTCTTGACAGCTCTCATTTTCTATTGTATCAGCCACTGAATTTTAGAGTTCTTTTTTTTAATTTTTATTTTTAAATTTAAATTAGAAACAAGGTTGCTTCACATATCAATTCCAGGTCCCTCTCTCTTTCCCTCTCCTCCTCCCATGCCCTCCCACCAACCCCTCCAATATCCCCTCATTTCCCCAGGGAGGGTGAGGCCCTCCATGGGGGTGTCCATAGTCTGTCATTTCATCCAGGGCAGGGCCTAGACCCTCCCCCAAGAGTTCAGGGTGAGAGTACATCTCTCATTGTTGGATGGGTACCCAAAGTCCATTTGTATACCTAGGATAAATACTGATCTACTACCCAAGGCCCAATAGATTACCTAGGCCTCCTCACTGACACCCACGTTCAGGGGGTCTTGATCAGTCCCATGCTGGATTCCCAGGCTAATGCCTGGGATTCAAGAGTTAACCCTTGTCAGGTCAGCTGTTTCTGGGGGTTAAACCAGCCCAGTCTTAACCCCTTTGCTCATCAGTCCTCCCTCTCTGTCACTGGATTCCTTGAGTTCAGCTCAGTGTTTAGCTATGGGAGTCTGCTTCTGCTTCTATCAGCCATTGAATGAAGTTTCTGTTTCCCAGACTCTCTGGTCATGGGATTGTACTCTGGCACTCCCCAGATCTATGTCTAAAATCCATATATGAGAGAGTACATGCCATGTTTCTCTTTTTGTGACTGGGTTACCTCACTCAGGATGGTTTCTTCTAGTGCCATCCATTTGCCTGCAAATTTCAGGATTTCATTGTTTTTTTCTGCTGAATAGTACTCCATTGTGTAAATGTACCACATTTTCTCAACTCTTCGGTTGAGGGGCATCTATGTTGCTTCCAAGTTCTGGCTATTACAAATAATGCTGTTATGAACATAGTGGAACAGATGCCCTTGTTGTATGAATGTAAATCTTTTGGATATATGCCTAAGAGTGGAGTTGCTGGGTCTTGTAGGTTTATTCCCATTTTTCTGAGGAATCTCCATGCTGATCTCCAAAATTTACAAAGAACTGAAGAAGCAAGTCTCCAAAATACCAAAGGATCCAATTAAAAAGTGGGCTACAGAACTTAATAGAGAATTCTCAATAGAGGAGTTTAAAATGGCTGAGAGGGACTTGATAAAGTGCTCAGCATCCTTAGTATCCAGGAAACACAAATCAAAACAACTCTGAGATACCATCTTACTCCTGTTAGAATGGCTAAAATAAAAAACACAATGACAATTTATGCTGGAGAAGTTGTGGTGAAAGGGGAACACTCCTCCACTGGTGGTGGGAGTGCCAACTCATACAGCCATTTTGGAATTTTAGAGTTCTTGATAGTGCCTGTTGTAAGGGTCAGTCAGAAAATACCGATTTTACTCCATTAGGTGCTCTGTGTTTATGTGGATATTCAAAGTCATCACACAGAGCTGTATGAGTTTCAGGTCTCATCCAAACACTGCTTTGCTTTCATTTTTTATGATTTAGTTTTATTTTATATGTAAACATGTTTTGCCTGCATGCATGTCTGTGTACCACATACATGACTGGTGCTCACAGAGTCAGAAGAGGCCATTGGTTCCCCTGAAAGTAGAGTTACAGATTCCATGTGGGTGCTGGGAATCAAACCTGGGTCCTCTACGAGAGTAACAATTTCCTGTGACCCCTGAGCCAACTCTCCAGCTTCAAGATAATGGTTTTTTACTTGAAAAAGCTTAAAACCATCTGTTTGACAAATACATCTCCTGTGTTCTATTATCCTACCACATTTATTGAATAATGGATTGTTTTTCAAGGAGTGCTGGTAGGAAAAAGATGGAATGACAATTTGCAGAGACCCTCAGGATTTATCACAGGCAAACTCTCTCTAGTTGTGGTCAGAGAAGCAATTTTATCTCGTGTTGCTTTTAATGCATTCTCTAAGTGAGGAGGAAATAATAGGAGATGCACTTGTTTGGGTGATGGTGGGCCATTTACAACCTTACACATGATTAGAAAACACAACACACACGGATGATGTGATTGTGTTTGAAGAGGCTTGGAGATCTTGGAATCCAATACAATTTTTCCTCATTTCATTTGCTTTGTCTCTGCTTGCTCTTCTTTTTAGATAAAAGACAGTGAAGCTACAAAATACAAATATAAACAACTAAACCCTCAATAAGATATAATTTGGCAGTCTTCCCAATTTGGCAGACTAAATGAAAGGCCTTCAAATAAACAGATTTTGCCAAAAATATTGCTTGTCAATGACACTTAATGAGACAGGGTCAAGGGGTTTTGAAAAATAAAAACTGGGATCCTCCAAGCATTCTATAATTCATGGTATCATTTACAAGCATTTGCTTTCAGAGACAAGGAATGCCGAATGATGAGTTTTCTATTCTTGCTATAACAGAGCATTACAAATGGGTCGCTCAGTATAACACATCTATCCTCTGGTGTTTTGTTTTTTAAATAAATTTTATTTAAATTAGAAACAATCTTATTTTATATATCAATCCCAGTTCCCTCTCCCTCCCATTCTCCCATGCCCACTAATGACCCCCCGATCCCATCTCCCATCCACTCCCCAGAGAGGGTGAGGCCTCCCATGGGGGATCATCAAAACCTGCCAATTCATTTGGGGCAGGGCATAGACCCTCCCTGGTGTATCTAGAGTATCTTTCCATGAGGAATGGGCTCCTGAAGTTCTTTAGGGACACATCCTGGTTTCATTACCAGAGGCAGCATAGAGTGCTCAGTCCTCCTAGCTGACACCCACGTTCAGGGGACCTGGTTTGGTCCTATGTTGGTTCTTCAGCTGTTAGACTGAGATCCATGAGTTTCCACTTGCTCAGGTCATGTGTTTCTGTGGGTTTTCCCAGTGTGGTGTTGACCCACTTGTTCGTCATTCCTCCCTCTTTATAACTGGATTCCAGGAGTTGTGCTCAGTATTTAGCTGTGAGTGTCTGCTTCTGCTTCCATCAGCTACTGGATGAAGGCTCTAGGATGACATTTAAGATAGTCATCATTCTCATTAATGGAAAGATATTTAAGGTAGCCTCTCCACTATTGCTTAGATTCTTAGCTGGGGTCATCCTTGTGGATCTCTGTACAATTACCTAGTGCTGGATTGTTCTTTAAACCTATAGTGGCTCCCTCTATTGATGTGTCTCTTTTCTCGCTCAATTCTATTCATCTCCTGACTCAATTTTCCTGATACCTCATGTTCTCTTCCCCTCCTCTTTCTCCCTTCCCTGTCCCTCTATGCTCCCCGTTTGTTCAGGAGTTCTTGTTCCTTTCCGCTTCACTGGGGTGGACCGTGTATGTCTCCTTGTTTTTAAGCTTCTCTGGAGGTGTGAATTGTACGCTGGTAATCCTTTTCTCTATGTTCAATATTCATATATGAGTGAGTACATACCATGCTTGTCTTTCTGTGCCAGGGTTACCTCACTTATGATGGTTTCTTCTAATTCCATCCATTTGCCTGCAAACTTCAATATCCCATTGGTTTTTTTCCCCCGCTGAGTAGTACTCCATTGTGTAAATGTACCACATTTTCTGTATCCATTCTTCAGTTGAGGGGCATCTAGGTTGCTTCCAGCTTATGGCAATTATAAATAATGCTTCTATGAACATAGTGGAACAGATGTCCTTGTTGTGGAAATGTGCATCCTTTGGACATATGCCTAAGAGTGGAATTGCTGCATTTTGAGGTAGACTGGTTCCCATTTTCCTGAGGAACCATCATACTGATTTCCAAAGTTTACACTCCCACCAGCAGTGAAGGAGTGTTCCCCTTTCTCCACATCCTCTCCAGCATAAACCTCATTGATGTTTTTGATTTTAGCCATTCTGACAGGTGTGTGTAAGATGTTATCTCAGAGTTTTTTTGATTTGCATTTCCCTGATGGCTAAGGATATTGAACACTTTCTTAAGTGTCTTTTAGCCATTTTATATTGCTATATTTAGAATTCTCTGTTTAGTTCTGCATTCCACTTTTTATTTTATTTTTAAAGATGTATTTATTTATTTATGATGTATAGTGTTCTGTCTGAATGCATGCCTGCAGGCCAGAAGGGGGCACCAGATCTCATTACAAATGGCTGTGAGCCACCAAATGGTTGCTGGGAATTGAACTCAGGACCTCTGCAAGAGCAGTCAGTGCTCTTAACCTCTGAGCCATCTCTCCAGCCCAGCACCCCACTTTTTAATTGTATTATTAGCTTCTTAGTTACTTTGTAAATTTTGGAGATCAGCCCTCTCTCAGATGTGCGGTTGGTAAAGACCTTCTCCCATCCTGTGGGCTGTCGTTTTGTCTTGCTGACTGTGTTTGTTGCCTTACAGAAGCTTCTCAGTTTCTGGAGGTCCCATTTATTAATTGTCGATCTCAGTGTCTGTGCTACCAGCATCATGTTCATGAAGTGGCTCCTGTGCCAATTCGTTCAGGATACCTCCCACTTTCTCTTCTAACAGGTTCAGTGTGGCTGGATTTATGTTGAGGTTTTTTATCTGTTTGGATTTAAGTTTTGTGCATGGCGATAAACATGGATCTATCTGCAGTCTTCTACATGCCAGCAAACCAGTTCTAGCAGCACCATTTGTTGAAAATGCTTTCTTTTTTTCCATTGTATAATTTTAGCTTCTTTGTCAAAAATCAGGTGTTCATGGGTGTGTGGGTTAATATCAGGTTCTTCAATTCAATTTCATTGGTCTACCTGTCTGTTTTTGTGCTAATATCAAGCTGTTTTCATTTCTATAGCTTTATAGTAGAGCTTGAAGTCAGGGATGGTGATGCTTCCAGAAGTTCCTTTATTGTACAAGGTTGTTTGGGCTATCCTGCGTTTTTTGTTTTCCATATAAAGTTGATTATCGTCCTTTCAAGGTCTGTGATTTTGATGGGGATTGCGTTGAGTCCGCTGATTGCTTTTGGTAAGATTGCCATTTTTACTATATTAATTCTACCTATCCAAGAACATGGGAGATCTTCCCATTTTCTGGTATCATCTTTAATTTCTTTCTTTAATGGTTCAAAATTCTTGTCACATAGGTCTTTCACTTCCTTGGTTAGAGTTACCCAAAGATATTTTATGTTGTTTGTGGCAACTGTAAAGAGTGATGTTTCTCTTATTTCTTTCTCAGCCCTTTTGTCATCTTTATATAGTAGGGCTACTGATTTTTTTTTTAGTTAATCTTGTAACCTCCCAATTTGCTGAAGGTGTTTATCAGCTGTAGGAATTCCCTGGTAGAATTCTTCGGTCACTTATGTAAGCTATCATATCATCTGCAAATAGTGAAAATTTGACTTCTTCCTTTCCAGTTTGTATCCCCTTGATCTCCTTTGTTCTCATATTGTTCTAGCAAGGACTTCAAGTACAATATTAAAGAGATACAGAAAGAGTGGACAACCTTATCTTGTTCCTGATTTTAGAGGAATAACATTGAATTTCTCTCTATTTAGTTTTATGTTGGCTGTCGGTTTGCTGTATATTGTGCTTATTATGTTTAGGTATGTTCTTGTTATCCCTGATCTCTCCAAGATCATGAAGGGGTGTTGAATTTTATTGAAGACTTTTTCAGTATCTAGTGAGATGATCCTGTGGTTTTCTTTTTCAGTTTATTTATGTGGTAGATTATATTGATGAATTTTCATATGTTAAACCATCCTTGCATTTCTGGAATGAAGTCTACTTGATTATGGTGTATGATTTTTCTGATGTGTCCTTGGATTCGATTTGTCAGTATTTTTTTGAGTATTTTTCCATCGATGTGCATAAGGGAGATTGGTCTGTAGTTCCCTATATTAGCTGTGTTTTTGTGTGGTTTAGGTACCAAGGTAAATGTAGCCTTGTAAAGAGAGTTTGGAAATGATCCTTCTGCTTCTATTGCGAGGAACAATTTGAGGAGTATTGGTATTAGATCTTCTTTGAATTTCTGGTAGAATTCTGCACTGAAACCATCTGGTGCTTGGGTGTTTTTGGTTGGGAGACTTTTGATGACTGCTTCCATTTTGTTAGGGGTTATAGGTCTATTTAAATTGCTTATCTGTTCTTGGTTTAATTTTAGTAAGTGATACCTATCCAGAAAATTGTCCATTTCTTTTAAGTTTTCCAATTTTGTGGAGTACAGGTTTTCAAAGTATGCCCTGATGATTCTCTGTATTTCCTCAGTGTCTGTTGTTATGTCCCATTTTCATTTGTGAGTTTGCTAATTTGCATATTCTCTCTATGTCTTTTAGTTAAGTTGGATTAAGGCTTGTCTATCTTTTTGATTTTCTCAAAGTACCAACTCTTTGTTTCGTTGATTCTTTGAGTTGTTTTCATTGTTTCTACTTTATTGATTTCAGCCTTCAATTTGGTTATTTCCTGGCATCTACTGCTCTGGGGTGAGTTTACTTCTTTTTGTTCTAGAGTTTTCAGTTGTTCTGTTAACTATTCTCCAGTTTCTTCATGTGGGCACTTAATGCTATGAAATTTCCTCTTAGCACAGCTTTCAAAGTGTCCCATAGGTTTTAGTATGGCGTATCTTCATTTTCATTGAATTCTAGGAAGTCTTTTATTTCTTTCTTTACCCAGGAGTGATGCAGTTGGGCATTATTCAATTTCCATGAGTTTGTAGGGTTTCTGTAATTTGTGTTGTTGCTAAATTCTAATTTTATGCCATGGTGATCTGGTAAGATACAGGGGCTTATTTCAATTTTTTTTATTTCTTGAGGTTTGCTTTATTGCTGAGTATGTGGTCGATTTTAGAGAAGGTTCCATGTGGTGCTGAGAAGAATGTATATTCTTTTATGTTTGGATAGAATGTTCTATAGATGTATGTTAAACCCAATTGGGTTATAACTTCTGTTAGTTCCTTTGTTTCTTTGTTATGTTTCTGTCTGGTTGTCCTGTCTAGTGGTAAGAGTGGTGTGTTGAAGTCTCCCACTATAAGTATGTGGAGTTTAATGTGTTTTTGAGTTTTAGTAATGTTTCTTTTATGAAAGTGGGTGCCTTTTTATTTGGGGTATAGATGCTCAGAATTGAGACTTCATCTTGATGGACTTTTTTTGTAATGAATATGAAATCATCTTTTTTGATTAATTTATTTTGAAGTCTAAGTTTTGATATTAGGGTAGTTATACCAGCTTGCTTCTTAGGCCTATTTGACTGGAAAGTATTTTCACAACCTTTTACTCTGATGTAACATCTGTCTTTGAAGTTGAAGTGTGTTTCTTGTGTGCAGCAGAAGGATGAATGTTGTCTTTGTATCCATTCTGTTAGCCTGTGTCTTTTTATAAGTGAGCTAAGACCATTAATATCGAGGGATATAAATGATCATTGATTGTTGATTTTTATTTGTTTTGGATTTGGTTTTGGTGGTGGTATTTTGTGTGATTTTTCCTCTTTTTCTTGCTTTTGGTAAAGTGGGGCTATCCATTGCCTATGTTTTTGTGAGTGTAGTTAACTTCCTTGAGTTGGAGTTTTCCTTCCAGTACTTCCTGTAGAGCTGGATTTGTGGATATGTATTGAATAAATCTGGTTTTGTCATGGAATATCTTATTTTCTCCATGATAGTTTTGCTGGGTACAGTAGTCTGGGCTGGCATCCATGGTCTCTTAGTGTTTGTAGAGCATCTATCCAAGACCTTCTGGCTTTCAGAGTTTCCATTGAGAAGTCAGGTATAATTCTGATAGGTATGCCTTTATATGTTACTTGGTATCTCAGAGTTGTTTTGATTTGCATTTCCCTGATGGCTAAGGATGTTGAGCACTTTCTTAAGTGACTCTTGGCCATTTTAGCCTCCTCTATTGAGAATTCTCTAGTTCTGTACCCCATCTTTTAATTGGATCCTTTGGTGTTTTGGAGACTTGCTTCTGGAGTTCTTTGTAAATTTTGGAGATTATCCCTTTGTCAGATGTGGGGTTAGTGAATATCTTTTCCCATTCTGTGGACTGCCTTTTTGTCTTGCTGACTGTGTCCTTTGCCTTACAGAAGCTTTTAGTTTCAGGAGGTCCCATTTGTTAGTTATCGATCTCAGTGTTTGTGCCACTGGTGTTATATTCAGGAAGTGGTCTCCTGTACCAACTCATTGAAGAGTATCTCCCACTTTCTCTTCTAAAAGTTTCAGTGTGGCTGGATTTATGTTGAGATCTTTGATCCATTTGGACTTAAGTTTTGTACAAGGCAATAAACATGGATCTATCTGCAGTCTTCTGCATACCAGTACCCAGTTATGCCAGCACCATTTGTTGAAGATGCTTTCTTTTTTCCATTGTATAGTCTTAGCTTCCTTGTCAAAAATCAAGTGTTCATAGGTGTGTGGGTTAAAATCAGGGTTTTCAATTCGATTCCATTGGTCTACCTGCCTATTTTTGTGCCAACACCGAGCTGTTTTTAGTACTATAGCTCTATAATATAGCTTGAAGTCAGGTATGGTGATGCCTCCTGAAGTTCCTTTATTGTATAGGGTTGTTTTGGCTATCCTGGGCCTTTTGTTTTTCCATATTGAGTTGATTATTGTTCTTTCCAGGTCCTTGAAGAATTGTGCTGGAGTTTTGATAGGGATTGCATTGAATCTGTAGACTGCTTTTGGCAAGATTGCCATTTTTATTATGTTGATCCTACCAATCCAAGAGCATGGGAGATCTTTCCATTTTCTGGTATCCTCTTTGATTTCTTTCTTTGAAGCCTCAAAGATCTTGATATACAAGTCTTTCACTTCCTCGGTTAACATTATCCCCAGATATTTGATGCTGTTTATGGCTATTGTAAAGGGTGATGTTTCTTTGATTTCTTTCTCAGTCACTTCATCATCTGTATATAATAGGGCCACTGATTTTTTTTTTTTTGAGTTTACCTTGTATCCTGCCACATTGCTGAAGGTATTTATCAGCTCTAGGAGTTCCCTTGTGGGAGTTTTTCGGGTCACTTATGTAAACTATCATATCATCTGCAAATAGTGAAAGTTTGACTTCTTCTTTTCTTATTTGCATCCCCTTTATCTCCTTTTGTTGTCTTATTGCCGTAGCTAGAACTTCAAGTACAATATTGAAGAGATATGGAGAGAGTGGACAGCCTTGTCTTGTTCCTGATTTTAGAGGAATTGCTTTGAGTTTCTCTCCATTTAGTTTTATATTAGCTGTTGGTTTACTGTATATTGCTTTTATTATATTCAGGTATGTTCCTGTTATCCCTGATCTCTCTAGGACCTTTATCATGAAGAGGTGCTGGATTTTGTCAAAGGCTTTTTCAGCATCTAGTGAGATGATCATGTGGTTTTTCTTTCGCAGTTTGTTTATATGGTGGATTACATTGATAGATTTTCTAATATTGAACCATCCCTGCATTTCTGGGATGAAGCCTACTTGATCATGGTGGATGATTTTTCTGATGTGTTCTTGAATCCGGTTTACGAGTATTTTATTGAGTATTTTTGCATCGATGTTCATGAGGGAAATTGGTCTATAGTTCCTTTCTTAGTTGTGTCTTTGTGTGGCTTGGGTATCAAGGTAATTGTAGCCTCGTAAAAAGAGTTTGGCAGTGAGCCTCCTGCTTCTATTGTGTGGAATACTTTGAGGAGTATTGGAATTAGCTCTTCTTTGAACTTCTGGTAGAATTCTGCACTGAAGCCATCTGGGCCTGGGCTTTTTTTGTTTGGGAGACTTTTGATGACTGCTTCTATTTCATTAGGGGTTATAGGTCTGTTTAGATTGCTTATCTGTTCTTGATTTAGTTTTGGCAAGTGATATCTATCCAGGAAATTGTCCATTTCCTTTAAATTTTGGAATTTTGTGGAGTACAGATTTTCAAAGTATGCCCTGATGATTCTCTGGATTTCCGCAGAGTCCGTTGTTATGTCCCCTTTTTCATTTCTGATTTTGTTAATTAGCATGCTCTCTCTCTCTCTATCTTTTCATTATTTTGGACAGAGGTTTGTCTATTTTGTTGATTTTCTCAAAGAACCAACTCTTTGTTTCATTGATTCTTCTCAGTGTTTTCCTGGTTTCTACTTGATTGATTTCAGCCCTCAATTTGCTTATTTCCTGGCGTCTGCTCCTCCTGGGTGAGTTTGCTTCTTTTTGTTCTAGAACATTCAGCTGTGCTATTAATTTTCTAGTATGACTGTTATCCAGTTTCTTCCTGTGGGCACTTAGTGATATAAACTTTCCTCTCAGCACTGCTTTCAAAGTGTCCCATAAGTTTGTTTATGTTGTGTCTTCATTCTCATTGAATTCCAGGAAATCTTTAATTTCTTTTTTTGTTTCTTCCTTTACCCAGGGATGGTGCAATTGTGCATTGTTTAATTTCCATGAGTTTGTAGGGTTTCTGCGATTTGTGTTGTTGTTGAATTCTAATTTTAATGCATGGTGGTCTGATAAGATACAGGGGGTTATTCCAATTTTTTTGTATCTGTGGAGATTTGCTATGTTTCCTATTATGTGGTCAATTTTAGAGAAGGTTTCATGTGGCAACGAGAAGAAGGTATATCCCTTTGTGTTTAGGTGGAATGTTCTATAGATGTCTGTTAAACCCAGTTGGGTCATAGCTTCTATTAGTTCTTTTGTTTCTTTGTTAAGTTTCTGTCTGGAGGTCCTGTCTAGTGGTGAGAGTGGAGTGTTGAAGTCTCCTACTATTAGTGTGTGAGATTTTATGTGAATTTTGAGTTTTAGTAATGTTTCTTTTATGAATGTAGTTGCCTTTGTATTTGGGGCATAGATGTTTAACATTGAGACTTCATCTTGATGGACTTTTCCTTTGATGAATATGAAGTGTCCTTCTTCATCTCTTTTGATTGATTTTAATTTGAAGTCTAGTTTGTTAGATATTAGGATTGCTACACCTGCTTGTTTCTTGGGACCATTTGATTGGAAGATCTTTTCCCAACCTTTACTCTGAAATAACGTCTGTCTTTGATGTTGAGATGTGTTTCTTTCTTTCTTTTTTTCTTTTCTTTTCTTTTTTTGGTTTTATGAGACAGGGTTTCTCTGTATTGTTTTGGAGGCTGTCAGTCCAGCCTGGCCTCGAACTCACAGAGATCTGCCTGCTTCTGCCTCCCGAGTGCTGGGATTAAAGGCGTGCGCCACCACTGCCCGGCGAGATCTGTTTCTTGTATGCAGAAGAAGGAATGGTTCTGTCTTCGTATCCATTCTGCTAGTCTGTGTCTTTTTATAGGCAAATTGAGGCCATTGACATTGAGGGATATTAATGACCATTGATTGATGATTCTTGTATGTGTTGATTTATTGTTAGTGAAGTTATTTTGTGTAGTTTCTCCTCCCTTTTTCTTTTGGTGTTTTGTAAAGTGGGATTATATATTGCCTGTGTCTTTGTGAGTGTAGTTATCTTCCTTGGATCTAGGTTTTCCTTCTATCACTTTCTGCAGAGCTGGATTCATGGATACGTATTGTTTAAATCTGGCTTTGTCATGGAATATTTTGTTTTCTCCATCTATGGTAAATGAAAGCTTTGCTGGATATTGTAGTCTGGGCTGGCGTCCTTGTTCCCTTAGCATTTGTAGGACATCTATCCAGGATATTCTGGCTTTCATCGTTTCCATTGAGAAGTCAGGTGTAATTCAGATAGGTCTGCCTTTGTATGTTACTTGGCCTTTTTCTTTAGCTGCTCTTAATATTTTCTCTTTATTCTGTAGGTTTGATGTTTTGATTATTATATGGCGAGGTGACTTCTTTTCTTGGTCCAACCTATTTGGTGTTCTGTAAGATTCTTGTATTTTCATAGGCATATCTTTCTTTAGGTTAGGGAAGTTTTCTTCTATGATTTTATTGAATATGTTTTCTGTACCTTTGAGTTGTATTTCTTTGCCTTCTTCTATACCTATTATTCTCATGTTTGGCTTCTACATAGTGTCCCATATTTCCTGGATATTTTGTGTTAAGGATTTGTTGGTTTTGAGATTTTCTTTGGTTGATGATTCTATATCCTCTAATGAGTCTTCAACACCTGAGATTCTCTCTTCTATCTCTTGTATTCTATTGGTGATACTTTCATCTGTAGTTCCTGATCATTTGCCCAGCTTTTCTATTTCCAGCATCCCCTTGTTCTGTGTTTTCTTTGTCGTTTCTATTTCAGCTTTCAATCCTTCAACTGTTTGAGTTGTTTCCTTAATTTTTTTGGTTGTTTTTTCTTGTTGTTCTTTAGATTCTTTGAGAGTTTTGTTTATTTCTTGAATTTTTCCCCCATTTCATGGATTTTTTTGTTTATTTTTTCTTCTATTTCTTTAAGGGATTTCCTCCTTTCTTCTTTGAGGGTCTCTATCATCTTCATAAAATAAATTTTAAGGTCTGTCTCCTCTGCTTCATTTATGTAGTGCTTTTCAGGTCTTGCTGGTGTTGGTTCCCTAGATTCTGGTGGAGTCATGTTGGTATTTCTATTGCTGAGTGAGCTTTTATTCTGTCTTCTTCCCATCTCTTCTTCCAGTGGGTGCTGGTGGGGTCTTTCCGTCTCCACTGGTCTACTTCCTTCCTGAAGCTGAAGCTGGGGATGCTGACACTGACGCTTAAGGTGAAGCTGGGGTTGCCAGAGGTTGGGGCCTGGAAGGGCTGATGTCTTTCCTGAAGCTGGGCTAGCCAGAGTTTGGGGCCTGGAAGGGCTGATGTCTTTCTTGTGTGGGTGGGTCTTCTGGATGCCAGGAGTGGCCCCGGAAGATCGAGGGGATGGGTGTTGGGCAGGGGATGGGGGTGTCCCTGCTGGAGACCCAATCTCACCTGAAACTGGGCTTGCCGGAGTTTGGGGACTCTTCTTCCATTTCTTTAAAGGATTTTCTCATTTTCTCTTTGAGGGCCTCTATCATTTTCATAAAGTTGTTTTTAAGGTCATTCTCTACTGCTTCATCTGCATTAGGGTGTTCAGGTCTGGCTGTTGTAGACTCCCCAGACTCTGGTGGTGTCATATGCCTTTCTGTTGTTGAATGTATTCTTATACTCTCATCTTCCCATCTCTTCTTCCAGTGGGTACAGATGAGGTCTCTCCCTCTCTTGGTGGGTATGTGTTCAAAGCTCTCTCCACTCCTCTCTCTTGGAAAGTGCAGGGGCAAGGCAGAAATGGTGGCCATTGCTCGATGTTTTGTTCTCCCTCCAGGTCTCTCAGGGGTATTCAGTGGCAGAAAGGGTCTGGAGGCTGCAAGTCAGGGGACTTGAAGATGGAAAGGTAGGCTGGAAGAGCCCCCAGCACTCACCTCTCTGGGTGTGGGGTGGAGGAACAAGATAGGAATGGTTTACTGGATGCTTTGTTCTGCTTCCAGGTCTCTGAGGAATTCTGTGACAGAAAGGGTCTGGAGGCTGCTGGTCAGGGGACTCAAAGATCTCCAGTGGTTCTTAAGCTAGACATCTAAAGTCAAGGTGTCAGTGGGATTAGTTTCTGCTCAAAACTCTAAGGAATACTACTCCATGCCTTGTTCCTAGCTTGTATGGTTGCCAAGAGTACTTAATGTCTCATTGTTTAGCAGCAGCATCCCGACAACTGACCTACTTTCTCTGGGTCCTCTTTCCTCTTCTCTTAGAAAGACACCAGGCATTGAACTGCAGATCCAACTATTTTCCATGGTCTTAACTCATTCCACTTGTGGTGAACATTTTCCAAATAGATCAAAATCTGAGGTTCCAGGTGACCGTGTACTTGGGTGACACTAGTTAACCTACTATAACCTTTAACTACAATGGCCATTCTAATCTTTGCTGAGGTCTATCAGTGGTGATTATTATTTTTTAACATAACAAACTGGATAGTGCATAATCTTATAATTTGATAGCAAGCTTAGCCCTTAACAACTGAGCCATCACCCTTTTCAAATCTGAAGGCATATAATCTTCTTTTAATATTCTGTCCTTGCTTAATTTATTTATTTTTTATTTTTTATTTTTTTGGTTTTACGAGACAGGGTTTCTCTGTATTGTTTTGGAGGCTATTGGTCCATCCTGGCCTTGAACTCACAGAGATCCACCTGCCTCTGCCTCCTGAGTGCTGGGATTAAAGGCGTGCACCACCACCGCCCGGCGCCTTAATTTATTTTTAACTCTTGTGTTTGAAGGTTTTATTTCTTTAGCTTTCTTTCTATATATTTCTATTCTGCTCAATGAACAACAGCCACAAAATCTTCTAATCAGATTCCATTAATACATTAATAAGTATTTGAACATTCCTGCTCTCATAATTCTAATATTTAACACTATTTTTTTGCCTTCCGACTTATGGGGAACAACTGCCAGTGGCAACATCTTTTATGGCACCAAGAAAAATGTTGAAGTTGGCAAATCCCAAGCACTGAAAGAAAAAAATCCATGTTGCCCATTTAGGAAATGAATTTTGCATAAAATATTATCACCCAGGAAAGTTTTAAGGGATTCTGTATTGCTGTCTTCCTCTTATAGAAAATTTCATTATTATTAGAAATTTTTATATTTTTCCTCAAAGTCAAAGATGCTGGAAAATATTATTTTAGTTTATTGCTCCTCTTCATGACACCTGACAGCATACTCAAGAAATGTCAACAGAAATACTTCTGAGAAATGGTCATCCAACCTCTTCCATGAAATTGCTACCCGTAATTTCACTTCATTTTCAGTTCCTCTAGTCATGGCTGTTTTCTCTTCTGGATTTTTGGAAATAACTTTTAAACACTGGTGGGAAACATCCAGGAAGATGGAAGATCCAAGATTTGAGAAAAGTAGGAGAGTCCTCTTGTATGTGCATAAGAGTAAGCCCAAGAGGCAGGGAGAACATTTGTGCATGGGATCTGAGGGCCTTCACAGTGTAGGCCTTGGATTTGAGGCCAATGTGAAAACTGAGAATAATGACACCTTCTGAGATCTGCTATATCAACTTTGCTAAAGAATCTTTACAAATGAAGTCTACATTTTTGAGCCTTATAGGAGGTAGTTAACCTCTCAAGTCAGTGAAACTGTACAACAGTTTGCATAGTTTTCTTCATATAGACTAGGTAGACACACCCTTTTTAAAGATGATTCACAATGCCATGGGTAGAAAGGCACAGGTTTTTACACTGTAGTTTTTTTTTTTAATTTGGCACAAAATGTGACCATGTTTCTTCCATAATGATTTGTCTTGAACTTTTCACCAACTTTTGATGTCAATCCAGGGCTGCCATTTGTTGAACTTTTTCAGTTTCCCTTGCTGTATGAGGGGAGCCCCCTGAGAACACTGTTTTTGGCACAAACAGTGATTCTCAACATGGCAAGCTCCTTAATGTCTGATGACCAAGTCATCTCAAACAGGCTAGCTTTCATCCCTAAACAGACCTTCTGACCTTCAGGATGGCCTGGCTCAAAGCAGAGAAACACAACTCTGCCTCAGTATTTACATTTCATTTGGGAGAAAGCAGTGCAATGCATTTAAAATAGAGGGCACCAATATCTACATGTATGCACCGTTCCATCCTGGTGAATTCTGGCTGCCACAGATGCGCGGAAACACACCTTGTTCACTCCACTTAATTTTTTATTCTATCCTTTTCTCCACAGCGTATTTGTTCCTATGACTTCAGCAAGAACATTTTTATGACAAATTTACAATTGATAACATTTTCAAAAAGAAAAAAACAGAGCAAAATAGAATGAGTGGTGTATTTGGGACAGTTGCTCTTCTTGTCTCTTTGGATTCTGAAACTACTGAATGATTCACATTTCATTTCCAGGCTCTGATCCTTTTCCTCTGGCTGCCTCAGAATCAGGATAAGGAAAGAAATTCTGCACAGAGCAAAGCGTGAAGCAACATATTTGTGGCTCAAGTTGGATGAGTGAAAAGGAACAGAACGGCTCCATGGTTTAAATGGGATACTGCAAAGTAAGGCTTAGTGATTGAATGATCGCCAAGTTTATATTAAAGGCCTTATTTCCATCTACAAAATGATTCTTTTTGTATGGTTCAAGGATTAATGTGCTGGGCATATTCCCAGATTCAAGTATTTATTTAAAAAGGCTTTCCATGTCAAGGAAATCCAGGTTCTGGAGTGATAAATTTAATGAGGAGATGTGTGACTTGAAGTTCTGCCTAATTTCAGGTGTTGAACATCCTCCAACCATTTTTACTGGAATGGAAGAGATTCATCAAACGCCATGACTCAATTCCATTTGTGTTATCACCTCCAATCAAATGAAAATGCCCTGGAAGCTGAGGAGGGTGTAGATACCTAACAGTACTAGCACCCAGCATATGGCCACACAGGGCTAAACTTCAGGATGAAAGCGAAGGAAATCAGGCAGTTGCCCAGAAACTTCCAAGTATTGGCAACAAATCTGAACGAGAGCTTGAATTTTTTTTTTTTACTTTTCATCTATTCTGTGTATAACCATGCAAAGAGCTGAGGTTGTCTTGGTAGGAGCTGTGCCTTGGCAACAGCCGGCATGTTATAAGCTCTCTGAGACTGTGGTTGGCAATGCTGTGAATGCTGTTATTAATATGAATGTATTTCTGGACATTCTTGCTCAGGTGCTCTAGAGAATAGGTCTGTGCCACTGCTGGCAGCTATTGAGTTGCAGTCTGAGGCCTGATCACTGATCATCTCCAACACTCTGTTCATAGAGTCAAGCCTGCTGTAGGGTGGGCATCAATTTATCCCCTGTAAACAAGAAATGTTTAATAATAGAGTGGAAATTTAACCACAACAGTTCTTACACTCAGAAAAGGTGGTTCAAATCCAAGTCAAAGGAGTGTAGTATTTAAAAAATATTTATATATGTGTGTGTGTATGTATATATACAATACATATATATGTTTGTATATATATATGTGTACACACACACATACACACACACATACACACACACACACACACACACACACACACACACACACACACACACACACACACAGCCGAGCAAATGTAACTGGTCTTCCTTCACAAATCTCTTGACCTTAAGTCAAGAGAAGAATTATCACAAAGATTTCCAGAACAGTTAACAGCTAAGTAATGGGTCTATGAGAGAGGAGTTTCCTCAGCGTTTCATGTGAAGAAACGGAAGAGGAGCCCAGGTGCTTTGACATTTCCCCCTCTCTCTGCATGCTGTATGTATCCCAGCAACCAGGACCTTTTCTCTGTCTCCATCACCCCCACCTTCCAATTCAACACCACTTTTCTTCTCCTACCCCATGAGTCGTTATTTCCTTCATCTCCTCACCACCTGCACAGTCCTAACACGATTGCTTTCAAAGCCATCTGAGCGATTTTGTGGGGAGACCCAGCCTTAGACCTGCATGACTTATGTGCTCCAGCACAGTAGTGAGACAGGATCCTAAGCGTTTCACACTACACACTTGGCCAAACTTGTAAAAGGTATGTGAAGGGACCGGACATCCTTGAACTTCAACTGTCTTCAAGATAAAGTTAATCTTCTCCTTGTTTAGAAGGCTGTGTTTCCTCATGGAGGGTGGGCTGACAGTTTCGATTTGTGCCAGCGCTAAGCACCCGATTCCACATGTGCTCTCTGGTAGCAGACCATGCTGAATGCTCATTTCTAGTGAAGGCTTCCAAGAGGATTTACATCACTTAGGGACATTTGTTTGTCAGATTACCTTCTGAGGTATTTTTTTTCTCAGTTTGATCAAATGATCTTACAAATCATTTCAATTTTATGTAGTGGGGACATGCTTATTCAGTACATGTGATTTCTAGGAACTGATTGGCTATTGTGCCTTGTTTTGAAAATTTGATTAATTCCAGAACAACAGAACAATGCAGTAAGAATAAACACATGAAAATTCAAACATAACAATTTCTGGCTAGACTTTCAGAGATAGTTGACTGCACGCAAATAATTGCAAAGCTGTAAAAGTATGAGTTTAGTTGAAGTAATAGGCCAAATATTTTCTCTCCCTGTCCATTATGAGGGCTCTTGTCCTCCCTGTCCTTGCGTGACTGTCATGTCTCTGTGGAAATGGTTTCCATGCAGTATTTAATTACTTTCAAGTTACAAGTGTATTCTAATAAGCATTTATGGTATTCTGCACCATAATATTGGGGTCTTACGCATTTCTCTAGCTGTAGTTGCCTTAGAGGCTTTAGTTAGATTAGCAGAACTGTCAGGCTTGCAACTCACCAATACCTTTTTCGTCTCTGTCCCAATCAGATACCCTTAACTTCCTCTCCTGGGCTTTTATCTATTCTGTAAAATCACTGGATGTTTCATATCTCTGCAACCACGTGTCATGGATGAGTAGAGTGCCCTTGCTTTCCTCTTTGTCCTGTAGGTGATCGAATGCCCCAGAGGAATAACCACCAGATGCCTGCAGCAGAAGTATTCCACAATGGTTTTTTTCTTTTTCTTTTTTGCATATGGTTCACTTTCCTATTGTTTACTCCTGTTGTGCAAACTCACTTTTCTAAATAAGTTCTAAGCATACAAAGTCTGTTCCAGGAAGACAATGGCTAAAGCCTTTTGATACTCATCTGTCGACACTCTTTGTTCCCTCACGTCATGGCTTGTTAGAGAGAAACTTTGATCTAAACTATTTGACAGGTAGACTTATCCGCTAATTTTCAAGCAGCTCAAAAAGTGAGCATAATAATTTTATAGAGAGTTTATGTTGAAGCAATATGCTGTATATACTGAATTAAATACAAATACTAGTTAAAATGATTTAAACTTCCCTTTATATTTTAAGCATGGCTATGGCTCACATTGTATCCTCATTGGCTTAGACACAATCAGTAAGTTTCCATGTGCTGAGTTCATTCTAGGCTAACTGAAATAAAAGTAATGTGAAAATACTGAGTTAAATGTGTGAAATTTGAAAACTGTTTGCATATTTGATGTAAGAAGTTACTGTTAATTTTGTTAACTATAAATAATCATTTTAGGGTTGTATTTTTTTTAAAGATTCCTTATATCTTATACACTGATTAATTAAGGATGTCATGAATTTACATCAAAATGAAGAAGAAATGAGTAGACATATAAACCAGATTTTAGCTTTTATTGGTGATACTAGGTAATGATACTCATGAGTTTATTATTATATTTTTATCTATTTGGATATTTAGAGTTTCTGAATTAAACAATATTTATCATGGCAAGTAACTTTTTACAGGGTCCAGTGCAAAATGGCTATGTGTATAAGAGATACATAGATGGTAGAAATCATATATATTTAATAGATAGGTTATATATACATATATATGTATTTATATGTTAGATAGTTTGACGATGGATAGTTTTTATTTCCCAGGATTCAAATCCTCTGTAGCCAATTAGCAAAAAGGGTGATACTAGATGTAGTTTTACTGCAATGGCTTTGCCCAAAATACAGGCAATAGTCCAAATTGCCTGGAGGAGTCAGCATGATGAAGGTGCATGGAAAACTTGAATATCCAATTTCAAAGTGATTTTGGATTCATTCAAAGAAAGGTATTCAAAGAGATCTTTGATACCATAAATATATTGTTCTTTTACCTATGATATGTTAATATTAACTTAGTAATTATATATAAATCACTCTGATGAATATGAACCATATTGATATATTTATTATAATTTCATTTACGTTCATAAATATACATAGAATATTAAGGTCTATTTATAACAAATATAAGTGCATTATAGATATATACTTGTAAAGAAAAGTTTGAAATGTTATGTCGGTGTTCTAATCTTCCCTCATGATAATTTTTATTTCAGTGCTTCTAACATGTGCACATTACTTTTTAAAAATAACACAGCTTTAGAATATGTTCCATATTGCAACATTCTTGGGGATTAATATCCACCTTTCCTTAAAGGGCTTATGAACCTCTCCTCCTCCATGCTATGGTGTTGGCTGCCTAGATCTTGTGTAGATCTTGTATAGGCAACCACAATTGTCATGCATAAGTGTAGTGGTTCTAGCATACTCTGAAGAAGATACTGATTACTCAGTCTTCCCCAATCTCTGGCTCTTCTCCTCATTCCACTCTCTCCTCTAAGATGATCCCTGAGCAGTGTGTGTGTGTGTGTGTGTGTGTGTGTGTGTGTGTGTGTGTGTGTGTGTGTGGTTGTTAACACATGTGCACGTGCACTTGCTCATACTATGTGTTCTATTTGTTGACGTGCACTTATTTTTTGAGATTCAACTCAGAATACTATGTACCAGTAATATATGCTAGCACAGTATTTTCTATCTGCCTCTGACCCTAATAGGTAAAGTACTTGGGACCTCAATGTGCCCCAGGCTGGGAGTCATGACTATACTAGTTTTTTTCTGCACTGAGGTCCTATTGCACAAATCATTCCTAGGCTGTGTTATGCATATTAAATCTGTTCAAAGTAGTTGGCTTCAGATAAAATAAATAATCCATGTCTTAAAAGCTCTAAATGAGAACGCTGTGTACTTACCTTGCTTTTTTTGGAACTTCTCAAGATAATCAGTATTTTCTGTTTTAAGAACCTGTTGGAATGAAAATTCCCCAAGGGATCCAAATCCCAGCATCCAGTACATAGAGTGCTTGGCATGTAGGCATACCCAACACACGCTTATCAGTATTATAAATGAATCAAGAATGTTCCAGGCACTTGTTTAATGGATTGTTCATCTCAAATTTTATATAATAGAAAGATTTTATATCTCCATTTTGTCCTGTTAATATTATTTATAACCTAATTGTTTTCAAATCCATTTCTCCTATTCAACTCAGATTCTCACACTTTGAGATACAAAGTATCTCAGAAAATGTGCCATTTGGAAGTCTGGGATTTCATACTAATGCTCAGGGACTTTGAAGTGGACCTGGAAAGTGCCTTGGGTTCAGATTTACATGGGATTGACTTACAAGGAGGAAAGAGTGGTTCTTGTCTTTGCAGGGTGATAAAACATTGAATCTTGACGGAGTACTTCATTTTATAAGAGAAATGGAATTCCACAAATTATCTGATGGCAAACTCCAGTCATAATGTCAGAGAAAAATCAAAGCTAGAATTTCTTATGTGGTGTAAACACCATCTTATCCTCATTGTAGTTGACAATACTATTCCATTATATACTTTGCATGGCTTTTCTTCTTTTCATTATATTATTGGCCCAAAGGAACTTGAATGTTTGCACACCCTGACAGTGGTCATGCATTTCCATTTTGAATGAATCTTATACTTCCCAAAATTGGTTGTAATGTTCTTGGGCTTGAAATAAAATGTCTCTTATTTTTGTAGCCTGTCTCCTGCCTCCAGTGGGGCTTTAGCAAGCATTATTCACACACCATCTGACAGCAGAGAATGGAATTTAAGATATTGAGACTTGGAGAAACTTATGGGGCCTAACAATGGAGGACAAAGGTAAAATTTCTACTCTATCAACCAATCTCTTCCTACATTGTAATCAGGAAACAAGATCTTGATAAACAGTTGTGTGAGTCTGTCAGTTCCCTAATGCTTTAGGGAAATGTCTGGCTTCCAGAATGCTTGGAAAATAGATTAGTGCTGGATTTTGTTCTCTTTGGGAAAAAAATGAGGGTAAAACTTGTAATTTCTCACTCACAGTAGAGAAAACAGACACATGAGAAAGGAGTTAGTGAATTCATATAGTAATTAGTGTTGCCTGCATGTAAGGCAAGGGTCAGGTCGACCTCAGTGTGACTAGAATGGCCACTAAAATTGAGGCTGTCCTTTATTTTTCTGGGTTTTGAAACTTTGACCAAAGAAGAGACAGCAAAGTAGAGTGACTTTGCACATGTGTGTTGTAATCAGTCTACTTTTGAGTTTTGCCATTGCTAATTATGAACTGAAGCTCTCTTCTGGACTCTTTGGGTACAGGCATCCACGTGGTACACATACGAACATGCAGATAATCACTCTTAAAAATGGTAGATAACAAGTGTTGATGAATAAACGAGCGCTAGAGCCACTGTGCGTGGACAGGAGAAATGTAAAATGTGTAGCTTATATAGAAAATAGTTTCTCAAAATGCTAAACGTAGAAATACCAAATTATCCAACAATTCTGATCTTAAAATATATATGTATATGAATGTGAGTTCTTATGAGGTGAGATGGGGTTAATTAGCTCTAGGGCTTTCCTAAATGCACTAATTCCTTTCCTATGATGACCTCTCTTACCCTCTGCCTCTGTGACTTCATAACCGTCCAAGGGCCCCATTTCCTAGTACTGTAACCAAGAGGATGAGGATTTCAACATATGAATTATAATGAGACATTGTAATAACATTGAGGGAAAAGACTTCCCAAATTTCAGTGATCCAGGTGGATGCCTCCATCTTTATAGAACTGGCTACCAGACCTAAGAAGGGAGACCAGATCAGATAACATTAACCCCTCCACTGACTGTCCTCAAATGGAGGTATGCCCCTTTGGTATAGTCATCACTAAAAGCACTGGAACCAGCTTATGCATAGGGAGTCAGAGGATGTTTACAAGAAATGCAAGGCATCCTGGGATCCCTGAGGTGGACTAATTGTTTGGTCTTGACTTTACTCACTCCTCAGGGATATAAAATTTTCAAACGTGCTTTGGATACACTCTTCTGTACTGTAGATATCTTAGGGAGAAGAGTTCTTACTATTCAGGTGAATTAATCAAGGCATATTGTCCCTTTACTTCAAGTTTTGACAAGGCGGATGGTGACAGATATCAGATAATTATAGGCAAAAATACGATTTTGTGGAGAGAGCAAATGGCCAGCACTGAAAATACCTGAGTGCCTGCTCCGGCTCAGTGATGACCAAATGAGAGACTTGAGACAGGTTACATTCCCTCAGGCCTCAGTCTCTTCCCAAGAAACGGGGTGGTGGTGGGGGTGGAATTTGACTCAATAAGCCTCTAAAGTCCTATGTAATATAAATATCTGTAACTTGATGATCCTGGCCCCTAGCGCCTGTGTTCTCTTTGGATAGTCCCTGGATAGTTGCCACCTTCCTCTGGAACAGTGGTCATTTTGGCATGCCTTATGCCATCTGTTCTGGTTTGGACAGTCGTAGAAATTCCTCTTTGGGCATGTCTCAGTCTTGCTATGCTCAGTCATTAAGTGCTGTTTCAGATAGGTGACAGAAAGTCCTATGAGCCATTGAGGTCTATTGGAGCATTCAGGTCAGATATCTTCTGAATGTTCCCAAATAAAAATATTTTGAGACCCTCCAAAGGAGTATTATTATGATTTCCAATTTTTTTCTCTGATTTGGTGTTATTTTTACTTGTGTCCTCATGAAAAGTCAGGTGTGTGTGTGTGTGTGTGTGTGTGTGAATAATTTTAAATGCCAAAGCAAGGTTACTCAACATTTTTAGAAGTTGCATTTCTCATTAAAGTTTTTTGCCAATATTCTAATGCAAAGGTCACAGAAGTTGGCCATTACCAAGGCTCAATGTTTTCCCTCATCGAACTCTCCTCCTATGCCACTTATCTTAGTGGCATTTAATAGTGGGGTGTAATTGAGGCAGGGAAGTGAGGTAGAAAGTCCAGATGACCTTACACAAAGGATGCAGAATTAGCATAGGGGAAAAAGAGGAAGGCAGGGAATGCCCTGGTCAAGGCAATCTAGAACTTGGGAAACAGAGGCACTGCTGCAGCTACAGAGGCAATGTAGAGGCATATGCTAAAGAGATATCTGATGTATGAAGTTGTATATAGTATTACATTTGACAGAGCATGTGCAAGAAAACCCACTGTGTGCAGGTCACAGTATACAGGTCATCCTAAAGCCTGTGCTATGAGGCTTAAGAGCCCCTATTTTCCTTGCATAGCATCGGCCATTAGAGCTGATAAACTTTCGATTTGCTTTCTTCCTTGGGAGTGTATCTCTTTCTTACAAGCTGCTTCTGCTGCTGTTGGCATGTCTGTTCAATTTGTACATCTAGGATACAGAAGCTAGAAGCCTTCTAGAGGAGGCCACTGAATTCTGATGTGCACCTATATTATAGTAGTTTCAAAAATCCAAATGGTTGCTTCTTCTTAAAAGACAGGCCTAGGTAATCTATGGGGCCTTGGGTAGTATTTACCCCTGGCATACAAATAGACTTTGAGAGCCCATGCCACAATATGGGAGGCTTTCTCAGCCAGGACTCTTGGGGGAGAGCCTAGGCCCTGCCCTGGATGAAATGACAGTTACTGGAGATCCACCATGGAGGGCCTCACCCTCCTTGGTGATTGGAGTGGAGACTGGGTGGGGAACTGGGGGACCTGTTGGGGAGGGCAGGGGAGGAGGGGACGGAGAGGGATCTGGGATTGACATATGAAACAAGATTGTTTCTAACCTAAATTTAAAAAATGTCAAAAAAAGACTGACATCTTAAAACTTTAGTAAGGGTCTTCCTTATAAAGTATACCAAATAAAACATGGCAAAGTTGAAATTCAGCTCCAGTGTCCTGAGAAATGTTATTGAATACAGGATCTATATTTTAATCCTATTCAAAATAATTTAGAACACAGAGTCCTCTGAATTTAGATTCATGAATGCTTCCTTTTCTTACCTCTAAAGATTCTGTTAATGTAAAAACCCCATCAACTGAGAAACTTCCATTTGGAGTTGATGCTGCTTAGCACAGAGGTTCCCAACTGGCAAAGGTGCAGAGAATAAAAAACTGATGAACAATCAACTCTAAATGGATCCCAAAGCTTAGGGACCATTGCTGAGGAGATGGAGGAAAGAGTGTAGAAACCAGAAGTGATAAATGACTACAAGGGAACTATGTTCTGGACACAGTGGGACAGCCTGTACACATGAACTAACAGTTTGCAACAACTTATACACAACCTGTGCAAGCCCAAGCCAGACTAACCCCAGGATGGAGATGGGATTTAGGCTTGTACTACCACTCCTAGTTGTGGAGCTATTGTCAATGGTCAGATGCTGGAAGAGGGAGAGACAGTTTTCTGTGAGAGTAACCCTTGGTAGGATGAACACTGTCCAGTGGGAAGTAACACATCCAAGAATATTTGAGCCTCACAAAATTGACCTTGCTGGGAAGGAAGAATACAAAGTTGGTCAGGTAGAGAAGTAGAGGTCATTCTAGGAAGAGTTGGCAGAGGGATGAATATGATCAAAAGAAATAAGAAACTCTCAAAGAATTCAATGAAAATTAAAAGTACATTACAAACATGCTTACTTTCATACTTATTTTGTTCTTACATACAGGGGACAGTTTTAGTTTATTTCCCTGTTATAAAATATTCTGACAGAAGAATTTTAGGGAAAAAGGATTTGGTTTGGTTCACAGTTCAAAGTTACAGTCCATTAGGAAAGAGAAGCTGGAATAAGCGTTATATCCAGTCTTAAGAAGACAGCCAAGAACAGATGCATCCCAGCACTCTTACTTCCTCTGTTTTATGTAACCTAGGATCTCCTGCCCAGGGAATGGCAATACCCACATTAAGATGAGTCTTTCCACAGATATTAACATAAGCAGGGATCCCTTTAAAGACTATTTAGAGGCCCATCTTCCAGATAATTCTAGATCCTGGCTAGCTGTCAGTTAACATTAATCATCACTGGGTCTCACTCTGTAGCCTAGGTAGGGTAGCTTCAAATTCATCATGCTGTCCAGGTTGGCCTTGTACTTGCTGGTATCCTCCTGCTTTAGTAAGTGAAGATCTGGATTATTAATGTGAGCCACCACACTCAGCTACTTGCTTTTAAACAACACATCTCTACTCTGAATATTGCATTTGTGTCCTATGTAGTACAATATGATAAGGGAAATACATAGGACAGCAGATCAAAAGAACTCAAGGTGTATTCATTCTTAGAAAACTTGATTGTATACATAGACAGTCTGTTGGAACACACACACACACACACACACACACACACACACACACACACACACACACACACACCCTCATACACCCCTGCATCTTCCAGAACAAGAAAGTTAGTAAGATTGAGGCTATAGGTCAATTAAAAATTGTATTTCTGTGTATTAACAACAACCAGAGGTAGAATTTAAATATATTTAAAATAAGCATCAAAAACTCACAACACACAGACAAAATTAATAGAGGGCATGACCTAATTAATTATAGAGTTAGTTCATGTTTCTGGACCAGGACATTTGATGTTGCTAGGATATCAGTTCTATTCAAGGGATCTATGGATGGATATTCAAATTTTTCTCTGGGGGTAGGGTAGAATAAACAGGGTGAGGTAGGCATTATTATGCTGAATTAAAGTTCATGTAAGTACAGAGGCCCTACAAGTGCCAATGAAACAATGTAAAAAACAAATACATAAAGTTATTAGATGCCTAGAATTTTCTGTTTTCAAGCTTAGTATTATACCATACATACCAGTCACTCCCTTAAAGTTTGGCAAATAAGTCACCTGAACTAAATATAGTGCCATGTAATAAGCTATAGATATATAGCAAATGATGTGGTAGAAAAAACAAAAGTAATTCAGTAGAAACAAGATAGTCTTTTAAACAAATAGTTCAGAAACAGCTAGAAAAGCTATTGGCAAATATTTATAAAGGTATATGTAGAATATTTAAAATTTCAAAGCCCAAAAGTGGGGAAACAAACAACATACAGAAGTTAAAACACATTTTACCAAAGAAACTGTCCAGAGGAAAAATAAGCAACACCTCTAATTAAGGAAATATTATTGAAAACCACAACGAGGGATGAAATATACTTATAGAAATTGCACAAAACCCAAAGAGTGACCATACTGTTCATGGAGGGGTGCATGGATGAAGTGATGCTCTCATATGGCTCTTAAGGAATGCAAAAGCATGCAACCAATTTGCAATGTGATTTGTCAATTTCTGAAAATAAAAACAAAACAAATATAACCTACTATAAGATCTACACACTTCACACTGGAGTATTTCCTCAGGATAAAGAGAAACATAAGTCTTTTTAAGACCTGTACATGAATATCATGACATGTCTAAGAACCAAAAGCAAGAAGTAACCAAAATGCTAGTCAACAGACATATGGATAAGCAAGTTATGTTGTATCCATACAGAAGAACACTAAACAGTCAAAAGAATGACCTATTGATACATTCAACAGCACATGTTAACCATTTTGCATAACTTTTCATTAGTGAGTAATATCTTCATTATTTAGGTTGTACATGTGAAACTAAGAAAATTCAAATTAACCCATAGTGAAGTAAAAATGCAGATTGACAGCTATATTTGTGTAGAAATAGGAGACAAAAAGTGTAGAAAAGAAAATCTACATAGATATCTGCAGTTATCTATTACTATGATTCATTTTCCTAGTAATGTTTAAATAATATTTTTTTCATTATCTTGACTTGGTGATTTCGGGAGGATCGATATGTAGAATTAAACTTATCAGTGTAGGCACAATATATTCATTTTATATCAATTTAAAAAATCAAGTCAATGAAAACTTGTTAAAGAAGAGAAAATGATAATAAACTATAAAAAATTCTTACAAGCAGATCACAAAATGAAGATATTCAAATAAATAACATGGCAAAAACAAAATTGCACTGAACATAGAAATATTAGAAAATATTAAAACAATATTGACATGTTACTTCACAACTGAAACAATCTTAAATAGAAAAATATGTTATATATTTTTTAATATTAATAATTTCAAAAGATCAATAATCATTACATTCAGAGTTATTAATAAAAATTGCCTTTACTTCTAATCCCAAGTAAGTTAATATTGATAATTTTTTCTATTTTTAATTGAAAATTCATTTTTTTATTCCTATAATATGATTACAGTTTTTCCTCTACCAACTCCTCCCAGATAATCCCTTCTTCCACTCCCATCCAAATTCTTTCTCTCATTAGAAATCATGCAGGCATCAAAAAAATACAACAAGATAAAATAAAATTAAAATAATCATAAGGCAAGATAAACAGAGGAAAATGAGCCAAAGAAAAAGCACAAGAAACATACAGATGTAGACACTCATGTTTGCACACACATAATTCCTATAAAAACACAAAACAGGAAACCATAGTATATATGCAAAAGACGCATAAGGTAAAAGGAAAAAGTCCTTAAGACAAAGAAACTCCAAAAGGCAATTGAGTTCCGATCATTAGATTATATTTTGGTTATTAGACTGAGAATTTTCTCCAGTGTCTCTTGATCATGCTCACCTATTCCTCTCAACTCCTCTACTCCCCTTTGCATATGCACCCAACTTTGGCTTCCTTCCTTCTTTCCTTCCTTCCTTCCTTCCTTCCTTCCTTCCTTCCTTCCTTCCTTCCTTTCTTTCTTCCTTCCTTTTTTAAAAAATAAACTCATCTCATCAGTTTCAATTAGTGCTGCCTGTGTACTCTCCAGTGTGTGGCCATCCATTGGTCAACATGCTGGCATTCACACCCTTTGAAAAACCAGATCCCTCTCAACTGCCAATAGCTCCTCAGCTAAGGATGGAACTTGTACATCTACCTCCCTCCACCATGCTGAGACGTTGTCTGGTTTCAGCTTGCACCGACTGGTTTTAAGGATAATTTTCATCGCAAAACTTTACAGAACAGATTATTAGTCACTTTAATTATTTTTCCCCAAGGATAGGAAAACAAAGAGAGCTCATTTCACATGATTTTCCTTACATAGTAGAGCAATATATTTCACATTTAATGTATGGGAAAGGATCACACTTTTAAATGAAGTAACACCAAAATGGAAGTATCTTGAGAATGAAACAACACTGAAGTATTTCAAATTCTAATTTATCACTTTAAAACATTAATAGAAACATTCTTACAGTCAGCTAAATTGTTACCAAAAAGCCTCCAGTAAAACCCAATATGCATTTGTGACAAAGATAATTTTAAGCACATTAAGAAAAGGATGCAATATCCTTAAACTAAACTGTAAATCTGTGATGGTATCACACATCCTGGCAACACTTGAGAAGCATTCTCTGGCATGGTGTAACAGGATAAGGGTGCTTTCTGTCATGCTTATTAATGTCATGCTGGAAGGCTTAGAACTTTCAATAACACGCGCGTACACACACACACACACACACACACACACACACACACACACACACACACCAAAATATAAGGATCCAAGCGAAAGAATCAGCTAACTCTTATTTGTTGGTAATATGTACACATAAAAATTAGTATGAGTCAGCAAATCATTACAAGTAGTGAGAGACTGTGAAAACTATGCCAGATACAGTTCCACCATGTAAAAACAAAATAGCCCCTTCCTGGTTCACCTACAGGTAGAAAATGCAAGAGAAATAAGGACCTAGTCACAACCATGAGAAGATGTGTGATGCACCATAGAATAAATTTTTGTGAGATTTTTCTTATATGTAGAAAGCTTTATTGATGAAAGGAAAGCTTGTATTTCTGGAAGCAAACACCTTTGTGAGATTCAGAATGCTCAGTGTCATGAAGATGTGTTCCCTACTTAAATTCACCCTTAAACACTGTTAAATTTCAACTAAAATTACAAGGTGACTTTTAAATATGGAGGTATGAGCCATGCACTCTAAAATGAGGAAGAGGAAAGAAGATTTTTCCTCTCCTGGCTATGAAGATTCATAGAACAACAATAATAAGCCCACAAGGACAGACAGACTAATAGAGCAGGGGCAGGTGGTGGAAACAGAGGCAAGGGCTCTTTGCATTCTGAATGCAAGACTGCTAGGGTTTGAACAACATTCACATGTCTTTAATCTCACTGCCTCAGGGTTCAGAAAGCTGAGCTTCAAGTGGTGATCTAATCATGACAAATCTGCCCTCATGAATAGAGCAATGCCATTGTCATCCACACCCAGCCTTTGTCCTATTGCTTTCTGCCATGGGATGATGCAGTAAAAAGATTATTACTTATACTAGTATCATGTTTTTGGATTTTCTAGCCTTCAGAGGTAGAAGTGAGCACACCTCCCTCCCTCCCTCCCTTCCTCCTTTCTTTCTTTCTTAAAATATAATTCCTTGCCTAGTCCTGGGTCTGTAGCTCAGAGATAGAGCACTTTCCCACCAACCTCAAGGCCTTGAGTTCAAGTCCCAGGACTACAAAACAAAACAAAACTATAAAATTCCTTGCCTTAGATAGTCTGTTTTAGTAGCATAACAGAGACTGTGGTTCCATGTCAATTATTTTGCTGATGGGAGTGAGTTAGAGAAAGTGAAATTCCTTAACTATTTAATGACTGAATAGGTAGATGCTGGTTTATGGGGAGGCACATAGGGGATAGGTCCTTTATTAACTCCTTTCAAATAGTGTTTACAGCAGAAAGTTGAATCTTGCAAATGCTCTAAAGAAAACAAAAGCGTAAGAGTTCCAAGAATAGGAAAGGTGCCCTGTGGTTATTTACCCACATAAGAAAAGGCTTGCACAGAGAGGGGACAGGGCGATGATTCTTTGGGAAGTGGTTTAGACAGGCAAGGAACACAAACTTCAGAGACAGGAAGGACCTGAGTGTCAAGTTCTCACCTTCTACACACTGGTTGTGTGACTGAGGTAGAGTTCCCTCTTCTTTAAGAGCCTATTGCTCTGGCCTGAGAAATGACTTACTGAACAAAGGCTCTTGTTGCCAAGCTTGATGACCTTTAGTTCAATTCCTGGGACCAAAGTGGAAGGAGAATACAAACTTCTTGCTAGTTGTCCTCTGACTCCTGCTTATGCACACAAACACAAACACACACATGTACATAGAGGCAAAGGGATAAATGTAATAGTTTTTTTAAGGATTCTTTTATTGCTCTTCTGTGAAATGGAGACAATGATGTCGAAGTCTCCACAAACTCTTAGCTCAGTGGCTTTCTCACAGGAAGAGTTTATTAGGGGCCACACAGAATATTCTAGGGGAAGGTACAATGGAAGCAGGGAGCAAAGGTGGGCCCATCTTGGCCAAAGCTGCTAAATGGTCTTAACCTTACAGTGTCGGACTCACAGTAGCAAGGATAGAGACGGATTTGATCCCCTAAGTTGTGTTTGCTTTATGCTTATACCACCAAAATATTTGAATGCATTTCCCATGAAACTTCAAATTTCCCTAGCTCAGAGACATTGTTGTTTGATGTTGATTTCTACCCCTGAGAGCCACCAAATGCATTTCTGCTGTTAAGGAGTGTGAAATGGGGACATGGGGTAAAGGTACCAGGACTCTCTGTAGAAAAATGATGGTCTGAATGAGCAGTCACATGAGATAGAACAGATATCAAATATAGGACTTGTGTGGTTACACAAAGGCAGGAGATATGAGGAGTGAACAAGGCATGAAAATTCTGCAGTGCTTAGATAGGAGGGCGTCTCCAGTTAGGGAAATATGGTCACACCAACGCACCTTCAGAACAGAATGTATGGGAGTTGGATGATTTACAATAAATGTGACCAGTTTGGTCTCTGTTGTAAGTAGAGCAGGCATATTTCCCTTGCCATCTTATGGGTCTAGCTCTATACCCTTGTAAGTTAGAATGACAGAAATTTGCAATGTAGGAAGCATGGGTACAGTGCTGCTCTTTAGGCCAATTTAGAATTTCAGTGGAATCCTATTAATGTGACTCCATTCAGACTATTCAGAATCTGGAAATAAAAAGTCAGAGGTATCATTATGCCAATCTTGACTAACTCAGATACTCTTTTATGGTGTGGGCCCTGAGTTAGTTAATTTATAAAGTCATCTCTGATCCCCAAACTATGTACCAAAGTGAGCATCACCCTGCCCATTTTGCAGGGGAAGACACTTAAGTTTAAAGAATCTGGCCAAGGCTGCACAGCCAATGAGGGAAAAATCACGAAACAGTCAACTAGATCTGGCAGACATGGAAGTGCATTTTCCACACCCTTATGTGACTATCAGGGAGGTTACAGCTTTGACATTTTCATCTAGACTCTTCTTTAAGATTCCTCTGATACTTTGTTTGCTGCCATTCACACAAGAGCTTCCCAGCTTCTATGGAATTTTTTTCCTTCCTACTTTGGGCATCTAAACTGCAGAAATAAACTATGTGAATCCAGATGTCCCCCATTTGAATCTGAGTGAGAAAGCACAGATGGGACAAATACTAGGTTGAGCTGCATACCAGTTGCTTTCCTGGGTCCTGGCTGTGCTCGCCTTTTCCCATAGACAGAAAACTGGAATTTCCTTCCTCTGAGGAGTAAAAAAGGCCAGCTTGGGGAAAACACGCAATCTCTTTTGAGAGTTCTCTCATGTAATATTTTATTAGTTTTCCTCATCTTTTTATTATGACACTAAAGATTCATAAAACAAAGTTTATCTTGGAGTTCTGATTCAACCATGTATTGGTAGCAATTAAAACACTTTTCTTGAGGTGAGCCTAACTTCTGGTGCCCTGAGCAGAACCACCAGTGACCTGAGGACTGCGCACAGTGGATGCCAGCCCTACGGGATTCAGCCTGCCCATAGACTACCAGTTTCCAAATCCCATTCTCCACTCATGGGATAGGCGAGGTAAGCATGGGATTGTCTGCAGCCTGCCTTCCAGTGCCCTGAGCAGTAAAGGAAAAAGGCCAAGTAACATACAAAGGCAAACCTATCAGAATCACACCTGACTTCTCCATGGAAACTCTGAAAGCCAGAAGGTCCTGGATAGATATTCTACCAACACTAAGAGACCACGGATGCCAGCCCAGACTACTATACCCAGCAAAGCTTTCAATCACTACAGATGGAGAAAACAAGATATTCTATGACAAAACCAAGTTTAAACAATACATTTCCATTAACGCAGACCTTCAGAAATTCTGGAGGGAAAACTCCAACCCAAGGAAATTAATTACAACCAGAAAAACATAGGCAATAGATAATTCTACCTTACCAACAGCCAAAAGAAAAAAGAGGTGGAAATCCAAATATAATTCCACCATCATCAACCATTCCAAAACAAACAAGAATGGGCAATCAATGGTCATTAATATCCCCCAATATTAATGGTCTTTACTCACCCATAAAAAGACACAGGCTAACAGAATGGATTCAAAGACAGTACCCATCCTTCTGCTGCATACAAGAAATATACCTCAGTCTCAAAGACAGACATTACCTCAGAGTTAAGGGTTGGGAAAAGATTTTACAATCAAATGGACCCAAGAAACAAACAGGGATAGCAATCCTAATATCTAACGAATTTGATTTTAAAATAAAATCAATCAAAAGAGATCATTTCATAGTCATCACAGGAGAAATCCAACAAGATGAAGTTTCAACTGAACATCTATGCCCCAAATACAAGCCATCCACGTTTGTAAAAGAAAAATTACTAAAACTCAAATCACATATGAAGTTCCACACACTTATAGTGGGAGACTTCAACACCCCACTCGCATCACTAGATAGGACTACCAGACAGAAACTTAACTAAGAAGCAAAGGAATTAATAGAAGTTATGACCCAATTGTGATTAACAGACATCTGTAGGACATCCCATTCAAATAAAAAAGAAAATACCTTCTTCTCAGCACCACATGGAACCTTCTCAAAAATCGACCACATACTTGACAACATATCAAACCTCCACAGGTACAAAAAATTGAAATAACTTCATGTACCTTATCATACCACCATGCGTTAAAATTAGAATTCAACAACAACACAAATTACAGAAAACCTACAAACTCATGGAAATTGAATAATGCACAATTGCACCATTTCTGGGTCAAAGAAGAAATAAAAAAAAATAAATGAAAGACTTCCTAGAATCCAATGCGAATGAAAACACAACATACCCAATCTTATGGGACACTTTGAAAGCAGTGCTACGAGGGAAGTTCATAGTACTAAGTGTCCACATTAAGAAACTGAACCCAATTAAAAAGTGGGCTGCAGAACTAAATAGAGAGTTTTCAATAGAGAAGTCTAAAATGGCTGAGAGGCACTTGAGAAAGTGCTCAACATCCTTAGCCATCTGGGAAATGCAAATCAAAACAACTCTGAGATACCATCTCACTCCTGTCAGAATGGCTAAAATCAAAAACACCAATGACAATTTATGCTGGAGAGGATGTGGTGAAAGGGGGACACTCCTCCATTGCTGGTGGGAGTGCCAACTGGTTCAGCCACTTTGAAAATCAGTATGGAGATTCCTCAGAAAAATGGGAATAAACCTACCACAAGACCCAGCAACTCCACTCTTAGGCATATATCCAAAAGATGCCCATTCATACAACAAAGATGTCTGTTCCACTATGTTCATAGCAGCTTTATTTGTAATAGCCAGAACTTGGAAGCAACCTAGATGTCCCTCAACCGAAGAGTGGATAGAGAAAATGTGGTACATTTACACAATGGAGTACTATTCAGCAGAAAAACACAATGGAATCATGAGATTCGCAGGCAAATGGATGACACTAGAAGAAACCATCCTGAGTGAGGTAACCCAGTCACAAAAAGAGAAACATGGCATGTACTCTCTCATATATGGATTTCAGACATAGATCTGGGGAGTGCCAGCCTACAATCCCATGGCCAGAGAGTCTGGGAAACAGAAACTTCATTTAGTGGCTGATCGAGGAAGAGGCAGACTCCCTTGGTTAAGTACTGAGCTGAACTCAAGAAAGCCAGTAACAGAGAGGGAGGACTGATGATCAAAGGGATTAAGACTGGGCTGGTTTAACCCCCAGAAACAGCTAACCAGACAAAGGTTAACTCTTGAATCCCAGGCATCAGCCTGGGAATCCAGCATGGGACTGATCAAGACCCCCTGAATGGGGGTGTCAGTGAGGAGGCCTAGGTAATCTATTGAGCCTTGGACAGCAGATCGGTACCCATCCCAAGTATACACATGGACTTTGGACTCCCATAGGACAATGTGAGGTGCACTCTCACTCTGAACTCTTGGGGAAGGGTCTAGGCCCTGCCCTATATGAAATGACAGACTATGGACACCCCCATGGAGGGCCTCACCCTCCTGGGGAGAATGAGGGGATAACGGGGGGGGGTTGGGGGGAGGGCATGGGAGGAGGGGAGGGAAAGGGAGAGGGATCTGGAACTGACTTATGAAGCAACCTTGCTTCTTATCTAAATTTAAACTGTAAAATAAAATTTAAAAAAAATAAAGGGAAGAAATATTACCTCTAAAAAAAATGAAAAAGAATGATGCATGTATTTCCCAGGGATTTGCATGGTATAGTTTGGTTTTGCTCAAAATAAATAAAGATTAAAGTGAAAAAAAAGGAAAAGAAAAAATCCTAAAACAAAACAAAACAAAAATAAAACACGTTTTTCTGGAATTATTAGCAGGATAAGAGGAAATGTCTGACAATGTGACACAGTAGTCACAATGTCTATTACAGGATGGCTGCAAGAAATACACAAGTAGAAAAGACAATGAGCAGAAAACGACCTTGGTGTTGAGGTCCTGGACACCATAAGTATTGGACAGGGAAGAAGGTAAATGACTAGGGACTCTGGAGGAAGCATCCTCACTTCACCCCTGCAGTCCTAAGGCCTCCTGTTTCTCTCAAATGATTTCAGTCCCAGTCACACTAGAAATGAATCCAAGAAGGCACTAAAAGTCAGCAGAATAGGATAGAAAGGTTACAAAGAGAGGCTACAGTCATTGAGAAACCCTCCAGCCATGTCTTTTAAACAGTCCTTTGCACTTAACAGAAGAACTTCAAGCATATGCATGTTGTTAGGAAATCCTGAATATAAATCTCAATGACAAAATATTTTTTTGCAGAGTGTAGATGAGTGAGAATTGAAAACATCAGGATGAGGCCACAAGTCTCAGAGAGTCCGCAAATAAATGTGCAATAACAGTCATATTACATCCAACCTGCATTCATCTCTGAAGATGGTCTTTCTTAAACACGAATTTCCATGACAACACTCTTTTTTCTGATGTTTGAAGATGCACATGGTCCAGGGTAAGAGCCTTATTCTTGAATGAACTATGCCAGGGCCTCTAAAATCTAGCAAATGCTGTATCTTTAAGTGCTGTGTCTCAAGGTTTTTGCCCTCAGTGATGCCTTCTCTCTGCTCCAAATACTCTCTCCTCCTGTCTCCTTTCTTCCCTTGGCCAGCTCTCATCTGTCTTCTGAGGCTCAGAAAGCATGCCACCCCTCACCACCAATCTGAAGAACTTGACTTTAGCACATCATGCTATGTAAACACATCTCCAAACAGGACCATAATGATGGAAATGCATGTGGTTTTTCTGTGACTGTGCTTCCTATCATTGCCTTTAGGTTAGTATCTTTGCCCTGTATGTTATTATACCAATGTCATAGACTGAGTGCTTATAGTCAACAGAGATTTTTTTCTTACAGTTGTGGGAGTCAGAAAGTCAAAGAGCAGGGTGCTGATAAGGTTAGGCTGTGCGGAGGACTCTCACTGGTTTGGTTTCTTTTCTTCTCATGGCGGACAGATCAGGGAGCTCCTAAGGCATCTTTAAAAAGGTCTCCAATCTCGTTGATGAGGACTCCCTCTCATGTTCTGATTGCCTCCAATGTTCCCTTCTCTAAGAGCAATATCTTGGTGATCAGGTCTTAGCTCTCAAGCTTTGCAGGAACCAAGCCATCAGATTATAATAGTTGGGCCCTGGTGACTTCAGTTCTTTGTGTCCCTAGGGTCAGTGCGTTTGCCTAAAAATCAATGCTTGATAAATATTTGTGGATGGGAACACTTCAAAAGAGTCTTCGAAGTAGTAGGCAATTAGTGAATTAATTTTTTCATTTAATCAAGTGCTTAATTGAATTATAAATCCTGATGTTATTAAAAATGAGTTGATACGATAGCCTCCAAAACAATACAGAGAAACCCTGTCTCGAAAAACCAAAAAAAAAAAAAATGAGTTGATAACTACAAGCTTCACCTATCATGTCCTTTATGGTTAGCAATCTTTTTTTCATAAATCATTAGTTTTACCTTTTTTTTTTTTACTGTGACCAAAGACAAAAATCAGTATAAAATATATCATTTTAAGCATTTTTAAGAATTTGAGTCTTGTACATTAAGTATATCCATAGTGTGGTGCAGTAGTCTGCAGTACCCACTTCCATAATGTTTTAATTTTTCCAAGTGGAAGTAATATGCCCACTAAGCAATACTCTCTGCCCCCACCTTTGGTAAACCTCATCCTCTTTGCTGTCTCTATTCAAACTACACTCAGTTCTTCATATAAATGGGTCCGATGCTGTTTGTCTCCTTGCATCTGGCTTAGTTTACTGTGCATAATGTTTTCAATATTTATCCACTTTGTCTCATGGATCAGAACTTCATCCCTTCTTAAGGCTGGACCATACTCTATTGTGGTGTGTGCCACAGTCCGTTAATTAGATGAGTGTCTGGTGACGGACGCTTGGGTTATTTTCTTTCAGTGACTGTGAATAACTCTGATGTTCTGATGAGACTGGTGTTCAAGTATGGACATGAGCCTCTGCACGCATGGTTATGTAAGATTAGGCTTGCTGGGTGATTCTAGGTTGAACCTTCTGAGAAAACATCACACTTTGCTGTGGCTATGACATTTTACATTCCTACTAGTAAGACACAAGGGTTCCCATTTGTATCATCACTAATAATTGTTGTTTTGCACTTTTAATAATTCTAATGTGAACCAGCTAAAAACTGATAGCATGGAAATTTGGAAGTGATCTATATTTGAAATGTGGGAGATAAATGGCTATGCTTGCATTGTGAAAAATTTGAAACTGACTTTAGTTCTAAAACTGCCCTCCATTTAGGTATAGGTTGGTGAAGGGAAGATACAGATACAATAAGGAAAGAAAAGGTAGAAGGAAAAGACAACGGTATGATTTTTATAATCTGACATTCAACAATTTCTCTTAAGTTAAAGTTTTCTTCAAATGGTTTCCACAGTAGCATCTAAATGTATTCGTATGACACATGTATGAATCAGGATCAATCTGCTAATGACCACCAGCAAAATTGACTCCACATTTTTGCATTAGTCTGAGAATATTCATGATTTTAAGGATGGAAAAAAAGCTTGCAGAGAATCATATATAAGCAAAAGTATGGTGGGTGTGAAAATAGCCATGGAAATCATGGCTTATTTTTGTAGAACTTTCTTACAGTATATTAGGCAAAACCAATGTTATTGCAATAGGGAAGTTCAGAATCTTTGCTGTCTCTTAAAGTGCCTGGAAAAACATGACTTCCAGCAGGGATTTCTGGCATTAGAGAGCACTTATCCCTCATCACTCACAGACCTGACTCAGGAAAGCTTGTAATAACAGAAATATTATACAATGACTTTATAGTATTCTTCAAAGAGAATTAAATTCTCCGAATTGATTGATTTACAGTATTTTAGCCTTACTGCTCTAAAAAGAACCTACTGCAGAGCTGGCTCATGAGATAAGATGTAGGAAGTTGGTCTCCCTTTCATTCCATGCTAATTCCAAGCAAACACTGTGATGCCATTCTGTGAGTGTTTTACTAAAGTTTTCTCACAACATATTATTGGCATATGATGACAGGAAATGTATTAAAATCTTTGTTTTGCATATTTAAGTCATTATACTTCTACAAGAACAAAACCCTGGCACACACAACAGAACCCGCAGTTCCTAAAACAAGCCAGTGTCAGATCTGAGCAGGACTGTTTCAGGCAGTGTTTCTAGGTATTGCATGGTGAAGGCATGTTCAGTGTTTAGAATCAAACAGCAGGCTGTAACATAGGCAAACATTGAGAGAAACTCCCAAAACTCCCAATTTTCATTATTCATTTCATATGAAATTAACTTAGAGTCACTGCACACAAACATTTTACTGTTGCCAAAGTTTTCAGGAGCCTCACATTCAGTTAAATAACCTTTATGGTATCCGAAGGCCCAGTCTGGAAACTAGGTAGCACAAGTATACAGGCTTTGAAAACAGACAGGCAAGAGCACACCCAAGTTCAAGAGCTCTGTAATTGTTTTATGGGAAAATCTGAACCTCTTTAAGTATCAGGTTCATCTTCTACAAAACAGGACTTCTAATATACATCCACCAATTCTGCTTTTAGAATCTATATTTATTGATAAGGGACACTACTGGTCAATCATGACATGTTTTCCTACTAATCAAGGGACAAACTCAGAGTCCTTCTGGAGCTTAGCATTCTGGGTCACCCCAGCAACTGAGCAGAACAGACCACATAAGTGACACTTGATTGTCACTCTTATCTTAGTCCTACAGTTCTGCCTGCCTGTGTTGGCTTTTTTATCCATCCCTCCAAAAGTAACCCTCTTTGTTGCTCTTGTCACTATTAAAGCAATGGGCAGGAAAGTCCAAGTCATTTTGTAGCTGGCTCCATTTACTGAGAATTCTCTTCACCTTGCTCCCTTCTTTTGTTTGCAGGCCAATCTCTTCCCAACTAACTGAATCTCCTCTGCAAGAGGCAAGCTAAACTTATGGATGGGAAGAGAGGCAGAAAACACATATCCAGACCAACTCGGGTCTTGCTTGTTTTCTAGGTTCCTGGGTCCGCCAGCATTCTTTCTTATTTAAGCTCTTCTGTAAAGTGTTAGTGTTCATTGAGATAGTCAAATCCCTCAGTCTTAAGGCTTGCTGCCATCCAAATATTTCTAGAAAGAAAAATAGAGGTAATAATGTTCCCAAGGTCACTCAGTGAGACATAAATGAAAGCAGTAGACAGCTTGAGTTTGGAGCATGCAATGGATTTTGGATTATGAAAATAAATACTTATATTTCAACCTTTATGCATTCCTTTGAAGTAGTCAAGTTTCCTTTGAGGCTTCAATCTAACGATCAAGGAATGCACCTTTAGAAACCAGCTCAGGTTTGAAGTTTCATTTTCCTGAGTTACTCTGGAAAGAAAGGCGGAGTTCTTGTTTGCCCTGATGGCAAACAATGAAAATCTTATCCCTTCAATCTCCCAGGCTCTAAAGTACCTGAAAGGATTTCACTAAGGCTGTGAAACAGCTCTCCCCTTGGGTTTACCAAATATTTGTTAGCAACAGGCTTCCAGGCTTCAGCTGGAATTCTTTGGACTGAATTTTTCCTAACTTGGTGTCCGTGTCTATGTTAAGAGCAGCTCACTTGGTCAACCTTTGCATAGCATGTTTGGTGACTTACAGTAAATGCCTTGTACTTCAGACTGCGTCCTAGACTCATTTGTTATCAAAACTTCTCCTGGCTTAATTTCACAGGCTAACCATGTAAAGCACAGGTGGAAAGTAAATAGAATATTGTCCCAAAGTCTAGACACAATTAATCAGTTTTACTTCTTAATATGTAGTGAGGTGGGGGACCAGTGAGGTGTGCACTAAATCACGACTCCTGGATGGATGCCTAGGGATGTTGACTATAGTGACTAGTGTTGAGGAAGAGACCCAGGGAGTTCATAGCAGTGGAAGACCTTAAAAGTCCCTCATAATTCAGAGACCACCTGTCTGTTGCAGAACCCAGTCTGAGCAGACCTCTGCCCTTGCTCTTTAGAGGGGAGGTTTCCCTGGAGGATAAGGGGGTCATTTTACAAGCCACATTCTTATTTTTTAACCGTCTTCCTGCACTGAAGGAATATTTAAAAATAAAAACAGACATTTGTTTCTCAACAGTTTAAATGGCATGCAGGAGTCCTTCTTGCGGTCAGTTCTGAAGCTCAAAAGGCTTTTTATGTTGCCGTTTTAAACAGAAAACTAGTTTGAAAGTGAAGGAAAGCATTTTCACATTCCAAAATTGTGACCTGGAGAGTTGGCCCAATGGAGGAGTATCAAATAACCTCCTTCCGGACTGGAGATGCAGGGTGAGAATGCAGATGTCCGAAGACCCACTTTTCGGATGGGCTTCAACTCTGGCCATCCTTGGTGGAGCCTGGGGAAAATGGATGAAAACAAACTTATCTTAGGGATTTCTTGCACCTTGCCACAGCAGAAGACAACACGGGTTTCAGAGCTAGAGAAACGTGTATTCTCATTCTAGCTGTGCCATTAATTAGCTGAGAGACTTCGAACATTAATTTAACCCCCACCCCCAACTTGCATTTCTTCAGTATTAATGAAGGAAATCTGACACGTCTTCCTGACTATGTGCTAACGAACAATTGGGATGTTCTAACATTACTAATGAACAGTGCACCATGAGTGGTAATTTCTTGTTCTTGCCTTTTCTCCCTCCCTCTCCAGCTACTGGGATCTTTCGATGCTCAGCAAGGGATTTCACATAGCAGCATACACGGATGGCATTTACCATTGCTGCTTTCTCTGCGCCCTCAGATCCCAGCCTCACCGGGCAGGTTAACCGACCAGCTCCGTTCTCACACGCCCACCCCAGATTACAGGTTCTTACCTTGTTCCTTCCAGCTGAGTGTAATTTATTTAGTTTGTTATTTAGCATCTATGGAAAAATGGTGCTTTACTACAAAACAAGCAAACAAACAAAAAACAGCCTACAATGGGCTGGAGTAGGAGGAATTCAGGCAAAGTAAGAATGTCCTTATAAATATGTATGTATATACAAAAGTATATGCCATCTTTGAGTGTTCACCCTTCAAGGCACAAATACAATTGACTCCTTTCAACTACCACTCAGGAAAATGTACATTGACACTGAAATGTCACTATAGTTAATGGTAAAAATCATTGAACTTGGTACAGCCATTCTAGTCAGTGATTTATTTACCCTACTTGAGCTCTGTGCCCCTCATCCTAGACAGAGCTAACATTACTTATCCTAGGCTAGTTGCAAGAGTTGAATCAGAAAATTATAGTAAAGTAGTGAGCACAATGTTAAACAGACAGAATGTTCAAAATATTCAGGTATTTTTCACTAATATTAGTATGACGTTTGCATAATAATAGGGAGGCAGAAAATACAAAAACAGAGACTTCCAGCTCTGAACCTTAACTCATCCAAAAAAATGCAGAAGGCAAAGATAAGTACAGCTTCTACTCCTAAATAATCATAAGTGTCTGTAGTTCGAGGGGAAATTAGGAACCTGCGGATGCATGTTTTCTATAGTGGCTTCCTGAAGGTACAGCTGTAAGCCAGGCAAGGAGGTTGCTTTACTGGGGATGCCGTTTCCTCAGTGATAGAAGATAGACAATACCCAGGAAGGGGGAACAATCCAGACAGAACAAAAAGGAACACTATAATTAGTATGCCTTTTTCAAGTTAATATTCAGATGCCTTTTGGGAGATGTCTGGGATGTCCATAATTTAAGTCATCAGGCACCTAAATTCCAGAGATAGAACAAGAATCCATCATTTTGAGCCTTAGTATCCTGATCTATTCAAATATAATAACAGTTGTATTGGGCAAAGAGCCATGTAGAGAATGTAGACATATGATAATAGCCATCACAGCTAAATGCATACATAATGTATTTCTGCATTCATTTGTTTATTATCCCAGTCACTTAATGCTAGCCATCTGTCACCTGGGGACACAGTCCAGTAATCACCATATCATTTCCATAGTATATTTTTGTTCATTAACTATTATTTTAGTAACACAAATCATGAGGTACATAGAATTATTTAATTCTCATATACACTGTAGAGTGATTATATCAGGGTCGATAGCATCTGTAACTCCTTAAACAATTGAACACTCTTGATTATCTGGTTGATTATACTAATTACATATATCTATCAGATACAATTTGATATTTCAATATACTGAGAAATATATACTCATTAAATCAAATTAATCAGTATGCATATCTTCTTATTACTGCATGTTTGGGGGAGATCCAAGCACCATCTTCCGGTAAATTATAAAATATGTAATAGTCATTATGGACTATAACATTTCCAGTGAGTTATATAACACCAGATCATATTCTGTCTCTCTGAGTCTTGATGTCTGTTACCCAACCTCCTCTACCTTTCTCAGCCTCCATCAATCACTTTCACACATTCTGATAGACTTCTGAAAGCATCCACACATGTCAGAGAATATGCCCAACTTATCTTCAAGTGTCAGAATTATTTCACTTCACATAATGTCCTGCGACTTACTCTGCTTTGTTGTTAATGACAATACCCTTAAAAACAAAACAAAAACCCAAGTGCATTCATTCACAAACAATGGTGGGGAGTGGAAGAAGCCCCAAGTAAATGAGATTCTGAGTGAATGTGTGCTGCTGACATGGATACAGCCATGCCAAACACGCCAATGCCTCAGCCCCCACTGGAGTGGTAAAGCCTTCCTAAGGCAAGACACAGAAGGATGGCAAAGCCTTGCTTATAGCCTCTATGTGGATGCTGATAGTGTGTGCAGAATATGTGCAACATGGCTTCTCCACCGAGCCTGTTCCCTGACAGAGAATGCTTACACAGAAATTAGCTAAACCCGCCTCCTTGATTTATCTGCATGCTGTAAACCCACTCCCCGTTCAACCGTGTATAATAAACTCTCTGAGCTTCCGGGTGCTGTAGTTTCTCCATCAGACAGCCCCGTCCATGCGATCCCAGCTTTTCTGTGCACGTATCCGTGTGTTTATCTTTTCTTCATTTCCCTGCTGCCCTAGTCAGGTCAAGTCCCCAGAGCTGTACGAGGACTTGGCAAACAGTGAGACAACTTAGAATTACAGCTTGCAGTGGAAAAAAAGGAATAAGTATTTTAGTGTTTTCAAATTCCTGGCGTGTTGCTATTTGAGATTCAGGGGCAAAAATCAGGGATTCTCATAGTTTTCAAAATTTTCACGATTTTAAAACAATAGTTCCAACGATCTTCACATTCTAGTTTGGGTAGCTAAAAGTCTGGTTTAATGACTAAGATACAGTAAGTCTTGTAGTGTTGACAAAGAATCAACTCCTACAGGAAGATTCAGGGGAAAACATAATTGAAAATTCAGGTCTCCCAGTAAAGCAACAGCCCTCATGGATCACATGGAGACATGGACCATTTAACGTTTTTGTTTGAAACCATTACTAAAAATGTTACTCTTTTAACGTTTTCTTTAACATTTTTTGTGTGTAATCTCCCCATTGTGTATATGTACCTGTGTTTTATGTGCATGTGTGTCTGTGCACTACTTTTGTGCCTAGTGCCCTTGGAAGCCAGACAAGAGCATCAGATCAGCTAGAATTGGAGTTACTGACTATTGTAAGGTACCATTTGGGGATGGGAATCAAACCCATGTCTTCCAGAAGAAGTCCTCTCAATGACAGACATCGCTCTAGTCCTCAAAAGTTGTTCTTAATATCTCAGTAGTCTTCACATAATACTTACATGCATGCATGCATGCATACATACATACATACATACATACATATACATGTACATAGACATATCACATTTCTTTATACACTTGTCTGTCCAAAGGTCTGCAGGTTAGTTCTGTATCTCAGCCACTATAAATACTGGAGCAATAACTGTGGAAAAAACCATCCTGAGTGAGGTAACACAGTCACAAAAAGAGAAACATGGCATGTACTCTCTCATATATGGATTTCAGACATAGATCTGGGGAGTGCCAGCCTACAATCCCATGGCCAGAGAGTCTGGGAAACAGAAACCTCATTCAGTGGCTGATCGAAGAAGAGGCAGACTCCCTTGGTTAAGTACTGAGCTGAACTCAAGAAAGCTAGTAACAGAGAGGGAGGACTGATAACCAAAGGGATTAAGACTGGGCTGGTTTAACCCCAGAAACAGCTGACCTGACAAAGGTTAACTCTTGAATCCCAGGCTGATGCCTGGGAATCCAACATGGGACTGATCAAGACCCCCTGAATGGGGGTGTCAGTGAGGAGGCCCAGGTAATCTATTGAGCCTTGGGCAGTAGATCAGTATACATCCCGAGTATACACATGGACTTTGGACTCCCATCCAACAATGTGAGATGAACTCTCACCTTGAACTCTTGTGGGGAGGGTCTAGGCCCTGCCCTGGATGAAATGACAGACTATGGACACCCCCATGGAGGGCCTCACCCTCCCTGGGGAAATGAGGGGATAATGAGGGAGTTGGGTGGAGGGCATGGGAGGAGGGGAGGGAAAGGGAGAGGGACCTGGAACTGACTTGTGAACCAACCATGTTTCTAATCTAAATTTAAACATAAAAATAAAAAAATTTAATAAAAATGTGGAAATGCAGGTGTCTCTTTGATGTTCTAATATTTCCTTTGGATGTGGATTCCAATATACTTTTAAAGCTATAGCCTCTCATTCTCTTTTACATTGTGCAGGATGCCCTTCTGGTGTGGTGTCTTTGAGTTATTGCTTAATTTTTTGTCACAGCTATGCCAACCCCAGACCCGTTTAGTAAAAAGCCATCTCCCTAGTGCTGGTGACATCTACCAACCATATGAAGTAATTTTGTCTGTGAAATGGGAATAAAAAATGTATGTCAAATAGCAAAAACAACCACATATTGGTACATAATTAGTAAAATAAGTATCTGAAAGCAGAAGATAATTTGCATGGCACTCCAGGCTTTGTGGATATTTTCCCACCTACATTTTTTCTAATTAAGGAACAGGAACTCATCAAAGCTGAAGTCAAGAGAAATTCCTGAATGGCGCCAGACACTACTACCAGATTAATACCACCGAGTAGATCAGTCAGACCAAGGAAGGTGCCCAGGAAGACCACATGGCAAAAGCCATCAGAGTGGAGCTACATTAGAAAGGCTGATGATGACTTGACTTTGGGAAACAGTACTCGGTGTCTTCTTTACTTAAATTCCTAGGCAATGTGGTTAAGGGAAATTGGAACACTTGCAAGAACAATGCAAAGGGAGCTGGCACCAACGAGGGGGAGGAATGTCCCTGAATGTTCCTGGTCCTGGTTTGCTGGGTGAAGCAATTCTGCCAGTGATGAGGTTCCTCAGCTTAGAGAAGGGGGATGATGCCACGGTGTCTCCGTGTACTTATGATGATCAATTAAAATTGTATTTTCAAAGAATTTTGTAAGCTCTAAACAGTTTAGAACATGGTGTAATTGACAACAGCAAAATTGCTCTGTTCTGTCTCTTTGCTTCAAAAAATGAACATAAATATTTTTTTTAAATTCTTGGAGTCAGACTAAATAGATTCGAACCATGCTTCTTCTACTCAATCTCTGTGTGACCATAAGTAAGTAGCCCAGCCTCTTAAAACTTCAGTCTCTAGCTGATGAAATTAATCAAGTAATAATGCCTGTTGCTATTGGGGTTCTAGTAGGACTGGATATAAATCTCTTAACAAACAGCCTGGTGCATGTGAGTGCTCAGTGGATATTGCCTATTAATTATTATTATAAATTAATATTTACCAGCCTCTCAGGCACCTGTTATTAAGTACAGCTGCAGCACTTTCCAAACACAATAGTGAATTATCTCCCGTCTACTTCTGATAGCAGACAAGACCTTCTCCCATAGTGGTGATGACTGGGGTGGGGCTTGGGGTGATAGGGAAATTCCCTCGGTGACAAGTTCCTAGAGAAGTGTTACTATATTTGCTGTCATTGTTGTAATATCACACTGTAGGTGATAGTATTATGTTAGAACTTGGTCAGAGCCCATAATTTATTCTTCTGAGCAGTTACTGGACTCTTGGATCTAGATATTTCTGGGATATGGTATGGGCTCTAGGCATTGTCTTAGACAATTATTGCCTAGTTAACAATTTACTGAATGGTTTTCCATTTTCAAATATTTTTTGAGCTAATATTTACATGGGATAGGATGTCTTCTCACAAATTCACTTAAACCTTTTGATAGAAAGCTGGAGGACCCAGTGGTCCTTTGTTGTTCTTGCTTAAGACTATCCCCCTATTGTGTTCATCTCCTGTGAGGGTTGCAACTGGCAAACAGTGCGTGCCCTCCAGCCCTATGCACACAACACATTCTTCTGTACTAATCTTTATATATGGGTCTCCAAGACTTGCAAATATCCAGAAAAAAAATGAGTGTAATTTCCTCTGACCTAATGGAACACTGCACAATGCAGAATTTCATAGTCTTAAAAGAGGTTCTAGAAGATTTTTTAGTCTTTTTTCTTTTATTAACAGCTGCAGAATATTTGTGTATGCTGGAAAGATATGACTTTGCTGAAGGCACCTTTTGATTGGTTTAATAAATGGCCAATAGCTTGGCAGGAGAGAATAGGCGAGGCTTCTGGGCAGAGAAAGAGAGAAACTGGGAAGAGAAATCTAGGCACGCAGATTCTGCCAGCCTAGGGGCAAGTCAGATGTTCCATACTGGGAAGAGGTAACCGAGCCACGTGGCAGAATGTAGATTTAAAAAATATGGGTTGATTGAACGGGCATACCCCTATAATCAGATTGGTGAATACCCCAACTATCATCAAACAGTCTTCATCCAGTAATTGGTGGAACCAGATGCAGAGATCCACAACCAAGTACCAGGCTGAGCTCTGGGAATCCAGTCGGAGAGAGGGAAGAGGTAATAGATGAGCAAGGGAGGTCAAGATCAGGATGGAAAAATCTATAGAGACAATTGAATCAAGCTCGTGGAAACTCATGATCTCTAGACCAACAGCTGTGGGGACTCCAGGGGACTGAACTAGGTCCTCCATATGTGAGAGAGTTGTGAAGCTTGGACTATCTGAGAAGCCCCTGGCAGTAGGACCACAATAGAAACCTGGTACATGAGCTAGCTTGTTAGAGCCCATTCCCTATGGTGGGATGCCATGCTCAGCCTTAATGCACGGAAGAGGGGCCTGGCCCTGCCCCAACCTATTGTGCCAGATTTTGTTGAATCTTCATGGGAGCCCTTACCCGTGAGGAAGAGTGGACTGGAGGTGGGCTTGTTGGAGGAAGAAAGGGAGGTCGGGGGAGGAGTGGGAGTGATGACTGTGGTTGGAATGTAACATCAACTTTAAAAGAATAAGCAACTTGTAAAAAATCATGGGTTAATTAAATTATAAGAGCTAGCTGGGAAAATGCCTAAGCTAAGGCCAAGCTTTCATAGTTAATGATAATCCCCAGGTCATTATTTACAGGTTGGCAGTCCAAAGATAGTCTGACATGAGAGCTTGCTACAGTTAAACTTTCTCGAGACAGGGTCTCATTGTGTAACCATGACTGACCTCAATGTTGTAGGAAAGTTCCTGCCTTTGCTTCTCAGGTGCTAGGATTATGATATCACCGCATACAGCATCTTTCCCTTTTCTTTCATCTACTTCTCTTTTTCCCCTCTCCTCTCTCCCTTTTGTCCCTTCTCCCTCTCTTTTCCATCTTGTGTCTCCTTTTCACTCCTCTCCCCTTTGTTCCTTTGCTTTTTCTTGAAGTTTCTGCATTTTCTGGTCCAGGAAGAGCAAGATTTCTCTAATCAGTGTCTGCCTCATTTTATGACTGTCACTGATGGGACACCATGCTCAGTGCTCATTAGTTTGGGACGGGAATCTTGCACCACATGCGTAGTAGATGTAACCCACTGCAGATTTGGAAGAACTCCTTGGCTCTGAAGAGCAAGCAGGCAAAATAAAAGAGCCAAGACATATAGCCATGCTGGGTTCCTGTGCTGGTTCCATAATAACGTGAAAACCAGATATCACCAATGTAATGTTAAGAGCCTAGAAGAGGACTTCACTGGCTGAACAACTCACTGTTTTTGTCTGTAATAAAGAACAGAGTGTTCAGTGACTAAGGTGCAATATACTTACAATAGCATATTGTGATTGCTAAGCACTACCATGACTATTTTAGTTGTTATTACTTTATTAAAAAACTGCTAAACAAAAGAATTCACAGTTTTTAAAAGATTAGTCTAGATGCTCTTGATAAAATGGAGAAATTATTACAGTGTTCTGAATATTTATCATGATTAAAAGTTTTAATACACCATCATTTATTTTAACAATATACAGTTTCAGAAAAGTTGAAAATAGTGTATAGAGCACTCATTTCACCCATCACCAAGACCCTGGAATGCTCATATTTGACTATATTTGTGCTCTTTCTCTTATTTATTTATACTTATTTAAAGTAGGAGGAAGAATTTACCCAAAAAATTAACATTTACTTCATATTCTCTAATATGATGTTCCCATGAAGTATCTATAGGAGACACATTTTTTAATTTTTAGTTTTGAGATTATAATATAATTTTAGCATTTATTCTTCTCTTTCTTCCTTTCAAGCATTCTCATATATCCCTTCTTGCTCTTTTTCAAATTCATGGCCTCTATTTTCTTTAATTGCTATTATGCACACATATATGTGTATATATTATGCATAATATGCACATGTAAAACATGTATATAATATATATATACATATATATAACACACACACATATATATAATGCACACACACATATCCTAAATACAACCTATTCAGTCTATATAATGTTACTTGTATGCTTGTATTCAGGGATTACCATTTTTATTGGGTAAGCAGTTGGTGGGTTCTTTCCTAGGGAAGTCTACTTCTTCCACCCTCAGCATTTTGTAGTTTTTTGTGAAGAACCGAGGTCGAGCAGGCTTTTCCCTATCTGCTTTGTCATGTTTATTGTTGCTGTCTTTGTTCAGATCATGCTTAGACAGTCATGTTGGTGAGATTGCCTGGGTATAGCTTTTGATATTACTAACAGACACAATCTCCCAGAAAACTTCTTGATCTTTTGATGAAAAATCTTTCTGCCACCTCCTTCACAGTGTTCCCCGGGCCCTAGGTGTAGGAGTGAATTTGGTTTCCACAAGCCTGCATTTTGATTGGTTGCTGTGATTTTCTGTAGTAGTCTCTGTTTCCTGCAAAGAGAAGTTTTGTTGCAGGATATTTGATCACACTGAGTGAAGATGTGGCTCCGTCCTTTCTGGCCTAATTAAGGAACCTTCTGGTTGGTTGAATAATTGACAGATGAGGACAGGTAGGACTTCTGGGTAGACATAGGAATGCTGGGAAGAATCTGAGGTGCGGGATTAGCTAGCAGACATAGAGGAAGTCAGAATCTGAGGTGCGGGATTAGCTAGCAGACATAGAGGAAGTCAGAATCTGAGGTGCGGGATTAGCTAGCAGACATAGAGGAAGTCAGATGTACAGTACTGATGAAAGGTAACAAGCCAAGCGGCAAAATGTAGATTAAGATAAATGTGTTAATTTCAGTTGTAAGAGCTAGTTGGGAACAAGCCTAAGCTAAGGCCAAGCTTTCATAATTAATAAAAAGTCTCCATGTCATTATTCAGGAGCCGGCAGTCCAAAGAAACACTTGTTATATTTAGTGCCCAATGCGGGGCTCAAACCCACAGCCCTGAGATTAAGAGTCTTAAGTTCTACTGACTGAGTTTTTAGACTTGCAGTTACTGACTGAAACAGCAGTAGATTCAGGTGCAGCTGTAGTTCTGGTAATAAAACAATGTTTTCCTTGATGAGGGGTGAAAACTCTGCTTATCTGTAGGTATAAGAACAATGTTTAGGTTGTTGTTTGAGATTAGGTTTGTTTAGTAAAGTGGTGATTGTAGGTTCTCCTCCAGCATCCATGACTTCACTAGCAGTGTGTAGTCAGCTACATTTCCAGGAACAGACATGGTTTCCCTCTTGAGGAGGTCTTAAGTCCAGATGGAGAGCTGTTGGCTACCACCAAGGTATGCGTGCCACTACCGCAGCTTTAGGGCTATTGTGCTATGATTAAAATTGATATGGTTCATAAGCATCACAGCTGGGTAGAGGAGTTGGTTGCCTCACTCCATCGAAAGCTTCATGATCCTTAGGGAGAAGCATTCAGATATATTCTAGTTCAGGGACTTCTAGACTCTTTAGTATGAAGTATGATGAGAAGTAACATGGTGTCTTCAGCAATACAGACTTACCTTCCTCCTCTGGGGGCAACCAAAGGCAATAGCAACAGCCTGTAAGTTTTAGGTGTCTCTTAGACACACCTGAGCAATAATTCACAAAAGGGTTTCTGTTATCTGGTATTGAGGATTTTGTTAGGTGGTCTTTGGCCCTTGGAGGAAGCATTGTCAGCCCAGATGAGAAAAGTTCATTTAAACTGTGTATGCATATTTACCTACAAAATCATGTGTATTATAGTTTTCTTTTAAATAGTTAATAGCATGGTTCCTTGCAGCTCTTTCAGACATCCTTATTTATTTTATCTCCCTCCCACCTTCTTCTGTATTTTCCTACTCTGCCTTCCTAAAGAACTGTCCCTTTTCCAATTTCCCTGATCACATCACTTGTACTCTGCTATTTCCCTCTCTATTGATCTCCATCCTCCCCATCTTAACAATGGCCATATTTTTAACACCTGGGATTCCACTAAGTGAATATACTATTGTTTAATTTTTGTTTTGTTCTGTGGCACAGGGGATTCAACACAAGGCTTTGTGCATGTTAGTCAAGTGCTCTACTACTGAGCTACACAGCCTCAGTGCTGAGTTACTTGTTTGGCCTTTACAATTTTAGTATATGTGCTGCTGAAGCGAGCACTTGTTTGGCCTTTACAAATCTTGTTGTTTTGTTTTAATTGAGAATGTTGAGAATGCTCTCTCTCTCTCTCTCTCTCTCTCTCTCTCTCTCTCTCTCTCTCTCTCTCTCGATTCTGGCTTTCTTGAAGAGCCTATGAGTTATCTTATGGAATATCTCACATCATGGATTTATTAGATTTACTTGTCATAACAAATACATTACTTTAAAGGGTTGTTGACAAACATATTACAAATGTGCTATTGTATGTATTCGTGTGTTTTAATACTAACTATGGGCACAAGATTCCAACCTGTCTCTCTGTCTGTGCAGATGAAACCTTTAGTTTGGAGTTGGTTGCTCTGTTGGCGGGAGCATTAGTACTAAGCATCTCAGGTATTCCCTTTAGCATATTGTTCTTCTATATCTTTCTAGCGTGATGTGTCATAGATGACAGGTTATCCATAATGAGAAGATGCTGGGGAAACTTTCCTTTGGTATTGCTAGGTTTTTGTATTGACAGACTGTGGGAAATTCATCTAGAATGAAGCCTAGTTGGTGCACTCTTCATTGTGACATTGGTAAGACTCACACTCATAGCCTGTATACTTCCTGGGAACATGGTACACTGTGTCCTGGCTGGTGCCTAGGTGAGAAGTGACACACTTCTGATTTTCTTATCTGCTCAATATACACTCACATGGGGAAATACTTCACATATGGCATTCATGTAGCTTAATGGTATTGCCTCAAGATCTAACATTCTTAGGTGATTGGATAGTTGAAACAAGGAGGCAACAGTGAAGTGAGATAAAGTGGGTATATTCTAAGAATGTTTATTTGGTTTCTGTCATGTACCAAGTACTCTCAGATATTTTGGATCCTATTATATTATTTAATCTAGTTCTTCAAATATCAGATGCTTTGGGGTTATTTTGTGGAATGGCTTGCTGTAGTTTTACATTTAATCTGTTAGTGGGTCAATCCAATAGGTCTCTGGGACAATTAAATCTTTCTGTCCACGTCAAACCTTGCAACAGTAGGGTGGAGAAGTGATTTAAAAGTTAAGAGTACTGACTGCTCTTGTAGACGATATGGGTTTAATTCACAGCCAACCACATGATAGCTCACAGTCATCTGTGACTCCTGTTCTCTGTGATTCAACACCCTATTTTGCATTATTCAGGCATCAGGCACAAACAAAATGGCATACATGAAGGCAAAACATAAAAATTATTTAGAAAAGAGAGTAATGCCACGAAACACTGTCACAAAAGGAGCCTATTGAATCCTAAAAGAACAAATCCCCCATAAACAGATTTTATTATTGCCATTTCCACTTAAGAAGTCAAGACCAAGATCAATAAAGTGAGCAAGGTAGATGAGAAAATTAGGGAGCTGATTTATTTCTCATAGCGCAGAGTTTATGCCCAACTCTGCATGCAAGAAAACTCAATGTAGTCCAAGGACAGGATTCTTGTGTTTCCTCCTACAAAGGGGTGTAACTCACTCCTTTGAGTGTTAGTTCAGCACATGGCCACCTAAACAACAATAGCTGTTACAATGCATATGTGTACAGTAATGGATTCAAGGGTTTTGAAATGGAGTCTTAACTCTGGAGGCTTTAGTATCAATTCTTTTCTCTCACATGTTGCATTGGAATTACAAGTATGTGCCACAATGTTCAGACCACAGGGATTTAAATTTTGAAATTCAACATTGTCCTATTTTTATATGAATTTCCTCAGAGAAATTAACCTTCTTAAAAAAGGCTAATATAAACATTAGGGTCACATTTATTATCATTTAGGACTAATTTTCCCCCTTTTGCTTTCCCCTCCCATAGTTTTTTTAGGTATAATTGACAAATATAAATTATATATGTGATATATATTTGTGTATAACCACATGTGTATGCCATGAAAGCAATTTAGTTGACTTAAACCTTGATCATTATTAGCTATCTTTTTGTATGTTTGCATGTATATAGAACATTTGATATCAACTGAGAAATTTTCACATATAAAATGTAATGGCACTTAATGATAGCTACTATCCTTTATCTAATGTCTACATAACTTATTCATCCTACCTATCTGAATCTTTATACCCTTTTACTCTTTGCTTGCTTTTTGGAGTTTGACTTTTTCTTTCATTTCACAAAAAAATGGGGTCATCTGGCATCTTCTTTTATGTGCCTGTTTTATTTCTTTTAGAAGCCAGGTTCATCCAAATTGTCACAACTGCCATTTCCTATTTTTTATTTGTTTTTTGAGACAGAGTTTCTCTGTCGCTTTGGAGATTGACCTGGAACTAGCTCTTGTAGACCAGGTTCGTCTCAAACTCACAAAGATCCGTCTGCCTCTGCCTCCCGAGTCCTGGGATAAAGGCATGTGCCACAACCCCCTGGCACCATTTCCTCTTTTGTAAAGTACATGTATACACAGAGACATTTTTTATCATTCATCCTTTGTTATTATGCTGGTTAGCATTAATTGTCAACTTGATATAACTTAAGAGTTGCCTGAGCATCGAGATTCAATGAAGGATTTTCTTCATTGTGTTGGCCTGTGGGCATCTATATGGGAGACTGTCTTAATTGAGTCCATTTATATGGGATGGCCAAACCCACTGTGGGCAGCATCATTCACTAAGCTGGGAGTTCTGAGTTGTATAAAAGTGGAGAAATTGAGCTGAGTGCAAGAAGGAAGCAGGCATGCATGTATGTATTGCCTATGGTTGTGTGTGTGTGTGTGTGTGTGTGTGTGTGTGTGTGGTTTTCCTATGGATGTGATGATACTAGCTCTTTAAATTTCTTACCTTGACTTCCTTACAACCTTGGACCTGGAATTACAAGCTGAAATAAGCCACTTTTGACTTTAAGTTGCTTTTTTTCTAGAATATTTTATGACAACAGAAATGGAACTGGAAGAGATAGACATTTAGATTGAGTCCATATTTGGCTATTGTGAGTAATGGTGCCGTGAACATACAAGAACATGTGTTTCTTGGACATACTGACTGTGTTTCCAGTGGTTCTATACCCAGAAGCAGATTGCTGGATCTTGCAGTAGATTTGTTTTGAATGTCTTGTGAAATCCACACACTGTTTTCACTAATGGCTGTGTTGCTTTACATCTCCAATATTGTACAAAGGTTCTTTTTATTTCTCCACACTCTTTCCAGGACTCATTCATCTTTACTGTTTTGATAATCACTGATCCTAACAGGTGTGAGCTGAAATCTCACTGTGGCTTTCATTTGAAATTCCTAATGATTAGTAAATTCATTTTTATAAACCAATTGGCAATTCTTGACTTCTCTGAATAAATCCTCATGTGGGTGCCTTGGCACTTTTTAATCTGGTGATTTATTTCTTTGATATTGCATTGGATGAGTTCCTTATGTATCTTGACTATTAAGCAATTATTAGATGAATGTTTTATACATATCTTCACCCAATTATTAGATGAATGTCTTATACATATCTTCTCCCACTCTGCATGTTGTTCCTTTTGCAGATTGCTCCATTGACTGTGAGAAAGCTTTTAAGCTTGGTGCAATCCAGTTGTTTCTTCCATTGTATTGCCTTCTTTCCGTTGTTAAATATCCTCTTTCTTCTAATTAAGATGCATGCAGTTTTATTGAGCACTCATTCAGATAATCCATAATAATGCTCTCCCATCTCAATATTTTAATGTCTGTAATTTAATCATGTTTGCAAAGTCTTTTTTGTAAGATAAGGTATCATCCACAGGCTCTGAGTTTCAGGATGTGGATGCCACTGGGGACTCTTATTCAACCTACTCTACAGTGCCATTGTGTTCTCATATCTCTTATGGTGGCTGGACTTCTTTTTAATTTCAAAAGGCCAATAGAACTTGAATTCAAATTTGTCTTCTGCCTTTTTATTAGTTTCTTTTTCTTATTAACTCACAGCTAAAAGGCAGGACACTGTATGAAGAGGTAGGGATCTCCAAGTCACTGCTATATTGAGCCAGCTCCAGCAAGTACTCAGAGACTTTGGCAAAGAGAATTTCCTTTGAGGGTGTTCTTTTTCCTGGCAGTCTTTCTACTGCATGGTAGTGTGGGACTATAGAAGTGACCTGGAAAACTGTCTCCATCCAAAGAATCTTAACTAGAAATGGGAAAATTGTGATTATTTGTGACCCTTAGAAGTTGTTGTCAAGACAAAACTTTAAATCCCTTTCTCTTGGTTACAAATGTACAAGGAAGAGTAAAGCAGTAAACCCAAGTTTATTGGCTTCACTACAAAGCCAAGCTGTCCCTCCTTGTGCCCCGTTTATATAGAGGCAAGAAGAACAAACTTGGGAGTGAGTTCAGCAGTGGCAGTTAGATGAGCTACTACATTCCCTATCCGTGTGGGATGCTTGTTTTGTCCCATTCTCCGTCATGATCCCAGAAGGGTCAAGAGCAGAGAGAAGACAGAAGAAGAGTATATATGGTAATCTTATTGGGGGTGAGGGTGAGATGGGAATAGTATATGGGTATTATCAATGCTTTACTAACTGGAATCACACCACTGTACCAAGAGTGTTAGAAGTGACCCCAGGCACCATTCATACAAGTCAGCTCATTACTCAGGACAGACCCTGGATTCTTCTATCAAAATGCCCTTGGCTAGAAAGATGTGGCAGCATTAGATTGTGATCCTTCCCTTGGGTCTTCACATTTTCTCAGATATAACAACCAGCTGTTATTTTTCTTTTAGAGGGATTACCTTGGAATAAGCATCTCATATCTGTGGAGTTACTAACAGATAAAAAATAGTTGGAAAACAATTTTCCTCTGTACTGAACATGTATGGATTTTTGCCATTACACTGTAAGCAATACAGTATAACTATTTATTAGTATTTGCATTGTTTTGGTGCTTTAAGGCATTGTGAAGGACATGCTCATGTTGCATGCAAACATTATGTCATTTTATATAAGGGAACAGAGCAACCACCAATGTTAGTATCTACAGGTCACCCTGGAACCAATCCCCATGAAGTCTGAGGGAGGACTGTCTATATGGATAACACTTAGCAGCTTTCCAAGTGTTGTGATTCTTTTTATTCTATACAGCAACCCCATGAGACATATGCATGGAGAGGAATGTTATTAGTCTCAACTTATAGGTGAGGAAAATAAAGCTTGGAGATTTCTGTAAGTTGGATGCAAGACTTCTTTCAATGGTTCCTTTTCTCCACTGAGCTGTTCTCCAAAGTCGCTCCCTCTGCAACTTTAGGGATGAACCTTGAAGGAGGCCCTGGTCGGCCAGTATATTCTCACTATTCTCCCCATGGTTATCTAGACAGATGCTCTTGCCAGATACTTGAAGCCTTGTGGTATTTATTACACATCTCATCACTTTATTTATATCAGTAAAACTAGCTGAGGGCTGGTCTTGATTGTTACTTTCCAATGTTATAGATGCTGAACAGAGGTTTTCATTTGATCTTTTCTGAAAGAAAGGATTCTATGTGCTATTATTTTTACATGTGCAGGAATTTTCTCCTAAGTGTGCACACATTCTGGGTGACTGATACTTGGCACACTGTATATGAGTTGCCTACATGTCTGAAGCCCTATTGGCCCCTTACAGAATTAAGTTAGTCTACCTACGAATGAGCTGTTACAAGTGAAAAGGGGTTTTGTGTCAAAGGAGAACTTTATCACTTTCTGATAAACCCATGTCCACCCTCTAAAGTCAAGCTGTGCACAGGCTCAGCATGCTGCTTCATAGCATGTCCCTACTTTGAGCTTGAAGGAAAGAGTTTAAGATCTCAAAGTCAGAGCCATACTCTTCCCTTCCAAGTCTCCAGCCAAGTGGTCAAATTACAAAGGAGAGATGGCGATGAGGACAGTTTCAGAAAAGCAATACAAAGAAGCAGAAGAACCTCTTCATTCCCACAGCTGAAGAAAACCACAAGGTGTTCTGAAGAAAACCACTCCTCCCAAGCATGTAAAACCCACGGGTTTGTAACTTCAGGACAGGCTTCCAGATGTCTGTGGCAAAGTCAGAAATAGAAGCCAGGTGTTGATGCTCATTTTAGTGCTCCTGTCCCTTTGCTCTTAGATGGCCCAGGCCAGTCCTTTTCATGAGCGCTTCAGAATTGAGACAATGTTGTCCGGAAGCTGGTGGGATGTACGTGTACTCTGCCATATTTGATTTCTTTGAGCCATGAAGAAAAATCCAGGCAGGGTGCCTCTCTGCTCTTGAGTTAGCATATGCTTTGTCTTTACCCCCTGTTTCATTTTGGGGTGGGAGCTGTTGTTACTGTAAATGCTCTGTGATCAGAACAATCCTAGAGCAGACATTGTCTTCCATGCTGGATTCAGCCTCTGCAGACCTAGACTCAGCTACCTTCTGACCTTAAGGACCTTGAAGAGGCACAGACAGATACTGTCAAGGGCAGAGCTGACACGTGGTCTTAAGACTACATGGGGTTTTACAGAAGGAATTCTTTGTATTCACTGATGAACAGTGGTAATTCAGAGAGGGGGGCATGTGCTTGAGTCTTGAGTTTTCTGCTCTTCCTAGAATGGCCATCCAGTTAAATACACTTGACATATGTCCTACGTACCTACCCGGTGCCTTCCTCTATTACACATTAGATGTAGTTGGATAAAGCTACATTTTATCCCTAGTACAATCCCCTGCCTGAAAGTAAAAATGCTTGGTTTTTAGAAGTACAAGAGTTGGAGGCAATTTAATCTGATTTTAAATGTGAGTAAAAGTAGAGGTGGCCAAGCAGGGCCACCTCTAGGAAACCTTCCTTCTTACTGGTGGGATGGCTTTCTTTGAGCATCACACTATTTTAAGTTGCTCATTGTGCACTCTAAGTAGTGCTACATCCCCACTTCAGGTTAAGGCACTGTAGGGCAGAAATTACGCCTTAAGCTTCTTACAGTCCTAGGAAGCAACATGTGTCCAGGTAATCTAAGCTATCTATGTATCTATGTTGTGTGTGTGTGTGTGTGTTTCTAAGAGAGAGAGAGAGAGACAGACAAACAGAGAGACAGACAGACAGACAGAGAGAGAGAGAGAGAGAGAGAGAGAGAGAGAGAGAGAGAGAGAAAGAGAGAGAGAATATGAACAAGAATGCAAGAATGACAGGGTCTCCTGTATTCCAGGATGACCTTGAACTCCTCACGTAGCCAAAGGTGACCTTGAATTTTTGATCCTCTTGCCTCTACCTATCCAGTTCTGGGATCTTAGGCATCATGCCCCATTATGCCTGGTTTCTATGGTGATGGGCTTGGAACCTTGGGCTACATTCAAGTACCTACAAGCTGCATTCCTGCTCTATACTTCTTAACAAGTGACACTGAGATTTCCTGCTCTGTTTCCTCTTTGTTTAATTGTTGATTTGGCACTGCCCCCTTCCCATTTCTTACCAGAATGTAAATTCCCTGAAGGTCAGACATGTTATACTTAGTTTACACTACCTGCCCTCAAATGTAGCCTACTATGTAGCACACAGCAGGTAGTCAATAGCTTGTTGATGAATATTGTTGAATAAATATAAACTGGGCCTTTAAGATGGATTGCAGCCCTGATTTAGAGGAAAGAAGTCAGAAAGAACTCTAAGAGGCTCGTGTAATCGGCTTTGTGTAGTGTCCTTGGACATATCAACACAAAGTGATGCCAATAATTCCACAGTCAACATCCACCCACCCCAGTTGTATTCACATCAAGGAACATTAAGTACAGACAGCTTTCAACATACTTGAAAATGACTAGTGTCACAATATGATACCTCCCACTCACTGTTAATTGTCATGCATTACTATCTGTGTCCATTTGTATGGTTTATAGGCCTTGTATACACACTCTAAGGTGTGGAACAAAGAATGCATATAACAGCAGAAGAACATTTTCTGTGGTGTGTGCTATATACTTGCCCAAGAGAGAGCTAAGAAAAGTCTGAAAAGGCTACACTGCACACGGGCCTCACTGAACAGACTCAAGGCTGCACTGGCTTTATTAAGCAGACAGATGGCTTTTCCAGAGGATCCAGAAGACCAAACAGGTCCCAGATGACAAATGAGGAGAGACCCTCCCTGTGGGCAAGGTTTTGAGACAATGTGTTGACATTAGGCATGGAATAAATCCATAGCTGTGCTGTTCATGCAAATTCTCAAAGAAAAGCAGGAGTTGGGCACTGACCTTACCCAAATCAAAGTTTACTGGAGAAAATAACCCAACTCCTCTGAATGTAATCTCAGCAGTCTGTACCCCTACCAAAAGAAAAAAATGAAGAAAAAAGAAAGAAACTTTGTGAAAAAATTCCAAATAAAAACAAAGTAGGGAAAAAATTAACTTGAAAACTGTCCTTTGTTTGAAATGGTTGACATATGTCTTGTAGAAGTTCTGAGTCACATCTGGCTGCTTAGAATCTACTTATTTGAAGAAGAGTGTTCATGAAGGTATCACATTGTCAGATCATGGAAAAATATGTTATGTAAATATAAAGATAAATATAAATGATGTCTGGCCTTTAGGGTGTTTACATTCTGGTGAGAAATGGGAAGGAGACAGAGTGTCAAATCAACAATTAAACAAAGATGACAATCCTCCTGGAACTCTGATCTTGGACTTTCCATCTTCCAGAATTGTGAGCAATAAATTCCTCTGGTTTATTAGTTACTAGAATATCCCCAAAGACATTAGACAATTGTGAAATGGGCAGAATACATACTCGGGGTGTGGCTTGACTCTTGGACACTGTCTATTTTATAAAAATATAAAACTCTTTTTTTCTATATAGGGTTTTTTTTGTTTAGTACTGGCTATCCTGAAACTCCGTAGACCAGACTGGTCTCTTTTTCAGAGATCCATCTGCCTCTGCTACCAGAGTTATGTAACTAAAGGCATGTGCCGCCACTGCCCAGCTCCAAGATATAACTTTTATTGTCTTTGACTAAGTATTCTTTCTGGGAAACCCAGATTTGTTAAATGTATCCTATTTGACACACTTGTGATATGGCTGCATAGGGAGCAATTTTCCAAGATCATTTACATATGAAAGCTTGCACACAGAATATACACCAAAAGTAACATTAAGATTAAAAACTTAGTGGAAAACTGATATGAGAAAAAATTAATGCAAGTAGTCAAAATAGGAAACAGGAAATATTGAATTTCATTTGTTTTGTTAGTTTTCTCTGTATGATGACAAATTATAAAATGTAAAGACTTAAATAATAAAGTTATTATGAAAAGAACTAATAAAGTCATTAAACTGTAAGTCCATGAGGGCAGGAACACTTGCTCATTATTATTATTTATTTAATTTTTATTTATTTTAGAATATTATAGATTAGTATTTACATCATTTTCATCCCCTCCCTTGTCTCCAACTCCTCCACTGTCATAACCAACTCAAATTCATGATTTCTCCTATAATTGTAATTGTGTTTTACACATACACATGCCTGTGTGTGCATGCACAAGCACGTGTGTATGCATGTGCATGTGCGTGTGCATGTGTGTGTGTGTGTGTGTGTGTGTTTAGGACTGACCCCTGGGACTGTTTATCCTATCAAAGTAGCCATCCCTGGGGATGACTCTCTCCCCCTTCAGAAGCCACTGTAGCTGTTCATCTAGGTGTGAGACCTTGTGAGATTCCCCCTAACTATGTTAAAAAGCTAACTGATATTGTCATTATTCAGATGTTGTTTAGGTGGCCATATTTTTGAGGTTTCATGGGTATGGCTTCCCTGTCACATCTAGAAGGCACTATCTAACAGCAAGCATGTTTTACAAGTCTCTGGGAACAACACTGACAGTAGAGCTGGTAACACCAGACGATGCTCCAACCCATAGTAGGACAAATGATTCATAGTCCTGAAAAGTCAAAGACTCTGTCCATCAACAGAAAAGGGAAACTTCCATTTCAATGCACTGTGACGTCTTATTGTTCCCATCATAATGGACAAACTGAATGATGTCTTTGGTACATGCACATTTTATGTTACATAGGAGCACGGTTCTATAGCCCTGCTCTTTCCTTTTCCCTTTTATTAAGATAAAGTCTTGCCAGGTAGCAAGGCTAAATCAGAAATTTCTCTTAAGCCCAAGTTGTCCTTGCACTCATGGTTTGATTGATTCTCCTGTCTCAGGCCCCAGAGAACTTACAGGTGTGTGCCACCATGCCTGGCTATAAATTTTACCTTTTGAAAATGTACTTAGACATTCTATTCCAGAGCCCCCTAGCAGAACTGAGCTCCAACTGGCTCCCTTCCCCTTCCCATTTTGCCTCCCTACCCTTCACCTATGCTTCCCGACATTATTTCTAATTTAAAAGTGGACTCACTTCTGGGCCTGTTTCAGGAAGAAACAAGACAACCAGAAAGTACATGTCCATCATTCTTGAACTGACCCATCACTCCCTTGATATTGTCTCCTGAGACACCTATGGTGTTTGTGGAAACAGTGTGGGGTGATGGGAATATACATCCCATTACCCCAGAGGTCAAGGAAAAGAGACATAAAAGCAGGAGGTGTGGTAACAAGTAGAACACATGGTGCAGTCTTTTCTGTGTGATTTCTGAGATAGCTTATGAGTCATTATGTTCAAGACAGTCTTAGATGTGTCTGCACAGGTACATGTCTGGGTGGTGACGTCTCTGAGCAAGTCTCTGGGTCACCTGCAATTTGGCCAGGTTTCCTGATTTGTTCTGTGAGTTACTTTAACAATTTCTGTATTGCCAGTATCTGGACTTCATGATGGTGGGCACTTCTCCCTTGTATTATATAACCAAGTGGTTTGAATCTGCGGATGTTTATGTGAAATAGGTAAATGCAGTTTTCTGGGAGATTTAACAGCTCCAAAAATAAGTGGATTCTGTGATTCCAATAACAATGATTTAGAATCAAGGACAAAGAGAAGAAAGAGGAAAAGGAGAGGGAAGAAAGAGGAAAGGAAGGAAGGAAGGGAGAGAGGGAGGGAGGGAAACTGTTTTGAGTCAATTTCTGGATCTTAAAAGGAAAAACTACTTGTCTCATGATGATGCAGGGACAGAAACAAAATCATAGTAACACAGTGACAGAAAAAAGATGAAGTAATTTGCTCTGAGAATCTAAAAGCAGGAAGAAGGAGATATCTAACAGTGAGGTTCTGAGCAGCAGAAGGATAGCCTTCTAGTGGGTTAGTGGACTATAATTCTACTTTCCTAACAGATGCTAAAAGAGTGGTCATCTTAAGCCTTGCTTCTCTCTTCATAAGTTAGCAAAGTGTGTGTTGGCAGTTATCTAATGCTTGGTATCAATTTGACAATATATAGGACTGCAAAAAATGTGTTTTTATCATGCAAAGTGGGCCACTACTAAGTGACCCATGTCAAAGTTCTAAAGACAATGGAGTTTCCTCAAAAGTGTCCATGACATTCAGTAGATAGAGGCAAGCAGAGAATGTCAGCTAATTGTGTGACAACTACACGACACAGCTAAGTTGCTAAAAGATATTTGTCATCTTGTACGTGGAGGCAGGCAGCAGACCCATCTGAGTTACTGAAGCCGTTAACTGTAATTCAGCACAGAGATGGTACAATCTCATTTGCCACTTTAGCATTGGAATTACATCTGCCATAAACAGATCTAATCATCCACATCCAGGTTGTGCTGTTGGCCAGTGTTGTGGTTTAGATATGAACTCTCCTGCACAGGCTCATGTGTATGAACACATGGTCTCTTGCACACGATACCTATTTTGGAGCTTTTGGATGTTCTAGGAGGTGAAACTATGCTTAAGGAACTGTATCACTGAGACATGCCTTGGCCATCCTTCCTGTCCACTTTCTGTTTCCTGATCCACTTAAATGAGTAAGAAATTTTATATTTCTGCTGCTGCAACTGTGAGCCACTCTGGCCACAATGTTTTCCTTCTGTGATGGACTATGTGCTCAAAATGTAAGCCAAACGATCCCTTAAGTTGCTTCTAGTGTGTGTGTGTGTGTGTGTGTGTGTGTGTGTGTGTGTGTGTGTTGTTCATATGCATGCTACGTGTACCTATTTTTGTGTGTGTGTGTGTGTGTGTTTCATATGTATGCTATGTGTACCTATTTGCATGTCTAAGGAAGGCAGAGGAAGATATTGGGTGTTCTATTGAGAGAAGGTTTCTCCCTTAGTCCAAAGATCCCCATCTTTTTGGCTATAGTGATTGGCTAACATGCCATAGGGACCCTCCTGTCTCCCATCCCCACCACTGCCTCAGCACTGGGGTTCCATGTGACTATGTCAAGCTTTCCCTCAGAGGCTAGACATCTGTACTCACGATCGTGTTGGAAGTGATCTTATGCACTTAACTATTCCTAGTCCTTCACTTGCTTCTTGTCAAGTATTTGGTTATAGCAATGAGAAAAATAATCAATACAACAAACCATTTCCAACTTAAATTTTCTACCAAATTACCATTTTTGGAATGAAGTGATACCAACCTTTGGTCAAAGGCTGACTAGAGAGCCCAAACCCAACCCATCCAACCAAACCAAACCATCTGAAGTCTTGTTCGTAGCAGAGCTTCAAGAGAACAAAGGGGAGAAATCCTCAAATCCACATAGCGACACTTTGGCCTAAAAACATAATTTTCGTAATGTGTATTCTCATTTAAAAGTCCAGTCCTCCTATTTTCAGAAAGTTAAGCTGGTCTTGAGAACTGGAGGAGTCCTGCAAGTTAATATGAGTAATACCATATTTTCCATTTTTCTTGTTAGTTTGTTTCTGTGCATCCATGTTGAATAACCAGAGGAAACTTGAAGAACTGCCATGGCAAGACTGGATCCTACAACTTATGATAGCATTAGCAGTTCAGATGTCCAGAGACCTTCCTGTTTCTACTGGTCCTATTTCAAAATTAAATGGTCAGAAAATTCAAGCAGACGTTTCCACTCCCCTGAACCAATGAAAGTGTGTAACGGTAGAAGTATGGGAAGCTTGAGGCAGCAGATTCTGGCTGAGGACTTAACAGGAAATAATACTCAGCTAACTTTGCATTGACTTCCAAAAACACTCAACTTCAGACTGCTGGTCATGGGCCTGGGGTATTCTAGTCTGCTTTGCAGTCATTGCAGTGCTGACTTGGGACTACCTTATAGGGAAGAAGCGTTTGAAATACAGCCAGTTCCACTGCCAAATAAAGAGTCATTGTTCTTAGTGGGATAAAAACACTCTTATGTTGTGCCAAGCCTTTCTCTCTTAGAAATAAGACATATTCTTTTCACCCCTGGACTTTTGCATATTTTATTCTGGCCACATTGAATTTCATGTCACCTTGAATATCACTTCCTTGAGAAACCTTCGCCAACCTTCCTGACTAAGACAAATATCCTCACTATCTAAGGTTATATTTTCCCACAACACTGAGCACTTCTTTGGGGGTACTTAGCAGAGCCAGGATTTTGGTGTCTGGGTAATTCTTTATTGCATGTCCAGTCTATCTCTCCAAGCAGCTCTGCAAAGCTGGGTTTATATCTGTTTGGTCACACCACTGTATATCCAGCCCCCAAACAGTGCCTAACATATGCCTGACTCAGGGATCTCTGGAAACAAATGGCCTCAGCAGGCTCCAGCAGATTTCCCATAAATCCAAGTACTGTGTGGTGCCCTGGAGAAGCTGCTACTCGTCCTTGCTTCCCTACTGTGTACTCTTGGGATTTATGCAGCGCTTTGTTCAAATTTTCACTTGCTTCCCGGCCTCCTCACCACTATAGAAGAGGTAATTTCAGACCAGTCATTTCAGGGGTAAAGGCGCTTATTGCATAAGCCTGGAAACCCAAGTTCAATCCCCAGAACCTGGGTAAAGGCAAAAGGAGAGAGTTGTCTTTGTAAAGTTGTCCTCTGACCTCCCTATATGTGCTGTGACATACTTGTGTGCATGTGCAGGCACACACATGTACACATACCACATACACACACACATAAACACACACACACACAGAGGGAGAGAGAGAGAGAGAGAGAGAGAGAGAGAGAGAGAGAGAGAGAGAGAGAGAGAGAGAGAGAGAGAGAGAGAGAGAGAGAGAGAGAGAGAGACATTGGTCCTGGCAAGGAATGATTGGACAGGGGCAAACATCATTCAGTCGCTGAATTTAATTCAGCCATGCAAACACAAGTCCTTCTTTTACCTTGCTGGCTTATGCCTCTGGTTAAAATTTCAGTAATGGCTCAAAGAGAACATTTTGTGTTAGATTTTTCATCACCTTGACAAAATACTGGAGATAAACAGTTCATAAAGCAGAAAGGGTTATTTTGTCTTATTAATTGAGAGGTTTCAGTGCATGGTTGCCAGTCTTCACTGCAATGGGCTTGGACTTAGGCAGATCTCTATCACAGGGAGCAGCGGGTAGAAACCTGTGACAACCAGGAAACAGAAAAGGAAAGGAAAGGGTCAGGGTTTCAACACAGCATCAGCAATGCTGCCCTTACACTCACTGCCTAGGTCCTACCGCCTAAGACTTTTATCACCAATACCAGCATCAGCTGGGGATAAAGCCTTTAGGCCAGGAGCTTTTGGGGGAATCTAAACTATACTCCCCCTTTCAACGATCCTAGTTCTAAAGATTTTCTATTTCTTTATCTGCTAGAGACTTGTTTGTGGGGTTACTGCTGCCCTTGATTCAGACAACAGAAATGACGATAAAGAGAATCACTCCCTAATCCCCATGACTCTGAGAGCCCTCAGCAGACATTTAAATCAGACAGTGTTGCTTCTAATGATTTAACATGTTAACATGCACCATATGCAAGAAATTAAAGAAGGAAAAGGTTAGATCCATGCAATCTCCTAGGCATGTGCTCCTTCCTGTTTTGCTTGCTAAGTAGGGTTACATTCTTAGGCCTTGATGGGATTCCTCCTTACCCATGAACATGGTGACCAACCAGTAGTTCAACTAGATGGGGAGAACCATGGCCCTGCTGGTTAGCAACCCCCTTTGACATAACTGGCAAAACAGTGTCAGGATTTAGCTGACTGTGCCTGAAATCATTTTTCTCCCACTTTAGTTTTCTGAAGTTCCTGCCAAAGCATTTGATGTATTTAATTTTAATAAGTAATAAGTCACAAGACCCTATGAACAGATAGAGGAGAAAAATCTCGATTTTATTTCCATCCCAAGAGGATTGTACTCCCTACACAGCCACCAGTTATGGTCTCAGGCATTGGAAAAGCCACCTTGGTCTTTGCCAAGTTCTTTCCCTTGAGTAGGACTGGCAGCTTTGGGGCATTCTATTAAGGTCTTGTTCCTAATCAACCACCTACCTGATGTATTTAATAAGAATTCTGGGACCCAAGAGCAGATGGAGAAAACCTGTTCCTATTCATTATCAAATACAAATCTAGCTGAATGAATCTTTTTATTGCTGCAGAATGATGCTCTAAATTTATGGCTATTTTTGTAGTCATCAATTGTCATTTATCTGCAAAGTGGATCCCTCACTCTACATCAGGGATAGTTGGTAACTTTGTGTATTTCTTTCTGAAAAAATGAAACATGGTTAATTTTCCTCTATGGAGTTATTAATAGTCAAACTTGACCTGGTTTAATTGTCCCCTGAAAGGATAACCAATGTAGTTTTTCCCCTGGATTTCCCTTTGTGTATTCTTATAAATCCACAGATTTTCAAAGAACTAGAGTCAGCTATAGGCAGTGATTTTTTGTTGCTCAAGTTGTGAACCCTCTTGCTGACTTAGCTACCTGATATGATCCCATTAGTCTGTGTGTTTCTTTGTTCAACTTTGTGTTCTCTCCACTCCAGAAACCACACACGAAGAAGCTTGAATCCCTTTGGGGGTTAATGATATTAGAAAATGAATTCTGTGTATGAGAGGCACTCCAAAGATCATCTTTCTGGGTCATTTCATGCTAGTTAACAAATAACCTCTTTTTAAATAACTAATATTGATATTTCCAGTTCATTTCAAGGGATGTATTATCTTTACTTCTTTGTTTTTATAACTGGGCTTTTCTAAAACATCTTAAATTGCAATAATTTATTTATTATAAATAGAGATGTAAAAACAATTCTAAAACAGAATTGTATTAGGATTGCTACCAAAATCTGGAATTTTATGTACAGATTATGTCTTCCTGAAAAGTATAATCTTTACCTTATTTTTCCGTACTTTTTAAGGGCAGCATGTTTTCTGAAATATGTCCAAGTGTAAAAGGTTCATCAGAAAGGGTTGTTTTCAAAGATGTATTTTTGTAACTATAAGCATATGTGTGTGTATGTACATACATATGTATTCTTACTAGCCATTTCCTTGCACAGAGTATATTACATAATTAATTGTTCTGCCCCTTATACTTTTAAAGTGTTATGTCCTGAGATCTCCCTATCTTCCCTTTTAGTATACATAATCTGTTTTCATCTCGCTATTCTTCATTTATTTATAACTGCATGTTAGTACATTCTGAAGAACGAATGAGACTTTACTCAACCACATGCCCTGTTGCTGTCCCTTGGGTGTTCAACCTTTGGCTATTATAAAATGTGTCACAACAAATCACTTGTTCTATATATCATTTTGTACCCTTACATGATTATCTGTATACAAGAATCTTAGACATGAAATTTCTCATGCTAGGGAAAACCATCAGTAATTTTGATAAATATTACTAAATCTTTTCTTTGAGGATATTCAGGTTGTATTCATTTAAGGTTCCAACTGCAATGTATGAAGTGTCTATTTCTCAAAAGTCTCATCAACAAAACATGCTATTTGAAAGTCCCCCACCCCCAAACTCCTAACTAAAACTTCTGCCTCAGCATTTTACACTTTTCCGTTTGTTTAGGGTCACCTCGCTTTCTTTTTCCTGTGCCTTTCTGACCCATGCCCATACATAACTACCATCATTTTTACTTTCACTGTAGTTCCTAGATGCCTTCTGTGTATCAGGGAGAACCTTCACCTGTGATATGTACTACAAATTAATTTGACTTTGTTTATGGTGAACTGTCACATGGTAAACGTAATGGTTAACATGGTCAACTTGCCAGGATCTAGACTCACCTGGGGGCAAGGCTCTGAACATGTCTCAGAAGGAGTTTATAGACTGAGTAAATCTAAGTGGGCAGGCTTTTTCCAAATTTGTGTAGCGACACTCCATGGGCTAAGGTCCTGGCCTGGCAGAAACTTCAGCTGAGTATCAGCATTGACTGTTGTTGCTTTCTTTTCTTTTCTCTTTATTTTTTATTTTATTTTAAAATTAGAAACAAGGTTGCTTTACATGTCAATTCCAGGTCCCTCTCCCTTTCCCTCCCTGTCGCACCTGCTGAGCAGCCTGCATCCGAGAATGTAGCCAGGTGGTCGGGATAAATGATACAGAGACCTGTCGGTTGCTTTAAGAAAACTTTATGTTCCCCAAGTCGGCTTAGGAGAACTCCCCAAGAAAAAAACGCTTCCCTTTTTAAAGACTTCTGCCATCCATACACACACAATTCTCCAACCGAGCTCTCACACACCTCTCACAGCTCTCACAGACTTCTCACCCTCCTGGCTGGTGGTTTAATCTCTGGCCCCAGAATCGGGGAGACACAGCAGGGAGCAGGAAGAAGCATCTAGCCGTAGGGGAGATCAAAGTCATGGTGTTTCAGTGAGCAAGCCCTTATCGGAGCTTTATGGCACTGAATTGTTTTCAGTAAACATGTTCTCAGTAAACATTGTCTTACAGCTACCTACTCCCAGGCCAAAGGGGAAGTGGGTCTCTGTTCAAGGTCTGGTGTCCCCATACCTCCCCTCCTCCCATGCCCTCCCACCAATCACCCCAATATCCCCTCATTTCCCCAGGGAGGGTAGAGCCTCCTTGGGGGTGTCCATACTCTATCATTTCATCCAGGGCAGGGCCTAGGCCCTCCCCCAAGAGTCCAGGGTGAGAGTGCATCTCTCATTGTTGGATGGGAGTCCAAAGTCCATTTGTACGCCAGGGATAAATTCTGATCTACTACCCAAGGCTCAATAGATTACCTAAGCCTCCTACTCACTGACACCCATATTCAGGGAATCTTGATCAGTCCCAAGCTGGATTCCCAGGCATCAGTCTGGGATTCAAGAGCTAGCCCTTGTCAGGTCAGCTGTTTCTAGGCGTTAAACCAGCCCAGTCTTAATCCCTTTGGTCATCAGTCCTCCATCTCTGTCACTGGATTTCTTGAGTTCAGCTCAGTGCTTAGCTGTGGGAGTCTGCCTCTGCTTCCATCAGCCACTGAATGAAGGTTCTGTTTCTCAGACTCTCTGGCCATGGGATTGTAGGCTGGCACTCCCCAGATCTATGTCTAAAATCCATATATGAGAGAGTACATGCCATGTTTCTCTTTTTTGACTGGGTTACCTCACTCAGAATGGGTTCTTCTAGTGCCGTCCCATTGTTGCTTTCTCACTCCAGATGTGAAAGAGCGCTGCCATGCCTTCCTCACTTGAGGAACTATACCCTCACATTGAGATCCCAACAAATCTTGCTTTCTGTAGAGTTGCTTTTATGGGATATTTTTTGTTTTGTTTTTGGTTTGTGTTTTCCAGACAGGGGCTTTCTGTGTAGCCCTGGCTGTCCTGGAACTCTTTGTAGACTGTGCTGGCCTTGAATTTAGCAATCCACCGCCTCTGCCTCCTGAGTGATGGGATTAAAAGTGTGTGTCACCACTGCCTACTTTAAGTATATTTGCTGTTGCTGTTTTTTCTTTTTTGTCTTTTTCAGTGCTGAGGACTGAATGGAGGCCTTTGGACTTGCTAGGCAGGTACTCTATAGCTGAGCTAAATCCTCAACCCCTTTTTTATCAGTTATTTTGTAACAGTAATGAGAAAAACAGATCTACAGTGTTTACCTTTATAAATATTTTAAAAAGTTAAATTTACTACAACAAAATTTGGTTTTTGTCATTGTTTTATGTGTAATTTTTATATAGCTTTTGTCATCACTACTCTCTCATGCCTTTCATGACAAAGTAACCATGTACCTAGGAAGAGTAAAGAGTCATAGGAAGACATTGTGGTCTACAAAGGGGAATTCATTCACCTGAGGGAGATAGAGGGGATGTTGGTAGAAGTATGTCGAAACAGGAAGAAGGCTTGAGACTCTAAATTTAGTGCAAATCTCTGCCCTGAATTGCTGCAACCTCATCTCCTCTAGCTTCTCTCATACTTCTCAGATTCACATTCTATTTGGCCTTTCTCCTTGGATGACCATGACCAATCAGAAAGTCTTCAAATGTTGCCTATAGTCATACAGTGAAGTGGGATTACAGTGGGTAAGGGTCTTGTTTTCTGTTTAGAGATGTAGACCTAATCCTAATTCTGTTCAATGGCCCATCAAGTTTCTAGATACTTCACCTTCCACATGTGAATAAACAGAGTTTTGATTGACTCACCAGATCTCCGCGTTCTCTATATTTTCTTACTTGGGTTGTTATCATATCATCCAAACCCGGGGGACAGCTGACCTTCTGTGTGGTGTCATCTCAATCTGCACATTTCTCTCCATAGTTAATGGTATACGCTCTTCCCTCCAAAACAGCCAGTCATAATCTCGTTCCTTTTCATTCTCCTTGCAACATTTATCACGCCATGGCCTTTCTATGCCTTCCCTTGACCTACAGAATGAAGACAAGCACATGAATAGTCATAAATATGTATTGATTGAGAATTTCATGACAATATCCTCCTAATTATTTTATATGACTATCACATGTTAATCCAATTTCCATAACAACCCTGTGGTGTGTATGGGCATTACTATTGCTCACATTTTACTTAAGGAATCAAGAGACTCTCTCTAGCAGCAGAGACCATCATGAGATGTGGAAGAATAAAAATGTAGGCTGATGAGAGACTATTCTCTCTATCAGAGAGCCTGTAGCTGACTGCTCAGGCTTCAGCTTCTGCCATCTTCCCCGTCTTCCCAGAAGTTCAATTTTCGTGGAACTGTTTCTGAGCCTGCATGCTATTTCCTGCCTCTACACCTTCCAAGGTTTATATGGGTTACTCTGAGTATCCCTGCCACAGTGTCCACTGAGCTATAGAAAACACTTTCTCCTCTGGTTGTCTGAGAAGTATCCTTTCATAGCCTACTGAGATGGTCTTGTTTTCCAAATGGTTTTCAGAATGGCCTTCATATTTCTGTTTCCTCATATAGTATCCCTCTGTGTTTTGACAGGTCACTCATCAGAAGACCTTGCAGCAATTAGTGAGGTATGGATTTTTTCTAATAATCTATAATTGTGGAGGATGAGTGGTGTCTTAATAAATGAGCAAGTGCATCAGAAAAGCTGTCAATATGAGTATCTCTCTATCTGTATGAGTATCTATCTATCTATCTATCTATCTATCTATCTATCTATCTATCTATCTCTGCTCTTAACCTGAAGTTCTGTTAAGCAAAACTTTTTAGTAGAAAATTGCAATGCTGAGTCCTGCCACAACCGCAAAGTTGTATCTTTCCTGTGGCCCTGCTATGCCCAACTCTTTGACCTTATCACACAATGTTGTCATCAACAAAGGTTATGGCTCAGAACCACACAATCAAGTTACATAGAATAAAGAAATAGAAATAAATTTTGACTTAAATTATGGCCTACAAATGACCAAATCAATTATGTTTTAGGTAAGTTTATAATTCTGTTGTTGGGATACCATCATAGCTATCCTGTGGCACATGTAGCCCTTAAGTCAATGACTAGACATATCTGGGAGAAAATTTTAGAATTTTTTTCTTCATTCAAAATAAATTATGATCCCTAGATTTTGTCATTTAAAAAGTCATAGGGGTACTCCATTGTGAAGAACAAGAGAAAAGCCAAACTATTCAAGCCTGAGGGAAACTTTTTCCCATAGCATAGTCACATTTAAGTATTGTGTTAATTTATTTATGTTATAAGAGCACCTTTGGACATAACGTCCTGTCCCTTACCCTGATAAACCAACCAATTCTCCTTAACTTTTCCCCTTTCTAAAGATTATTTCAGTCTTCCCCTATCTGAAACTTACTATACAAATCTAACAGAATAAATGCAAAACTTCTTTCCCTCAAAAAGAAGGAAATAAAATGCTTTAAGCCTGTCTGCACAATGTTCCAATGATGTCAGCATTCATGGAACCATCCCTGTCATTTTAGCAATGGGCAGACCTAGTGCAGACAATAAATGGCTTTGCCCAAGGCCACAAGACAAGTTGGTACTGGAGTTGAGCTGTAATAGAAGGGAGAAACCCTGGCCCTTTGCCCTGCAACCAGACACCAGTGCATGGCAACCTTAGAGTCCTTTTTCCTTGGTTTTGCATTGCATGGAAGATAAGGGCTGTTACAGGGAAAATTTCTTCTCTCAGTGTCCAGTATGGTAACATTCTTGCACGTTGAGCCAAAATGGCTGAAGATGCATGTGCTCAATCTTTGTTCTGATTGGTGTTTTGTTCCTGTTGTGGAAGTGGCTGTCAGTGAGACCAACAACTTGTATTGGTCCACTAAAAATTTGTGTCTGAACTCAGGCCTTCCAGTTTGCCATTGGGGATGTCTGAACTCCAAAAGCCTTTCACAGGCAGATGGTTGGGTCCCATGGCTTCAGTCTCAGTAAGAGCCACTGTCCTTGGCCGCTCCTCGGGTTAGTGTTCCACCCAGCAGCTGTTTGCACCTTCCCTCTCTGATCTGAGGAGGTGCCAGCGGCTCCTCTCTGTAGTTGCTCTGGGAACAGGGGCCCTGCTGTGGAGAAAAGTGTTCTCAGGAAACATTTCTCTGCAGCAGGAGAAATTTCCATAAAGTTCTTAAATATAATAAAATGTAATTAAAGTGCCTCGTTGAGTTAGCTCTCTTTGAAGTTTCATGCTTGCATAATAAATGGAGTCATAAACCAGGACTCGAATTGGAGGTTTTATTCCTTTTTACAGATTGATTCTCATTAATTATCTACTTGACCCCTCCTGTTATAGAGAAGTAAGTACCTGGCACACCATAATTTGCGCTGATAAAAGGCAGTAAAAGATGAACTCACCACTGAAAATGGAATCTCACACGCTGAATGTCACTTTGTTGCCAGGGAAAATTAGAGCTTGTGTTTAGAAATCACATTCTCACTGCCTCACATGAGCTCATGAACACAAGTCTATTCTGCATTGTTTTGTCTTTTGTGTCACTGAGCATTTCAAAATTTATGTCAAGTGGTTGGTTCCCTGGTGAAATAAGCTACCTTTTATAAAGCAGTTTTTTTTTTTTGGTTGCTGTTGTTATTTGAGGTTTTTTTAAAATTATTTTGTTTTGCTAGCTTATAATGCACAGAGCCAAATAGCCTCTATCCAGTTATCAGGGATGAGATGGGATGGTTGCTTTGACTAGGAGTGAAGAAATAAGATTTTTAAGACTTCCTTTTAACATATCATGCAGTTCCACAGGCCTAGACATAGCCACATAGACAAAGAAGGCTTTGCATTGAGACTGGTAGGAACTCCCTGCTTGTGAAAGGAGGGCTGATTACACGTGACTCACACTCACTGGCAGCTCTTTGGGTCTTCATGCCGAAATCGATTTGTTTTATGTGTGGGGACATTTACTCGTGTGTGCCTGCATGCCCATATGTGTTCAGGCATCTGCAAGTGGTTTAAGTGTTCCTTCTTCCTGGGCTGTGGGCACTGGGGTGATTTAAGGACAGAGCCTCTGCTCAATGAAAGCATCAGTGAACCTGAAAAAAAAAACCATTCATGCTTGTGTGAAGACGCAGCTTAAAGAGCTTGAATTGTTGAAATGAGTTAAAGCAATATTGTTAAAAGAAGATGGAAGAGACCGAAGACTGTCAGGCTTGTGTGTGTGTGTGTGTGTGTGTGTGTGTGTGTGTGTGTGTGTGTGTAGATATTTCATGGCCTTGGGAAGGTGCTGGATCTAAACAGGACAAGAATGAGGAGAGACTCATGGAGATGACAGTAGATCAGCCATGATGATACAGCAATGTCAACCAGAGAGGGTTCGAACCAGACAATATTTTATTTGGTCCATAAGAGAAAATCCTACTATGCTAGATTTTAAGATTAGACATTTTGTCATGAGATGCCATATGCATTTTGAAAGACAGTCAACAATGTCTAGGCCAAAGTGCATCTAGCAACTTGATATAGTTTCTTTTGAGGGTATTTAGAAAGACACATTAGTTATAATTTCTTGAGTTATGAACAATAGAAACTAACACTGAAAAAGTCAACCAAAAGGTGAAAATTAGTGTTATGATGCAAGGGTAACACACTGAATTCAAAGGCATGTCACAGTCAGACTCTGAAGGGAGCTGGAACCACAGGTGTAGAGGAAACATCCTCTCTCCAATTCTCTTCTCCAGTTCCTACCTGAGGTTTCCCTGTCCCCATTCACCTTTTCTCTCTTCCATTCTCTTCCAGCCCCCTGCTGCCCTGCCCTCTAGTCCTCTCCTGTCCAGTCTTATCCCCTGGATTCTTAAGCAAGCATACAGCTAGGCTCCAAAGGTAGCTGGAACCATGAGGATACATGAAGCGTCTGCTCTACAATACTATCCCTCTCCTTACCCCTCCCCTCTTCTTCCTGTCCCCTCTTCTCTCTTCCCCTCCCTACTCCTCTCCTAGTCCCCCTCCTCTTTCTTCCTCTCCTCATCCTCCTTCCCAGATTTCTTTTCTTCTTAATGTCAACAATTCTCTTCTTCATCAAAAAGCCTAGTCACCAAATCTTGTATCTCTGTATCTCTGTCTAGGAATCAAGCATGAGAGAAGTTCAAGTCTAGGTCCCCATGACCTATTTTTGATTGGCTCACAATGAATTAGGTGCTCATCATGGAACAATCGATGGTGTCCAAGCACAGGTATAGGGTAAGAACGAAATAAGGGCATCATGTATGGTAAACAAGATGCACCCACTGTAACAATGTGCACACAGCATTACATAAACAACAACAGTTCTTAGAAGACAAAGCACAGTGAATTGAGTTAGTCAGATGACAACCAAGCATTTGTTACAATAAGTTAAATAATGTAAATAAAAATAAAGTAAGTAAAAAGATTTATGATAGATAGAACAAGGAAAACTCACAGTCACTTATGGATAAACCATACAAGCATTTGTTACATTAAGTTAAATAATGTAGATAAAAATAAGGTAAATAAAAGATTTATGGTAGATAGGCAGAACAAGGAAAACTCACAGTTACAGATTAAACCATGCAGAGAAAATTCGAGTTGAGGCTTGATAAGCTCTGGCAGGAATATATCAAGTTAGCTATGTTTGTTGATAGCGTTGTTGCTTCCCTTGGAGACTTCATGTTCTTGCTGTCCATCTTCATGTTGTTATCATCAACAATAAGAAGTGAGATACCCAATGATGTAGCACAATATAAAAGATGGTTTTGATAGATTCATAGATTCAACCATAGAAACCATAATTTGTTCATTTTCAGGGGTGAAAAGGTGAGAGGTATTAGTGGAAAACAAATGAAAATGATGCCCCCTTTCACCCATTTTAATGGTTGTAGATTAATTTTCAGTGCTATGGACTCTAAGTCAGGTATCATGAAAGCATCTCTGCTTGCTCAGAAAATGGATCTTTTTCTTGATTGTTTTATGTGCAGTCAAGTGCTCCATAGAGCTACATAGATATATAAACTATTTACCCACAAAGAACCCCAACTTACCTTGAAGTAAAGGCCTCCACAGCTACAGTTCTTACAAGAAATTGCAAAGATGAGTGCTGGAACAGATGTATGAGGTCATCTCTCCTCCCCTCTGCCAAGAAAGAGAGGACCCTCCCCAAAATGTTCCCTTATGAATCTTGTCCAGTCATCCTTGGATAGGAATAAAAAGAACATTTTAAAATCTTTTTCATATTGTATCCAGAGCTATGCACCAGACTGCTTGTGTTGTGGTCTTGAATACAACCATGTGCTTGGTTAAATTGCATTTCATTTTTTTGTGGTAATTGAATTTGTTTTTGGCCATGAGCCTAATGTACAACTAGAGAATGAGGATGAGGGGCTGGGCTGGAAGACTGGAATTGCTGCAGTCCTGGGTATCAGTGGCAGACAAAAGAAGGCAGGAAAGGCGAGGTTCTACAAATATTCCTCTGAAAATCATTAGAGACTATGAATGGTGTCAAGGTGCATGCAGGCAGCAAGAAGCCGATGGTCACATTGAGTATGTGTTTGAACAGACATCCATTCTAGGGGTCTAGGATTGCCTAGATGACAGAGGTATGTTATGTAAAGGATAAATCTTACTCAGTCCTTCAATATACAAAATAGATCATTAGTCAGGATACCCCAGAGAAACAGAAAGGAGAGATAGATGGCAGATGAAGGGTGCATACAGTTATATTCCTGGCTTCTAAACTCATCCAAATAACCTCACTATACATTGAAATATCCATAGTACAAATTTCCATTTTATACATATTTATTTTGTAGCATCATAGCTTAGCAGCATAGCATATTACAGAGTGTTGCTTATTCTTATAGCTGTGAATAACTAGGTAGCATGGCTCAGTCATTGTCCCATCTAAGGGGGTAAAATTACTTCTTTCACTAGTTCAGGCAAAGCTCAAAACTGAAATATTCAAACTCTAGTGTCTCCTGAATGCATACCATGTATGCACCATTGTAAGGTGGAAAAGTTGGGTGATCTGTGCATCTGGGGATTGATTGCCAAGTATTAGGTCAGGCAAGGACAGAAGCTGAGAAGTTCCATGAGCTGCCACTTGTAAGGAGGAGAAAACCAGTCATAATACTGGGGGTCGGGAAGCCACTTGCTTTGCAGAGTCTAGCAATTCAAATATGGAAACTACCTCACAGATACACTCAGAAATGATACTTAACCAAATATCTGGGCATCTCACAGCACAGTCATGTTGGTCCATCAAATTAACCATCATAGACAGGAATGGGCTTTCCTTTGTTCTCAGCATGCATACCTCTTTTATTTGCACAAGAAGAGCCTAAAACTGGATCAAGATGTTCCAAGGAACACAATGAAGGAAGCATAATCTGCTTTTTAATACTCTCTTGACTCCTTTATAGCTTTTTTTGACAAGAGTGGAAAGTGGATAACATTGCACCAGCTAGGCAGCTGAACGGTGACTGGCTTTGCCTTGTACATTTGAACTGGCATTTTATGGTGACCTCAGGCTGAGCTGAAATAAATTGTTGCCAAGGATGAACTTGAACTTCTGATCTTCCTGCCTCCATCTCCTAAATACTGATATCACAAATGTGAACAACACCACATCTGCTTTACGTAGTGCTGGGAATGATATGCATGGCTTACTGTGTGCTAGGCAAGCACTTTACCAACTGAGCTACATCCCATCCAAAGAAGGCTGGTGCTTTCTACAGCTTACAGAACATGGACAAAAGCTGCCATTGATAGACACCTGAGACAATGGCAACAGAATTTATTTATTTTTAATCCGTGATAAAAATACTACATTTTTTACTGCATAGAAGCTAAGTCATACAGAAAGTCTAAAATAAGAGCAGAATTAGAGGCAAAATCATTGCGCACTGAGTTCTCTCACCAAATACTCTTGGAACCAGTGGGTAACTGTAAGAAAGCCTCTTCCATTTATAAGTATGGGTACTAGGGAGGCGCCCTTGGAAATGGAGTACATATAGGGCTATGTCGCTCCATAGTCAAAGAATACCATGTCTACTGTGCCTTCCGAGAACTAGCAGGCAGGCATGAGAACCCACTGGAGGGTTCTGAGACTGGCAGGCCTGTGATCAAGGCCAGCTTTACCTCATGTGCCGCAGCCCAGACCCAGGGACCACAGACAACCGACAACACTGCAGGAGGAAATGTGGCACAGAGGGCAGGAGAAGCGGACGTGCCTCTGCCCGTGTGGTGTAGGGAAACCCAATCGTCCCAGAGACCGGAGAGCGCATGGGCTGCCCACATCCTCAGGCACTATTGACAGTGGGTGAATCTCCATCTCAGGGAAGCAGCAGGGAGCAGCAGGGATTACCACAGCCACCGAGCACATGGGAGAGAGTGGGTGAAGCCACGCATACTTGGTAAAAGTCAGGAGGAACCTTGTAACATCTTAGGCTCAACAAGACTCCAAAACACATGTCACCAAGGAACTTGTTATCCCCCTTTATTCTAGCTCCCTGTATATATTTAAAACAATGGAGTCCATATGTGTCTGCTTCATTTATACTTAATCCATTAAAGCGATGTTCAGTGCAAGCCATTTCATGCCCACAGAATCTTCTGTTACCATTTTATGAACATTTTGAGGCATTTGCATCCAGAATCCGGGAGCCAGCTAAACCAAATCTGAACAGAACTCAGCTTGGCTTGAAATTTAAAACTCCTAAAATTCTGCTGGATATCATTTGTGGCCAAATATCTTCTCCCATCCCAGACCCACAGCCAACAAGGCTGCCTGCCCCAGAAGAAGGGTAAAGGGAAGTGTTAGAACACTTAATTGAAACAACAAATTCAAAAAATATGTCTCAAACACATGAAATGCCCAGAGGGGTGGGAATCATTTTAAAGCCAGTTTCTCCTAGCTTTCCAATGGTGATATGAAATAGCAACTAAAAAATGGCTTGAATTGATCTTGTCACTCCTGTCCTGGTCACTAGGAGGTCAGATGCCCTCCTCGTGGCAAGGAACCAATCAGAAGTTAGCTGGCAGGGCTGTGCTTTCCGGCTCTGGGTGTGCTTTACAGACAGTGCTCAACAGTGACCTGCAGAACATAGCAACTGCCTTGGGAGGGCCTATGGGCCATAACAACCAGTTGGCCAATCAACACAGGGTGGATCACAAACCTGGAAGCGCACCAATCCTGAGACTGTTTCATACCCCTAGACACTCCCCTTATTTTGCCCTTTAAGATCCCTGCCTCTAGGTTGCTTGGGGTCTTTCTCTAGCCATTTGCCATGGTGACAGGATGAAGGGCCGGAGCTAATGGGGTTAGCTCATTAAACATCTACAATAAAAGACTCTTCGCTTTTGCATCGAAAAACAAATGTCTTGAATTAAGGTGTGTGAGATGGGGGTGGTTGGGAGGGACAGGGGTGGAGCTTGGAAGCAAATTATGGGTGGTGATGACATGAACCCTAATTCGTGACTTGTCTAGAGTTTCGTGTTATAGTTTTCCTTAATAATAGATGAAAAATCTGAGTTGCTTTTTGGAATCTACATCATCAATGAAAACTAAGGGTACTATTTATTAATTATTATTGTTATTATTATCACTATTATCATTATTGTCAGGCTGAAGCAATGGAGTCATTTTTAAAAGACACATTGTGCGCATTGAACTGAGTAAGGCAGAGACAAGAACATGTTTGCGATTCAGCACATGCTGAGGAGTGGCATCTCCCGTTCCAATATTGTCCTAAGAGTGAAAGGGACAGTGATCAGGAGGGTGGGTGTGGTCTCCACTCCCAGGGAAGCCTGTGGTTTAGTGGGAGGGGCCAGACATTACATAATGCATATTGAGAGTAAGTCTTAGAACTGGAAGTTGGTTAAAGAAAGCAGCTAGTGCTTCAGGGAGGGGTGAGACCAGAGGATGCCCGCCTTGCCATCCCTTTAAAGCTGTGGCTGACTCAGTTTCTCCAGGACACAGATTTTTACTTTGATGCTCTACATTCTTGCTTTGCAAGAAAGTGTTTATACATTTTCTTTCTCACTGACTCCAGACATAGGTCTTATATCACTAGATCCACTTCAACAAAGGAATCCTGGAACAGAGGTATCCACATCACTGGAACTAGCACTGAAGGAAAGGGGGAAGAGATGGGCTGTTCCTACGAGAGCACACGCCACTTAGTCAGCCATGGCAGCCTGCTATGAAACAAAATCTCACAGAAATCAGTCCCAAGGTTATTCAGAGACGGTGATAAATGAGACAGAGCAAGGCCACTCTTCATAATCATGTCTAAGGACAGACAAAACCAAGGTCATCATGTAGCACACAGATTTCAAAACACCCGTTTCTTGGCCAAATAAGTGACTGCTCCTTCACCAAGTGCAGCTCATCCCCTTGCTAGTCTCCCCTCCCTGTAGATAGCATTCATTGAAATACCCTGCCACAGAAAACCTCCATGTTCCACTGGCACCATTTTACAGATGGCTGTGAGCCACCATGTGGTTTCTGGGAATTGAACTCAGGTCCTCTGGAAGAGCAGGCAGTGCTCTTAACCTCTGAGCCATCTCTCCAGCCCCAAGTGGTACCATTTTAAATACCTACTCTCTCAAGCCTTTCTTCAGATCATTGAGGCAAAACCCAAATTCTGTAGTATAATTGCATTAATGATTTCTTACTAGCACACTTACATTTCCAAACGGCGTGTGTTCTCTCTCCTTTCAAAGTATGAGACCAGTTTGTTTAAATCTGTGTCAGAGGACCCTGGCACTAAAGTCCCTTCCTAGATAGACTGAATCAGGCACTCTGGGAGTGGAGAGCCATTACCTGTGGGTCATTCCTGTTCCAGTTCAGAACCCTCTATCCTGAGGCCTGGCTCTTCCAAAGTTCAGTCTATAGGTCTGGAGTGGGGTGAGAGATTTCATGACTTATCCCATTGGCTCCTTTTTATTTTTTATTTTTCTTTGTATCAAGTATTGTGTTAGTGTACATAGTAATGGGTTTCATTAAAATGTTCTTATTTACTTATTTATTGTGTGTGTGTGTTGTGTGTGTGTATGTGTGTAAGTGTGTGGTGTGTAGTTGGTTCTCTTTTTCCACCATGTAAATGCCAGGTCGTCAAACGTGGTGGCAAGTGCTTTTATGCACTGAATCATCTCACGTGCGTGCATTAGTGGGTTTCTAAGAGAGAAATAAATGAAAGTCAGAATGTTTTCTCTGTCTCACATGTTTTCTCTTCTGCCATGTTATTATGTCACAAGAAGGACCACACTAGATGTTGGCAATACATACTTGAACTCCCTGGTCTTGGGTCTATGAGCTAAACAAATCTCTATTCTTTATAAACTATCCAGGGTTTGACATTTAGCTATAGTAACAGAAAACAATGTAAGACAATTGGTATTATGTATGCAGATCTATGCCTAATCTAGAGGATGTATATGATTCTATCATATACATAAGATATACGGCTTACAAATGTTTTCTCTTATTCATAGTGCCTATTCTTTTTTGTTTTGTTTTGATTTTTCGAGACAAGATTTCTCTGTGTCTTTGGAGGCTGTCCTGGAACTAGCTCTTGTAGACCAGGCTGGTCTCCAACTCACAGAGATCCACTTGCCTCTGCCTCCCAAGTGCTGGGATTAAAGGTGTGTGCCACCACCTGTACATCATAGTGCCTATTCTTGATGATGTACTTTGAAATACAAAAGTTATTTTATTTTGATGTAGTCTATTTTTATTTGTTTTTCATGTCATCTTAAGTAGGCTTTGCTGAATCCGAGTTCATAAACAATTATTCCTCTTTTGACCTTGCTGCTGCTTTTAAGGAAAAGTTTAGCTTTGATATTCTGTGTGTAGATACCTGGTTCTTGCAGCAACATTTACTAAATTGATATAGTTCCGTAAACAGATTTTTAAAATCCTCACATTTGCTTGTGACAATAATGGCCTTGCTTTAATGACATCTTTAGTCTTAAAGAGGGGTGTGTAGACCAAGTAAATCTGAGATCTGTTTCCATGGAGATCTGCTCCTGTTTTCCTTTTTTAGGGTACTTGCAAGACACTGAGCCAAAAGACAAATTAGTCTTACTGAATGACAGCCCAGTTCTCTGCCTTGGTTAATCTCAATTGTCAACCATATAAAATCCAGAATCATGTGGGAGAAGAGCCTCTACGCATATCTGTATCTTGGTTAGGTTAACTGAGGTGGGGAGACTCACAGACCATGGGTGGTGTAGGGAGAAAGGTCCAGCCAAAGAAACACATCCTGAGCAGAGCCAAAGAAACCCACTTTGGCCCTGCAGCCAGAACCAAAGAAATGTACCCTGACCCTGAAACCAGTGCCAAAGAAACACACTTTGTCCCTGGAATCTGAGTCAGTGAAAGAAATACACCCTGGCCCTAAAATTGGAGCCAAAAGGCTAAAAAGGACCAGAGAAAGAAACACACTTTGGCCCTGAAACCAGGGACAAATCTGACCCTAACTCTGTGCAGAAAACTAACCAATCCTTGAGCAGGATCTCTAGCCAATGTGAGCTCAGCATTAAAATCTGACCAATCCCCACCCTGGAAGCCCTATATAAACCCTGTGTCTGTTCAGCTTGTGGCTGTTCCAGCTACCAGACTGTCCTCTGCCACTGTGGCAGAGGGAGCCACTGTCCTGGATTCTTCCCTCCCAATAAACCCCTTCGATGAGCTTTGGGTGAAGATCTTCTTTTGCAGCGGTGGAGCAGAAGTAACCCTGGACAGAGTGGAGCCAGCAGGGCAGTAACACTTTTGCAGGGGAAACTTTCCCTTGGTAGAGCAAGGAGTTGGAGTTGTTACACTTGGCTCTCCACTCTCGGGAGCAGAGCTGAACTGTAGCAACTTCTTCTGAGAAACCTCCTGCTGAGCAAAACTGCTACACTGGGCAAACATCCCCAGCTGGAAGACCCTCTCCAGCAGGAGCAGAGCCTATACACTGGGGAAGGCTTTCCCTGAGGCAAGGCTGTATGCAGCTAAGCTTACTGCAACCTGTGGTAGTCCTTGGCTCCGGAGCTCTAGGATACCTTTCCACCTGAGCTGTGTAACACTCAGTAAGTATTCTGTGACTCCTGAGTACCAGAATACCTGTCCCTTCTTGATCCCGCCCAAAATGCCTACAGGTGGTACCATTCCCTGGGCTGGAATCCTGAACTGCATTAAAAAATAAAAGTGATTCAAGCAAGTGCAGGCACTCATCATGCTCTTTTTGATTGGCTGTGAATACAGTGCCTCAAGCTCATATAACTTCTCCAGCATGACAGACTCCAGCCTTGAATAAAAACAAACAAACCAAAAATCCTTTCTTCTTTAAGTTGCTTTTGTTTAGAGTGTTCTGTTACTGCAACAGAAAAAGTAACAAAGACAACATCTATCACATGCCCTTCTCCCCAATTCTATGTTCAAGCTGTACAGTTCGGAGCTGGACACTACCAATTAACACGTCAACATGACCTGGTCTTCTTCCTTGCTTTCATCTGTCCCTTCCTGTTTTCTTGTTATATCAATGACCAAGTCTCCCTTTAAATTGAGGAATTGGCATGAGGAAAGCCAAGATGTGAGAAGAACACCAACAAATGGCTACTTCCTAAATGAGGCCAATGTTTCCAGTGGGCTTGGCTTTGGTGACCTGAATTTCCATTTAAAACCATTGATAAAAGGCAATCCACTGGTTGAGCCCACTCACTACACAACCCAGCTTATGAGATGAATATGGACGTCCCAGACAATTCAATCTTACCATAAAGAATGTGGATTCAGTGAACACAAGGAACTGGAAAATGAGTCAACAGTTTGACCTAAAAGAAGTGGTGTGACAAAGATGTGTGAACGTTTCCATATTAATGCCTATGAGAATGAGCGAACCATATCGATCTAAATGAGAAGGAAAGTGATAGTTGTAGCCATTCTCTTCTTAAACAGTCGCAGAGGCCAGTGAAATGGCCCAGCAGGTGAAGCTGCTTGCTCCCAAGCCTGTTGACCTGAGTTCCTGAGTTTGATCCTCAGACCTCTCATGGTGGAAAGAGAGAATTGACTCTGTCAAGGTGTCCTCTGACCTGTCTAAGTGCACCATGGCACAGGTGCCCACATACACAAAGTAAATCAATAAAATGTAATAAAACTCTTCAAAGCCTCAGCGTTAGAAAGGCCTTTTTTCTTTTTGAGAGGGTTACAACTGATCCCACAATGGAAAATGTTTCAAAGCATTGCTGAGATTTTGTGGAGCACCAAAAAGCCACTTTGCCTTCAAAAAAGTAAACAAAAGAGAATCAACCTGGAGGTAGCCATTATGATCTGAATTGGGTCTGAATTGGAACATCTCAGGGGTCCATCGAACTTTAGAATTTCAGTTGTTTTGCCTGTGAGATGGGAATGAAATCTACGTCTACAAGTACTAATGCATTTGCTATGATAACTGAAAGAGCAAAGGTATTATCAGTGCATACTTAATGTTTAGATACACATTCTACCATTTTTCTTAGTAACTTAGAGTTAATGTTTAGACACATGTTCTACTATTAGAGTTAATGCTTTGATATAAGTTCTATTAATAATCCTACATGTTGCCGGGCGTTGGTGGCACACGCCTTTAATCCCAGCACTCGGGAGGCAGAGGCAGGCGGATCTCTGTGAGTTCGAGGCCATCCTGGTCTACAAAGCAAGTTCCAGGAGAGCCTCCAAAACAATACAGAGAAACCCTGTCTTGAAAAACCAAAAAAAAAAAAAAAAAAAAGAACACGTTTTTCTTCAAATGATTCAAGTTTGAATCTTGGGTTTATTAAATGTCCACTGAAGAGAAGTCCTAACCAAAGACATGGCTAAGTGAGAGGAGCACAGAGAATCTACCTTGTGACAAAGATGTCAGTGTGGTTCATTTTTAAAAATGTGTTTAATGGAATGGTCTTTAAAAATCAGTACTGGATCATTTTATAATAAAAATCCAATGGTCCCAAATGCATTGGATTATTGACACATGAGCACAGATGTCTTGTTTGTTTGTTTGTTTTATCTTTGAGCACTTATGTCATCTACCTAGTGCCATTTGCTTCTATCTGAAAACCAGTAGCAAGAAGCAGCAGAAACCATGGAGAACCAATTGACAAGACACTGTAGTGGAAGTCTACATGCTCCTCCTTTGTGATGGCTATTTTTATGGCAACTTAACATAGACCAGGGTCATTTTGGAAGACAGAATGAAACTGAGTATCTACCTCCACCAAATTGATGAGCAGACAAGCCTGTGGTGGATTTTCTTGATTGATTATTGATAGAGGAGGGTTCAACCTGGGATAGTTTCACTCCTGGTCTGCATGGTCCTGGATATTGTAAGAAAGCAGGCTGAGGAAGCCACAAGGAGCAAGCAGCACTCCTCCATGGCTTCTGCATCAGCTCCTGCCTGCAGGTTCCTATCCTGTTTGAGTTCCTATCCTGAATTCCCTCAGTGATGGACTATGATGTGGAACTATAAGCTGAAATAAGCCCTTTTCTTCCCAAGTTGATTTTGGTTATGGTGTTTTATGACAGCCTTAGAAACCCTAAATACCCTAAATCTACTGCTGTGCTTCATTGATCATCAGATAATAATAATAAATAATAGTGATGATGATGCAGTCTTTGTGCCCAGTTCTTGGTAGAAGACCTCAAAAATAATCCTTGGGAGGGCTGGGGGTAATTCATTCAGTAAAGTGCTTGCTATGTAAGAATGTGGAATTGAGCTCAGTTTCCAGCACCAACCTTAAAAAGCTGGACACAACTGAGTTCCAGAGAAGGTTTGTCTCCAAAAATAAAACAAAGAAGTGATTGAGGAAGATACCTAGTCTTGAACTCTGCCTCCATATACATGTACAAATGTGAGCTCACCCTACACACATGTGTGCACATACACATGCTCCAAGGTATTTCCTGATAAACTGGAGGGTCTTAATTTATAATGAATTCCTAAAGACTACACCTGAGCTTTTGCTAATAAGGTGATCTACAAAGAGGAAAGCGCCAATAGTTGAGAATGGATATTGGTTACTAGAAAACCTACTGATCTGATAAAGACTGAAAACTTTCAGTCATTCCCCAGCTCCTATAGAAGACTGAGCTCAATCGCCTGGACAATGATTCCTTAATGATGCCTATACTTAAATAAACACTCTGAACAATGAGACTAGGGGAGTTTCATTGTTGGTGAGCATGCTCATGTACTAGGAAAGTAGTGGTCCCTGCCTCCCAGGAAGTCCAGCGTGCCCTCCATCACTCCACTTCCTTCAGTGTTTCAGCAGAAAAAGAATTCCTGTCTCCTCGCATCTTATTCATTCCTCTCTCTGCCCTGCCATATCACTTCCTGTCTATCTGTACAGACCTACAGACCTCTATGGTTAACCAGTAGCTAGCTCTGCCCTCTGATCTTCAGGCGAATTTTATTTGTTAGAGTATAAACAAGTCATCACTACATGAACCTTCATGAGATGCTATTAAAATGAAGTAGCAGAAACAGTATCTTTCATCTACTTCCCAGGACATCTACAAGTCACAGTGTTTTTTTTTACAGCTTCTATGGAGACATTGCCTGTACCTGAGTTTTGTGAAATTGTAGCCAGGCCTACAGCACACCACCCTTGTTTTTCTTCTCTTTTGCCTTTAATCTCGCTTCTCTAGGATTGTTTCAGTCTCTAAAATGCTGACATATAAGCTTTGCCTCAGGCTGTTTTCTGGAATCTAGATTACAAGAGACTAGAGAAGTTCCCCTGCTAAAGGGAGATGCCCCTGATAGCCTGGTGGTGGTATCCCAGCCTCAGTCAGGGTAATGAGAACTAAAACCCCACACCAACCTCAACAGCCCAAGGGCTCTGATGACACCAACTGCCTGAGTGTTTGGCACAAATCATCCAGTTGTGTAACTCTCAAATACATTGTTATTCCCGGCCTAAGGTATATTTGCAGTGAAACTCTATTTTAAAAGAAGATGTGTGTTGTTAGCCACTCTAGGCTTCCGATAGGATGCCTTTCCTGTTGTTATGCAATGATGGTGAGGCTTGATGGCTGTTTTATTTTAATACCCTTTATTTGAAAAACAGCAAAAATTAGGATTGAATAAATTTAGAAACATATTTATGACCTTTAAAGTTTGGGAAGAGTGCCTTTTTTCCCATTAGGCAGTACCCTAGTTGTCTGTTCTGTGACTTTACTTAACCAGATTTAAGACTCAATAAAGCTGTCCTTTTCCATGACCAGGAAAAGGAATAACTAATCAGGAGATAGGGAATTGTTAATAAATGAAGTGATAGGAGGAATGTAGGTTTCTCTGTTCAGCTCTATGATACAATAGAAAAGTTACTAATGAGATTGAGACTGTAAATGAATTGCAGAGAAAAGCTTCTCACACAGTCACTCTCAGGCACTCGTATTATGAGATAATTATAGTATAATTATTAGATAATTAAGATGTCTACATCTAATGTTAATGGAACAGTCCATTTTCTTGGTCCATATCTTATATGGCTCCTTGGCTAGGTGAGACTATAATTGTTTTCTTAAAAAATAATTGTTGAACCAAAGGAAACAAAATTCTGACTACAGTGGAGTAAAGAGGAAGGCAAATATTCTTCAGTGTGAAAAAACACAGAACTGGAAAGAAAATGTCACAAAACTGGCTAAATCTGAGACAAGTGCTAAGTTAAAAGATGTTTAGTCATTGGAAGGGGATGCCACAGAGCTAAGTAAAAGCAGGGGGAAATTTTAGTCTTCTTGGCCGGAGCAGTACCTATTACCCTCTCTAGCCCTCATTACCCAGTGCTACAATAGTAAGAATGAAGGCCACTGATAAAACACAGTAACTCTTTTGCTCTTGAAAGCTAACCATTTTACTAGAGATGAAAAGGGGGAGTCCATCATTCTGTGTGACTGTGGTTGTCATCCAGTGGATGAGACTTGTAGGTGAGGTTAACATCATCTGCTTTACTGCTTGATTGACAAGCCAGAGAGTCTACACTGATTAAGCAGCAGCCTAGACAAGCCAAATAAGAATATCAAAATAAGAATAAGACATCTAGTACCGCCCTTAGAGGCTATATGTCATCAGAGAGACAAGTGCCACAAATTGAACAAAAGTTACATTTCCGTGGAAAAGTCAGGCTGAGATTTGCTACAATGTGCTACTGGAAATACTATGTTATCAGCAGCAAAAATTAGAATAAGATAAACAGAAAAGTGTGAGCCTTGTACAGCAGTCACTAGAAACAAATTGTATTGATCTACAGAGCAAGTTCCAGGACAGCTAGGACTGTTACATGAGAAACCCTGTCTTGGAAGAAAAAGTAGGAAACCCTAGGAGCTCTAAAGGCTGATACTAGCCAAGAGTTCAAACAAGTATTATAAACACACACAAAGAATTCAAGGGCAGCACGATGACAGTGTGAAAACGAATAGGGACAGCAAGTGATCAAATCGTGTCTCTAATAACTTTCTTCAGCAGGAGATGTTGGAGAAAAGAACTGGAGCTAGAAATGCACAAGCTGAGTCTGGGGTGACTTGCGCAGAGAGTAACAACCTGCTGAGAAGCCAGAACAGTGGAGGTGTGACAAAATGTCACCCGAACCAAGTGAAAGACAGCCAGGTAGATGAACCTGAAATAACAGGATCAATAAAATAATGTAGTATTGTGTTCAAGCCCAAAGAATAAAATACATGTTCATTTTCAAACAAATATGAATTATTGAAAATGGAAAAGATAAAACAGACAAATCTCCCCTATAGAAGAATTTCAGAGCAGTCACTATCACTTCTGAAGCGTGGGATACACATAGTTTCTTCTTCCACAGGGTCTTGTGTGGAAAGAGGGAATGGGAATAATGTTTTAATTGAGAAACCACACTCTTTCCCAAAGCTGGGTGACTGAGGTTAATGGGTGACAAAGTCTGTTAATTATAGATTCTCATGAGCTGAAGTGAGGAGAGGAACACTTTACTTCTGTGGTGTTCCTTCACATAACCAACAATTTCTGTCTGACCAGGAGCATTGCTCAAGCTCAAACCGGAGGACACTGAGAAATATCCCCTTTTACTTCACAAAACTCTCAAGCTCACTAAAATCATGAAGTGCCTAAAAACTTGCCATAGTACAAAGAAGTCTGGGCAGACATGGTGATAAATGCAAATGCAGCCAAGCACCTTGAACTGGGCTTTGGAATACAGAAAGGAACTTGAGTAAAAAGTAGAGACATCTGAATCAAGTGTGGACTTGCTTCAACAATATGCCCTCCTCACTATGATTAACAATGGTAAAATCTGGGTTCTGAGGGTACAGGGGCTCTTCACACTTTCCTTGTAGGTTTTCTGTACATACAATGGTCGTTTAAAATTAAAAGATTATTTTCAAATAAATGGAAATCCTAGAATTGAAAATTTAAGAACGTAAATTCAAAGTCCCTGGGGAAGACCTACAGCAGAATTGAGACCATTCTTTGAACATCATTCACCTCCAGATTTCAAAACTTATAATGAGTGAGCAAATGAGGACAGATAAAGACAGACATGAAGACTGATGGACCGCAATAGGAAGCCTAGATTTAAAGCCCTCATATTGAGAATCAATTCTCAATGAATGATGGCAAGGTGAATGATGGAAAGAATAGCCTTTCTATTAATGACTGCAAGAGTAGAACATCAGTATGGAAACAGGGAACAAGCAGGTATGGTGCCACAAGCAGTTAATCTCAGCACTTGGGAGGTGAGACAGGTGATGTCTGGGAGTTTAAGGTCAGTCTGGTCTACACAGAGATTCTGTCTCAAAAATCAAAACAAAACAAGATAGAAAACAAAGAGCAACATTCTTTTTTCTATTAAATGAAAAGGTTAACACAATATGAATCATAGACTTTGATGAAAAAGAAAGCTAAGAAAAGCTAAAAGAAAACATGAACAGAAAACTTTTCTGTGGCCACTAATTATGATGCTTAAACAAGATACTAAAGAAAATCCTTTTACAAAGGAAAAATCTGAACTTTTTCAAATGAAAAACGTTTACTTAGCAAGAACATCATTATGAAATTTGTGAGTTCAAGACCAGCCTGGTCTATAGAACAAGTTCCTGGACAGTCAGGGTTACATAGAGAAACCCTATCACAAGAAACCACAAACAAACCAAAAAACAAAACTAAACTAACCCCCCCAAAAAGATGAAAGATTAAGCCACATAAAAGAAAAATGAATAATAACTTTGTGCCTGGGAGGATTGTTCCTAAAGTTCAAAAGCACTGCTTCTGTTCTATAATAATAAGATGGTTTTTAAAAATCCACATTATTTAAGGACATTGACAATCTATGAGTGGTTAAACATGGTCAATATCATCAATTAGTAAAAAGACCACAAATTAAAATGATGAACCAGTAGATATTGTACCAAGTAATGGGAAGCAGATTCAAAAGGCTTCGTTCATATTACATTATTCCATTTAGGTGGATTTCTAGAAAGTACAAATCACTAGAGAAAATAGCCTGGGATCTAGAATGTGGACAAAGATCTACTACAAGTAGACACAAAGACATTTCTGGTTGGGGTTGAGAATGTTCTAAAAGTCAACTGTAGAACATGTTTCTAAGTTTATAGATATACTAAGAATTTTTAAATTATACATGTGCAACTAGAGAGTATTATAGTCTATAAATTATAAGTCAGACCTCCAGTGGAGGCCCACCACTGTGATTCTGCCCTAGGCTCTGGTCATTCTTTGTGTAGCCTGTGAAATGGGACTGGAAGATTGAATTTATGCATGACTTTTCCCACCCATGAGTCTAACCAGGAATAAATGCCTGAGAATGCACTAAAAGACAATTCCAATGTGATAAATGCTTTGGAAATCCGCTCAGACCTTTCTGTGATTATTTTTCTTTAATAAAATTTCTTTTTCCTTGCTAAAAAATTTTATTACACACCAAACTGAATTTTTAAAAATTTCATAGAACACATTAAAAGTGAAGAATTTTAAAAGGAACATGCTCTCAGCTTTCCCCTTTTTATTATTTACTGTACAATAAAAGGCAAAAGAAGGAGAATATTTTATAGGTAAGACATTCCTTTAGTTCATGTCTCATTCATAATTCCTTCATCCCAACAACACAACCTATTTTTATTATCTAAGAGTTTATTTTCAGAATGCTATTTCATTTTATTACTGTTGCTATTTTCTTTTTGCTTAGAATTTCTAGAATAAAAGTTTTTTGCTCTCCTGTATTCATCTTTTTTCTCTATTTTTAAATTTAAATTAGAATAAGCTTCTTTTAAATGTCAATCCCAGTTCCCTCTCCCTCCCCTCCTCCCCTGCCTCCCAACAACCCCATATCCCATCCCTTTTCTGTTCCTCAGGGAGGGTGAGGCCTTCCATGGGGGATCTTCAAAGTCTGGTATCTTCTTTAATTTCTTTCTTTAAAGACTCAAAGTTCTTGCTATACAGGTCTTTCACTGGTTTGGTTAACATTACTCCAAGATATTTTATGTTGTTTGTGGCTATTGTAAAGGGTGATGTTTCTCTGATTTCTTTTTCAGCCCATTTATTTTCTGTATATAGTAGGGATACTGATTTCCTTTTTTGAGTTATTCTTGTATCCTATCACTTTGCTGAAGATTTTTATCAGCTGTAGGAGTTCCTGTGTAGAGTTTCTTGGGTCACTTATGTAAACTATCATATCATTGCAAATAGTGCAAATTTGATTTCTTCCTTTCCAATTTGTATCCCCTTTATCTCCTTTTGCTGTCTTATTGCTCTAGCTAGAACTTCAGGTACAATATTGAAGAGATAGGGAGAGAGTGGACAGCCTTGTCTTGTTCCTGATTTTAGAAGAACCACATTCGGTTTCTCTCCATTTAGTTTGATGTTGACTGTTAGTTTAATGTATATTGCTTTTATTATGTTCAGGTAGGTTCCTGTTATTCCTTATCTCTCCAGGACCTTTATCATGAAGGGCTGTTGGATTTTGTCAAAGGCTGTTTCAGCATCTACTGAGATCATCATGCGGTTTTGTTTATATGGTAGATTACATTGATAGATTTTCATATGTTGAACCATCCCTGCATCTCTGGGATGAAGCCTACTTGACCATGGTGTATGATTTTTCTGATGTGTTCTTGGATTCTATTTGCCAGTATTTTATTGTTTTTGCATTAATGTTCATGAACAATATTGGTCTGTAGTTCTCTTTCTTAGTTGTGTATTTGTGTGGCTTCGGTATCAAGGTAATTATAGCATTGTAAAAAGAGTTTGGCAATGAACCTTCTGCTTCTATTGTGTGGAACACTTTGAGGAGTTTTGGTATTAGCTCTTCTTTGAATTTTTGGTAGAATTCTGCACTGAAGCCATCTGGGACTGGGCTTTATTTGGTTGGGAGACTTTTGATGACTACTTCTATTTCATTAGAGGTTATAGGTTTGTTTAAATTGCTTATCTGTTCTTGATTTAATTTTGGTAAGTGATATCTATCCAGAAAATTGTCCATTTCCTTTAGATTTTCAAATTTTGATGATCTGAAGATTCTCTTGATTTCCTCAGTGTCCGCTGTTATGTCCCTCTTTTCATTCCTGATTTTGTTAATTTGCATGTTCTCTCTCTGCCTTTTGTTAGTTTCTATAAAGGTTTGTCTATCTTGCTGATTTTCTCCAAGAACCAACTATTAGTTACATTTATTCTTTGTATTGTTTTCTTTGTTTGACTTTATGGATTTCAGCGTTCAGTTTGATTATTTCCTGGCATGTACTCCTCCAGGGTGAGTTTGCTTCTTTTTATTCTAGAGCTTTCAGTTGTGCTGTTAATTCTCTAGTGTGGCTATTCTCCAGTTTCTTCATGTGAGCACTTAGTACTATGAACTTTCCTGTTAGTAATGCTTTCAAAGTGTCCCACAAGTTTGGGTATGTTGTGTCTTCATTTTCATTGAATTCTAGGAAGCCTTCAATTTCTTTATTTCTTCATTGACTCACAAATAGTACGAATGCACAGTGTTCAATTTCCATAAGTTTCTGCAATTTGTGTTGTTGTTGAATTCTAACTTTAAAGCATAGTGGTTTGATAAAATACAGGGGATCATTCCAATATTTTGTACCCTTTGAAGTTTGCTATGTTGCCAAATATGTGATCAATTTTAGAGAAGGTCCATGTGGTGCAAAGAAGAAGGTATATACTTTTGCGTTTGGATGGAATGTTCTATAGATGTCTGTTAAACTCAATTGGGTCATAACTTCTGTTAGTTCCTTTATTTCTTTGTTAAGTTTCTGTCTGGTGGGCCTGTCTAGTGGTGAGAGTGTGGTATTGAGGTCTTCCACTATAAATGTGTGAGGTCTTATGTGTGATTTGAGTTTTAGTAATGCTTCTTTTATGAACGTGGATGCCTTTGTATTTGCAGCATAGATGTTCAGATTGAGACCTCTTCCTGATGGATTTTTCCTGTGATGAATATGAAATGACTTTCTTCATCTCTTTTGATTGATTTTAGTTTGAAGTCTAATTTGTTAGATACTAGAATAGCTACACCAGTTTGTTTCTTGGGTCCATTTGATTGGAAAATCTTATCCCAACCCTTTACTTTGAGGTAATGTCTGTCTTTGAAGTTGAGGTGTGTTTCTTGTATGCAGCAGAAGGATGGATTCTGTCTTTGTATCCAGTCTGTTAGGCTGTGTCTTTTTATAGGCAGGTTAACACCATTAATATTGAGGAAAATTAAGGATCATTGAGTGTTAATTCTAGTTTGTTTTTGATTTGTTGTTGGTGGTGGTGTTGTGTGTGGATTTACCCCACTTTTTCTTTTAGCTTTTGTTAAAGTGGGATTATCTATTTTCTATGTTTTTCTGGTTGTTGTTAACTTCCAGAAGTTGGTGTTTTCCTTCCAGTACTTTCTGCAGTGTTAAATTTGTGGATATGTATTTAGCAAATCTGGTTGTGTCGTGGAATATCTTGTTTTCACCATCTATAGTGATTGAAAGCTTTGCTGGGTATAGTAGTCTGGGCTGGCATCTGTGGTCTCTTAGTGTTGGTAGAATATCTGTCCAGGACCTTCTCACTTTCAGAGTTTCCATGGATGAGTCAGATGTGATTTTGATAGGTTTGCCTTTATATGTTTTATGGCCTTTTTCCTTTGCTGCTTTCAATATTCTTTCTTTATTCTGTATGTTTGATGTTTTAATTATTATGTGCCAAGGGTACTTTTTTGTGGTCCACTGTATTTGGTGTCCTGTAGGCTTCTTGTATTTTCATTAACATGTCTTCCTTCAAGTTGAGAAAGTTTTCTTCTATGATTTTGTTGAATATGTTTTCTGCACCTTTGAGCTGGGTTCTTTACCTTCATCTATACTTATTGTTCTTAGTTTTGTTCTTTTCATGGTGTCTCATATTTCCTTGATATTTTGTGTTAGGGATTTGTTGAACTTAAGATTTTCTTTTGGTCAATGAATATATTTCTCCTAGTGTATTTTAAATGTCTAAGATTCTCTCTTCCATCTCTTTTATTCTGTTGGTTATGCTTGTATCTGTAGTTCATGATCATTTACCCATCTTTTCTAATTCCAGCATTCCCTCAGACTCAGTTTTTTTTATTGTATCTATTTCATCTTTCAAACTGCACTGTTTGAATTGTTTCTTGCAATTTTTGGTTTGTCTTTTCTTCCATTTCTTTATAGGATTTTCTCATTACCTCTTTTAGGCTCTCTATCATCTTCATGAATTTGTTTTTAAGGTTGTTCTCTTCTGCTTCATCTGTGTCGCGATGTTCAGGTCTTGCTGGTGTGCAGTCCCTAGACTCTGGTGGCATCATATTGGTTTTTCTGTTGTTGAATGTGTTCTTATATTGTCATCTTCCTATCCCTTCTTCTAGTGAGTACAGGAAGGTCTGAGGCACTCCATCTCCTGGTGGGTAGGAGCTGGACTAGCACAGTGCTGTCAGAAGACTGAAGGTTGCTTGGTGTGCACAGAGTGAGTCAACCTGCCTGCAGTCTCCAGGCTAGGAGATCCAGCGTGGGCAAGCAGAATCCTGCATTACTCTTAGTGACAGCTTCCAATGATTAACAGAGATTTGTTCCCTCCTTTTAGCACTGGGTTTTCCTCCCTTACTATACTGACTTTTTCTTCATGGTCCCATGAGCAGAATGACCATCTTCATTCTGTGCCTCAGTACATTTATAAAATGTGGGATGTATATACTTGTAAAGTAACAATAAAAATATGTGCCATTTCTTTTCCCAATTCCACACTCAGTGTTGATGGGGGATGTCCTTTTGTATGCTGTGAATATGTGTTTCCCTTATTGGTTGATGAATAAAGCTGTTTTGGCCAATGGCAGGATGTGACCAGGCAGAAAGTATAGGCAGCAATACCAAGTATAGGAGAAGGCTTCAAAAGAAACGCAGAGGGTTACCAGGGAGATGCCCTGTAGTAGCCAAAGGAGTAACATTCCGGAACATTATGGGTAAGCCACAGCCTTGTCGCAATACATAGATTAATAGAAATGGGTTAACAATTAAGAAAGAGCTAGTACTAAGAAGCCTGAGCTATTGGTCAAACAATTGTAATTAATATAGCCTCTGTATACTTATTTGGCACTAAATGGCTGTGGGACTAGGTGGGACATAAACTCCATCTACACAGGATTCTAAACATACAAATAGTTTCCTGAGTGCCAAGGGTATTCAGGGTGAATATTTGGTCTCTTTTTCCAGTTCCTAATACAAGCATTCCTAAGAACCTTGGAGTCTGCTGGGGAGTCGAGCATCCTTTTGTATTTAATGAGTTGATTGTCACTGGTGTCTTTGCTGGGTTGGGATGGAGGCTGTGTTAACAGAAGTGTGAGCATCCATATTTGGGACATTCAGCCACACCAGCAAACTCTGGAGACAGGAAGACAACTGTGGTTGAGTTAATAATCAATGGTCAATAATATAATCAATTATGTTCATATAATAAACACCCCATAACAATCTTTACCAGTGGGATCAAGGGAGCTCAGAAGTTGGTGAATACATTCTGGGAAGGCAGGTGATTATACCCCAAGTCCATGCAAACAGAAGCTTCTGTGCTCAGTACCCTTTTTTGACCTTGTCCTATATGCCATTTTATCTTGCTCTTCTTTGTCATTCTTTGTAATAAACCAGTATTCACCCCATCCCCACTCCCCAAGTTTTTCGTTAGCTGTAACACACTGTGACTTGTCTGCCTCCCACAACTGGGGAGAAAATCAAATTATGGACTGCAAGTAAGAGGAAATGGCAGCTGGTTGGTGCTCCCCCAAAAAAGAAATCCTGGTACAGTTATGAGCCACTTCAGAAAAATGTGAAGCCTGAGGAGAGGTGCTGGGATCCCAGGCTGTAGGCAGTTAGGCAATCTTGGGCAACTCAAAGAGCAACTACTTGAGTATCTGATGCGGGTAGGGTTATGCCAGGCTTAAATTGAAGGGTCTGGGCTAACTCCAGGAAGTGTCAGAACTGATTTGAATTTTAAAGACTACAGTCTGTAGAGGTTGTGCAAAACAAATGAATAAAAACAGAAAATTAGATTTCCCCTTTAGTATCTTAATTTTTAAGTTTAGAAGAGATATATAAGTATATAATATATTTTTGGTCCCTGATAAAAGATGACTACATTTACCTTTTGAACGTTGTCTGTGGAGAGAATAAATGAATGCAGAACAATTTGGAACATTGTAGTTGGTTGTTTATTACTCATAGGCTCTTTTGGGGGGTCACTACCCAGCTCCCCAATAAGTCACACAGAGGCTTATTCTTTCTTAAGAATGCCCGACCTTAGCTTGGCTTGTTTCTAGTCAGCTTTTCTTAAATTAACTCATCTATCTTTTGCCTCTGGGCTTTTATCTTTCTCTGTTCTCTCTTTCATTCTTTCATTCTTTCTTTCTTTCTTTCTTTCTTTCTTTCTTTCTTTTCTTCTTCCTTTCTTTCTTTTTCCATTGCTGATTGTGTAGCTGGGTGACTGAACCCTGATGTCCTCTCCTTCCTTTTCTTTCTCCTTGATACTCTCCCAGATTTCTCCTATTTATTCTCTTTGCTTGCCAGCCCAGCCTAGCCTTTCTCTTACTTAGCTATTTGCTGCTCAGCTCTTTATTAGACAGGTAGAGTAACGTAGTTTCACAGAGTTAAACAAATGCAACATAAAAAAATGCAACACATCTTTGTATCATTAAAAAAATGTTCCACAGCATAAACAAATGCAACACGCCTTAAAATAATATTCCACAACAGAACACCAAATGCCTCAGGTTGTACTTTTAACTCAAAGTGAGACTTCATGGAAATGATATTAAATATAAAATGTTTTCTGGCTCTTCTATAAAAGTTTAATCTATTATACTGTCTTGAACTTCTCCATCTAGGTTTCACACATTATCAAATATATATAAAGGCATATAAATTATCAGGTATATGGAAATAACTATATATATATTTTATTAATGGAATATTTGTCACTATGTATATACTCTAAGGAAAATTTAAAGCTTAAGTAAATATACAAGAAATGGGATATAAGAATGTCACAAATATTTTATGATAAGTCACAAATCCTTTTAAAAGTCCACAGAGAACAGATGAATATGTATTGAGCAATTCTTATTTCTTGATGAATACCTGTGTATTAAAAACTAACCATCTCCCCAGACTGATGGCTGAGAGGCCAACAGGGGACTGATCCAGACTCCATGAATGTAGTGTCAGTGAGGAGGCCTCAGAAATGTCTGGGGCCTTGGGTAGTAGATCAGTGTTTACCATGGCGTACGAATGGACTTTGGGAGCCCATTCCACATGGAGGGATGCTCTCTCAGCCTGGACACATGGGGAAGAGCCTAGGTCCTGCCCTGGATGAAATGACAGACTTTAGAGATCCCCCCAAGGAGGGCCTCACCCTCCCTGGGGAATGATGTGGGGATTGGGTGGGGGGCTGGAAGGGGACTGGTGGAGGGACAAGGGAGGAGGATTGGGAGAGGGAGCTGGGATTGACATGTGCAGCATTCATGTTTCTAATTTAAATAAAAATACGTATTGAGGGGGAAAAAACTAACCATCTCTCACAAGACAGCAGGATAGTGTACACACAAGGATATTTTGGAACCATCCCTTCACGTTGCACACAGTTGCTGTGGGATTACACTGTATTGGAATCTAGATACAGAGATGGCCTGCACCTACCCCGTCCGATCTCCCCCAAGGTTTTCATTAGCTGCAACATCCTGTGACTTGTTGCCTCCAGCAGCAGGGGAGGAAATCAAGTTGAGGGCTACAAGCAAGAGGAAGTGAGGGAGTTGTTGGTTCTGGGTTCTTCATTGGGGACCTCAGGTTGTAGGAAAGGTACAGAAAAGTAAAGTGTTGGGAAATGGTCAGCCTGTTTAGCCATCACCAGATGGACAGGCCTATAGCTGCTCAAATCCACACTGGATTAAACATTTTGTGTCTTCAGGCATAGACATTTGACCCGCTGTCATCACTTGCCGTTGTGCAGTAAGGGAGAAACAGCACAATAGAACCATCTCTAGGAGGGCAGCAGAGGAAAGTTGCTTGGAAGGAAGGGTTCTGTGTGCTTGGAATATGGTGTTGAACAGAAGGAAGTCAGTTCTGGGTCAGAGGCAGTCAGTTACTAGACAGGCATGCTGCACTGAGTCTCCCTGTGTACACAACAGGTGATGGGTTGTGATAAATCTGTAGTATGCCCTCAGCACCAATGTGTATCAGAGAAAAAACGGCAGGTGTTAGGGATGAAGGAGACAAAGGCATGGACCCCAGAAAGGATTTCCTTTGACTGGCCCAGTATTCAGAAGCAAGAAGAAATACCGCATACTATTTCTAGGTATTACTGAAGAAAATATCACTGGCTTAGAGAAAATATGCCCGCTTTCCAGTTAAAGTTTGCACTCTGCAGTTCCCACTGCAGTTCCCACAGTCTTCTGTGTCCAGCTGTCACACAATGAGCGTTCTTTACTTACGTGTGAGTGTTCTTGTTCAGGGGCACATGAATTTCTAAGATTCCAGGGGTTTTGTAGTATTGATTTATTAAAATGTTTTGAGAAGTCCATCTACTCCACATTCATTTTAGCCACCTCTCCTAACTCAGCCATTGTCATATTAAATGAGAAGGCATCTATAAAAACCACTGAGAATACCACCTGACACATACCCTCTATGTAATGGATTTTTTGTTGTTATTAGAGCCATTGTCATTCCTAGCAATTTTGAAAAAAAAATGTCACTTTCTATTTGCAGTAATTCAATCTGGCCAGTTATCACCACTGAATAACACCAGGATTTTTTTTTCTCAGAATCTGCTTTTATCAGAATTAATTGAACCAATACCTACCAAGGAGTCAATATGAACCTGGCAGTATATACCAGATTCTACAAAGCACAATGCCAGCCTGGGGTTACTTATTAACTTTGTAGTGCCCCGCTAACAGAAGAAGGAACCTGGCAACACAATTGCCTTTTGTAGTTTTCCTTTAGGAAGAGGGACTTACAGGCAAAGTTAACCGGTGCTCCCCATTTTAGACAGAGCCTCCTTATGCCAGTCTGACCTTGATTTTTCTGTATAATGGATGATGACTTTGAACTTCTGATCCTAATGCCCCACATCTCAAGCACTGGGATTATAGGCATGTACCACCACACCCACTATGAACCCGGTCCAAGTTAATCTGTTTTTTTTTATTATTGCTAATGAAGCAGGACACCTTTAGGATGAACTTCAAAGAGAAAGATTTCATTGTCTTGTATTTCAGAGGGAAAATGAAAACATTAAACCCAACCATAAAAGCAATTGGAATTGCTTGGAGCAAGCCTAGTCCTAAAATCTGGTTGTCAGAGTAAGTTTCCGTAGAACTACAAGTACCCAGCTCATGAACAAAGTCCCTGTCTTTAACTGGGGAAGGGCTGAGGTCCTGAGTGGGGACGCTGAAGGGGTGGCCGCTACACACACATGGACAGCTGGTTCTCCCCACTCCTCTGCCTCCATAGAGAGTGCCGCACATTTGCCTGATATGCTGGATCCTGAGGGGCATTCCCCTGCTGCAGGCCTGGTCAGGCGTTTAATTGCGTATTCTTCCGAGTTTCTGGCCGGGGCTGAGATACAACTTCAGAAAAGTTCAGAGACAGATGGCAGCAACAAACTCACTCATTCTGGAGACACAGTGTCGTGGAAGACAGGCATGGGGCACAGTGTCTGTGAGGATGAAGATGATTTGTGAGGAGGCAATAAAATTAACAAATAGGAGAAACCATTTGTTGGCCCAGTGAAGAAGCTTTAGAGATGTACTATTAGATGTGTCTTGTTTGTGACGTTCAAAAAGTGTCACCGAGCTGCTGAGGGGTCAGAAGTCAGGAAAGCCCTTAAGGCTCTTGGCCTTTCTCTCATCCTGGGCTTGTCCTTCTATGAGCCACCCAAGGAACCCAGTAGGAAACAGTCACGCATGCACACATGCTACCACACACAGTCCACACAGTCCAGAGAAGACTGGCCCAAGTTCCCAGTGGGCAAGAGATGAGTCAGTAAGGCCAGCATCTCCAGCCACTGGCGGTCCAACCATTAAAGCATTCTTTTGCTCTGAAGCGAAGGTAAACCCGGCCTTTTCCAGAAGCCCAGACACTTTTTAAACACAGAATCCATCACGGAGAATACATTTTTCTCAGGGTACTAGGAATTTTTAGCTTTTTTATCCACTGGAGTTTGCGAAGTCTGTCTTTAACAAGTTTCCATTTTGTTAAAAGTCCGAAGAAGAAAAACTGAAAAGGAAAGAAAAGACGTTCTTTTGGTTCATAAGAAGGCAACCCTGGTGGGGTTGATTTCTCACTTTCCTTCTCTTTTCCCCTTGGCTAGTGAAAAGTCGAGCTTCCCACAGGTCTGGCCTCACTCAACAGTGGCAAGAAGCAGTGACATTGGCTTTGACTTTTTGTGTCTGCCCTCTGTAATTTTAGCTGTCAAGCCCAAGCTGCCTTCATTTCCGCAGTGCTTTCTGCCTTTTCAGCATGACCCCCTGCCACCTGAGAGCTTCTTGGTTTGCACCTGGGAGCCCGGAACAAAAAGGCCAGGACAATGGCAGGGCCTTCCTTCAGGTAATTAGAACACCCTTTTAGTGCCCGCGGTGGGGGCCCCAGCGCATAAAATTACAGACCAGGTTTGCCTTACGACAGTCTGTCCCCTCTCCCTTGTCTTGTTCCTCTCCAGGGCAGCCCCAGCAATCTTCCTCAAGGGCAATGCAATCTGGATGTTTTCAGCAGGCTAGGAAATACACCCCCTGGAAGCAACAACTCACATTATTTCCAGGAAACATGGCCAGTGTTTAAGTAGAGCCTCAGATTTGTCCTTCTGAACTCAGAGTTAACCCCTTAATGGAGGGAGGGTGAGTTGTCATTCTAGCTGCCTAGAACCACCCCTCCCCCAAAGTGGGGAGGGAGTGCATTTTCAGTTCTCAGCTGGCTGCAGCCTGTTCTCTTTAGGGAGCCCGTGCCTGCCTTTCAGGTGAGGGTACACCGAGTTCTTTTGAAGTTATTCTCCAGATCGCACTCCAACACTCTTCCCAATTTATTATTATTATTATTATTATTATTATTATTATTATTATTATTATTATCTTATGGTTCCCTTTGGTAGGCCTGGGGAGGATTTTGCAAACGATATGGGCACTTTTGTCTATTTTCAAGAACACTAAGCTAGGGCACATAGAATAATTAGGATCTTTGTGCTTTAAACCCATCACAGAATGGGCCATTGGTGGCTGATGACGGCTCCTGTCAACTTGAAGGCAAACCCTTAGAACTCTTAAGCAAGCATTAAGCAGAGAAGCTGGGTGCTCATATGAAGAGATTTTGTTAAAATGGAAGGGACACAGAAAGTGTGAAATGAGTTAACTAAGCTTAACAGCTGCCTTCACCAGCCTACCCCGTTTGCTGTTCCCTCTAATCATTGAGTAGCATGCTTCTGTTTTTTTATTTGTTTTGTTTTGAAATGGGATATGGCATCTGCAGTTACTATTGTTGGCACTCTGATTGGATAACTTGTGTCAGTGGCAGCACTTACGGTCTCTTCAATTCTATTGCTTTATCTGTTTGAGATAGAGTGTCTTGTAGACCAGGCTGGCCTTGAACTCACTATGGAAAACAATCTTGAATCCATTTACTTCCTAAATGCTGCCATCACAGGCATGTGTTATCATGCTTACTTGCCTCCTTACCATTAAAAAATAAATTTTTATTGCACTTGCTTTATTTATTTTTGTGTGTGCATGTGTGTGAAGATGTGGGCATTCCATGGTGTGGCTTTATTTATTTTGTGTGTTCATATGTGTGTGGATGTGGGCATTCCATGGCATGCATGTGGAGGTCAGAGGCATTCCACGGTGTGTATTAAGGACAACTTCTGGGACTCAACCCTCTTCACTGTGAGGGGAACAAACTCGTGTCATCAGGTTTGGAAGCACCTGCTTTTATCCACTGAACCACCTTGCTTGCCCCTAATAAATTCCTCTTTTAGATGAAGGGAATTGTAATTTTTCACTCCTTCTCCTGAAAGCTAATGAACTAAACCTCACATTCATTCTTTGGCTCTTCTGAGGATCTTTAGATTCTTGTGTTCCACTTTGGTTATTCCAAATCCTACATATATAATTTAAAGTAATCAAAGTAAGACTTTAAAACAGACATTTTCTTTGTAGGATAATATGATACATCACTTTCAATTTGCTCACTTTTAGATAACGTATGTATTCTTTATGTTCTTACACTAAAATTTTACAAAAGCTTTATAGTGGGCATTAATTGAACCTATTCTCCGTTACACTTTAAATCCTTGGTCTGGTGCTGCTTCATGTTGGTTTGCAATTGTCCACTATCACTATATCTCAGATCAAAGCTCAGTGTGAGCTTTACTCTGATCTCTGAGGTGAGATGTCTCACAATGGGGTAACCTGGGAATCAGGAAGGACAGCATTGCTCTTAGCAGCCTCTCGTTGGAATAAGCATGGATAAAGACAATTCTGAAAGCAATCTGAAGCAACTGACATGGTCTGTTCCAAGGCACTTCTCTCTAAACTCACACTACCAGAGCATGTGGTTGAGCAGAACAGGCTTGTCAATATTTGGTGTTGTGATTTCTAAGGACACCAGGCTAGGGGACATGGAGTCCATTGTGTGGTATCAGTTGTTTTCCATTCCATGTTCCCATGGCTATCTAAGTCACCGTTTCTGCTTTAGTTAGGCTCAGTCCAGCAGAGATTATTGACACACTTGTCCTGAAAGAATAGCTTGGTAACTGTTAACACTGCTATTCCTTAAATGTAAATGGGGAACTTTCTGTAGCTATATGAGCAGTGTATTTTTCTAGCTGCTTATTAAATTTTCTATTCCATGATCCCAATCAAATCCACCTTTCCTTTAAATGATTATGATGTTCACTTCAAGTAAACAAGTGACTGCAGCTAACAGGGCATAGACAATTTACTGGTTAAATATGTGGTATTCAAGTCAAGATTTATTGAAAAGGATAAAGATCATGTAGTTTATAATGCATCCATAATTATGCTTCTAACACGTGTTTCAGCTAGGGTTTTGGTCTTTGATAGTGTAGTGATATAACACAGTTCCTAAATGTTATCTAACATAAGAAGCCACAGCATAAACAAGACCTTAATATTTCCATTAGCAGGATATTTGTAAAAGAGATAGCTGTAATGTCATTACACACACTTTGAATTGACCATTCCCCCATCCTCCGTTTTAGCAGCCATGACAGGCTAACATATGCTTGCACGACCTTGCTGCTCCTGTCCTGGTCACTAGGAGGTCAGATGCCCTCTTCCTCCTCGTGGCAAGGAACCAATCAGAAGTTAGCTGGCTGGGCTGTGCTTTATGGCTCTAAGTGTGCTTTATGGAGAAGAGCACAACAATGATGTGCAGAGCATAGCAACCACCCTGGGAGGGCCTATGGGCCATAACAACCAGTTGACCAATCAACACAGGGCAGGTTGTCCAAGCCTGGAAGCACACCAATCCTGGGCCTGTTTCATACCCCTAGACACTCCCCTTACACTGCCCTTTAAGATCCTGCCTCACAGTTTCCAACCATCCGCCTAGGTGAATGGATAAAAGGCCTGAGCTAATGGGGTTAGCTCATTAAACAACTGCAATAAAAGACTTCTTGCTTTTGCATCGAAATGGGCCTCTTGGTGATTTGGGGGTTCAGAATTTGGGCACAACAACTTGATCTCATGTATAGTCATTTCTAAAAAAGGTGGACAAACTTGCCCCACATTGTAACCCATGCTAGTCTGTGACAAATGGTGATGAACATGTTATTTCTGTTGGTGAGAAGCTGACTCAGAACATAGGAATTCACATTGAGAATTTATCAAAATAAAAACAATGACATAAAATATTATTTTCCCACTGCTCATTGTTCCCAATAAACCTTTGTGGTGTGTGTGTGTGTGTGTTTATTAATGCACTGTATAGGAAAAATGTGTTCTTTCCCCTAGACCCAGCCATACTGCCAGAGCATTTACCTGGTGGGAGAACAATTTCTTTCTGTCTCCAGAACCCCACCAGATAAACACTGGGCAGCAGCCAGTGATAAGGAGAAAGGGTCTCATGTTGTGCAGATCAAGTCTGCAATACCATCCATGCTTCAGAAGACCTTAGTGTTTGTTTCATAACCCCTTTCAAGAACTGTCAATTGCTGTCTACCTCATGCCACATCCATTGACCTCCTCAGTCTACAGGCTCCATGGCCATGGCCATCAGGGCAGAGAACATCCCTCAGAAAAGCATTTCCCACTCGACCTTTAGACACATCTGATTTTCATTTCTCATTTGGCATTTTCACACACATCATTTTAGAAACCTGATTCATTTCATGTTAGTTCTGGAAAAAATATTCTTCAGTTGGGATGAGGCACCAGGAATGTGGGGACTCATCCGTTGTGTGCATGTGCAGTTGATGGTGTGGGCCATTTGTACACTACACATCACTGACAGAGGGCACGTTAAATCATTTTTTGGATACAGTTTATGGCAAGGAGATCCTAAGTGCCAACTTGAGGCCTTTGAAGTGCAATGTCTGGTACAACTTGTCACTGAGGCATTCCTTGCCAGTCCAAAGTAGACGAAGTGCCCATTGAGAGGAATATTTTCCTTCTCTCTCCATTCAAGCTACTGGGATGTTCTTTCAACTCATCTGGAAAAAAAGACTTGCAAATTTTTCTTCCATCTGGTGAGGATGTAATAACTTATGATAGGGGTCTTTCTTTGTTTTTCATCTTTTCTAAAGTAGGATCTAATAAGCTTATGTAAATGAGAAAATGTTCCCATGGAAACTACAATGAAGAGAATATGCGTCAAGGGGTGAATGGAAAGATGGAAGGTGAGTGTTCCCTCACACTGAGGTCTTAGGGCTTGAAGTCCAAGTTCAAGCAGAGGAACTGGGACTCCTGGCATAGCCTCCTCTCTGAACATTTTATAGAGAATATGACAGTAATGATCACATAACATCAGTCTCTCTCACAGCATGTCCTACAGTATCAGTTGGGCAAACATCAGGGAAGTCTTTAGGGAATGTGGGCTGGACCATAATGACCTTGGCTAAAGGCAGCCTTTGCTTTGTTTCTCAAGATTCATGAGTTGTTTCAGGTGCATTAAAAGAATTTGTCCCATTGGGTGAGGTTACAAAGTGCCAAGAGTAGGAATCTATAGAGGACACCCTCCAAAGGTGTTTATCAGCTCCAGCTATGACCTCAACTCCAGCTGTGACCTCATGACTCTCAGGCTTGTGCTGCTGATAAGAAGTTTCAAAAGTAAGAGTTTCAGACGAGCTGAAGGAACCACCAAGCTTGTTAGAGAGGAGTGTTTACATAGCAATCCAGGACCAACGTTTGTACCATTCCAGCTGCCTGCCTAACCTCCGATTCTCATGAGAGACACAGGTTCCTCTAGCCTCCTGAAGGGCCTGTGAAGGTTGCTGGAAGGCAGAGGAGGACCGATGAAGCCTGTTTAGGTTCACCATCAAGGATACAGAAAGTGCCTCTCATGAGGATGCAGCAGCTGTGAAGGCCAGTGACAGCCTGGGCTGGGTGCTTTTGTTCCAGAAAACTGAATCCTACGGGTGATGACTTTGCCACCTCAGGAAAAAGTTTGAAGAAAAGGTAGTCATCTGTGGCCCATGGGCCAGACAGTGGGGGAAAGAAACAAAAAGATCCACCTATATTGTTACTGGTTTCTTCACCAGGCTCAAAAGGTGCTGGCTGAGAAATGCTTCCCAGGTTCCACCTGTGTGGCTGACTGTTGCTGAGCCAAAGGAAACACCTTTCTAAGAATCCCATGTGACAAGGCTCTGACAGACTCGTCTTTCCTCCCTTCATACTGCATTATCACAATATGATCTGCATTTAAAAACCCAACCACCCTGTAACTTCACCCCAGCCAGTCATCGCCTGGACTGAAGAGATGAGCTCTCAGCTGCTAGAGTGGCACCTGGACGCTTTGTTCCTTCTTCCCCTTTTGTCAGGGTAAGGAGAGCTCACAGCACCTGGATGTGATTCCAGCTGAAGCACCTGCTGATAGGTCCTTGTTTGCAAATCCCCTTTCCACGCCTCTGTCTTGAACTAAGGGATTCTCCCATGCTGAATCAGGAATGGGGGCATGAGACAAAGCAGAGTGCTTAGTTTTCAGCAGCACCCAATAAGAATGGTGTTGAGAACTAGGATGAGGGTGACTCTTAGGGAAACCCAGACTCGGTAGCAATAGGTCTTCCTGTGTTGCTATTAAATACACTTAGCCTCACTATTAGAGTGAGCAGAACAGGCCTTGGGAAGGGTACAGGTGTACACTGGTCTCCCCAATGGGAAAGACGCAACTCCCCAGTAACTCAAGTTAGTTGGGAATGACAGTGAGGGAGGAGTCAGACCGAGCTTGGAACACAGCAGTTCATTAGTAGATCTCCCCAAAGACACCACAAGCAGAGGTTCCAGAGGCTGCAGTGAGATGCGGAAGCCATATTGTGAGACTATGAGAACTGATTGTGTGGGACACACTAATTAATGGTATGGATTTTGGAGGAGTGATTGGAAACTCCTTCTGATTATAATGCTCCAAGACCATGCTGGAGCCTTGATACTTGTTTCATGTAATCTTCCCAACATTTCTGGGAAGTTGATGACATCATTCCTATTTTATGGACAAGTAACATGGACTCAGAGGGGTTAAAGTCCTGCCTGTGATTGGGCAGACAGGAGACAATGGTAATCATGCTAATGTAAACTTCAAATTCAAGCACCAAAGATTACCTGTGTCTTAGTCCAAACAAATACTTCTTCTTACACTTTGGCATGGAATTCTTTCAGGGTGGAAGAGGAAACCTGAATCCTGATAGCAGTGGTAGGTGAGGCAGAGGGTAAGGGCTGAACTCATAGCTTTTGGTATTCTGCATAAAATCTAGTATTTATTGTCTCCTGTTTTAACCTTTAAAAAGTGGGAATGTTGCAACTCATTCCATCATGTATTTGTTTGCTATAACATAAAAATCCGAATTGCACTTCATTTTTGTAAATGTGGTGGACCACTGTTGGGGAGGCGTGTCTGGGCTGCAGCTTTGATGACTTGTGGGTACAAATGGCTCCAAGAACAGATCTGCTTGGGTGATGTGGGTATGAGCTCAAGAAGCACAAGGCTACACAGTACCTGCCCGTTACTGGGGTAATAAGGAATTCGAGGAGCAAGTGCAATCTACAGCTGCTTTCACAGGGGCCTCTGCATGCACTGTGAGGTTGGAATTAAGACTGAGTGGCTCCTAATTTCCAGAGGAAGTAGTGACATTCCATAATGATTAAGGATACAGCTGTGGCATCAGATGAGGCTGGGGTTTGATCCTGGCCCCCAATATCTGCCAGATGTGTGCTTTAGGCAAGTTACTTAACTTCTCCAAGCCTGAGTTTCCTAATGTGCAAAAAGGAGTTAATTATACCTATCTCTGGAGAGACATTTTAAAGATTTAGTTAGCTGGTGCACAGAAAGCACTTAGCCGAGAACCAGCATACATTAAACAATCATAAATGGTGGTTATTGCTCTTATTGCCATGGGGCCTCTGGGAGGTGAGTGGAAATGAACCGTAAAGCAGTGTCTAGTAGTCTCCTTCTATAGCTTCGCTCTCTGGGCTCCCTCCTTCTCTGCTTGGCCTCAGCAGCAGAAGGTGAATGGAGAGCTGCCTGCCAAGGATGATGGACTGACGATGAGCCATTTCCTTCCCCAGCAAGTCAAAAGGCTCGAGCATCTTATTTCCTGCCTGTGGCTTTGTGCACCCTGGGAAGCCCCTCAGAGCGCTAATGTATCTTACTCCTCTAACTGCACTGCAGCTGCTGGGTAATGAGCATGCGGGTTTTGGCTGCCACAGAAGGAGTTCACCAAGGGTGTCCCATTTAGTACTGTGTAGCAACACATGTTATAACTTGGGACTGGGTCTGTTGTAAATATGATGAACAGATGATATAGCAAGAGGGCGAATGCTGTACACAAGGGAAGGTAAAGCAGTAAGAAAACACACACAGAATAGGACCTACGCAGCCAAATCTAAGAAAACACACACAGAATAGGAGTTACGCGGCCAAACCTCATTTCTACGCTACACGGTCCTTTAGGATGCGGAGAAATTTAGTCAAGACAAGCCTTTCTTCTGCCACACATCAGTTGTGCTTGCTCATGCCACACGGTGACATGTCACAGGGCAGGGTTAGGAGCAGCCTTTCTTCCCTGAACTGTGTCAGAACACTGACTAATGTTCCTGTCCTTGTTATCTTTATCGTCATCAATGTTCTCTTTATCAAAATACATTGATTTACATTCTGCTTGAAAAAGCATTGCACTAAGAAAATATTGTGACGTCAGATATCTACCTTAAAATGATGCCTGCCAATGGCAGGCAACTCTGAAGCAAGCATATTGCTCCAATGAGCAATTTCGCTGTGCCTTCCTTCAATGTCTTACAGCCCAGGAGGTTTTTAATAGTTGATCTTTTAAACTTTGCCGGATGACTTGACTCCTACAACTACCATCCTTGAGATGCAAAAGGTCTGAAATTATTATACTCTTGGCAATAAAAGCAGAGTTAGAGGCACAGGACTGACACTTGTGAGTGGATCTCCTCATCTCGGAGGGGGAGCATTCCCTCTGGTGGGAACCAGCTGTCTGTCCAGTGAACCCCAGGAAGCAAGAGCGTTGACTTGGAGTCTGTACGACACCAGGGCTGCACATGCTCAGTCAGCATCATGTCCTGGGTGCTTCAGCAGCGATCAGGTGTGGCCAGACACCAACATAAGGGGGATACTCCTGCGAACTCTGCTGAGACAAACATACTGATCTAGAAATTTAAAGACACTGCAGTTAAGCTTGGCGGTTCTCTGGTTCCCCTTGTAAGCCTGGCTTGTGTTTGTACTTTCCAAATCAAGCTATCTCTCTCTCTCTCTCTCTCTCTCTCTCTCTCTCTCTCTCTCTCTCTCTCTCCCTCCCTCCCTCCCTCTCTCCCTCTCTCCTCTTATTCAATTACAATAAGCAAAGAACTCATAATCTAAAATTTTATATGTTTTAAACTTAAGTTTCCCTGTCTAGTTTTCTGTTTTTCTCAGTTCCACTTACATCTACCCTTCTTCATTGTCTTGCAGAAATATGCTTATGAATGTGGTCCTATTCTCTTCAAAAAGCTGATCTCAACTTTTCTCTTAAATTTGTCTGTCATCTGGTAAAGTAACGCTCTTTCTAAGACAAGAGTTATCATTCTCAGACAAATGTAGAAGCAGAGCATATGGCTTTACTTAGCACATTGATTAGTGGGCTGGTTAAACCAGAGCAGATAGCACTTGAAATGGTCTATGTATAGTCAACACAATAACATCAGAACAACAATGAGTTTTGATAAGGCGAGGTTTCTCGGTCAGACACAGTGCTGCTCACACTTCTTGCCAGGCCCATTATCAAGGTTCATGCTGGTAACTGTTTACTTCCTTTTGAAACTATCGGTATCTTTACTGGATGAAAAGCACCATATTAAAACCCGCCAGGACAGAGTTGTAAATCACTGGAAAGCGCACAGCCTCATGACTCTACTGTACTGACAGCATACCCAGTAATCTAAAAAATGCTGGGCCATTTTTCAGAAGCTATCTAGAATCTCTCACCTGAAGGAAAAAATAAAGCACAAAACAAGCAAACCATTCCCCCTAAATGTCCTTAAAAACCCCTCTTACTAAATTCCTCCTCAATATTCCTCCTTTTTCTCTCATTGCTTTTCACAGGCAAAGCTCTAGAAAGACTTGTATATTTCTGCTGCTGTGTGCCCTCTTCCTATATACTGTCTAACCTGCTCCAGTGTGAGCCGTGACCTCCACATCTCCTGCTGCAGTCACTAGTGACCTATTTATTGTGAGACTCGATGAATGGATTTGTCCCTTATCTTATCTGGCCTTTCAGCAGCTTTTGAACTTGGCCACACACACTGAAACATTTTCTCCTCCTATCCTCTGGGGCCTCACACCCTCCCAGCTTTCCTTCTTCTATGTCTTAGATGTGTCTATCTCTTTTCCGGGCTATTGAATGCTGCATTTCCTCTATGTCGGCTACTTGTCCTCCTCAATTCTATGCTTTCTTCACGTGTCACGCTGAACAATCGCTCCAGTTCCCTCGTCTATTGAGAAAGCAGAAACTTGCATTTCCGGACTAGACAGTTCAGTTAGACACTCATCTGCCTCCTTGATATATATTCTTGAATTCCTGGAGACACCCCAAGTTTAATGGGAATAAACCTACAATTGTGCACATCCACACACACACACTGCCCCACCCCACACTCTTGATTAAAGAAAGTCTTGAAGAGGTGAAATGGCTTAGCAGGTGGAGACCAGGTGGAGACCAGTTACTTCAGTTGTTCTCTGACCTCACAAATATACCATGGTATGCAGATTGTTGATCCAAAGAGTGATGGGCTGGTTGGTGGCTGTGATACATCCTGGGAAGGGTTCCATTAGTGCTGCTTCTCCTTCAGACATGGAGGAAACAAAGTCAGGACTATGCTCTGAAAGAACTGAAGTGAAATAAATCTTTCCCTTTATTTCTTACCTATATGATACTTGGGTTTTTTTTACTATGATTATAAAGCAGGCATTCATTATAAGATATCTTTTGAAAGCACAACAGAATACAATGCACATTCCATTGTATATTGTTTAAATGTTTTTCTCTATCTATATACAACCATATTATAACTACTATGAATTTATTTTGACGAAGTAGAGTTACCATAGATATAATCTAGAAATTACAATTTTAATATACAATATAGTAGCTTTGGGAATTAAGCAATTTTATCATATATTTATTCTGCAAAATTTGAGTATTCTAGACCCTCAGTTGCCTTTCAACATTTCCAATTCTGCTTGCTGTTTTTCTGTCTGGACATGCTCCTAAGTTCTTGTCACTCAGCCACGTAGCAAAGGTAAGAATAACGCAGTCCTGGTACAGTAAGAATATGTAGAGATACAGTGTGATCAAGGGTGTACTTCAGCCTCTGTAGCACATATTAATAATAAAAATTATTTTCTTTGTTGTTGTCGTTTGTTCTTTTGACTCCCCTACTTGTTTGTCTTTCTTTGTTTTTTCTTTTTTTCTGTCTTTCCCTGAGACAGGGTTTCTCTGCATTGTTTTGGATGCTGTCCTGGAACACTCTCTGTAGACCAGGCTGGCCTCACCTCAAACTCACAGAGATCTGCCTGCCTCTGCCTCCTGAGTACTGGGATTAAAGGCGTGCGCCACCAACACCAGGCTTGTTTGTCTTTTATAGTGGCTCCGAACGATGAGATTATAGCAGATGTAAAGGGAGTTGACAGCCCAGTATGAAGGAGAGGGAGGTGGCATGTGATCAAAATGACAATGTAGTGAAGTCATGTTTCTAACTGAGAAATTTCCATTTGGGGGATAGCATTACCATCTAGTTTATATTATTTCCCAGATCTCTGTAATTGCCAACTTGGTTGGCTTGAGAGATGCCTAGATGAATAAAGCACACCTATGCTGGGTCTGCAAGGGCGTTTCCAGAGAGAGCTGACCACGAAGAAAGGCGTGCCTTGAATGAGGACAGCCCTGCTGATGCTTCCTTGGACAGAATAAAGGAGTGATAAGGAGAGTGGGGACTCATAGCCCATGCAGCTGTTCTTTTTGCTTCCCAGCTCCTCCATCCACTCTGTTACCATAGTTTCCTGCCCAAGTGCCCAGGGACGAACAATCATGGAGAGGACCCCCTGAAATGGTGAGGCAAAATTTTTCCACCTTCTAATGTTCCTTCAGGTTATTTGTTCATAGGACTTGGTTAATTTAGCTAATTAATACACTTGAACTGACTTATGCTACTAATTGAATCAGTGGTCCTCTTTAAATGTGAGTTACTTAGGTATTTATTACTGAAGACTTATTTTTACAATTTTAAAGACTGTATGTGTGTTTGTGAATGTGAGTGCAGGTGCCCATGGGAACCAGGGATATATGTCCCACTGGAACTGGAGGTATAGGTGCTGTGAGCCGCTTGACATGGGTGCTGGGAACCACCAGGCCTGAGTCTTCTGTACCAGCATCATGTGCTCTGAACTATGGAGCCATTTCTCACACCGCCAACATAACGGATATTTTTAAGTTAGCAGAGTAAATGTACTTGTCAGTGTTATTTGATGAACAACTGATAGAACCATTCATGTCTGCCTTTCTACAAAGTAAGTACTTTACTTAGAAAGAACCCCATTACAAGTAAGAATAATTGGCATTACTGGTGATTGTTAGTGCTTCGGTTTATGCATGCAGCTTTTTGTTGGTATTAAAGGAACCCTGAAGTCATTCAGGCAAAGTATACAGGTGACAGTCTCAAAGTATTTGTGACCTTTCCTGCCTCTGTGTTAGAGGCCCGAGGAGGAAAAAGCAAAGCCTTCATTTTCTGGAATGGTTGCTGACAATCTCAGACTCTCTCTACTTTCTTTAAAAACAAAACGATTTTTTTGGAGATTATAATATAATTACATCACTTATCCCTTCCCTTTCCTCCCTCCAAACCATCCATGGATCTTTTCTTGCTCTCTTTCAAATTCACGGTCTTTTTTTTTATTGTTGTTACATAGAGACGTGTGTACACACACACGGATGTGTGTGCATGCACACACACACACACACAGTACATAAGTACAACCTGTCAGTCTGTTACTTGTGTGTATGCTGTCAGGGCTGAGCACTCAGTATTTGACAATTAATTGGTGTGCTCCCCCGGGGAAGATATTTTTCTTGGTCTCAGCATCGCTGAGATACTTGTAGTTCTTTCTGTAGGATTGAAGCTTCTTGGACTTGTCCCCCACCCTGTCCTATTCACATAAAGATTTACAATGTTGTCTTTGTTCAGCTCTAGTTTAGGTATCCATGTTGGTGAGATTTTTATGGGTATAGCCTCTGACATTCCTTGGAGACAATCTTAATGCAAACTTCCTATTCATCTGGCTCTTATAATTATTCTGCCCCTCCCTCCCTTTCCACAATTATCTCTGTGTGTGAGATATGTGATATATATGTGTGTATATATGTGTGATATATATGTGTGTAATATATATATATATATATGATATAGACACACACACACACACACATCCTTTGAGCCCGGACTCCCCCATTTAATTCTCTGTGGTTTTCTGTAATGGTCTCTGTCTGTGACAAAGAGGATAGATCCACCTGAGTCCTTACCCAAGAGCTAAGGATGACCAGATTTTGCTTTTGAGAAATGGAGCAGAATTGGCAGGCATCCACCAGACCCATTTCCTTTCCTGCTGGGCATACCTCTAAGGTTACCTATTCCAGCCTTTCTGGAAGTCATCTGTGAAACTGACAATGAATCATGTCAACAAAACACAGGCAGACATATGGTTGTGGTCAGGATGGGCTCAGTAATAGCTCTCTGATCTCTTTTTCTCTTTGGCTGGGTAGAAGTGAAGGACTCTGAATTCTTATAGATTGAAGGAGCTATAGAATGGAAGGCATTTGGTCCCTAAATCACTTCCTGAAAGATTGTCACTACATACTTGAATTGTTGCATTGTCCACAAGTGATCTTTAATTCTGTAATACTAGCAAGATGATGAGAGTTAGAGTGAGCTTATCTAAAGTAGACATCAAAATAATACCAAGTGTGTGTGTGTGTGTGTGTGTGTGTGTGTGTGTGTGTGTGTGTAGGCATTGCTATACCGTCCTATGCCATAAAATGACCCAGACCACCCTTATGGGACTAGTCTCTGCTTATCTTTATTTCCTCCAGTGTATCACTTCTTCCTCTTCCTTTTCGCTAGGCAAGTTATTCCCTAAACTCAATATGAATTTTCTATTTCTCTTTATTTGTGTGTGTGTGTGTGTGTGTGTGTGTGTGTGTGTGTGTGTGTATGGTTGGAGTTCCTTTCTCTTATCTATCCATTAAACAAACCAACTTCCCAGATTCCTTCACAAACTAGTTTAAATGTCACTTCCTCTCTGAAGACACTCAAATGTCTCTGTACTCTTGTTTTCCCTCTTCCTCCATCCATTTATCTGCCCAGTCAGTCATTTATCAAGTATTTGCTGAGCACAGCAATGTGTCCGTTCCCAAACAATGGCAATGTAAAGATGAATGATGGTATCATTATTCTAGACAAAGAATTCAAGATGCAGTTGAGCTGGATCATCACAGGTACATAGAAACGTCTCTGGATTGAGTGAATCTATGGCCCAAACCAGCCCACCAGTGGGTGGGGTCTGAGAGACAGTGTCTGAAGGGGTTGGTGGTGATCCCACCTATAAAATAGAAATATGCCTGGAATAAGAAACAAAGGAGACTGAGCTAGAGGATACCGAAGCAACAAGAGCATAAAACATGACTTGATGCATGTGGGAATCTCGGGGTGCAGCTCAGCTGAGGTGGCAAGGGTGATGACAGGAGATGAAAAATGACCACTGAACACGTTAATGCTTCATCTTTATCTGTCTCATGAATCCACACCATTGCTACAGACGTTAGCATCTCTTGGATCCGAGGACAGTAGCTGATTCTTAACTTTGAGTCACCTAGGCTATTTTCTTTTCTTTTTTTTTGTCACTGATATCAATGGCAAACAACCAAGAAGCAAAATATGAATTAGTAGTCTTTAGAGGTAAGGTGATATTCAGCATGAAATAATTAGAGTCAGTGTTTGTGCTGACAAACACGAGGAGAAAACCCATTGATGGAATACCCATGTCCTCTCCCAAGGCCAATGTGTATTGCATTTTGGTATCCTTTCCTTCCACAAAGCAAGGGTCACAAATTACGCATGATCAAAGTATCCAGCCTGGAGTGGATATGAGCTGAGCTGCAGCAGATCAGAGAGAAACCTTGTGTGTGTGATGAGAAGAGCAGCATGTTGTTAAAAATCACCTGATGCAAAGCAGAATGGGTCCCAAGAGGAAGATGAAGCTAGCTTATTTGTACTTCCAAGAAAAATACAAACAAATGCCCACTATTTGAGCCTGAGTCCCTAGGAAGAAAGAAAAAGAAGCTTTGTTTGTAATATATATCTATAATATAACCACCAAAAACCCTGGACTTTGGAAAGGTAATTTCTTTCTTCCATTCTGAAAACACAGAGTAATGGGCTAAGTATAAAGACTTAGGGTAAAGGAAAAATTATAAAAGAAACTCACTAACTAGTGACAACACAGCTAGCTTTTATGGCATATTCCTCCAAACACCTTGAAACAGACACACATATGAACACACATGCGTATGCATGTGTTTTGTGATGAAAACCACATAACACATGCTGTTTTGTTTTTAACTTTTATGTTCTTTTAGTTTGTGGCTTTTAAACATTCTCTGTCTGTGTGTTGGTATACTTGCATATGCGTGCCTATTCATGTGAGTACAAACCTGAGGACAACTTCCTGTGGAAGTCAGAGGACAGCTCCAGGTGTCATTCCTTAAGAGCCACCCACCTTGTCTTTTGGGACAGGGACTCTCATCTCAGTAACTTGGAACTCACTAAGTAGTCTAGACTGGCTGTCCAGTGAGCCACCCGGATCTGCATGTGGCTACCATTCCAGTGCTGAAATTACAAGCATATGTCAGCATGCCTGGCTTCTTTGTTTTTTAATTTTTTATTTGAGTTCTATTCAGGTCAAGAACTTTATTGAGGACACCATCTCCACTGCCCGGTTTGTCATGTTTTTGCTGTAATTCAGTTTACCGTGATCTCATGACCTTCTTATCCCAGACTCCCAGGTGTTGGAATTAATGTACCATGATTCAGCACACATTATTATATAATGCGATTTTTACCTTAATGTCTCGGAGATAATCTTCACATCAATGACTATAAATGCACTATTTGAATATAATGAACTATATGAGTGCTCCATAATACGTTAGTCAGCCAATCAACAAAGTTTGATTGAGACTTACTTATTCCAGTACCTCTTCCAGATTTTGAAACTGTACCAGAGAATAAGGCAGAGATCCTGTAGTTGAATAGTTTACCTTTAACTGAGAGGTTACATATCTAGTTGATACTTAAATAACAACTTTAGGCTCTGTCTGTACACAGAAAAGGTTAAAGATGCAAATGTATTGCAGAGTGACTTGAGTCACTTGAATTTTTGGCAAGATGGCAAATGGAACATTCTTCTAGTTGCTTCTCTGATTTTCAATGCAGAGTTCATATAGAATGGGTTTTTGGCTTTGCTACATTTTTAAATACATAGTCAAACTATTAAGGATAAAAATTATTTTAAAAAGCAGTGAGAGTTTGGGTGATAGTTGGCACTAAATCTGGTGTCATGTTCTAGCATGGAATTTTAATAGCAACACTTAGTAGAAGAGGCCTGCAAATTCAGAGACCCTGAAGAATCACTCTTCTGAGAAATTATGAGTCAGAAACTTGCTACCTAAGGAGGTGAGAAGACTTCCCCTGTCTTGGTTTTAAATGCAAGAAGATAGAAAAGAAGAAGGCGTCTCTTGATTCCTGACCATGGCCCTGTTCCATGTGGATTTGAGGTTGAATACTATACCACAGCCATAAACTGAGAAACCCTAAGCAGGAACCAGCAGGGTGGATCTAGCTCAGCAAGTGTCCTGGCACCTGGTCTCATCCAGGGCCCCGTGGAATGCACACCGGCTTAAGTTGCTGGGCAGACAGCCAAAGAGATGGGAGGGAGAGGCACATGAGTGAGATAAGCCTCATTCAAGGAACACAAAAGGGTTACAGATGGCTATAAAACAGATGGAAAGTCATCACTAATTGAGGATCCCAAATATCTGACAAGAACTGGGGAGGGGGCAGAAAAAATATACAGAAGAGAGAAATTAAACTATGAAAAGAATTGGAAACAAATATTTTACAGGAGGCAGACTTTTAAAATGACATAACAAACAGAAGATCCTTGACAGGAAAGATTACGAAAAGGATTGAAGTACACACATGCTAGAAAGTGGAGGGGGTTTATAATACAGATAGGGTGGGAATTAGTAAGAAACAAATGTCATAGGATGAGTTGTTTGTGACAAAAATTGTAAAAATGTGAATAAAAGATTGTTCTCTTTAAGACAAAAACTAAAGACTGAAGAAAGAAAAGACAGGAAACCTCTAGAACTATTTCGTGATTTGAGACATCTTGAGGCTGAAAGAGTTCCAGGGTGTATGCAGCAATGGTGGGTCGTGCTGTCCACACTCAAAGCTGCTCTGGGTTCAATGCTCAGATGGACCCTGAATAGTGACAAGGAGTAAACCATTCAAAGACCTGGGAACAAGATCACACATGTGATACCACATAAGTGCAAAGTGTCCAAGGGAGCAGGAGTGACAAACAACAAAAAGGAGGAAATAAAACAGGTACACCAGCGATAAATGTCAGAGTCTGCCAGACGGCTCAGCAGGTAATAGTCGTTGCTGACAGCCCCTACAATTTGAGGTAGATCCTTGGAACTCACACGATAGACTAGAACACATTCCTGCAATTCTGCAATTTGTTCTGTGACCACCATTCACACACTATGACATGTGTGCGTTTACATATGCACACACACACAATACACACATATAAACAAACACATAGAGAGAGGGGTGAGAGAGAGAGAGAGAGGGACAGAAACAGATAGAATGAATGAGTAAATAAATATAACTAAAATATGAATTTCAGATACTTATAAATTTATGGCAGTTAATAGTCACTGAGTTTTGCCATGTCCTGGTTACAGAGATGGGTCTTACATGATTACTTTAGTCAAATATCCACAGAAGGTGGATTTCATCATGTTTTGTAGAAGAGATGGCCTGAGCTTATCAAGATTAAATGATACAACCATAGACACAGCTAGAACAGACTTGTCTAGGACTCAAATCTGATATCTCAGTCTAAGGTTGGATGACTTTTGCATTGTCCATGAAGAAACAGCCCCAAAGAAATCCACTCTGGAACAATGGCTGTACAATAGTGGTCCCCAAGCCAGCAGCGTTAGTATCACCTGGGAACTTGTCGGACAGGAAAATTCTCAAATTCTCCTTAGTCTCCTTCCAGACCTACCAGATTAAGCAATCTGGGGTTGGGGGTCCACTGACACCCCCATATGTTTTTAACAAGTGTTCCAGGGGATGAGTGCTATTCTAGAGTAACCAGGAGAGAGGAAACCATGATGAAACTGATGCTGGATGACGGTTAGGGAGACTTGGATGGAAGCTGAGTCTCACTCTGCTCCTCCCTACTATATGAATGATAGTCTTGTTTTCTGTCTTATTTTTACTACATTTATTTATGTACTTATTCTCCGTATGTGCTTGTGTGGTCATGATTCTGTACTCATGACAGTTTACAGGTTCAGTTCTGGTCTTCCACCATGTGGATCCCAGAGACTGAACTCTGGTCCTCAGGTTTGGCAGCCTTGCTGAACTTTCTCATCTGCTCTTCTTCTGGTTTCTGACCCATGGTGTCATTTTTCCAGTCCAGTCTGGCCTCAAATTTGCAATTTTCCTGCCTTATCTTTCCCAGGTCTGGAATTTTAGGTATGAGCTACCACACTTGGTTCTTTTATATGATAATGCGTATGTTTATTATCTCTTAAGCTTGGCTGTCTTACTCATAAATGAGGCTAATTATGACACTTTGGATTTTTGTGAGACTTGAATGAGGTTAATAGAAATATTAATCAACTCATACCTGACTCACAGTATATGCGTGCAATGTAAATACTCACTGTCAACTCAGCTGGATTTGGAATGTCCTAGGAGTTGTGCTTCTGGGACCACCATTGAAGGCATTTCCAGAAAGGTTTACCTGAGGTAGGAAGACCTACTAGGAATGTGAGCACAAAAGCGGTAGATGCTGGCCTGGATAAAAATGATTAAAGGAGAAAGGTAGAGAGGATCAATGCTCTCCTGTGTCTCCTGACTGTGGACACACTGAGTGGCCAGCCACCTACATCCCTGAGTCACGGCTGAAGCCACACTTTCCACCACACCATCCCCACCACGATGGATGGCACCTTCACACTGTTAGCCAAAACAAGTCCTCCTTAAGTTGCTTTTGTCAGGCAGTTTGCCACATCAGTGATGATGTTGAAGCTCCCCTTTGCCTTTCTTTAGACATTCTGCATCCCCACTGTGCTCTACCTTAGAACTGGGCAGATGGCTCTATCTGGAGCTGAGAACAGTAGTCAGCTGTAGATTCAGATGACTGATAAGAGGTCATTCTGCTAAAGCAATTGAGGTGTGAAGGGGGGGGGGAAGAAGATCCCAGAGCTGTTTATAATGAAGTGGCTGATTCTTCTGCCTGATCAGATGTGCAGGAGAGAAAAGCTGAGAGTCATGGAGGACTTTGGACCTTTAGTCTGACTGACACATGGGTCACTGATCTTTAGTCTGACTGACATATGAAACACTATTCTAGTGGAACAAGAATGTGTGTGTATGAGAGAGAGAGAGAGACAGACAGACAGACAGACAGAGAGACACAGAGACACAGAGAGACACAGAGACAGAGATAAAGACAGAGAAGCAGACAGAGAGACAGAGAGAGAATAATGTCAGAATGTCAGGGTGACAACCCGATGTTCTTTGGTTTTGTAATTGAAATTACTGTCTCCTTTATGTGGGGATCAATGTGACAGAAATGGGTGCCACTTGGCAGCATCAGGCTCTGCTGGTAATACTACATTCCACAGATATCCAGAAACCACTGCCAGGGCTAAGTACAGCATGAACACAAAGAAGTGTCATTCAGAAGACAGAACGTGGGGAGGGAATGAAGCCATCACTAATGAGGAGGCTAATGAAACTGCATGGACAGTGGAGACTTACGGGGCAAAACCTACCTCCCTTTAAAAACTGAGCAAAGTAAGAAAGAAGGTGTGAAAAACCATGGCTTATCTCAACTCTGGTCTAGTTTTCACCCACACCATTCCCTAGTTTCACCCTGGAAAGGTCAATAGTCAAAATTATGGATTATCATCTTCAATTCATTTTGTGCATTCCATTTTTGTAGGAGTGAGCCCCACAAAGCTATCAATCTGTCAATCCTGTTCGTGTCCTGGTAGGGTGAGGTTTCCCGTGTTGAGTCAAATTAAGCTGCAGGCTCCACTCCTGGTGGTGCCCTTCCGTCAGTTCCTTTAAGTTTCAGCTTTGCAACCATACTCCCCCCGGAACCCAAAGACTTTGGTTGCCCAGAAGCTGCCTGGCGGGTTATGGGAATAACGCCGCCACATGGCCAGTTGGCATTGTTTATGGTTGGAACTACGATGGTATCTGATTGTCTTCAAACCTCCAATTTTCGTTCTTGATTAATGAAAACATTCTTGGCAAATGCTTTTGCTCTGGTCTGTCTTGTGCTGGTCCAAGAATTTCACCTCTAGTGGCACAATATGAATGCCCCCGGCCGTCCCTCTTAATCATGGCCTCAGTTCTGAAAACCAACAAAATAGAACCGTGGTCCTATTCCATCATTCCTAGCTGCGGTATCCAGGCGGCTCGGGCCTGCTTTGAACACTCTAATTTTTTCAAAGTAAACCAGACCGGGGTCTTGCTATGTTGCCCAGGCTGGAGTGCAGTGGCTATTCACAGGCACAATCTCACTTCTGACACCAGATACTGATGATGGTCAATACAATAAGGAATATAATATATTTATTTACCAGAGAAAGAAAGAGAGAAACACACAAGCTGGGAATCAGAAGCATGGCCGGCTTGCAAAAGAGGAGGTCCTTTTTCCTTTCGCTTCCTTTTATCTCTACCTGTGCTAATTTCCTTATCCCTGCCCTCATGGGTGGATAGCATTGTGGGGCTCACTCCTACACATTTTATTAATTACCCACCAATGAAGCACCAGGTATCCTTTAAGATGCTGAGAATAAAGTGTTCATTACTACTCTTGCCATCACTTTTATTGACCACACTTCACATATGAAACACCTATAAATGCTATAATCACTGAACTCAACACATTTTTTTCTGCTATTCTTATTTGCTGTCCAGATACTTCATGATGGGTCGAGGGTCACTGTCTACCACTTTCTTTAATACTAGCAGCACTCAAGATATAGCAAGCTCAAACTGCATTGAACACAGATCTCGGTGGTCCTCTTGACTGGGCTTCCTGCTATACCTGGGAGGCTCATCCACAGACACAAGGAGCTCTGAAGTAACAGAACCAATCTAGCTGGCCCTATGATTAAAACAGTACTAAAGGATGGAATAATCTGTATGGTTATATTAGAAACCTTATTCACCTCTGATCCAGGCTTTCCTTCCTTAGGTGAGTTAATATACTTAAGGCCAGTCTATTCTGATGAACTTGCCAACTACCTGAGAAAAGAGGTCATGAATCAATGCTCTATATTTTCAGAAAAGTATTTTTCTGTTATTATTGTATTGTATCTAGCATCAGCAAGGCAACATCCTCACTGCTCCTTTGCATTTAAAAGCTCTGAGTGAGCTGTACATGGGTGCTATTTGTTGTTGTTGTTTCTTTTTTATTGAAATTTTGTGTGTGCTGTGGAATATTCCTTTACACTGTGTAAAGATATGTCACTGTGATTGGTTTAATAAAAAGCTAAATGGCCAATAGCCAGGCAGGATTTGGCGGGGCAGAGAGAATGTTCAGAAGAAGAAGTATGGAAAAGTCAGGCAGACATGGAATGAGTTGGACACACAAAATGGGATAGAGGTAAAAACCAAATGGTAGAATGCTGATTAATAAAAATACGGGTGAATTCAAGTTGTAGGAGCTAATTAGTAGCAAGCCTAAGCTATTGGCCAAAGTTTCAAAATTAATATATCTCTGTATAGTTATCTGGGAGCTGTCAGGTGGGACAGAGAAAAATCTGCCTACAAATGGCATTCAGTGTGAGACCTGAACCCACAACCCTAGGATTAAAAATCTCATGCTCTACCAACTGAGCAACTCCATTAAAGACCCCAGAAGAATATTCTATTACCCAAGTAAATGAAGCAATTGAAAGCAGCTTCCAAAAATAGAGAAATGACAGAAACATCTGGCATCCCGAACAGTCACCCAAAGTTCCTCTGCAATGTTGGGGCATCCAATCTTCATCCTATAGGCCTAGCCTATCTGGCAGAGTCTTCCATAAAGCAGAAATTTTAAAGTACTGTCCAGTCTAGTTTTGGCAAAGTTCATCAGTAGCTTTCCTGTGTGTTATGCAGAATGTCTGTCAGACTTTTCTATGAAGCAGAAACTTTGAAGGACTGTCTTACCTTGTCTTGGCAAAGTTCAACAGTCTTTTTCCTTTGTGTCCTGCTTGTCCAGTTTATAGGCAAGGACAGTTTCTTGGCAAGTAACTAACTTTTGCCACAAAGAAAGCAAACTTTATATGGAGGTTCTTTGATGCCCATCATCTCATCTGAAGTAGATTGGTGTTGCCAGGAGCAGATGTATCTCATTGACATGAAAAGCCTTATATTATTAAAACATCTTAAATGTCATAACCTATAGATCTCTGAAGTGTTTGAAGACCACCTGTCTATCTGAAATCTATCTGTTTGTCCTTGAAAACTTACATAACATGACTAAAAGTTTGATTACAGTAGGTGACTAATTGCTAACCTGTAGTTTTTCATTATTCTAAGTAGTTTGCAATAATAACTTTCAAGGACTAGAAATTTATCTTACACTGTTAAATGAGTTGCATAGGTATACTACCTTAAAAAAGAATATGAATGCATGCACAGTATTTTCTAACAAAAATAACCTTAAATTTGTATCAATATACAAAAAGCCATACCAATGTAAAATACTTAAGAGTAGTAGTTGCTTTTTTAGTTTAAAAGTAGATTCAATAATCTACCTCTTTAGCCTATCATTTCTATATCCACCCTTTTTCTTTCAGAAAGATATATCTGAATCTAACTCCTTTGTTTAACTTTTTTCCTGACCATGACCAATAATAACTTGTAACCAATCCCTCTAAATGTTGACAAACATCTATAACCCATCCAGTGAAGCCACCCACCTTACCTCTTGTGAATGTGGGGCATCATGCTCTCTAGACTGCTTCTCATTGTCTGCGGATACTGACATCTTTAGGAGATCCTGGGAAAATTGAGATAATGGTCAAGCCTTGGGGGAGTTAGCTGTCTTTTTTGTTGTTTGGTCTTTGTGCTGTAGGAAAGTGCAACGCTTATCTGAAGTCATGACTAGAATAAGCTGTGAGGCTAGACCATCTCAGCCAACAGCTTTGAAGCTGATCTGGATGCAGAACTCTGAGGAAAGTGAAACATAGTCACTGTGAGATGCTAGATCATTTGGACCCCCGTTTTCATTAGTGTCTGGTCCACTGACTCTGAAAACACACAAACTTTCAAAGGTAACATATATATATCTGCATTAAGACAAGTATGGAATGTGCAGTATGCACAAGTCAGTTAAAGATGTTTTTCTGCTTTATGGTTGACTAGGTAAAAGGCATCCATCAACTGTATAAGTCTGTTTGGACTGTATAATCAAACTGTAATATAAATCTCTATGCCCTATGAAAGGATGCACGTAATAATAAGTCATAAGGATTCTGTAGTCAGCAAGATTTATCATCTCTCATACAGTCTCAGAGATGTTCTCATGTCAAAGAGTCAGCTTATACACCACATGTCCTGTAGTCCTTTGTTTTTGCTTCTTCCCCATGTATGTAGCCAAGATCCTGAGGAAGTCTTCCCCAGTAAAATCTGACCTCTATTAATTTGGAAGGAATCCACAGCCTTTTTGTTCCCCGTGGAAGCCTCTCCTCCAATGCAACATATTGTCTAACTTCCATTTTTAAGTTAAGACATCTAAGAAATACATAGGTTGGTTTAATTTATTGATTTTCATAATCCACTGTCTCTGAACAACTGTTGTCTTTTGTATATTAGCATTTTAAAAATTCAATGTTAACAAGACACCACACAGAAGACAAGCTCCTTTTGTATTTTTCATCTTTACATAGCTTATTTTTATTACTTTACTCTCTCTTTAAAGACTTTATTATTTTAAAACTATTTTTATGACTCTTTATATCCATTTCCCCCCTTAAGCCTATGTATGTTTTTAAACACACTGTAATCTGTTTAGAGTTTTTTCCCCTCTTAACCTGTTTTACTGCATATCTGTAATATTTTCTGTCTTCATGAGCAAAATTTTAAACCTACCTTGTGGCTTAGCCCATGGATCACTGGTGGCTCATAAGCACATAGGCAGCTCTAGGGAGAGATGCCTCTCTCTGTATGGTGGCTTGTATGAGAGACATGAGACTAGGAAGCTGTTGGGCTCTGTTTTTTGTGTGTTTAGAGCCTTTTAAAAAGCTTCCTTGGGTCTTATGTGGGTATATGTAGCCAGATATTAGGTGCCATTTGTAGGTGGATTTTTCTGTCCCTCCTGCCAGCTCCCAAAATCATGACACAGAGACTTATGATTAATTATGAAAGTTTGGCCATTAACTTAGGCTTGTTACTAAATAGCTCTTACAAGTTAAATTAACCAATTTTTTAGCAATTTGCTGTTTGTCTTGTGCCTTTATTATCTTTATTCCGTACTGCCCATGCAACTTCCTCTTTGTCTGGCAACTTTCTGCGTCTCCACCCTTCTTCCCCGAATTCTCTCTGTCCCCAAAATTCTGCCTAGATATTGGCTGTTCAGTGTTTTATTAAACCAATCCAAGTGACGCATCTTCACAGTGTAATAAAATCTTCACAGAATAATTGAAGATTATTTCCCAAAGTGTGTGTGGGGGGGTGGGTGTGTGGTGCATGTTTATCTCTTTGTGTATATATGTGTGTAAATTGGGTATGGTTCTGCCATGACAATTGAATGGAGGGCAGAGGACAACCTTGGATCTCTGCTCTCACCTTCCATTTTGTTGGAGACAAAAGGTCTTTTATTGGCCCTTGAGCTTCCAGGGAATCCTCCTGTCTCTGCCTTCCATCTCAATGTAGGAGCACAGGAATTACAGATGCAGTAACACACACACGCGCACACACACACACACACACACACACACACAGTTTTACACGTGTTCTGGGTTCCAAACTCATCATTGAATGGCAAGTGCCTCACTCACTGATCCATCTCCTCAGCCCCTCAACCTAGATTTCTGACTTAAGGCTTTCATTTAAACACTATAGGTTCTGGCTCAGGGTACATGGGCAGCTACATCCATTGTCCACTCCACTCCATTGGTTATCATTGCCCAATACTTTGACTTGTGTTTCTGACTTATACTTTCCCATTTCTCAGATCAGAACTTGTAAGCAGAATTGCACCAATGTCACTCCACTATCCCAAAGAAGGCTGTTTGCCCACTTGGTAGCTGAGAAAAAGAGATGAAATAATTAGCAAAGAGTATGCATTTCTTGCAATTTGCTGTACTTTGAAAATCCTTCAATGATAAGGCAAAGGGAATGGTTAGGACCTTCTCTGCCTTTTTAGTTAAGTACTCACTCTGGTTTACACATACATATACACAAGCTCTATCAGCTTCTGCCTTTGTTGGGGGAGGTGATACGAGCTAAACAAAATGAATTGGAACTGTGCATTGTAAGCAAGAGATATTATTTCTGTCAATTTTGGCTGCCAACAAAATACCATGGAAATTACAAAATAATAGCTGCCATTGAAAATGAGAATAAGTAATAAAATAAACTTTTTATGCCTGAGAAAAAGCCCTCCCTTTGCCTTAGCAGGACAGCACTTGGGCCTTTGCTGGATCTTGGCACCCGGAGTCACATAAACAATCATTTGCACACACTAGGAATCCAAATGTGCTCTTTTCCTGGGGGTCTGCATCCTTTACCTTGAAAGCAATGGAGAAAGAGTTTTTAATCAGATTTATTTTATATACAGCAATTGCCTGTTTTGTCAGCAGGAAAGAAACCCAGTCAAATGGATATTCTCATAAAAAAGCAGTGTAAGCATTTTTAAAATTAAATCACACCTCAGAAGACTCAGCTTTCTTCCATCTCTCTTACTTCCCCCGAAACTTTGTGCACAGACTTGGCACTGTTCTGCCCCCCATTGTTTAGAGCACTGGCAGGAGCCCATGGAGAAGGAGGAAAGCTGTCGTCCAATTAAGCTCTAAGTGTACATTCAACCTCCCATTTAAAGTCTTAAAGAAGCAGAGGCCTCAAGTGGACTTAACTTGTCTCCATGGTATTTCCTGCCACATCCAGGCTGGGCTCAGGAGAGTCCAGACAGGGCACTGAAGGATCATCACAGAGTTTATAGAAGGTCATCTCTTTAGGGCTGGAAGGTGTCCCAAAGCAGGAGGCAAAATCATGGAAAAATGCACCACAATTGCAAAGGCCAGTAAGTGGGAGATCCAGAAACTTAAGAGTGTAGATGCAGTATACATTTGAAGATCAGTATAAAATCAAGCAAATCCGAGTTTAAAATTAAGGAAATATATTTCCTAGCTTATATCGAGGGAGAGAAGTAGTATCGAGGGAAGAGTCAGAGATGAGGAGTTTTTATTCTATTTAGCCACCACAAATTAGAAGCACTGTCCCCCTTCACCCAGTTTCTGGGGACAAGTGAAGTCTGCTTTATCCTGCGTGTTTTACTAAATACTTCTCTTGTCCGTAACACCTGCCCCGACATACTCAGAAAAATATTTAATTAGCTATCTGGGTTGCCTGTAGTGCAGTCAAATTGATAAAGCTAGTCACCACTAGGTTGGGGAGATGACTCAGTAAGTAAACTGCTGCTGTTTAAGCACAAACAATTGAGTTTACATCTCTACTGTTCACATAGAAGATAGGAATGGAGGTGTCCATCTGTTGGAGCATGGCGCATAGACATAGAGATCCTGGTGTCTCACTGGCTGGCCAGCCAGCACTGCAGAAAGAAAGCTTCAGCTATGAGGATATCATCCCCCAAAATAGGAAGAAAATAACCAAAGTCTCCATATATGTAAGCACGGGTGAATGATCTGTACACACACACACACACACACACACACACACACACACACACACACACACACACACACAGACTCACAAATTAGCCATTATCCGGAGGCAATTAGGGCATGGAAACAGCGACTGTAAATTCCCTAAGTCAGTGAAGCGCGGAACCAGGTTAGTTCACTGGTGAGAAAGGATGTTCCGAGACCGACGTGTCCCCTGTGCACAGCTTACTGCTGGGGAGTCCCGCTGACTCACGGCACTCCAGCTAAAGCAGCTCATCTTTCTTGGTCTTCACTGCATTCCCTATCACACTCCTGTGCTGTTGACTGTTTTATATTCTTTGACTCTTTTAGACTTTGTTCCTTTCTCTTTTGGGGGGGGCACCACCCAGTTCCATAATAAATCACACATGGAGTCTCTTACTTATAGATGACCAGTCTTAGCCTGGCTTATTTCTAGCCAGCTTTTCTTAACTTAAAATTATCCCATCTACCTTTTGCCTCTGGGATTTTTCCTTTTCTTACTTCTTTATATCTTACTTTCATTCTTACTCCGTGGCTAGTTGTGTGGCTGGCCCCTAATGTCTTCTGCTTGTTCTCTTGTTTTCCCCGATGTTCTCTCTTTTTCCTTCTATTTATTCTCTCTGCCTGCCTGTCCCTCCTTTCTCCTGCCTCGCTATTGGCTGTTCAGCTCTTTATTAGACCAATCTTGTGTTTTAGACAGGCAAAGTAACACAGCTCCACAGAGTTAAACAACTGCAATATAGAAGAATGTAACACATCTTTACATCATTAAAACAATGTTCCAAAGCATAAACAAATGTGACACATTTTACAATAATGTGCTATAACCCTCCTGGAACTGTCGTGAACTTGTTTCCATACTTCATGAAAGAGCCACTAGAGCAGCATTTGTGTCTGGTATTTTGCATCCCAGAATCTAGCAACAGCATAATACAATTAATGCAACTGTGCATCTACTGTTTGTTCATACTGGGGTAAGTCCTTGTATATGTACTAACTCATCTACTCTTAACTACGAACCAAGAAAGCCTTTTTAAATTTCCATTTTATAGGGAGGAAAACTAAAGGTAGGTAAGTTTCATGATTTTTTCTGAGGGTGTAGAGCTGATTAAATGCTAGCTCTAGAATGCAAGCCTGGAGATTCTGTCTCTTGAGTTCATTGACTCAACTCCTTTGATGCATGGTCTCCTGGGTTTCTATCTGTTGATGGTCATTTTGCTTCATTTCCATGATAAGGGATAGCATTCTGTGTTCTTATCGCAAGTGAGAAAATAGTCAGTTTGGCATCCATAATGGGGATGTCTATAGAATACAGATTCTGTAAGACATATACATGGGTAGCTAATAACATGGGGCACACGCCTTAACAAATACTAAAACTTATTGTAAATGTTGTCATAGTGGTCAATGCAGTACACAGCAGCAGGCCTGAATAAAGAAGATAAAACAGAACCAAGCACAGATGAAAACTTAGTATCTGGCAAAGATGACATTTAATTCTTGTTAAAAGAATGTTTATCTAATAAACAGTGCAGAAATATCCAGAAAACAAAACAACCTAAAATATACAACATAAAAATTCAGATAGATTGAGTATTTAAATATATAATGTGGAACAAAATAAGTATTGCCAGAAATTTAGAGGGATTCTGATAGTAGAATCAAGGTTTGGAGAAGATCTTTGGAGAAGATTTTTAAAAAGTGGATTCATTCAGAGAAATGCTTACTTACTTGCATGTAGGAAATTTGAACAAATTTTACAGGGGAGAGGTAAGGAAATTGAAATTTTATAGGAAATGATTTATTATGAGTATGTTAGGTTCTCCAGTATGTAAAATTATTTGTAAAAATTTCTATTTTTTAATGCACAGAGGACACTGTAAGGTAAGACAAAAATCTCAATAGACATAGAGGCACAGAGCCTATACCAACCCTCTAGTGAGTCATGAAAATGCTAGTCGAAGAAGCACCATTTACCACCGAAACCATTTCTGGTCTGGAAAGGGTCTGAAAAAAATGGCAAGGGTCATCATTTGCTATAAACACTTACATTAGATACTGTTGTGGTTTTCAAACACATCTGAGCCTTTATTGGAGATGAGAGTACAGAACAAGAGTAATTTGGCTCAAGAAGATGAGATATCTAGTATCTCATAGAAATACTTTAAGGAACAAATATAGATGTTGTGTTTCACTGGCCCCCATAGCATACTTGAGTTGTTATAAGGGCACTCAGACAAAGCATGGAGACAAGGAAAATGAAGAGCTGAGGATGCAATCGTGAAGATCATGACCTTTTACTGAACCCACAGAAGAATACTCAGGAAAGGTGGTAGACCCATATAAGGTCTACTCAACTCTTCTTATTTTGATTGACAGGAAACATGATGTGTACCCAAGTACATTTTCTTTATTCTGCTCTGCCCATGTTTCCTCTTTGTTTATCTCTGATCTCTTAGGAGCACAATCATATGTAGAGTACAGATGCTGGAGATACTGCTCAGGTTCAAATTCTGGCTATATTACCTGCTATGTATGCAATATCAGGCATATTTACAGATTCTCTTTGCTCTAGTATTGCTATCATGAAAACTGAGTTAATACATGCAAACCACTGAGAATAGTCAGCATTAGGATTATTGTTAATAATAGAGTCCCCATGCTACTAATCTTCAAACACTGTCTTACTTGACTTCAGTGGATCTCAGAAAAGCTCTTAGTAGTAGATCCTCTAACGTTTTTCTTCTTCCTCTTTACAGATGTGGAAGATGAACTTGTTAGTGTTCAGAATGCGGCCACATGTGAAGCAGCTGGCAAGAGATGAAGCCACATGTTGTGTCAGTGTCTGCATAGTCCCTTCTCTTGGTTTTATGTTACTCTGCCCCTGTCCTGATCAGTGTAACAGAGAGTCTTGTTAGCATGAAGTAAGGTCATGATGTGGTCATGATACCTCCCATCCCCTTAAAGTTATCTAAAGTTGTATTCATTTGTTCATAAAGAAAACTCACATATTACTTTTTCTTTCACCTCCCATGATGTTCTACTTTGTGGAAGAATGTTCTGGGTCTTCTGAGGTGACATTTTTCAGCAGCATTCCTTAAGATATGGGCTCAATGGTCCCTGGTAGATGAAGGATGGTAATGTCACTTGATCATACATCTTACAACCTAGAGTACTGCAGAGGCTGTCCCCATCTCCATGCGTAAGCCTTGCTAAGTTTTATCATGGGTGATATCTGTTCTGACTTTACAAACGTTTTTTTCTTTTCTGGAGGGTGGATGATATTGCTCCCATAAAGAATAAGTTTCTAAATGAAAACCTCAGTACCAGACACAGCATATCTTCCTATGAATTGCCAATCAGGGATTACCCATATGCTCCCAGCCAATACAAACTAGTGCCATTGTTCTTTTTTGCCCACCAGATCTAGATGGCAAGAGGTTTTTGCTGAAGACTCCACATCATTTAAGCACAGGGCCCAAAGAAGTCAAGCTGGACCTGAACAGGGAATATTCTCCTTACTGGCTAGCATTCATTATGCAAGAAGTTCCTATTCAAGGTACAGAGGGAGAAAAGTGATGAATGGTCCTCCCACCCAGCTGTGAACTCTTCAAATTACGTATCTGCCAGACAAGATTTGTCTACTGGTACAACTGTTTGGGGAATAACCAATTGCTTCCTGATTAAATTTGAGGTCTGCTTCATGGGAGGATGCATTTAACCTCATACTATTAACCCATTCACATCCATGCATTTGAGTAGGTCATAGACCCTAGGGGCATTCTTCTAAATGGACATAGTCAAACTGCCTTTTAAATACCTTTTTTTACCCATAGATTAAAATGAGTGCTCCGTTAGGGGAGCTCCCTTTTTCAGTGGATAACAGTGAATGCAGATTCAAGTACTGAGAATAGGTGATTATTGAATGTTCAGCCATGAATTTATGTCACATTCCCAAGGTCCAAGGAAGATAGTGGAAGCTGAACGACTATAACACGGGGAGATACGGAGCGCTGTCCAATGCTGTCTACCATCAAGGCACAGCTATTATATACTGTAGTTGTGGTCACCTGCATAAGAAGACGGAGAACTAGATTGGAAGAAGGAGGGTCAGCAGAGGTCAGAGGCATATGAGAAAGGGTAAGGGGGTGATTACAACCACAATGTATCGTACACAATCATGAAATTGTCAAAAGTTAAAAAGAGTTTTCTCTCATTCTCTATGTGTATTATGGATGCTGTTATCCCTTTAGCTCCCAATTGTTCTATTGAAACCAGCACTTGGTAGTTCATTCCTTCTTCTCAACCCACATGTGACAGGTTACTGGCTGGCCCAGGCTTTGGAAGAGTCGGGGAGAGGTGGATTTTGTTTCTTATTTTCTCTTGTGATACATTACTTCGATCTACCAGAGGTTGTTTGCGCTGTGCTGTCTCTGGGGGACTCCCGCTCCTCTTGCCTGGAGCTGCCCTGGTTCTCTGGCCTGCGCTCGCGAAGAACTCTAATTTAATTTACAATGCAGTTACATAACTGTTCCCAGTCTCTAGTTGACCTTGATGTCAAGTAGCGGTCAAGTTGTACCAGCCCAGAGAAAGTGGGAGGACTCTCTGGTCAGCCCTTGAGAACATTTTTGCTGGGGTTCTGGAATGGAATGTGGTACAGAAAGGCCAAACCAGACCAGTGAATTATTCGGAAAGGTTGGAAAGTAAGAGATGTTGATTTTTGCAGGATGGATGCTTTTGACTTTAAGGGCACTCTGCTGACACTTGGGGTTGCAGTAGTTATTCTGTGACCGGACAGGAAAGAAAAGCTCGCATCTTCTCCCTCTGTGAAGTTCTGCAAGCAGATGAGCCTTTTGGCCTCAAAAGGAAGTTCTCCAAGGAGTCTTCAGCTTGGAAGCCTCCCTAGGATAGACTTCCAGCACATTCTTTTCCCAAGCCCTGGTTCTACTCAGTTCTAAATAGTGGCAAGAATAGCTAAGTTTTGATACATTTCTCAATAAAACCTGAGAGCCAGGGGTTTCAATAAGAAAGCTAAAATACCAACTAAAGGCTAAACGACCTCATCAAACATTCAGCATGTATGAAAGTTCTCAGGGAAGAGGCCCTTTATCTATTCTGTTCCCTTTTGTTTCTTCTCACTACGAACAATATTCAGCATGGGCAAGTCCTTGGAATATTTGCTTAAAGATGCACAACACAAGGTATAATACTATTTATGAGGTTTGGGAACTGACATTTTTCAAGTTAATTTGGCAAAAGCAATCAATTTGGAGCTTTTTGATTCAGTTTTCTATGTCTTAATATTATTTGGGTTCTATGCAAATATAATGCTGGATGACTATTGTACAGAGGTATACACAGGTTCAAATATGTATAGATATAATTTTTAACATAAATATTTTCAAAGCTTGGGATTAAGCAAAGACCTTGTACATGTCAGGAAGTGCTGTACTGCTAAGCTCTGTCTCTGGATTCATAAATATCATGACTAATGACCATTCACTGGTTGTTTACTTGTGACAAACATACAGTAGACTGTATCTACAGACTTCAACACAATTCTATATTGACCCAATTTCAGCCAATGTTCTGGGATGTAAATAATTATAAATACTTCAAATTATCTACTTTTATCTTTTCTGAGTATCTCTAAATGTCATTGGTATGTTTAATATTACATTTTAGAATTGATGAAAATCATTGTGAAATTAAGTACTTATGATTTAGTAATTCAAAAGAAAGTTTCCACACCAAGTAATTTCCAAAATCTTTTATTCCCTAAAGGTCCAAAAATGTCAATATATGTGCTGTTGGTTTTTCTAGCAATTCACAGCCCAAAAACCAGCATATGATAGCAACTGACCCAATATCTAATTACCTAAATTGGACTAACTAGAAATCAGTAATTTCCTGTATTCTGTGTATTGGCATACACATAAATAACTTCAACATAGCATTTTGAAATAAACATTCTAAATAGATGACTTTCCTCACAAAAATTTTAATGTTGACAAAACATCAAAAAGTAGCCTACACATACTTTTGAATTAAAAAACAAGTTATAACTTGTCATTCCAAATTTGGGATCCAAAGAAATTTTCAGAAATGTCAAGCCTTTGAAACAAATGGTGATGGTCTTCTGGTAGATTTTGTTTCCAAAGATCTCTCCACTTCAAAGCATGTCAGTTGCTCAAGCCTTGCTCTGCAGAGTCCTGCAATAACCACACACAACTCATAAAGTCCCTCATGTTTGTAATTGCAAAGGACATTTCATGACAGCTTGCTTGTTTGTTTATAGAAATGTCAAGTCATTCAGCATCAGCACATTGCGGTACAGAAGGCCCACTCCTCATGGTCCTCAGGCAGGTCTGCATGCATTGACCTTGCTTTTTAATGGACTGGGGCCACATCCACACAGTCAGACAGTTTCTAATTGCTTCATTTTCAAGATACAGATTCTTAAGAAGTATATTTTATTTGCAGCCGAGAAAGAGTTTTAAAACTTTGCTTTTACTTCACACTGAGAATAAGTGTGAAGAAAGCAGATGGAAAATAATGAGTTTCTTCAGTATGGTATTGGCGGAAGAATTCAAAAAGACTCTACCTTTTCTACATATTTCAGCAATGTCAAAATCCTGCTTTGAGTGAGTTTCATTCTTGTTAACTACACATCAATCCTGTTTGGGTAGACTAGATCACAGATAGGGTGCTACCCTATCACACTGCCCAGAGAGCAATTATCCTAAACATGGATAAAATAATCCCTTTCTGTTGCTTTCCGTTCCATTCCTTTCCTTTCCTCTCTTCTCCTCTCCTCTCCTCCTTTCCCCTTCTCTTCCCTCCCTTCCCCTCCTCTGCCCTCCCCTTCCCTTCCCCTCTCCTTCCCTTCCCTCCCCTTCCCTTTCCTTCCCTCCCCTCCCCTTTCCTTCCCTCCCCTTTTCTGCAAGCCAGGAACTTAATGTAGGTCATTCCTTCTACATGGTGCTATCTAACTCTTTCACTACTGATTTACACCCTCAGTCTGAGCATATTATGACTTCTATCTTTTATCCTTCCCCATCTCCTGCATGTACTCACAAAAAACTCCTTAAAAAAGAAATCCTCAGTGGAAATGTCAACAAATAACAATAAATAGATAAAATAAATGAACAACCCCTCCAATGAATAACCTCAAACTAAAATAACATAAAGAAATAAGGAACTGCCAAAAGTAAGTAGGTTATCTTAAAATAAATAATGGCTGAAGAAAATTAATGTAAGGTGTCTATATAGCTATTAATTTAGTTGTGAAAATAACCTGAGGCTTACATGTTTAGGCTCAAAGAAGCAAAAAGAGTAGGTCTAACTGAAAATCAGGATCCATCCCCAAATCTCTAGTTCCTTCCTGACTTTCTCTAAGATTTGTTTTGTATATAGATGAGATTGTGCTCTGCTGTGAGAAAATGCAGCACTTATCAGCTTTTTTTTTTGTTGTTGTTGTTCATTTTCCTTTGCTTGTTCTCAAGTTGGGATTCAGGTAGCATAGGTAGTTTATCTCATATCTTTCAGGTTGCTTTGATTTTAATTGATTAATTTTCCATTACTTTTTTGTGTGTCAATTTCCACAGGATGTGTGGAGGTCAGAGGGCCATGTGGGTCCTGGGGATCAAACTTGGGGTGTCTTTATCTGTTGAAACAACTGGCCAATTCTTCATTTCAAAAACGTATTTTCTTAATTAATGTTTATTTGTATATAAAACATAAAGCACTTTTAAGACCCCTACAACTAATTTGGCAAATTACTTCAAAGGAAGAAGCTGAAAGAGTGTGTGGATTCTTGGACTCAAATATTTGAACAGTACAGTCTTGTTTTCAAGTGAGACAGGGCAAGAGGCAAGTTGAGGTCAGGAGGACGGCAAGGACAGCAAACAAGTCTACCTGGCAAAGTGAGCAGAGTGTTACTAATTCAACGCAGAACTTCTTTTCAGCCAATCATCTCTACCTAACTCTTTGAAATGGTGATAACTTGACCTTTGATGGAGTGTAAGTTTGTCTTTGGTAAACAAAAACTTTACTTTCAATGATACTCCAAGATTTAGAGAAAAGAATTGAATTATTAGTGAAAATTCATGACATTCTTAGGAGACAATTTTAGTTCATTTTGGTTTTAAGAGATTCTACCTGTATTGTGTGTAGGTTCAGTGAGGGAGTCAAGACAATAATCAAAACAAACAACAAGAAAACAAAAGGGCAAACTCAGGCTAAGGTTGACCAAGTTATGGCTTTTCAAAAAATGGCTACCACTGTTCTGGTCTATACCTAAACATATATCTTTGATTCTACTTATAACTGAATCCCTGCCAGTGGTGACTTGGGCAGCCACCTCTGGCTTGAAGTTACAAGAGTGATCAGGCAGGCACAGGGGTAGCCAGTAAGTAGAGCCCAAGTGTGATTATGTCTACATTGAAAAAAATTAAAGACTTCCAGGAGCTAGTTAGTTAACATTCCTTTCACTAAGGGCTTTAGCGTGTATGCCACTAGGATATAGATATAAATAGTAACCCTGCATGAAGAAACGTTGGCTCTATCAGTCATCATCCCTTTAGACTTTTAAACAGGATAAAGTGCCACAGCTGTGTGGCAGTTATGCATACTTTCAAATTATCTTTAAAAGAAAGAAAAAGAAAAAGAATTGGGAGCTGTTACTGGTGGTGTATGGTGAAGCTATGGTAGCATATCATGTGTACACGCGAGGTATGACACACAGAGATGCACATGTGCAATACAGAACAGGTAACATACGGGATGAAAAATAGAATACATAGCATACTTGTACGCTCTTCGTGGCTTAGGCAGGTAGGTCTTCCAGAGGAGCAGTGAGAGTTGGGTCAGAGATGTAAAGGGAAGGGGAGAAGCACTCTGATGATGGGCTTTCATAATAAGATAGTCCTCCACCTCCTCCAAGGGAGTTTTCACATTCTGAGACTGTTCCACAGGCTAACAAGTGATTCTTTCCTGTTGAGACCTGTGTTTGCAAGTATCATGAAGTATGTGGCGATCGAGGAGAATTACAGACTTCACAAGGCCCTTGAGTGTGCTTCACCCTGAACTAGAAAAAGTCCCTTGGGTTTTCTGATGATGGATGAACACCGACAAACTGCCTCTCACACGGGACGATTCGCTGAACTTATACTTCTAAAAGGAAGGAAGAACAGTCACATGAAAGAAATTGTTTGAGAGTGGTAGAGCCGTTTACAAAGAAAACCAAATGGAAAAGCAACCAAATTACATGCAGTTAACTGTGTTCTTAGCAACTAATTAATCATGCTATCCGGGGGAGCCTGTCTAGCACTTGGCTTCCTGAGGTCTAGATAACAAATAGGATCTGGAAGAACAGAGTGTGTGTCAGGTGTTTGTCTTTACTTTTTTATTTTTCTTAAAACAAAGGCAGTGATGCGCTCTGACTCCCATAATTGAATTCCTAAAGGCAGGCAATGTGTTTAGCTGATTTTTCTACCCAGCATAGGCCTATGGAATCATAGTTTTTATTTATGTTGTATTTTGTATTTAAATATCTTTTTTCAAATATATCTTAATTCTGGTTTTCCAGCAACACTGAACTTCTGGGTCACATGGCATACAAAAATGAAGTAAAATGAACCTGTGTGGGGATTGAACACCAGGAGTTAAATATGAGACAAATCTTTGTTTTCACTTCTCCTTGTGGCTCTCCTGCCCATACTGTAATTTCCTTCATGGATATGGGAAGACACGGGTAAATGTCACATCTGAATGTGAGTGCTCACAAGGCTCACCTCAAGTCCAGAACATGCCACTCAGTGCCCTTCTCTTCACCTGTAAGATAACAGTGGAACACGCAAAGATGCATTGCCCGAAGAGTTGAAAAGGGTGATGAATGTCGGGTGTGTGGGAACAGCTTCATTACTCTTTACACCTGTGGTCCCTCTTTCCTGTCACTCTCCAAACCCACAGTTAGATCCCGTAAGAGGAATCCTGAGAAATGTGCTTCTAACCCCTCGCTCCTCTTTCTCCTTTGCTCTCTCCCTGACAATGAACCTAACCACATCTGCTCTGAGTTTCCTTTCCATTTGCTTCACTTGTCTGTCTTGTGAGAAGCAGTAGAGACAGCAGCAGAGGCGCTAGCAGGGCGACAAATCCAAGGGCGTGGTGAGGAACGCAGTGGTCAGACTTCATAGGGGACCCTCTCCTTTCTCCTGTGCTAAAGGAACTGTGCACTACAGAGCTGGTCTCAAACCTCACTTTTCATGGAAGGGTTAATTTATCTCATTCGGGTAATAGGTTTCTCATGTGTCTCTCTTCCTGCTGTTCCTGTCACTGTGCTATGAGTACACGTCTCCATGGGCTGTCTTCTCTGCTGAGTGTCACCATAGTGTAGATGTTCATTGAGGTCTGGGGTGGCAAATTTTGTTTGTCAATTTTACTGAGTTGAAGATTTCCCAGAGACCTAGTGGAGCACAGTTCTTGGTGTGTCTGTGATGGTGTTTCATGAGAATAGCCTGGGAGTCGGAGACTGGATAACAAAGATCTGCCCTCAACGTATGCAGATGTGACCAATACACAGAGGCCCCTGACTTTTGGACTCTGGTACTTAAAACATTCACTCCCAAGTCCTCAAGATGTTAGTATCAGGCAGAGTTACAGAACCTACTTCTCCAGTTCTGAGACTTGAACTGAGCAAGGCTGCTGGTGCCCCTAGTTCCCTAATCAACCCTCAGACATATGTCCCTAAAATATATCCCGGTGGCTCTTGCTCTCTAAAGGACCTCAAATAACAGGTTGGCCCATCTATTTGGAGACATCTTATGGTTAGACACAGAGAGCCTGCCCAGTGGTAAACTTCAAAATTCTACTAGGGATCAACAAAAGATATTTAACTGCTTTTAAAATGAGAAGGAAAGATGTGAAGTTATAGGTGTCAGAAGTAATGTTTAACACTTACTATTAGCATGCTGATATTTAAAAAGATTTATGTTTCACATCATGTGCATGAATGTTTACCTGTATGCATATATATGTAAAACATGCTTATGGAGGTCAGAAGAGGGCATTGGATCCCATGGGAGATTGTGGACCTTTGTGTGGGTGCTGGAAACCAAACCCCACTCCTCAACAAGAGCAACAAATGCTGTTAACTTCTAAGCTATCTCTCCAGACTCTAATGGTATGTTCTTCTTTATACCTACTTTATTATGAAATAAATTTGCTGCTCTTTACTGAGGGTCTTAAAAACAAAGATTCTTAAAACCCATGAAGAGGATAGTGTGGCTGGAAGCCAAACTCTCTCACCCATCTTGTTTTGCTTAGGAGCTCCAGTCATGTTGGCGTGGCATAAACATTGACACATAGCTAACTTGATATTAATCTGATGTATAATCCCTACCCAGTGCTTTCTAGACATCTACAATGTGCACTTGCTGTCATTCACCAACCACATTTACAGTTTTATTTTCTTCATTTCCCTTTAGTGTCTATGTACTATCAATACCTTGTATCTGCTTACTACCGAGTTAAAACTGGTAGGGAGCAGAGGTGTTTTAGCCTCTTATGTTCAGTAAACGTTTTCCTCAGATGAAGATGAAGACCATTTCCTGACTTCCTGTCTCCTTACACCTGTGTGAAGTTTTTTGCTTTGACTTTATTTCCACTAGAAAATGAAGATGTGTTTGGATTCCAAGAACTTTAGAACCAACCTAGGGTTGTGCAAACATGGAGCCTTGGCTTCAGAAAGTAACTGAGCTCTAACAAAATCCTCTTTCCCATGGTACTTTTGCATCCTAGTTCACGGTGATCAGTTGGTGGTGTGGCACATTCCTAAGGCATTCCACCATGATTTACTAATCTTAAACCCATATTCCTGGATCTGAGAGTCGCAAGGCAAAGACTCAGGCTTGAAGCCTGATAGTGTAATATTTGGTGACTATTTCAAGATGAGTTGTGTTCCCTCCACATTCATATGAATGTAATTTTGGAATCTGGTTACTGCTGATGTAATTAGGTAAGCTGAAATTATTCTTGACGGGCCCATGCCCAATATTGCTGGTGCTTTATAACCAAGAGAGATTGGGCACAGGCACAATTACTAGGAGAAATCCTACATGAGGATGAGGACAGGGATCAGACAAAGATGGCCCAGTGTCTGACTCAATTCAGGCAAGAGGCACAGAATATACTCTCCCTCACAGCTCTTTACAGGACTCAAACCCTCTGATGCCGTCATCACGGACTTCCAGCTGTGTCTTAGGGCTTTCTACTGATGTGATAAAATACCATGACCAAGAGTTTAGTTTATTTCACTTTTACTTCCACATCACAGTCGATTACTGAAGGAAGTCAGGACAGGAACTTGGAAGCAGGAGCTGATGCAGAGGCCATGGAAAAGTAGATTACTGGTTTGCTCCTCATGGCTGATCAGTCAGTCTGCTTCTTATATACTCCTAGGACCACCAACCCAGGGATAGCATTGCCCACAAATGGGCTGGGCCCTTCTATGTCAATCACTAATCAAGAAAATATACCACAGCCTTGCCCACGGGCCAATCTAGTTGGGGCATTGTCTCAACTGAGGTTCCCTCTTCCCAGGGACTCTAATTTGTGCCAAGTTGACAGGAAACCAGCCATAACAAGCCTCCACACCTGTGAAACAATACATTGTTGCTGCTGGTAGCATTAATTTTGTGGTACATCGTCATGTCATTCCTAGGAAGCTAATGTGGTCACTGCAGTCACCACATAAAATCCTTAAACCAAGCAATTATTATGAAGCAAAGACAAGCTTCTAAAAGGCATTTATTATACAGAAACAAATATGAAAAACAACACAGAGGTGAACTTCTGACAAAGTTTTCATTGTGAAAAGTGAGTTGTCACTTGAAATTTACTGTGGCGAGCTCCCTTTGGTTTTGCTCATCATATTTGAAAGAGAGAGAAGTTGGGTTTTCATGTCAACACCTCCTGCTACTTCCCTCTCTGGCCTGGGTGGTAACCACGCCTCTGTCAGCCCTCTTCATACCGCTCTGCTGTGGTCACAGCTGGCGGTCACTTGATGCTGGATTTGGTGTGGCCCTTTCAACAGACTCATGTATTGGCAGATAGCCCATTACCACACAGAGGAAATTTTTGACCAGGTTGTAGTAATTTTCAATGAAAGGATGAATATAAACGGAACTCTCTGTACTTTTTATTATAGAAATGTTCAATGTTTAGTCCTCAAATGGTGATACATCATACTCGCCTCTAAGTTGCTAAGTAGGAAAACACTTTAAAATGTGATATCTAGGCCTCCAAATAGACAAAGGAGTGACTTCAGATCAGCTCTGAAAATAAAGGAGACTTTGTAGATCCTTGTACAGTTTCCCAAATAGTGTGGTACATTCCTCCATCCTCACATATTATTGGTAAAAGTTAGGCTTTTTACTTAAAAGCATCCAAGAACAAGTGACCTCCTAATGTAAGCTAGCATTTTCAAAAGCAGTCCTATGTGAATGTCCATCCCATCACAATGAAGGTTGAAAAAGCACTGTAATCAAGTGTAGACTCAAACTATGAATTATGTACAAACCCTGGTCCAGAATCAATAGCCTTGATATTTATTTGAGGAGAAAATCCAAACTTAGAATCAAGAATGAAAGTTGAGGATAGAGAATTTGTGTTGTTAAAGAGAATTAAATAATATGTTCAGCATTTGTTCCCTCATTCATTCACTTATTCATTATATTAGTTACTGTTCTCATTGCTCTGATAACATACCTGAAATTGTACGGCTATAGTTACAAAGTAAAGGGTGTTAAAAATAATCATTTCTTTAGTTATATAAATTCTATATAAATATAGATTTCTCCTATATCTCCAGGAGTCAACTTTTGGATATCACTACTCCCACTTCCACAATTTTGGAGTCTATGGAAAATAAGATCACAAAACAAAAATTTTCATATGCTAGATAAAGTATGCTTTTACACTCAAGGAAAACTCATAATTTAATCTTGCTTTAGTGACTCAGAAAGTTAGAGCTAGGAGAATAGTATTCTGCATCCATTTCCTTAAAGGATTTGATGAGTTTATGAAATGTGATGTGACATTATTTGGCTTAAAATGAAAGGAAAATTTAGAATTTAGTATGCATTTTCTTTTTATTCTTAAAAAACAATCATGAGTCTCAGAACAGGAACGAATACAGAGACCTACAGTTGGACAATATGCAGAGTAAGAGACACTGGAGCACTCAGTCCTAAATGGGATGTCTTCATCAAATCCCTCCCCTCAGCATTCAGGGAACCATGCAGAAGAGAAGGCAGATTGAGTAAAAGGCCAGAAGGGATAAAGAACATCGAATAAACAAGGCCCTTCGTATTTTCCAGTTTTGTGTCTACTTGACACAAGCTAGAGTCATCAGAGAGGAAGGAGCCTCAATTGAAGAAATACCTCCTAGAGATCCAGATGTAAGGCATTTTCTTAATTAGTGATCAATGGTGAGGGTTCAGCCCATGGTGGATAGTGTCATACCTTGGCTGATGGTCCTAAGCTCTTTAAGAAGGCAGGCTGAGCAAGACAGGGAAAGCAAGCCAGTAAGCAATACTTCTCCATGGCCTCTGCATCAGCTCCTGTCTCCAGGTTCCTTCCCTGTTTGAGTTTCAGTCCTGACTTCCTTCAATAGCTAACAGCAATATGGAAGTGTAAGCCAAATAAACAAACCCCTTTCTTCTCAACTTACTTTTTGGTGATGGTGTTTTGTCAAGTAATAGAAATCCCAACTAAGAAACCCTCTAAATAGTTAGGATCAATACATAGATGAATTCTTAGAAACAGGTAATACACACAGGGTCTGCAAAGATCTGTACCAAGTAGGGTCCTAGAGCTAAGAAAGGTATAAATATGCTGTCATCCCTAACCCAGAAGCTATCTCCAATTGCTAACCACTTCAAGAAAGTCTCACTTGAGGGAAGGCAGGCTCCATACCTAGCAGTAAATGGTCACTAGAAAAAGAATAAGACAGCATCCTCGGAGGGTCTTAGTCTCACAATGTTAAGTCAGGGCATTGTTTTGTTTGTTTTGTTATGTTTTCCTACCTTAAAGGTTCTTCGAATATATATTATGGCTTCTATTTGGGGTTTTATAGGATTTCTTTGTATGTGAATGTATGTGTCTCTGCATCTATATGCATTTCTTGTGCTTTTTATTTGGCTCTTTTTCTTATTTGCTTGTTTTGCCATATTTCTGTTTGTTTTATTTATGTAACTTTGCTATTATTCCTTAGATGCCTGTTTGTTTCCTAATAGACGGAAAGGGCATGGATCCAGATGGGTGGGAGGAACTGGGATATAGTCTAGTAGAAAACATTTATTTTACATAGAAGGAAAAACCATGAAAAACATTACCACAAGTTATCCCCTTTATTATCTTTCCTTTTAAACTTTTAAAATGTTATATATAAATCTATACATACACCCAAGGCTCACAGGCAAGATTACAGCTGCTTAAAAATTTGAAAAGTAGATACAGAATTTTGTATATATGTAGAAGTTGATGCTAAACTCTGTTTAGGCAAATGATGTATTTGTCTTCAAAATACAAACTGGAGGGACGTTTAGCTCATTCCTTTGCAATACATTTGCATATGAACAAATTTATATCTATAAAGATATTGATTGCACTGTGGTTCATAGTAGAAGTAATCTATAAAGAACCCAAATCAAGGGGTTTGAGAGATGACTCTGTGGTTAAGAATACTTGCTACCCTTCAGAGGACTAGAGTTTGGTTCCTAGCACACATGTTGGGCAGCACACAATCACCTGTAACTCTAGCTCTAGAGAATCCAATCCACAATGCGGCCTCATAGGGTGGTACACATTTGGAGTGCATTCATTCAAATGTATGCATATATACATGCAAATAAAAATAATAAAGAGAAATAAAAAGGAACACAAATTCATAAAAATAAGGACATGCCAATTAAATTGCAGTTTATTCTTAAAGCAAGTCTCTCTGCATCAACTTAAAGGGTGTCTATTTGCTAATTGACACAGGCAAAACAATACTCTCCAAATGTACTGTGAGGTGGACAAATGGTATATAGACCTATACATACTAAATGTGAAAGGAGAGTGCATCCAACAAAGAGAGAATCTAGCTGCCTGAAATGAGTAAGAAATTTATTTTCAAACCATGAAACACTGTATTTTTGGGTTTTCTTTAAAATTACATTTCAATATTACTTAAAACCCCTAGAAATCTCATTTTCATGCCAGGTAAATATTGTAGATATAATAGTTTTCCATTGAATTGGGGAGAAATAAAGAAGAAATACGGATAGTGTCTCTTATCTTGAGAAAACTAAGACTATCAGTGAAATTTCTGTTTGCAATAGATGGGGAATGCTACAGAAAACCAAAACCAATTAAAATGCAGAGTTGTGAAGCCTACTCCAGATGAATACATCTATAAAACACTCCTGCTCCTAAGGCTTAGGGTAACATTGCAGAAGAGGGCACAGAAAGATACTAAGAGCTAGAGCATCAAAGAGTTTGGTGTGAGATTGTATATCATAGTAATATCAGAAGCTACACCTATAAAGTCTCACCAACATGACCATTCAAATGTGACCTGAACAAGAATGATACCAATGAATATGTCAAACTGGATTGAGAAAAGTCCACAAGGCCCCAACCCTACATAGACAGCTACAGACAGCCGAGGAACGCTGGAATAGGGAAAGATGGCCTTTTCCAAAGAAGAATGCCAACTGGTTGTCCAGTGCCAAAGGGCCAGCCCTGAAAACACACATGTAGCTAACATTATATGGACTTAACAGGTTATACTTAGGAACATATGAAAATACATATATGCAAGCAATAACAATTAGTGAAAATAAAAGAGGCTACGAATTTGAAGGAGATTGGGGAGGGTTTGGAGCGAGGAAAGAGAAGGGAGAAATGCAATTAAATTACATTCTCAAAATTAAACAAAATTTTCTGAGAATTAAATATATTTGCAATATATGAAAAAGTTTAGTTTTAAAATGAACGTCTACTGGGCAAAACTAATTAGGTATTGACTTGTGTCAGGGTTTTGGGCCACCTAAGCATTAGTGTGTGATACCTGAAAAAATGCTATACAATTTTCCTTTACTGAAGCTGTTGTGACAAGGTAGAAATTAATTGAAATATTGAGATGTTGCTTTTCCTGCATACTTGAGTCTCCTCTCTTTTTCTTTTTTTATTAGTAGTTACTTGTTCTGTTGTTGGTTATTATTTAATAAAGAAGACATAGCATTAGGGGTAATGTCATGTTTCTAGTCAAGACAAAATTATGCATTCACAATTTTAATATAGCTCAAATGTTTCAAACAACAATGACAGGAATTTTAAAGAGAACTTTTTTTAAATCAACAGTGAAAGAAACTGTTAAAATCATTAATACAATCAAAATGAATTAGACATTTTCATGGACTAGAAGTCAAACAGCTGCTGTTGAAAGGCACTTGGCTTGGGACATCTGGGTCTCTGGCTTGTCTACTGACAGGGTATCAAAAGCCTGTGAGGTAAAGGAGTCTGGAATTGCCTGATGGTAAGGTTGAGAATATGAGTCTGAAAGTTGGACTTCCTAACTCAAGAGGCTGGAATGGATTCACCAGGAGGCTAAAGGAAAATTCCTCCCATTGTATTGAATGTCATCTATGTCTATAAAGCCATGTGCCCAGAAAGTCATAAAGGAAGACTAGAGAATGCTAGAAGTGAAGCTAGTGTAGATAATGGACAGTTAATATTTTCACTATTTGTCCAACACAGAGAGCCCAAAAAGTGAGCACAAGGCCTGAATCTGAATTCTGAGTCTAGGGAGAAGGGAAACAGTAACTGTAGAGCTGGTTGACAAGTGAGATGGCTTCCGTGCCCAGGCAAGCAATGGAAGCCAAAGGAAGCAATAGAAAGACCTGCCACTCAAGATGAGCCTTTGAACGGAGACATCACACAGAACAGGAACAAAATATGCTGGCTGCCTTAGTTAACTTTACTGTTGCTCTGACAAAACATCAGGTGAAGGCAGCTGGAAGTAGGGAAGGTTAATCTTGCCTCACAGTTTGTTGATACAGCCCATTAAAACACAGCTGTGGGAGCAGGAGGAGGCTGGGTGTCCGCAGAGAGCTGTGAATGCCTGAGCTCACTCTCTGCTTTTCAGTATAGGACCTGAGCCCATGAAATGGCACAGTCCACATCAATTAACCTGATTTAAAGTAGTTCTTATAGACATACCTAGAGATTTGTCTCCAATGTGCTTCAAGATGCAGTCAAGTTGATAATCTATATAAATCCCATATTGGTCCAATCAGTGGTTAAAATATTATTTTCCTAAATACAGAAATAAATAAGTAAGTAAGTAAGTAAAGCGTGGATATCTGAAAAGAAGCTTAGTGTTAGCATACAAGGATGTTTATAGCGCTACAGAAAGAAAATATGCAGCTCAAACTCTAAGCAAAAATTGTCAAGCAGAGAATGAATCATTTAATCTTAAGGGCTCAATCTACATGGCGGAGAGAAAGCAGTAGTTTCTAGTTTTGTGCAGCTGTAGAGTGCTTGCACAGAGTTCATGAGGACATGGAGTCTATCCCCACTGCCACAAAAGCAAACTTAAACAAACAAGCAAGCAAACACCCCAAATCAAACAAAAATAGTTTAGAGTGTAAAAATGTGATAAAACAGTAAATTAGCAAAGTGTGGCGGTATCTAGCAAGAATACCAGGAAAAGAAAGAGGATCAAAACTCAAAGGGGGAATGACCCAAAGCCAAAACAAAACAAAAAACAAATGGCAGGCTATCAGTTCCTACTTCGATTTTAAAGTGTCACTTAGTTACAAGGAAGTCCAGCCTAGAAGTAGATTTGATGTTTTGAACTATTAGATAAAGTAGGTGGCAATTAGAATGAAAAGTCCTCATCAGTGAAACCAGCAATGAAAAAAAAGTATTTAATGCTTGTAAAATAACTGCCAATGTGAATTCCATGATCTGCTAGCTAGTGGTTTTCAACCTTCCTAATGCCTTGACCATTTACTACGGTTCTTCATGTTGTGGTGACCCGAACCATAAAATTATTTTTGTGGCTACTTCATAACTGCAATTTTGCTACTGTAATGAACTGTAATGTAAATATCTGTGTTTTCTGATAGTCTTAGGTGATCCCTGTGAAAGGGTCATTCGACCCCCAAAGGAGTCTTGACCACAGGTTGGGAACCAATGTACTAAATTATTAGGCAGTACTGGATATGCATATTCTAAAGTACTTTATCATTCATAGCCACCAATACTTCCTGAGGAAAAAGGAAACCCAAGGAAAAGCAAAACAGACACAAAGAACCCAGGAAGTTGTGGAAACCAGTGATGTCCATTAGTGAGGCAAACTATTTTCTAAGAAGAGTCACTGATACATTTCCAGGCCAGCTACTATAGTCCTTGCTGAATGACCACTAGGGAAGAGGTCATGTCTTCTCTTCCTGCCCTAGACCTTTGGGAGCTCCGTGCCTGCCTAAATGTGTGCAATACTATTAGAGGAATGCTGTGTGACTCTCAAGACCAAAGCAGTACCATCTGTTCAGATGGTTCTTTCTTTGGGCACTTATCCTAGGAACTCAACCACTAAGCTGTAAGGAGACTTAGTTTAGTCCATTCATAAAAGCCACACAGAGGGAAGACAAGGTAAGAAACTGAGGCTCCCAGATGATAGTCAAATTCCAAGGTGCCCTGACAGATTTCCTGACATATAGAATTCATGTTTTGGAGCAATTTGTTGTGACTATATTTTTTAAAACAATCACAATGTTTCACTATTGACTGCAAAGATTATGAAAATAGAGCATAGTAAATAGAACTTATTAAGTGTCTGGGCTTTTTTGCATTTTTGTTTGTTTTTGGGGATTGTTTTGCTTGATTTCAGAGAAAGCTAAAGATTTAATAAATTTGGGCTTTGATAACTTTTCATAGTTAAGTTTCTATGCTAATTTTTTAAATCAACCATTATCAACCAGGGCAATTTACACCAGCAGTAAGAGGGGGGCGGGTAGTAATGGAAACTTTATAAACCTCCAGAGTTCAACAGTGTAAGAGTATCCTCCTGGCTGCTCAGGATCCTAGCTGTCTTGGGCTAGAGTAAGTGAAAAGTGTTGTGAGTGACAGGCCAGGCACTCACACACCTCAAGCCTTTAAGTAGCTACAGAAAATCGTGATCTTTCCAGTTCTGAGATTTATTCAGTTCACTTTAACTTTCATAGCTAAAGCATAATTGCCGATGGAGTCAAAGAGCAGGAGGCAATGCCCTTTGTTCCATTTCATATGATAAGCTATACAATAATAAGCATTCAAATCAGCTTCCTAAGCCTCTCTACCAGAAAAAACATGGTAGAAAATAATTATGAGAAGTTAATTTTAAATCCTAAGAAGAAAATGGTCCAGAGTTGCCTGAATTAGGCATTGTCATTTGGCAATCTTTATTTTTATCAGTACAACCTGCATACAGAATAGCTACCATGTGTCCAGACAGTATCGGGCTCAGATTGTTCACTTTGGTTTTTTGTTTGTTTGTTTGTTTTGTTTTTCGAGACAGGGTTTCTCTGTGGCTTTGGAGGCTGTCCTGGAACTAGCTCTTGTAGACCAGGCTGGTCTCGAACTCACAGAGATCTGCCTGCCTCTGCCTCCGGAGTGCTGGGATTAAAGGTGTGAGCCGCCACCACCTGGCCAAATTGCTCACTTTTGTTCTCTTGCTCTCAGATCTTTCCATGTGACTACAGCGGGCAGAACTGGGCCCGCAGTACAGTGTAGACTGGGGAATGAGCAAATGGCCTCATTTCTGCTCTTTTGTCTAGGATCTCTGTTCCATGCATTGTCGTATCTGTGCCGATGGAATCCTTACACTGTAACTACCGGATCAGTGAAAACTGGAGGACACATCAGAGAGAAGCCATAAAGTCAGTCAGGGTAGCCTGGCACTGGGCACTTGTTTTGGTGGTACTGTTGTCTGCCTTTGTTTTTTAGATTTAGTATTTTCAAGAAAAGAGAGCTTTCTCCAGTCATTGAAGGTGTATGCTAAAAAATATCACTGATTTCTCTAGGTTAGTTGTTGCTTTTTATCTTCTTCTGAAAGTTAGCTTCTTGCATGCTACTTAGTAAATCAAGCTGGCACCGGGGTAGCACATTTTATTAATCTTGCCTCTGGTCGTTAGTATAGCCTTGGTACATAGTAAATACAATAATGTTTGATAAATCAGTGGATTCTACAGTTGATAAAAGAATTCTGGCTTAGTATTCCTCGCGAGAGTGTCACTGCCCAAGGGGTTCTGTTACAGACATAGAGGGAAACCCCAGATCTGGCCCTGCTCATCCTGGCTGACCCAGAGCCCCACACTTTCTGAACACAAGATGTGGTTCACTGACTTCAGATGCTTTCCTGGCTGACCTGTGCTATGCTCACGTGTTTGGATAAAATGGTACTGGAACAAGAGGGTGATGATATGGTGGCCTTGATGCCTTCCAACTGTTATAAATGAGGAAAGCTGCTCCGTGATGCCGGCATGTGGCACAGGCACATTCTCATTCTGGTGCCTTTGGCAACTGTAGCAATTCTCTATGTAAAGGAGGCATTTTGCTGTTTCTATAACACAGAAGCTAAGCAGACATAACACAGAACAACAATAAGAAGCAAATAGCATGATGCTAAGTAATATACTTTCCTTGAGATAGTCCTAGTCCTTAACCTTGGGAGAGCATTTCCTACTTGCCACCATGCAACAGCATTTCTTTCTTTAATTAATGTGATATGTCTTCCTTTTTAGTACCCCTATTAAGAACTCACTACTCTTGGGGACACTATCATCTTGGAGCCCATAGGGAAGAGGCAATTATTTGCCTCCTTTTCAGCATCATTCCTAGCAACTTTACAAATATCCCCTTTTAAACCCACGGTCTCTGGAGAACACTAAAAATCAGGTAGTCACTAAAGTACAAGTGATGAATACTATCCCAATTCTCTGGTAATTTTCTTGGAATAGCCTATTAGAAAGGATTTACAGATTTCTTGGTCGGGATATATTTCTCTCCTTTCATCCTTATCTTTGAAAGGTAACACACGTTTTCTCTTCCGTTTACTGCCTAACAGACTAGAAAGTCCGGAGGAAGAGCTGTAAGCACAGCTGAAGAGAATTGTTGATTGTGATTGACAAAGACCCTCAGTGTGTGCACAGGAGACAAAGCCATCTTTGTGTGGAGGCATGGGCCCAGCCTCCCCAGCTGGACAGGTCAGATCAGTTCCATCTGTCACTCTGTTTTTCTAGATTCTCTTTGGGATGCTGTTGAACCCCAGTGCTTTCCACACTTTTTGCTTCCCCCTATCACCTCGGGGACAATGGCAGGAGGGGCTCCTCTATCAATGCTGTGAGGTCAATTATTCAGGCTTTTCTTCGGTTTCCTAAAATAATCTCACAGTATTTTAAAACCATGAATTAGAAAAGGAGTCCAGACATCATCCTCCAGGGTCTAGCCAGATAAATCTAGTCCTCACCCCACACCAAGGAAACTTCTTTTGGCACTAGACAGAGACCACCACAGAGAACCACAACCAAACAAAATGCAGAGCTCTGGAACTCAATGGATTTATCTACAAAACACACTGACACCTACCTTGATAATCATCTTTGAGATTTTATTGAATCCAGAAGCACTGCAGAAGATTCAAAGAGCCAGAGGAACAGGAAGTTTGCTGTGAGACTGTGTCTTCTAGGAATGGCAAAAGCTACACTTATAATATCTCACTAACATGATTGCCTAATTGTGAGCTAACAAACCTGGACAACAGGAATAGACATGCCAAAGTGGATGGGGAAATACTACAAGGCTTCACCTATACACAAAGAACTATGGGCAACTAAAGATGCTGAGAATATGGGACATAATGTTTCCCAGGGAAGAGCACACAGTTGGTTATCCAATACCAAGTGGTCATCCCCGAAAACGTATTTACAGGTAACATTATATGGACTGAGCGGGTTGTACTTAGGTATACACATGCACGAAACAACAATTAATTAATAAAAAAGAGGTCATGAAGTTTAAAAAGAGAAAGGGTAGGTATATGAGAGGGCAAGTGAAGAGGAAAGGTAAGGAGAAAATTATGTTAGTATATTATAATCTCAAAAACAAAAGATTTAAAAAAAAAGAATTCAACATGCACACTTACCTACAAATAGCATTTATATCCTACTTATTTTATGCTATACATTATTTTTATGCTATATGTTAAATTTTATACTATACCTTTTTATGCTATAAAACATTAATGAAATAAAGAGAAAGGCATGAATAGATATCAGATAGGAGTTATCTTTATATATTTTCTGGATGCCAAAACACATCTTATGTACTTGTCTCCAATGTTAGAGGCTCCCCAGTAAGGGTTAGCTGGGAGCCTACTGCCTAGATGCAAAGTCCAATGTGAGTAGACGCTTCCTTCTTTAGATGTATGTCAATCAAGAATGTGACATGTCAGCTTCTCTGTATCAGCAGAAGCTAGGACCATCAGGCAAGAATGTTGGAGGGCAAGCTTAACTCATGTCCTAACCTTGTCATTCACAGGTTCTACACCTCTAAGCAAGTCCTTTAAGCTCCGACTTTGTCATTGATGAAAAATAAGAACTGTCTTGCCACAAACAGCAAACAAGGCAATGGATATGTAAGAATTTGTGGGGGACAACATGGACTACGAAGGTGCTTTGGCTATTGGTCTTGCTCTACGTGTAAAGATCTGCATTTGGTGGACTTGTGGCTCCCACTTTTGTTGCTCATTATATCAGCAAGACTCGTTTTGAAATGACCCCCCCTGTGCTCCCTACACTGAAGTATAAATAATCATTGGTGAAAAGTTTTAGATTTTAGTATTTTCCCAAGTCTTCCTCTCCTGGCTTTAGAAAAGTAAAAATAGTAAGAAAATGATTTCACCCTTAAAGGACCTAAATGGTCAATCATCCCAGTTAGTTTTCATATCTTATGGGTGAAGATATCAATGCTCAGAGAGTCATAGTGATTTACCTGGGATCACACAACTTGGAAAGGACCTACATTATAACCCGAGCTCCTTAATTTGGATCTTGTGTTGGAATCCGTTTTCCTTCAGTGACACTGTGATTCCTTTTCTTCCTTCAGAGCTGATTCCCTTGGTTACAATCTTCTAGGAAATCTTACTTACACCTCAGCTGAATGTTTAGAGCAATCACTGACAAATCACAAAAGCTTCTCCCCCTTTCTATATCTTCAAGCTTTCTAACTCTTGTAACCCAAGTGGTCTCCAGTTATTTCTTTTACCAAGGCATTCTAACTTGTGAGGAAAGGAGCTGGGTTAAGAGGGCCAGAGGTGGAAGGGCCTGTCCCTTAGAAAGCAGTGGCAGCTGCTGTGTGAGTCACACAAGGTAAATTAACCTCACAGAGGGTAAAAATAAGAAGGTAAAAATAACCTCCTCATACATGTCTCACGCCAGAAGTGGGTGTAAATATTTCGGAGAAGGGAATTTAGAAGCAGGTGTTAGAGATGGCATGGGTGGAGGCTCCTGACTTGGCCGTCTATTTCTTTTTCAGAGTATCTCTGTCCTAGGGATGGTTTCTGTAGCCAGGGGAGTCCTCCTCCTTCTTCCTTCTTCCTTTTCAACTACTATCTCTCTCTGCCTCCTGACTCACCAACTTAGAATGGCTTCTCTTTTAACACAAAGCCATGGCCACTTCATATTTTCAGCAGGTTCTGTTTTCCTCTAAGTCAAACTTAGGTATTTGATGGAGAAAATTTTTCTATGAGCAATATACATACATATATATATATATTACATTTATATATAAAACCTCAGGAGTAATGCTTCTAATGAAGTAAAATTGAACCACTGGACACACGCAGATAGTTGCTACCATGAGTCTTGATCAGCGCTGTGGGTTGAAACAGTTCCAGTTCTAAGGCAGGGTAAAAAGTGGCAAGATCTTTTTCTTTTTGTTTTAGGGTTTGTACTGCTGTGATAAAACATAACAAGCAAAGGTAACTTGGCGGGGAGGAAAGGGTTTATTTCTTTAAACTTCCACATCACAGTCCATCAGTGAAGAAAGACAGGGAAAGAGGCTCCTAACTTGGTAGAACTAAAGGCAGAAGCTGGGAGTCTGGGAAGATGCAAAAACCCTGGAGGAGCACTGCTTTCTGCCTTGTTCCTCATGCTGGGAGTCTGGGAAGATGCAAAAACCCTGGAGGAGCACTGCTTTCTGCCTTGTTCCTCATGCTGGGAGTCTGGGAAGATGCAAAAACCCTGGAGGAGCACTGCTTTCTGCCTTGTTCCTCATGCTGGGAGTCTGGGAAGATGCAAAAACCCTGGAGGAGCACTGCTTTCTGCCTTGTTCCTCATGCTTTGCTCAGGCAGCATTCAGGATTACCTGTCATGGGTGTCATCACACACAGTGAGATGGACCCTCCTGTATCAATTTTCAGTAAAGAAAGTGCCCCATGGTCTAATCTTGTGGGGACATTTTCTCAACTCAGGTTTCCTCTTCTAAAATGACTCTAGCATGTGTCAAGTTGATATAAAACTAGCCAGCACACCCCACTTCCTTTTTTAAAGTTCTTATTCCTATCTTCCTCCTCTCATGAAATATCTACTTGTTGTATAATAAGATCTGGATGTAAATAACAAAATCACCAGTACACAGCTTGATAAGAAAGAAAAATTTAGATATACGTGGCCACCTAGTAGTCCTTATGAATATCTGGGCGTTAGTCTCTCATTTGTATAATGAAAAAAGACTGTCATTATTTATGTTGTCTTCTTCTTGAGTGAATACAGCAGAACCAAAAGCGCCAAGCAAGGTGCTAACGCAGAGCAAGTGTTCCCAAATTCATTGTGAAAGTCAACCCACTGGCTTTCAAGGCCAGGATAGCTCAGTCAGCAGGTGCAAATGTTGCTTGTCTACATGTTAGTGTTGAACACAGTGTGAGCTGAAGCTAAGAAAACCATTAGAAAATGATGAGTTGGAGGATCAGTTAGGAAAGTAGTTGCCTGACTCAGAACTGGTCCAAACTGTTTCATAAAGTGAAGGAAATGGAAGAGCCCAGTGCTTCCTGGAGTGTGGCCCTAGGTTCGGAAAACAGAAGCCTGCTAAAGGCTCGCTAACAGGAAGTGAATTGTGCACACAGGGAGGGAATTGTGGTGTACACAAGGAATATGGTGAGGGAGGGGGCACTGTGGGTTTGGGAGGAGCCAGGATTTCCATGCCCATCACTTCCTCTGCCTCCTCTGTGTGCCTGCTCTCCCACTCAGCCCATCAGCAGCACTCACAGAGCAAGAAGGAGGTAATGATGGGCTCTTCCAACTTTCATCTCTCAGCTCCTATCAGAGATTGTAAATCTTGGTGTTCCTTGATCAACAATTTCTGATATTGCTTAAAATAGTGTCATAGACTTCTTTGTTGGCCTGCTATAGTATAGGCATCTGGGATTTAGGGTTTTGGTTCAGATGCATAAGTCCTCTACTCTCTCTGTGTTTGGGTCTCTGTTTCTCTCTCTCCGCCTCTCTCTCTCTCTCTGTGTCTCTGTATCTGTCTCTCTCTCTCTCTGTGTGTGTCTCTGTGTCTCTCTCTGTCTCTGTCCTCTCTCTGTCTCTCTCTCTCTCTGTCTCTCTCTGTGTGTATTGGGGTGCCCTTTGATCTTTAGTCAGATTTCTCTTATTCCTAACTTCTGAAAGTAAATAGATGTGTGTTTGAACAACTTTTTAAAGCACAAATAGCAGCGTTGAACTTACCAAGATCAAGGTCAAACAAACAAACAAATCACCCATTTTCCGTTCAAACCTACCTCCAGGCTTCGATAACATGTAATAAGTACTTTCAACATACTCTGCCCAGTGTTTGTTTTCTGTGATCTCACTCTGCTGGATGCTATATTTTTTCACTGAAGACTTACAGAAGCCAGACTGAGCTAGCTTGATCCACTTTACTAGAATTTACAGACAGCATTGCTAAGATTGAAACGATTAACAAAACCTTCATGAATCTCTTTCCAAATTATTCAGTTGCCCCAAGTTTATCTGCAGCTTTGGAAGATTGGGTCAAAGGTATATGATACTTTGATTTCAGGGCTGACTACTTGGTACTGGATAACCAACTGGGGTGCTCTTCTCTAGGGAAATCTATTTTCTCTAGCTCCAAGCTTTCCTTACTTGCCTGCAGTTCTTTGTCTAGGGGTGGGACCCCATGAGACTTTTTGATCCATGTTAGCATGTCATCCGTATTAAGGTCCTATTTAGGCAGCCCTATTGTTGAGTACATTTCATGGGTTAGCTTCCTTGACCTTGCTAGGAGCCCAAACTACCAGGAGCTAGTAAGGTCATGGATCTTAGAGGAGAATCTACCACTTTACTAAACCAGCATAGTTCCTAATTGTATTCTAAATATTTATCCTTATGCCCACAGACAAGTGTAGTTCTCACCACCATCAACAAAGAACTTCTCTTTGAAACAGAGACCATTACAGAAAGCCACAAGCAATCAAATTGCAGAGAACAAGTGATTTTGTGGAGCCCAGAACCAACTGATCCATCCATAGAACAACTGCTACACCCAAGGCTCAGGGAACATTGCTAAAGAGGGGGCCAGAGTAAATGTAAGTTACTGCACGAAAGCTGGAGCTCTATATATTTGGCTCACAGTGTAGTTTTACTTTGTACTATTGACTGGAAGGGCAAGGGTGTTTGTTTTGTTTTTGAGAAAAGATCTCATTCTGTAGCCCAAAGTTACCTTGAGCAACCAGACATCATGCTGACCCCCATGTGCTGAACATACAGGAAGGAGAGTAATAGTCATAGCACTTGGAGATAAAAATTTTACTTGGATCGTGCCATGTTTCTCTTTACCAGAAGGCTTTACAGTGTTGGGTTTGTGGCGTCTGCACCAGGAACAAGTTTAATGTATGGGGTGAAAACCTGGAGATTTAAATGAGAGACAAGACGCATCCGGCCATTTGTGCTAAGAGAATGCTTGTGTTTATTGCAAGGAGGGAGCAGCCTTATATACAGGCTTACAGCACAGTAGAGAACCCCCAGGTGTAAGAGCTCATGTTTTCATAATTAGAGGTTGATGCCAGTGGGGCAAGGCCGGGGCTGTAAGCCAGGACTAGAAAACAAGAAGCACCTGTGGTTATTGGCTGACAAGCAACTCACAGAGACACCGTGGGGGCTAGGGCCCAACAGGGTTTCATAAAGATAACTCCCTTCCCAGCCTTTCAGCTACTTTGCCAATGACTGTGTTCTCCCCCATCCCATGTCTTTCCTTAGTACTCTTTATTGATTTCTCTTTTCACAAGTTCCTTCCCTTCCCCTGGTCACCTTTCTGCTTTTATAAACTTCTAGGTCTCAGAAGCAAGAGAGAAACAAACATGCAGTATTTGTCTTTCTGAATACAATGTTTATTTCAGTTAATATGATGCATTCATTTTTCTACAAGTGACATAATTTCATTCTTTTTAATGATATATGTGTTTATTTTTAATGGTGTGTGGATGGGGGATGTATTTTGTGTGTGTGTGTTGTGTTTATGGTATATGCATGTGTGTTGTATGTGTGGTGTATGTGGGGGTATGGTGTGGTAGAAATGATGTGTGGGGGTGTAGGGAAGTGTAGTATATGTGGTATGCGTGGGGTGTCTGTGGTGTGTGTGTGGTGTATGTGTGTGGTCTGTATGTGTGGTGTGTGTGTATGTGTAGTGTATGGTGTGTGTGTGTTGTATGTATAGGGGGTATGGTGTGTTTGTGGTATGTGCAGAGTATATGTTTGAGTGTGGGGGGTGTATGGTGTGTGGTATGTGTGGAGTGTGTGTGTGTGTGTGTGTGTGTGTGTGTGTGTGTGGTGTGGTGTGATTTTTCTCTAGACATTCATCTCTTGTGAGATGCATAGGCTGATTCCATACTTTGGCTATTGTTAATGGCTAGAATAAACATGTATTTCTGTAATGTGCTGCCTTAGAGTCCTTCAGCTATATACCAAGAAGTGGTTTATCTGGTTCACATGGTAGTTCTATTTTTAGTTTTTGAAGAACAAACATACTCATTTACACAGTGGTAGGATTAATTCACATTTTCAGCAGCAGTATATAAAGGTTCTCCTTTCCTCACATCCTGACTAGTATTTGTTCATTCATGATAGCCATGCTACCAAGGATGAAATGGAAAAAAAGTGCAAATATTTTCACAGTTTTCTTTTGGCCATTAGTACTTCATCTTTTGAGAACTGTTTTTTCATTAGACTAACCTAATTACTACTGGTTGGGTGTTTGGAATTTTTCATGTTTATTGAGTTCATTATATATTCTAGACATTTATTCTCTGTCAGGTATATTACTACCAAAATTTTGTCCCATTCTGTAGGCTGTCAGAATGAGCTAGCTACTTTTGCACCTTAAACTTCCTACTTTTGCAACCAGTAATGCCACTCCTACAAACCATACTGTCTTAGGGTTTCTACGACTGTGATGAAACACCATGATCAAAGCAACTTGGGGAGGAAAAGATTTATTCAGCTTACACTTCACATCACTGCCAACCACTGAATAAGTCAGGACAGGAACTCACACACAGCAGGAGGCTGGAGGCAGGAGCTAATGCAGAGGCCCTGGAGAGATGTTGCTCACTGGCTTGTTCCTTATGACTTGCTCAGCCTGCTGTCTCGTAAAATCCATCAGTTCAGGAATCGCTTCACCCACAATGTGCTGGGCCCTTCCCCATCAAACAACAATTAAGAAAATGCTTTCCAGGTTTGCCCACAGCCTGATCTTATAAAGGCATTTTCTTTGTTTTTAATTTTTAAACTTAAATTTAAATTAGAAACAAGGTAGCTTCACACATCCATCCCAGGTCCCTCTCCCTTTCCGCTCCTCCCACAAACCCCCCAACACCCCCTCATTTCCCCAGGGAGGGTAACACCTTCCATGGGGGTATCCATAGTCTGTCATTTGATCCAGAGCAGGGCCTAGACCCTCCCCCAAGAGTCCAGGGTGACAGTGCATCTCGCATTGTTTGACCCGCACCCAAAGTCCATTTGTATGCCAGAGATAAATACTGATCTAATACTCAAGGCCCAATAGATTGCCTAGGCCTCCTCACTGACACCCACTTCAGGGGATCTTGGTCAGTCCCATGCTGAATTCCTAGCCATCAGTCTGGGATTCAAGAGCCAACTCATGTCAGGTCAGCTGTTTCTGCGGGTTAAACCAGCCCAGTCTTAACCCCTTTGCTCATCAGTCCTCCTTCTCTGTCACTGGGTACCTTTAGTTCAGCTCAGTGTTTAGCTATGGGAGTCTGCCTCTGCTTCCATCAGCCATTGGATGAAGGTTCTGTTCCCTAGACTCTCTGGCCATGGGATTGTACTCTGGCACTCTATTCTAATAGCCGTATATGAGAGAGTACACGCCATGTTTCTCTTTTTTGACTGGGTTACCTCACTTAGGATGGTTTCTTCTAGTGCCATCCATTTGCCTGCAAATTTCAGGATCCCATTGTTTTTTTTTTACTGAATAGTACTCCATTGTGTAATGTTGGGGAAGTCCTGTGTATATGTTAATAAATTACTGCTGGCCAATAGGAATCTAGATAGGTAGGGCTAGGAGTCCAGGAGGATTCTGGGAGGAGAAACACAAGAGAGTCAACATGTAACCGCCATGGGGGTAGGAGCCCAGAACTATTCTGCGGTAAGAGACATACTTAGATTAACAATTATGGGGTAATTACTTAAAGCAGAGCTAGCCAGTAAGAGACAAGCAAGGCCAACAGCTTCATAATGAATATAGCCTCTTGTGTGTTTATTTGGGATTGAAGCGGCTCTGGAACCAGGCTGGCGGGAAGGCTCCTCTCAAGGAAAGCTTTTCTTAACATAATGGTGATCAGGAGTGGGATCATGAATTTCCACGCAGAATGACAAAAGCTTTAAAGGAATTTTAGAAACAGAAGAACGGAGAGAAGCACAGATTTTTGGTAGCAGCATTTTTCTCAGGTGTGCTCTGTTTTGCTAGCGACAAGCCGAGATTCATGCGGCTCGCTTACTGGAGTCTTCCTGACTCGGCATAAAAAGAAAAAGAAAAAGAAAAAGAAAAAAACCAACAAGGTTGTTTTAAGAGACTCTGCTAACGATTGAAAGGTGTGTACGTACAGCTGGAAGTGACAGCTTTTGCTGGAGGTCAGCATGGACTGAGGCGGTAAGCTGGAGTCACGCTTACGCCCGCCATCTTGAAACGGCAGTTTAAAACAGCCGCGGTTTTACAGATAAGACACGTGGCCAGAAAAACATAAAGATTTACAGTAAAGTCAGACTTGGATGAACAAAACCTCTAAAGGTTTACAGTGTGTTTAAAAATATACGCGAGACTGAGAGAGAAAATGAAACGGCAAAGTGGTAAATAAATACAAAAGCCGGCTGTGGTGGCGCACGCCGGTAGGAATTGCCCCAGAGGCAGAGGCAGGCAGGATTCCGAAGAGAAACCCTGTCTCAGAGAAAAATAAACAAAAGTGAAAGAAATAGAGTAATAATAATAATAGATAAATAAATAAGCCACACAAAGATGGAAAATACACAGAGAGTCTGGATACTGTACACTATTGTGTTTTTCAGTTTTATAATTGCTCAGGAAGGAACAGCTGCTAAAGTACACTTGATTACAAATGCTGCTAAATTAATTCAACTTATATCTTTTGAAAATGCCTTGACTTCAAAATTTAAGTATAAGGCTATGTTACTCGGAAAAGGAGATTTTATTTATGTTTCTACAGAAAATGAAAAGCTGAGAATTCCTTTCAGGCTTCTGTGGTTTCACGAACCAAGACCCCCAGAAGCAGTGGACCAGGTGTTTCAACGACTGAGACAGCTAAGATGATACAGCTCTACAGACCATAAAAATAAGGACTTATACAGGTTTCTGGGTTTTGTCATGATTCCCATGGTATAAACAGCGCCCCCTTCCAGCAGGAAGCAGTTTGGAATGAGCGACGTCCCAATTCCCATCTTGTTTATAAATCTTTGTTTTCATTTAAATGGGATTGTTTATAATTGGCTGGTGATCACAGCCAATCTTTTTTAATGGTAAAAAAGGGAAATTATGGTATGACTATTGTTTTTCATTTATTGATACAAATTCAAGGTCAATTTTGTGATGTTTATATTTCTCCTCTTGATTAAGTATTGTGCTTATACTGATCTTTTAAAACGTAATGCATAATTGAATACAGACTATAGATAGTTACTTATAATAGAATTTATAGCTAGGTAAGTTAGGTTTTCTAGATATACAGAAATATATTTGAGATAGATAAACAGTCTTCAAACCTCTCAAAGACCTTCAGAAAATGGCATTTAATATGGTTTAGGGTTTTTCTTGACAATGAGAAATGTCTGCTCCTGGCAGCACCAATTACGTCTGAGAGGAAGATGGGCATCGAAGAAACTTGTTATGGAGTTTGCTTTCAACATTGCAAGATTAGGCATTTGGGCAAGAAACTGCTCTTGCCTAGACTGTTTGACTGTTGCTGTATAAACTGGACAGGCAGGACCCACAGGAAAGTGACTACTGAACTCAGTCTTACAGGGTTCCTGCTTCATGAAAGAGTCTACTGAGACTTTCTACAGGACAAAGAAAAGTGAATAACAGACTGCCAATGCAGATGGACAGTTTGAAATTTCCTGCTTTGCTGAGAAGTGTTCCAGACACATTGTGGCCTATGGGATGAGATGGATGCCCAGAGGAACTTCAGGTGACTGTCCAGATAGCAAGATGTCTTGTCAATCCTAGTGTTTATATATTATCCTTCTGTGGTCTTTGATGGAGTTGAAGACAGATAGTTATAATTATAGTTTTCCTTAGTTATGATAAGAGATAAGCTACATATAGAACTTTAGACTCACAAGGATGGGATGGATGATATTTTCTTTAGATCTTGCTAAATGTTAATAGACAAAATGTTGTAACTGTGTTCTTACTTGATAACTGTTCTGTCATATACAATTTGACTATGTTAAAGTTAAGACCTTTCTTTTTGTTTAAACAGAAAAGAGGAGATGTTGGGGAAGTCCTGTGTATATGTTAATAAATTACTGCTGGCCAATAGGAATCTAGATAGGTGGGGCTAGGAGTCCAGGAGGATTCTGGGAGGAGAAACACAAGAGAGTCAACATGTAACCGCCATGGGGGTAGGAGCCCAGAACTATTCTGCGGTAAGAGACATACTTAGATTAACAATTATGGGGTAATTACTTAAAGCAGAGCTAGCCAGTAAGAGACAAGCAAGGCCAACAGCTTCATAATGAATATAGCCTCTTGTGTGTTTATTTGGGATTGAAGCGGCTCTGGAACCAGGCTGGCGGGAAGGCTCCTCTCAAGGAAAGCTTCTCTTAACAGTGTAAATGTACCACATTTTCTCTATCCACTCTTTAGTTAAGGGGCATCTAGGTTGCTTCCAAGTTCTGGCTATGAATATAGTGGAACAGATGTCCTTGTTGTATGAATGGGCATCTTTTGGATATATGCCTAAGAGTGGAATTGCTGGGTCTTGTGGTAAGCTTCTTCCATTTTTCTGAGGAATCTTCATACTGATATCCAAAGTGGCTGTACAAGATCTTCAACAAAGAAGCTAAAAATATACAATGGGAAAAAAAAGCATCTTCAAACATAACTGGATGCTGGCATGTAGAAGAATGCAGATAGATCCATGTCTATTGCCATGTATAAAACTTAAGCCCAAATGGATCAAAGACCTCAACAGAAATCCAACCACACTGAACCTCTTAGAAGAGAAAGTGGGTGGTACCCTTGAATGAATTGGTACAGGAGACTGCTTCCTGAACATAACACCAGTAGCACAGACAGTGAGGTCAACAATTAATAAATGGGACTTCCTGAAACTGAGAAGCCTCTGTAAGGCAAAGGACATAGTCAATAAGACAAAAAAGGCAGTCCACAGGATGGGAAAAGATATTCACTAACTCCACATCTGACAGAGGGGCTGATCTCAAAAATTTACAAATAACTCAAGAAGCAAGTCTCCAAAACACCAAAGGATCCAATTAAAAAGTGGGCTGCAGAACTAAAGAGAGAATTTTCGATAGAGGAGTCTAAAATGGCTGAGAGGTGCTTGAGAAAGTGCTCAACATCCTTAGCCACCTGGGAAATGCAAATCAAAACAACTTTGAGATACCATCTTACTCCTGTAAAAATGGCTAAAATCAAAAACACCAATGACAGTATATGCTGGAGAGGTTGTGGAGAAAGGGGAACACTGCTGGTGGGAGTGCCATCTCATAAAGGCATTTTCTTAATTGAGGTTCCCTCCTCTCGGATGACTCCAGCACATGTGAGGTTGATATGCAACTGTCCAGCACACATGCATTCTGGCAGTGGGTACTCTGTGTTCCTTTGCCTCTTTCCTGGTGATCATATCTCAAAACCATACCCATTTTCTGTGGCGTCTAATGGAACTGATGGCTTCGTTCTCACTCTTCCACAGAAGAAAATCTGAATTTGTGGCAGCCCATTATCAAGTGGCATGTTTAGAATCTCAATATTCTCTTTATCTACCCCATTCATGATTTCTAAACCAGGGGCCATTATGCCTATCTATGTCTCATCTCTAAGTCTTGAAAATAACTCCCAGGAATGCACATTTCGCAAACCTGAAATATATACTTCACCCATCAATCTCCATTTAACAAAGTTAAAAGATTGCACATCAGCTACAGAGTTCAGACTGTTTTGCCAGATCTACGAGATCTGTGGCAACTGGCACCCATCCACTCACCTGTAAATTTATCTTCTGCTGCTTCCTGACTCATAATGTGCTTAAGAGACACCAGTCACTTATGGTTCCCTGGGCATTCTGCGCTGTCTATAACTTTCCATCTAGTGCAGCTTCCCCATTCCTTGTTTGCTCTTCAAGGTCCAGTTTAGTTATAATTTACTGCAGGAAGACTTCTTTATAACTGCAGGGCAAAGTGTGTTGCTTCTAGCCTGCCTTTCCATGGCACAGCAGATGATTTCTAGTTTCATACACAGAAGCTTCTGAAATTCCTTGCTTGAGTATCTGTCAAGATCTACTAGAGGTCAGGACTTACTGATGCAATCCCCCAAACATTGAACTTTGCATTCCTATTTTTAACATGTATTCTTCCCACCAGCCGCCTGGGTCCCGCCACTAACTCAGGTCCCAAATAACATAGGAGACATTATATTACTTATGAAGCTGTTGATCATTTGCTATGGTTTCTTAATGGCTAGCTCTGACTTAATTATTAACACATAATTACTAATATATATCTTTTATAAGGTCTCATCTTACCTAGGACACAGCCTCATGTGTGCTTTCCTCCCAAGATCACATGGTGACTTTCCACCCTTGACTGCATTTCCCAGAATCCTCCTCAACTCCTAGTCCCACCTATCTTGCTTCCCTATTGGCCAACAGTGTTTTATTTATCAACATATACATAGAAGGACTTCCCCCATCACCTATTGCTAATGTCAATTGTCGTTTATTTTTTTTTGGTTTTTTTTTGTTGTTTTGTTTTGTTTTTTTGAGACAGATTTTCCCTGTGAAACCCTAAATGATGTTCAACTCCCAGGCCTCAAGAATGTGAAGATTATAGGTCTGTCCCCTTATGTCTAGGTATCAACTGATTGCTGATAAATGTTTATTGAAATGAACCAAGAAGAAACTTTTATATAGATTGGGGTTGGATGCCTTTATGATTGTCAGGAGTGACTGAATGAGAGTAAGAGAAGGTAGGAGACACATGTTTCTAATTGATAAAAATAGTCTTGACTAAGAGACATACACACTCAGTTAATCAGAAAGTGCAGAGGATAGGGGACCCTTTGGCAGCCTGAAAGCTGGGGCCTTAGTCTGGTACCCCATAACTCAGGAAGCATGTGTTATTCTTAGAATGTTGTTGACAGCCCTGTACCTTTAATTTTACCTCTTAAATTTGTTTTGTTTTTATCAGATTTTACCTGTATACAACTATTGTGAGCTCAAGAAATGTGATTTTCCAAAGTCTACACAAGTCTTATTCTGCAATTAAAATAAGACCTGGAGGATTTAAGGAGCAGTTCTGAGGACACCAACCCATCAACTATTGGGCTGAAGACATGGAATGGATACCCAGCCAAATGAATTATCCACTAATTGTTTGGAGAGTGTTTCCTCATGACTTCACAAATTAGCAACAAAGTCCTGGTGGCCACAGTGTGTTAGCCCTTTGTTTACCATCCAGGACCCAGTAGGGGAAGTTTCTGGCTCAACACTGTAGGCTTTGCCTATCTGAATGCTACTCTGTGGCAGTAGCAGTTTTTCATTCTGATCTGTCCTCAAACGAGGCAGTGTTGGCTTGAATGATTGTTGTTTAGTCTCGCACTTTATCGATATGTTTTAAAATGTTATCTCAGTGACTAAACTCAAAGCCTCACCATTCTAAAGCACCTGGGTCCAGGGGAGTCAGCATCGCGGGAGTTGCCCTTTAAGGATATATGCTTGTGTTTGGTTTTGCTGTAGTGCCAAGCCAGTTACTTTGAGAAGAGCTGAACCTGTGACTTCAGGTTTTCCAAGCCAAATGTGCAGCCGACCAGGCAAGTTAGCAACAGGAAAGTGGATCCAAAGGACTTTCAAGTCCACTTTGACCCACATAGATTTCACAGGTACCTGGTCAGTTAGCCGAAGGCTTATGAGAGAGTCTGTCCAGGTCTGTGGTGCCCAGAGGCATGGGAACCTGTGGACAAGCAGGTGTTTCCACACCAAGATGTGGGGCCACCATAGCTCTGGCCAGGAAATGCAGCCTCCACTCCCTCCCTTCTCACACTTCTGGGCAGAAAATTCGCCCCAGGAAAATACAATGTGAGCTGGCATAGCAAGATAGAGTCGACCGAGAAGCAGTGACAGGAGAAAGAGCAATGGGGTCAAAGCTAATAGCAGAGTAGGAGAGAGGAGGCGACGGTCTGAGAAGAGAGGCGAGTCTGACAACCCTGCATTATGTTGTCAAATGCTAAACCAAGTGACTCCCACTCCCTCTCAGACTGTGGGAAAAAGAGACTGTGATCAAATCTGGGTTCCCACATCATTCCTGGGTGACCATACCTCTTCAAATATGAAGCAGATGAGACATTGCATCAGCTTGAGACATGCAGAGGAATCCAGGTAGAAGGGGCCAGATGGAGGGAAAATGGTGAATGCCACCTAAACATAATTTCGTGCATTTGGAAATTACACTTTCCTGAAAAGCATCTTTTGCACACCCCACACATCCGGAAAGCGTCCTTAGCAGTTGCTTGCATTGCCACGTATTTGTTCTTCTACATGATGAGGTAAGTGAGAATAACAGACACGCACACTGGCATGCCAGATGTCTGCTGCACAAAGGGCCCGGCTCTGGGAGCTCACCGGTTGTTGACACAAAAAAGGGTTCCACAGTGGAAATGAACACCTTCTATACAGAATGCAGCTTGCACTCTGCTAAACCCTACTGTTCCTGGTCTGGCAAGATCTCCAAAAGAAAACCTCATCTGCCAATTGGTTTTCTTTTCAACACAGAGCCTCCTCAGGAGAGGCACTTTACCGATGATGGAAAGATATCTAGGCATCATTTCCTCGATTTCTTCCACCGTTCATCCTTGGGTACCCTGGGGCTGTCCTCCCACTCAGCAATGCTGGTGGTGAGCCTAGTGTTCCTCTGCTTTCTACTCCAGCCATGCCAGCCTCCTTATACTTCTTTCCTATGTGAATTCATGTTCGCCTACCCGGAAGTTCTAGGCTATGGGACAACACAGCAGCTCAGGCTCTGCCTGCACGTATCTGCCAACCCAGTCAACCCACCCCTTCAATCCACCCTACAGGTCCCTTCACACGGCTCTGACTTATTTTCCTCCAAGTGTTTTTTAACTATCCAAAAATATAATCTTCCAGCTGGAGAGATGGCTCGGCAGTTAAGAGCACTGACTCCTCTTCCAGAAGTCCTACATCTGAATCCCACCACCCACATGGTGACACGCCACCATCTGTTAATCCAGTACCAGAGGTTCTGACTCCCTGTTCTGGCTTCCTCAGGTACCAGGCATGAACACCACGCACAGATATACATGGAGGTAACACACACACACATAAAGTGAAACTAAAATTTAAAACGTATAATCTGGCTATTTTGATGTTGGTGTCTGTAGGCTGTTGGGCTTATAAATCTGTCCTGACTTTTAGTGAAGAGCTGTGTCTTGATGTCTGTCAGTAGAGTCACAACTACTTGTTAACTGAATAAATGAACGAATGCATGGAATGAAGTAACTGACTTGGTCTGCATGGCTCACTTAAGCAGGGAGGAAGAAATGACTCAACCAGGTCTTTGGATTTCAAATTCCACGCCGATTCTTGTACACATGGTTGCCTCTATTGCAAAACTTACATTTGGTTTCAGTGTTTATTCCTGGGAAAAATAAACTAATTGAGACAGGAAACATAAGGCCCCTGTCACATTCTCAGGAGTTGGAACTCCCAGATTAGCATTTTCTTTTTCATGTTCCCAGTTTAAGCAGCAATTTCAGTGAGAAGGGAAAGTTTGACACCCCACACCATATTCATGGCAGCCATGGATGCTATAAGTCCACCACAAATTGGGTTATTTCCAACCAGCTCCCAAAGCGAGGAGTGTCATGAGTAGGCTTCAGGAGGGCAGAGCCTTGCGATCTCAATGTTAAGTCAACAGATTATAATCTTGACTTGAGCATGATGCTCAGTGTCTTATGTGGATTTTTCTGCCTCCGTCTGTCTGCCTGGCAGATGAAAGCTCTCCCTACTGACAGCTGTGGCACTGATGAATACTTTTTATATCTCTTTCCTCACAGGATGCGCACATATGAAAGATTAAACATATTTTTAGACTCCATTATTTATTAAGTATGCATTAAGGATTTATACTATCATATTAAGAATTTTTCAGATGGTAAAGAGAGATGTACTCATTATGTAAAATTTGGAATATTAAACTAAGTGAGAACACCATTAATAACCTCAGACAAATTTATAGATGAACTCTGGAATCATTTTAATCAAGCTCAGAAAGAAAAAATTTACTGAAATTTTATTTCATATTTCATGATTATATTTTCTAAAATTCATAGTTTGATTGGTGAAGAATGAACATGTTTGTAATATTTAGTTTCATGTCTATATACATATTATATATTCTACTTTTGAATTTTAATAATATATCTCACTACACATGTGAAGAAAATCATAGATGTGCAATTATACAGAATACATGTCAACTATATGAAGAAATTTCATAACTTTACTGAGGTGTATAAAAAGACTGAGTTCCTGAGTACCATTTATGTATAGAAGTGTACACTGAATAGTTGTTAATCATTCTGTACTCGGTGTTACTATGTCTTTAAACATGACATTTGTTGTCACCTCTACTTTCCCCTATTATATGATTAGTAGCAGACAACAACTAATATTTAACTATTGCACTATTGATGGCTCTCTTGGAGTTCTTGACTTTGCTCTCAGCATTGCATTGGAGAGAGGGCTCAGTAGATAAGGAGCTTGCATGCATACATGAGACCAAAGTTCAAATCCCCAGAGCACATTTACATGCCTCCTGCAAACACATCATTCAGGAGGCAGAGACAAAGGATTCCGAGAGCAAACTGAACAGCTAGATAAACCAGAATTGGTGAACTCTGGGCTCAGAAAGACTTCCTGACTCAATAGAGAGATATCAAGGAAGAAACTCAGTATCAATTTCCATCCTCCACATACATGTGTACACACACACACACACACTCGCACTCACACATACACACACATACCTACACACACACAGAAATAATAAATATTACTGAAACTGGCATCTTTATGATTGTCATATATATCTCTGATTACTTCCTTTAGATTAATAGGTTGTAATACCTGCATTTCCTAAGAAGTCTTGACACATTCCACCGCACTGTTTTGAGCTAACTACACAGTTACCATTTACCATAGTTGAGGCTTGGAATGTCCCCTAAGGGCTCATGTGTTAAAAGGCTTGATCCTCAGCAATGGTGCTAATGGGAAGTGCTATAACCAATGAGGGTGGCACCTTTAGATCTTACTTGAAGTGGACTCCGGGGTCCCTGAGTCTTCTTTCCCCTTGCTTTTGGGCCATGATGTCTTTGCTCCACTAGACTGTCTCACTCGCACATGCTGAACCCTAATGCTCCACCAAGCAGAGCTCGGTGTGTGTGTGTGTGTGTGTGTGTGTGTGTGTGTGTGTGTGTAGCAATGTTCAGCTAATCCTAAATTGCAGCTATTAAAACCATGAGCCAAAAACAAAATCCCCTATCTCTTTATAAACTCAGCACAGAAAGCTGACTATCAAACCATTGGTTACTGTTTGGCATTGCTCACTCCCAGGGAAACATGGCATCCAACTCCAATTTTAGCTCATATTTTTAAAAGTAATTAAACTGGGAAAACAGGTAAACAAGGGTCACTTGTGCTTCCACAAAATCCCCATCTTCAACTTCTGGAAGTGACTTGACTGCAGGTTCTTATTCAGGGAGAAAGTAAGTGACCTGCTGGAAAATGATCTAATGTCAGCTTCTAGGGAGGGGGTGATGGCTCTGTGTCAGTGCTGTCTGGATTCTGTAGTCTAACAAGCTCCACCACAGTCAATTTCAAGGCACTCATAGGTGTCGACTGAGCATCGAGCTGGCAAGAAATCGAGTCAGGAGACTCCTGCAAATCAACGCATCAGGCTCCAGTTCTCACTCTGGTTCTACTGTGAACTTGAACTTGGCCAGGATTGGACTCCTAGTTCTGCCACTTACTAGCTTTTGTGGTGTGGTGTGGAAATGCCTATCATGCACATGTTTTTTTCAAGTTCTTCAATTTTGAAGTTTAAACTAGATTATTGAAATATTCAGCACAGTTTCTAGGTGACAATATACTCTCATATGATACCAACATTGTTTACTTATTTGTATTTTTATGAATTGGTTTCCTATTCTTTGATATTTATATTTCAAAAAATGATTTTCTTGTTAATTTTAGTGTATTAACCATTAGAAACATTTCCAGCTTGCTTTATATGCATTTCTTCTAATTTTTGTATGCTTTCCAAGAGGTGGAAGCTATAAACATGTATTTAGAGGAGTTTATCATTTGTTTTGTGACATTCCCTAACTCTTTGAAAACAGCTTGAGTTTGTCCAGCTATTTAAGATGTATATATTTGTTGTTTGTTTGTGGTATACACTTGTGTGTATAAGTGCACCTACATATATACATAACTGTGTGTTTGTGTGCAGAGACCAGGGAAGGATACTGGCAGCCTTGCTAGATCATTTTGCCTTATTTTACCTTATTCCCTTAAGACAAGGTCTCCATTGAACCAGAAGGTCCACGTTTCCTGTTTAGACTTGAAGTCAGCAAGTGTCATGGAGTATCTATTCTCAGCACTGGGATTATAGGTGTGTACCACTGTACTAAGCTTTTACATGGGTACTGGGGATCAAACTCAGATCCTAGTGCTTGTGTAGCAAACACTTTACCAACTGAGCCATGCCCTGGACTCCCTGTGCAGACCTTCTTTAGGGAAATATTTTCCATACAGAGAAAAGCCATTGCCTTACAGATACCTAGGTCTTGGTGACCAGACAGGGCCATGTTGGAATTCCAGGTGCCTCCTGGGAAGACATAGGCCCTTTCTATGGGATTCCTACATGCAAAGTGCAAAGAATGTGTGTATTCTTCTTGTTAAAGGAAGTGCAATACATGAGCTAGGCAAGCACAAATACAAGCATAGCATGCTTTGGCTGAACAGTCGGTTTATGTCATGAGCGAATGAATAGCTAGTCCAGTTATTCATGTTAAGCTGTCATGGCTGATATAAAATACTGAGGAGGGAAGCCTACTTAGTACTAGCCACCCTGATCGTAAGGCAGGCATTAAGCAGTAAGCAACACAGACAGATTGGTGAGCAGGATGGGCAGAACAGCCTGGTCCTCTTTAGACACTTGCTTCTCAGCCTCAGAACAGCATCCTGGTCCTGGATTAGTATTTCCGTCACAGAGTGCATCCACCTGTGACAATGAAGAGATTCTGAGTGTGTACCTCTTTCTACACAACTTCGAAAGAACCAGCCAGACTCTGGCCACAATCTCTTGAATGCTGTCTTCATTTAGCTTCTCAATTGCCCTGTTGCAATTCTTCCTGTGGAAGAATTGTCTAGATGTGTTTCGTTTGTGACTGACTTCTTTAAGATTTTGTCTGTATTTTGCTTTCCAGCCTTGTGATATGCATGCACAGTTTTTTTTCTGGCATTTTTTCATCTTGCTCTAAGCTTTCTAGACTTCCTAGATCTGTGGATTCATGTTTCACATTAATTTGAGGGACATGCTGAGTTGTTATTGTTTAATTATTTCACTGTTTCTTTCTCTCATTTATCTACCACTGGGAACCCCACGGGGGCTATATTATCAGTGTCCCACGGCTCTTTGCTATTCTAACTTGTACTGTTTGTTTGTGCTTCTCATTACTTTCACTTTAGAAGTTTATGTTGACATGTCTTCAAGTTCATGGACTCATTCCCCAGCCATGTCCAGTTTACTAATGACTCCAGTGCAAGAGTCATCATTTCTTTTACCCCTCTTCCCTAGTATTTTCTTTTTACATCATTTTAACATTTCCATCTCTCTGCTTACCCCTTCCATGAGTTATTGTATGCTATCCATCAGTGCTCTGGATATGCTAACTATAGTTATAGTTTAAAGTTCTGCCCAGCTAATTCCAACATCTGTATCCTGTCAGAAGTTGAATAGAAGAATTTTCTTAAAAAGCTCCTTTTATGTCAGAATAGACACCAGATTCCTCTTGTTGTTTTGTTTTATGTCTGACAGGATCTGGTTTTGTACCCCAGGCTTATCTTGAACTCAGGACCCTTCCACCTGGGCCTCTCCAATATTGGGATTATAGGCATCCATGCAATGCTTGACTATGTTATTGATTGTTGATATATTCCTAATTATATATGTATACATTATAGGCTCCAGCCTTGCTTTATTTTTCCATAAAATTATAGAAGCAGTGTAAACTTTTTGTTTCTTATTTTTACATATCTTTTAATGAGAAACACAGCATCCACCTGGCTCTAAAATTAAAAAGTGCACAAGGCTTCCTTTAACCTTTGGTCACATTTTCACCTCCTTATAGACAAAACTTCCTATTAACCCCTTGTATACCCTGACTACTCATAAAACAAAATAATCCAAACAGGCAAATAAAGTCTTCCTTTTAAAAATAGAATATGATCATTAATTTCATCTTAATGTTTCAAAACATCCCCTCCCATTTCTTACTAAAGTTCTGTATTATCTGAATTGCAGATGTGCTCTTATGAGTCAAGCACCTTTCCTGTTAGGAGGTAGGAAGGCTATTTTCTTTCTCTATTAGAAACAGCAGATATAAATTAGTTAAATTAAGGAGTAGAATAGCTCCCTTGCACACTTAAGGCTCCTGCTATAGTCTTGTGATATGCTTGACTTAAGCTAACATTTTGCACGTGCTTACTTTGTTTTAGGCACTAACAGAGGATGGGAGAGGGACGTATAAAATCAGCATAGCCTTGCTTCCAAAGTATCTAAAAAGAGGTTTGCAGTTAAATTTCAGTATTTCTAAAGGTATTTTCTTGTTGCTGTTATCCTTAACTGCCTTTATAGAAATTTCAGGAGGCTTTACCATAGTTTTATAAGTTTGGTTTTAGTATTTGTGGTAGTTTGAATATAACTGGCCCTGGGAAGCTCTTAGGGAATGACACTATTAGGAGGCGTGGTTTTGTTAGAGTAGGTGGGGCCTTGTTGGAGGAAGTGTGGAATTGTGGGGGTGGGCTTTGAGTTTTTAGATGCTCAAGCTACACCTTGTTCAGTTCACTTCCTGTTGCCTTCAGATCAAGGTGAAGAATTCTCAGCTACTTCTCCAGCACCATGTCTGCCTGCAGCCTGCTATGTCCCACCATGATGATAATTAACTAAACCTCTGAACTGTAAGACAGCCCAATTAATTGTTTTCTATCAGAAGACTTGCTATGATTATTGTATCTCTTTACAGCCATAGAAACCCTAAGACATTATTTAATCAAAATTCACGAGACAAATTTTTATTGAATAAATACATTTAGCTATAACTTATCAATATATAAAAAGAAAAATGTTGTTAGATTTTAATAAGTGAAACTTATTCAAATTTGTAATGAAATTAACTTGCGTAAAACTGAGGCTGAGGCTGAGGCAGCATCTATCTCAGAAAAGTGAGTATATATGTGTATGTGTAGACATGGGTACCTGCACATGATCCTCTTTTAATGAAAAATATATAAATATGTTAAAAAGACTATATGGCTACTTCCAGAAGAGTGATTCTCAACCTGTGGTTCATGACCCCTTTGGAGGAGGCTGAATGACCTTTTCAAAGGAGTCATTCAAAGTAAATACTGCATTCCATTTCATAACAGTAGCAAAGTTATAATTATGAAGTACAACAAAATAATTTCATGGTTGGGTGTCACCACAATATGAAGAACTGTACTAAAAGATCACAGCATTAGGAAGGTAGAAAAACCAGTTTTAGACACGATGCATATTCCATATAAATTACACATCTACATGAAAGATTAATGAAAATCATATTAAGTACTAAAAATTACATATAACACATAAACTAGGTTATGCATATTTACATATGTGTAGAAAGCCAGAAACAGAAATTACCGTATAAACTAGTTCTTTTGGTCCTATTCTAAGGTTACTCACAGAAATGTTAAATTTAGACATTTGTGGAGAATCATATTTCTCTAGGCTGTGAATTCCTTGAAAACAGAACCTACTTTTCTTGTGCTGTCTTCGCATTGACCAAATGACTCACATATTTTGAAAAACTGAACTCAATTTCTCCACTTCTTACATGGAAGAAATTCATCCCTCTGTCGGGGAATGTTTTCTGGGTTTTTTTCCCCAAGGGTTGTTTTATTCTTTTATTTTGACTTCATATTCTACTAAAAGGTATGTTGTTGATGGTCCAGAGGGAAGAGTTTGAAGGGGAATATTTCAGAGCAGCATTTGTCTTGTGCACACAAAGATGCAGCTTTATGAGTTAGGAATTATGCCCAAGAGTCCAAAAATAATATTTTTATTGTTACTTTGTGCTAGATCTTTTTGTCACAAAGGATTCTAAGGCATAAAGAGATCATCTCTCTATGGTCTGCTGGTAGTAGCTCACTACAGTGGGGGTGTCATAAACACAACTTAAAAGTTCCAGATGTATTTATTTGACATGAGAGATTTATACTGTTTGTGGCTATATAGTTAGACAATTATTTAATGAGTTTAATTGGTATAAATGATCAATGTGACTTATTTAATCCTATTAGAATCTTTAATTCTATTTTTCAATTTATTATTTCAAAATACTTAATACTGTTACTGTTATTCAGAATCCCCGAATATGTCTTATATATTTTTGAAATAATGTGCATCGTATTACCTCTATGCATGCAAGTAAGCTTTAGAACCAATTCAATATTTCAATTAAAATGTAATTAGGAAAATAAATTGATATAAAATGAGATATTTATATTGGTATGTAAATGAACCATATGTTTTTCTACCCATGAACAAGTCACATATGTGTTTGTGTCAATAAATGTGTTAGTTTTCTCAAGTATATTGATTTTTATAAACATTTTTGAAGAAATATTACAAAAGATATGATAGATAATAGCATTGACCATTTTATAAATTTTAGTTTTAAAATATATTATTTATCAGTTTAAGCATTCACAAAATGTGCAATTTAGCAATGGTAAATATATTCAATTGTTCTGGAATCAATTTCTAGAGCTTTCTCATCTTTTGGAAGTCATAGTCATTGAAGAAAACTCCCCATTCACCCTCCTCCAAACCCTGAAAACCAACACTGAACTTCCTTTTTCTATGAATTTGTCTACTCTAGATAATTTGAAGTCATATATGCATGGTTCATAGTTTTGTAACTGGATTATTTCACGTAAAATAATGTGAAGATTTTTGGGAATGTTCCAAAATTTCTTTTCTCTACATTTCTGAATAATATCCCAGTGCATGTTTCAGAAGTTTCCACATGTCACTGTTCTAGTTATCTACCTGTCAGTGGCAACTGAGTTGTTATAAGCAACACTGCTATAAACAGAGATATGTACATTTCTCTTTGAGACCCTGTTTTCACACCTTTGGGTATGTATACAGAAGTGGAATTGCTGGGAAATTCTGTTCATAACTCAACCAGCATAGCAATTACGCTATTTCACAATCACATTAGCAATACCTAGGTTCCATTTTCTCTACTTTCTAATCAATATGTTATATCCTGTTTTATTTTTTTTTGTTTTCCATATAACAATTGAGTCAATATGGCATTTTCCTGTTAGAGATGTTGAGCATCTTTTAAAAAACATTAACCATGTATGTGTCACTTTTGGAGAAATGTCTACTCATGTGCTTTGTCCATCTTTTATCAGGTTATTTATCTGTATATTGTTGTCACTTCCAAGGGTCCCCGAAGGACTCCTTCAGAGCTCATTCCTTACATGAATTTTGTTCTCATTTACATCCCCTTCCCTTTTTCTGGGCTGTCTCTTAACATTTGTGAGAATTTCTCCCTTCCCTCCATCTAACCATAAATCCTCTTTAAAGCAATATTTCTGTCCAATAGTCTATTTGGCACACTTGGAATTTTCCTGTGCTTTCTTTTTGCCTCTGTAATTGTTCTATATAATTTTGCTATCTTCCCAGGGTGATAAAGTCTTTTAGGAGTTACACTCTTGTGTTTTCAAAATTGCATATAATATTCAGGTAAAAGCTACAATACTTATTTTTAGAAGCGTAGCATAGTTTTACTGGCCTTTAAATTTAAATATCCAGAATCAATTCATCACACAAACTATCCCAAATCACAGGCAGTCATTTAAAAGATGACTCCTACTAATGAGGAGAGCCACTGGCTCTCCTACAATGAATTCCGGACTGAGTTCTTTACATTCTCTGTATCTGTCTTTTAAAGAATTACTTGGATTGAATGCCCAACAAATCCAAAATCTTTCAGAACACACACACACACACACACAGACTGAGAGAGAGAGAGAGAGAGAGAGAGAGAGAGAGAGAGAGAGAGAGAGAGAATCAAGCCCAACCAAGGAGGAGATTCTCACCCTGCCACTGAGATGAAGCAGCTTCACAGGAAACTCCCCAAACAGCAAGCTGTCCATTAGGTAAAATTACGATGCTGGGAAGTTTCCTATCCAGGAAGGAATTTATTTTCCAAATCAGGTCACAGATTGTCCTCTAAGCATTGTGTATTATTCATTCAAGCCTTTTCATAAGATTAAGACTTCAATGCAGTCTTTATGAGGGAGGTTACATTTATGATAACCTCACAAATGTGCTGACTGCTTCTTCACAGCTCTATGAGTTTTCTGTTGCTTCCTTCAGCCTCAATTTCCAGCTGCACTTTCTCCCAAACCTTCTCCATTTTTCACAGATACCAAAGTCTCCTAGCGGGACAAAGGGACCACTAGACCATTCACCCCTTCATTGTAATCCAGTCATGTAATTAACAGATAATTTTTATAAAATATGTTCCCAAAGGGCACAAAGTTTTGAATAAGCATAAGTCAAACACAATGCTAGAATTTCCAGGAAAAATATAAAATCTTGCACATTCCAGTAAAACAACAAAACCATGGGGTTAGAGAGAAGTGAAGCCATTTTTTAAAACTGTTTTTGTTTGTCTGGTTTTTCCTCAGACTACATTTGACCCAAGAAGTCTTTGGTTCTGAAAGACCAAATTGCAATGTCTGGTCAGAAACTGAGTCCTTCAGAGACATGGGCTATAAAAAGTCCAATCATTTACAATGGGAAAGAATTTAGTAATTCAGTTCCTGTCGCACAAGAGCACTCAGCTCTACCTGGATTTTTCTTTTAGGCCATCAAACAGCTCCCAAATCATGATGCGGAGACTTATTCATTATGAATGCTTGGCCTTAGCTTAGGCTCATTTCTTGCTAGGAAGTTTATCTAGGAAGAAATGAGAGAAAAGGAGAAGCGCAGATGGTGGGTCATGGTTGGGGCATATGAGGCAATGGTGGCCTCCCTAGAACCTGTGTTAGAACCCGATCCTGAATGTGATGATGTTAGGAGGTGGGATCTTTGGAACGTCATTAAGTGAGAAGGGAGGAGCCCTTATGAGTGGGAACAATGTCCAGAGACCTCTTGCCCTCTTTCTCCAAGTTGACGGAGGGAGAAGACGGCTATCCATGAACCCATAAATAAACCCTTAGTAGACACTGAATCTGGTGCCTTTCTCCTGGACCTCCAAACTTCAGAACTATGAAAACCAAAGAGATACCAAGACTGGAAGAAACTATCCTGAGTGAGGTAACCCAGTCACAAAAAGACAAACATGGTATATACTCATTCACATATAGATTTTAGACATGGATCAGGATAGTGCCAATCTGCACTTCCACTGACAGAGAGTCTGGGAAACAGGAAAGAACCTAAGAGATATGCATGGTACCCAAGAGAAGAGGAATGAGGCAAGATCCTCTGAACAGATGGGGAACACTGCAAGGGGTGGGGTGGAGTGGGAGCTGAGAAGAAGAGAGGGAGAGAAGAGGAAGAGAGAGTAGGTCATGGGGGAAACAGGAAGGTTGAGTGGGGGAGTAGAATAGGGGGAAGAGGGAATCATAGGTTAGAAGACAGACCAGGCACCAGTGTGACCTCTAGTGATGTAAAGGGATGACACCAATTGGCAAGCTAAGCAATAGTGGAGAGACCACCTCGAATGCCCATTCCTGATAATAAACTTGATGTCTATAACCACCCGGGAGCCTTCATCCAGTGACTGATGGAAGCAGAGGCAAACACCCACAGTTAAACACTGAGCTGAACCCAAGGAACCCAGTGATAGAGAGAGAGGAGCGATGAGCAAATTGGCAAAGAATGGGCTGGCAAAAGCAGCAGAGACAGCTGATCTGAACAGGGGAGAGCTCTTGGACCCCAGACCAACAGCTGTGAGGCCAGCATGGGACTGATCCAGACCCTCTGAATGTGAGAGTCAGTGAGGAGGCCTGGGCAACCTATGGGGTCCTGAGCAGTGGATCAGTGTTTATCCCTGGAATACAAGCAGACATCGTGTGTCCATAGCACAAAGAGGGATGCTCTCTCAGCCTGGACTCTTAGGGGAGTGCCTGGACCCTACCCTGAGTGAAATGACAGACTCTAGATATCCCCTATGTGGAAGGAATTGGCAATAGGGTAGGAGACTGGGGGGGGATGGTGGGGGTGCGGGAACAGGGGAGGGAGAGGGAACTGAGATTGACATGTAAAACAAGCTATTTAAAATTAAAAAGATACCATTTAACCCACCGAGACTACGACATTGTTGTTACACTGATAATTACACAGAAATGTTTATCAAGAAACGATTGTATTAGATAAAGGGAAGTGAGATAGATAGGATATATTGGGCAGATCCATGGAAAGACCCCAAATTTGGGTTGATTTTGGACTGAAGACCTTATTTTGCTACTATAAGCCTTGGTGCAAAATAAAAAAAGGAATGATTCTTCTCCGGGCAGAAGCATCTCCATAGTTTTGGCGCAGAGGTGTCTCTGGTAATTGGTAGTTTCCCAAGCTCCAGTGGATGTCCCATGCTCATGGATATATGAGCAGCACTAACTGGACTTGGTTGCTTATCAAAACAAACCTAACAAAACCCAAAACCAAAAAGACATGAAGTTGGAATTGGGAGGGAGTCATGATTAGGGGATAAAGACTCGGTTAGAAGAGAAATGAAGACAGATATAATCATACCTTGTTATACATATATATATATATGTATTTATGTATATGTATATATGTGTGTGTATGTATATGTATTTGTATATATGTGTGTGTTTGTGTACATATATATTTATATTTATGTATATTAAAGAAAAAGGGATCTGTGACTTCTGGGGAGGTAGCATTGAATAAGGGTGCTCACTACACAAAGTTGAGAGCCTGAGTTTGATTCCTGAAACCCATGGTGGAAGCAGAGGACTGATTCCTGAACAATGACCTCTAACTTCCACATGAGCACCATGGTACATGTACACCTACATTCACACACGTGAAAACCTGCATTCACACATATGCACATTTGCATTCACACACAAGCACACCTGCATTCACACACATGTACATGCGTATATGCACGTGTGCCCATAAATAAATTTGTTGATTTAAATAAATGAAATAAAACAATTTAGTGAAAGTTCCCCTTTGCCTTTGCTGGCTGAAGCTCAAAGATGAAGATTCTTTTTTGAGCAGTGTGCTTAAGCACATGGTTCTGGATTTCTACGTAAGAGAATTGTTTTCCCCAAATTCAAGAGAAAGAGGTGCAGTTCCCCAGGTACTGTAGAAAAAGGAGCCACGTGTTATGTTGTAGGTGGTGAGTTTCCTCTACTCACACTCATTCATTGTGCCCTGGGAAAGCATGGGGTGTGAAAGAATTCAATGCAACAATGCTTTTTGTATAGACATAGTGGAATGTTTATTTTTGAAAGGTCAGCTTGGAAGGGTGTCATTGAATTGTCGAGCAGTACATATGAAAATGAGTTAGAGTCATGACCTCCTGCATGGGGTCTCAGTATTGGACATGTTTGATTGACCAGCACAGTTAGAAGAAGAAGCCCTCTAGCTAATAATATGCCACTGTTCAGAGCCTAAATAATGATCTATCTTTCCTATTTTGGAATTAATGTTCAGCAGAGGAAAAATATAAAGGTCCTGCCAGAGAAGGTGACCCCAGATCCTAGCCATAGTCCTTATTGAGATTGTTGTGTTGAGTGAGTAACCTGGCCTTTTTAAACTCTCATTTGTTTACCTGGAATGCAGAGTGCACACAGGATAAATCCTGTGTTAGAACTCTTGCTGCTGCTACAGAAGATGTGCAGAGACTTCATGGACTTTCCTGTCACATGTACATGAGACCCTGGGCAAAAAAGGGAAATACTGTTTTCTAAGATGTTGGATGTTAGACAATGATGAACTAGTGATCCCTAGTATATGGGGAGAAAACTACATGAGACCTGTAGCTTCTCTGGATGATTATCATAGAGCTACTGGTCATGGAGCAGCCAGGTAGCCCCAGAGAACCAGGTATGTACCAGCAGAGTCCCAAATAGAAGAGACAGAAATAAGGGTCAGGGTGACTATGGCAGCTGAGGTTCACAAGACCAGGTATGTGCCAGCAGACTCCCTAATAGAAGAGACATAAACAAGGGTCAGGGTGACTATGGCAGCTGATGATTACAAGACAGCACTGAGATGTATCTTACAGAAAGATAGTTTCTTGTAGGATAGCAACACAACTTGTTGACTTCACTGTACACAAGCAAAGAAAAGGAGTGAGGTGGGGAAAGAACCAGAAGATGGATTGAAGGTAACAGTATGGAGCATCTTACAAGGTCTGAAGAGCCTGTTTCTATCTGAGGGCAGAGGACTAAGTCACCTACAATAGGCTTGTGTGCCCAGAAGAGCCTTACCTCAGCAGGAAGGAAAACTAGCCCTGAGTTCTTCATGGCTTTGACTATCATTAACAAATCCTAAAAGGAAATTGTGGAAGGAATTCTTTCTCAATTACTGTCTCTCAGAACGGACATGAGAATATTTATAGAAATATAAAATACCCATAGTCTAGAAAAGGTAAAATTCACAATCACTGGCATTAAAAAAGTACAAAGTATAAAAAATGCTAACAAAATACCTTTACCTATTCCAGTCTCTTGGTTTTCCTTTGGAAGGTGGAGGGCTATGCACCTCAAATTACCATCTACAGTAATGCAAGAAGAGCAATCTATCAAAGCTTACCCTTAACCCACATAGATTTGAGAATTTAAAGACAGAGTATGAAAACAGTTGTTGAAACTGTGCTGTGTATGTTTAAAAATTAAGTGGAGGTGAATGTGTGTGTGTTTTGGTGTTTGTTTAGACAGGGAGAGAAGAGGAGGAAGGGAAGAAGGGTAGAAAGGAGTAGAGAGAGAATTAGATTCACTAAATGATCACAGCAAGTTTGAAGACATAGTAATGTAAAACATCCAAAATTAAGCACACAAATACACACTCACACACATACAGGCACATAGGCTTACACACAGACATACACATACACACACACACACACAGGAGCTCACACAAATACACACACACATACACACAGACATACAAGCATAGACACATACAGACATATACACAAATACAGTCATACACACTCACAGGAGCTCACACCCATCACCGAAAAAAAAACATCAATTAGCTTTGAGTTATGAAGACAACTTCAAGCAGCCTGAGGGTGTTCTAACTTCAGGAAAGGTTTCTTTACCCTTGTCTATATATGAACACAGGCACAGGGATCTTAAGTTGTCCATTTGACCACAATAACAATCTGATTTAGTTCACCTACAATCCCTCTGAAATCTTCTGCAGTTTTACTTAGAATATCTTCATAGCAATCCAATTCTATGGTTTTCGTGGCTGTTAGAAATAAACTGCTTTAGCACAGATGCAATACCCTGTGCATTTTCACACTCACAATCATACTCCAGCACACCCAGGTCTTTCCTGAGGGTGTGCAAATACCCCTGACCTCCTTGCAGCTTTCACTGTAACAAAGCTGAAGTTGCTTTGACCATTTCCTCTCCTGTTTATGTAACTCAGACTTTCAAAAGATTTTAAAGAATGGCTCAGCCACACCTAGGAAAAATATGCATTTCTTTTCAGGACTTGGCTGAAGGCCAATGCTCTTTAAATATCCTCTTAAATATGTCTGTGCTTTCAAGTGTGAATTGTGTTAGCAATTGAAGACAATTTTTATTGACACTGACATTTCTGTTTCAAAGAGAGAAAGAAGGAAAGAAAGAAAGAAAGAAAGAAAGAAAGAAAGGAAGGAAGGAAGAAAGAAAGAAAGAAAGAAAGAAGAAAATCAAGCAAGCAAGAACTATAAAAGATAGGTGGACAGATAAAGAAAGAAAGAGAGAGATAAATAAAATTATAGAGATAGAAAGAAAGGAAGGAAGGAAAGAAGGAAAGAAGGAATTTTCCTTGGCTCTTGTTGCCCATATTTGCTGCCTGTAGTCTCCCTCCCTGCCTCGCTGCCTCCCTGCCTCTTGGCCTCCCTCCCTGTCTCCCTGTCTCCCTGTCTCCCTGCCTCCCTGCCTCCCTCTGTACTTTTATTTTTTACATGTTTTAGAGGACAGTAATTGAATAAAGATTTCCTACATGCCAATAACAGTTCCTAAAAACAATTCACTCAAACTCTTAGGCTTGGATCCCCAGAAGCTGACCCCATGTGAAATTTTGTGTGCAAGTGATTTGTTGATGACATGCAAGAAATTTAGGCAGCAGAAGAGGGCAGGAGGAGTCAAGCAACAATGTAATTCCAAACAGGGTCCTGAGGAGCCCAACTCCCACTTGACCCTCTGGATTCCACAGTGTACAGGAATTTGAACACAGGTTCACACTCACACTTCTCCTCACTTGCTGATGGTTGGTTGAGAGTTTGAAAGCCCCAGATGCTTCCAATGATAACATTCCAGATCAATACAAGTAAAACCACACATACCAGGGGAGGGGCGTACTAAAACCAAGAGCATCTCAGGGCATCTGGCCAGAGTACTGGCTATGTCTCTGGAACTTGTGAATTCATCAAGTACTCTTTGGAGCACCTGGCACAGTTTTCAGTGCTGGCAACAAAGTCAAGATTCGAGTGGATTCCCCACTCACTACCCATTATAGTTACAGTTACAATGAAATTAAGAGAGAAAGCCTGGCTTTTCAGCCAATAATCACACCAATGAACAGAACATTACAAACCATAAAACACTACCAAAAAAGTTGTCAAGCACTTTTATTAGAGGCACTGGATTCAATCTTTGCGTCATGGAATGATTTTCTAAGGTAGAGAACCCACATGTACCAATTTGTTTATCTTTCTATATGATGAAACTCACATTGTGCTTTCTATTTTGTTTTACTGGATAAAAACCTTTTGCATACTAATAGCCATTCCATCAAAATTTCCAAAATCAAGATGAACCTCTATCTATGGAAAGCCTTCAAATACTACATAGGTGAAAGGAGACATCATGGTCATATTTGCACAGAAATAAGGAGTGTTCCACAGTTTAGCCCAAAGCTTCAGATAGGCAACATAGTAAAACACAAATAGCCCAAGTAAGAAGTCATGTACAGATACACATAACAAGATAGTTTATTTTCAGATGAACTTGTTTTTTCACCAGAAGGACTTTCTGCAGGTTCAAGGGGGTCAATTCTAGGTGCTCTGCCCACTACCACCATGCCTTCGCCACCGTGATGGACTGTGTTCCTCAAACTGTGAGCCAAGGTAAGTCCTTCCTTAAGTTGCTTCCATGAAGTGACTTATCACATTAGTGAGAAAATTAATGAATACATTTTCATCCCCTACCACTCCCATCTGCTTTTATTCACTATAGTGCAATTAGATAGATATTTTCTGGCTGTCACAGTGAGAAAGAAAGAACATGTATGACCTGACTTTCGTGTCTGGATTATTTCAGTCAACCTAATGTGCTGTATCTCTACTTTGATAAAAATGGCAGGATTTTACTTGTTTTATGGCTGAGTAATATTCCATTATGTTTGTGTGTTTTATATATAAATGTATATATATTTCATAAATATATACCACACATAAATAATACATACATGTGAATTATATATTTATATATAATAACATACACATATATACACTATACTTAAATTTTCTTTTGTATGCTAATTAGTTTCCTTTGAATATACAAACAGAAGTTAGATAGCTAGATCACAGAGTAGATCTATTTTTAATTTTTGAGGAATCTCTACTGTTTTCCGCAGTGGCTTTATATTCACATTCCCATCAACTGTGTATAAAAAGTCCCTTCCCTCCATTTTGCCAACATTAGTGACATGTGGGGTTTTGTTCATGTACATCTCATTGGGATTTGATGGTATCCCTTGTCTTTTTTTGCTCTACTTGTCTCTGGTGACCAATGATACGGACTTGACTTCTGCACTGAATATTTGTGTTAGCAACTTACCTCTTCTTTTCAGGGCACAGAGTAAATCTTGTTCCTCTGGGTGGTTTTCATTGAGATTTCCCATTTCCCTTCACCCTTTGGTGATTCATTCATATCCCTGTAACCCACATTTCGTTGTTGATTATCTTTTTGGTTTTTAAATGATTTTATTAACAGTAGTTGTTTTATTTTTTCCAACAACTTCACAATACTGCTATGTACTTGAGTGAATTTCATTCATGTTCATTCTTAGAAAATCCCTCACAGCAGATCAAATGGCACCAGTCCAGGTCTAATTCAAGAAAAGTAAGTTGGGTGAAGACAATGCAGTCTGGGCGTCCTGGTCTTTGACTCTTTGAGTCCTCTATTTATAAAGTGTTGTCATGTTTCCCACTTACTTCCCTCATAGTCAAAGGATTGCGTGCTTTCCTCTGCAGTGATGGGGGGGCTCAAGGCACATAGTAAATTCCCATTGATTTTAAAGTCGCTGGACTATTTCAGAGCCTCCAGTATACTCTACATTACTGACTTTATTGCAAATGTGTCCTCCTTCCTAACTCAAAGAGAGGCACTTTCAGTCTTACACTGGGTACACAATGTTCTGTGTACAGTGAAAGAAACTGTACAACCGCAAATACATGTGTGCTCCCATCCTTCCTCAGGATGGAAGTGACAAAGTCCGTGAACTGATGCACTCAACACTAGGTAAGTGTTTTGCTTATTATGAAATGTTCCCCTTGACTAAGAGAGAATTAAGTTTCAAGAATCCTTGAGTCCTTGAATGTTGTTTCCTTTTCTAAGCATTGTTTCAGCTCATAGCTGCCTGGGTAAATTTTTGCTAGCCCCCAAAGGAAAATTATTTTAATATTTTCACCACGGCATTTGTCTTTATCTCTGCAGTGGAAACAGAAATGTTCAAAGGACATTGACAGATCAAGTCTGGCACGAGGAGGTGAGTTTTCTTATATAAAAAACACCAAGACTGAAAAAGAAAACAGTAAGGATGATGTGATCCGACGCTGAGTTCCAGAGCACTACTGCATGCTTTGGGACAGGGGCAATAAGCAAAAACTAATGAAAGAATCAGAAAAAGAAAAGAGAGTATCATGCAGCAAACAATGCAATGTGTCCTGAGGAGGGGATAGGCTTGATTTTTCACAGCTTGAGCTGGTCCAGAATGAAACGATGAAGGTTTATACACTATGAGCCCAAGCAGACTCCTCTCTGCTCAGATCCCTCATCTCCAAACTCGACATTCTTGACCCCTAGAGGTCTTTGCCCTGGTGAAGTAGCCACATGCATATCTTTGGTGGTTTCTCTACAACAATAAAGTGATCAGTATTGGAGCTATTCCAATCAGAGCTGTAGAAACACATATTTTTATATAAAACACCATCACAGTGGAGGGAAAGGCAACAGCTTTTAAGCCTGATGCTTGTCTCAAACTCCTGAGCATTCCGTTTAATGCGTTTGCAAAATGAACATAGCTCTTGGCCTTAAAATAGTTTAGAGGGAGGGGTCAGCTTTAAAGAATGCTCTGGAAGGCTTCACATACTTAATGAATCTGTTGCCTGAACCCTGATACATTTGGCAAATGTTTTTCCCCTGAGCCTCAGAGAAGAGCAAAGTGCCCATCAGCTAGCAGGATTTGGGCCGGACTGGGCACAGACATCACCCATGGCTGTTGCCCCTCTTCTTACTGGGACTCACCTTTTGGCTGTTTGCCTTCTGAGGACACTAGTCAGATTCTAACAGGATAATATTCTCCACTAGTTTAACTCAGCAGTCAACTGGCAGAAACCATCTGGGACCATTAGCAAAAAAAAAAAAAAGTATCATTACCTTTTGATTAATGTGAAAATGGAAAATGGGAGTCAATGACGGATCACAGACTTTGCAAGCCAGAAAATAAGAAATCCCTCCTCACACTCAGAAAGAAACAGAAAATGATAACATGTTGTAGAAAGGATTCTTTGGAGAAAAAAAACTAGACTCAGCAGTGATGTTTCTGATCAATATTAAACATGTGTGTCAGAGAAAAAGAAGAAAGGAAACAAAACAAAACATCAAACTAACTAAAAGTCTATCACAATATCCAGTACCTTGGAAGAAATAAAACTGTCCATCGTACCACAGATCAGATAAAGCATGGTGAGTGGGACTGGAGAGATGGCTCACAGTTCCAGAGTACTGAATACTCTTCCAAAGGATCTGGGTTTGGTTCCCAGTACCCACACGACAAGTCATAGCCATCTGTAACTCCAGTTCCAAAGGATCCAATGTCCTCTTCTGTTCTCCACGGGCACTACATGGACCCTGGGCACAGAGACACGCAAGCAAAACACCCCACAGATAAAAAATAAAACAGTCAAAAATATATTGACTACTAAGATTGAGTAGGAGGAGGGTAAAATAAAAAGCAGTTTTCTGGTGTTCTTATCATGAAAAGGGAAAATTACATGGCCATGGAAGATATGTTCTCACTGGTCTGCAAGGGATGCTAGAAAAGAGCCTCAGTGGGAAATGGAAGGAAATAAAGGACTCAAGTTAATGGGACTCCGTCACTAAAGGCAAAGGCCACTGTGTCCTTTTCACTTTCCATCTGTCTTTATGTATTTCTTTCTTATAACATAAAAGTGTACCTAGTCTAGGGAATGTATGACTTAATGTACAAGCTTGGCTTTTGTAGCTAAGATCCACAGGGAACAGTGACTTGACATGCTAGAATGGGCCTTCTGTTTCATGGAGCAGTTGGAACATGATGTCTGGGACATAGACCTCTAAGATTTTGCTGTCTAATCATCACCCTTCATTCGTGGTCTAATAGAACTGTTCTGGTTCCTGCTAGCCTGGTATCTTTTCTGCTAGGAAAAGGGCCTGTCTCCTTTCTTTAAGATTGTGTTTCATCTTTTTTTCTTTTAACTTTTTTATACAATTTTTTAATTTAAATTAGAAACAACCTTGTTTTACCTGTCAATCCCAGTTCCCTCTACCTCCCCTCCTCCCCTGCTCCCTACCAACCACCTATCTCATCCCCTTTCTGCTCCACAGGAAGGGGGAGGCTTTCCATGGGGGATCTTTAAAGTCTGTCACATCTTTTGGAGCAGAGCCAAGACCCTACCCGTGTGTCTAGGCTGAGAGAGTATCCCTCTATGTGGAATAGGCTTCCAAAGTCTATTCATACAGTAGGGGTAAATACTGATCCACTACCAGAGGCCCCACACACTGCCCAGTCCTCCTAACAGACACCCACATTCAGGGGGTCTGGTTGGTCCTTTACTGGTTTCCCAGATATCAGTCTGGGGTCCATGAGCTCCCCCTTGTTCAGGTCAGCTGATTCTGTGGTTTTCCCCAGCCTGGTCTTGACACCTTTGTTCATCACTTCTACCTCTCTGCAAGTGGATTCCAGGAATTCAACTCAGTGTTTAGCTGTGGGTGTCTGTTTCTGCTTCCATCAGTTACTGGATGAAAGCTCTAGGATGGCATATAAAGTAGTCGTCAATCTCATTATAGGGGAAGGGCATTTAAAGTAGCCTCTTCACTACTGCTTAGATTCTTAGTTGATGTCATCCTTGTAGACCTCTGGACATTTCCCTAGCTTTCTCTTTAAACCTATAATGACTCCCTCTATTGTGGTATCTCTTTTCTTGCTCTTCTGTATTTTTTCCTGACTCAATCTTTTTTTCCACTGAGTAGTACTCCATTTTGTAAATGTACCACATTTTCTCTATCCACTCTTCAGCTGAGGGGCATCTAGGTTGCTTCCAGGTTCTGGCTATTACAAATAATGCTGCTATGAACACAGTTGAACATATGTCCTTGTTGTATGAGTCCTTGGGTATATGCCTAAGAGTGGAACTGCTGGGTCTTGAGGTAGATTGATTCCCATTTTCCTGATGAACCACCATACTCATTTCCAAAGTGGCTGTAGGAGTTTGCACTCCCACCAGCAGTGGAGAAGTGTTTTCCTTTCTCCACATCCTCTCCAGCATAAACTGACTGTTTTTGATTTCAGCCATTCTGACAGGAGTAAAATGGTACCTCAGAGTTGTTTTGATTTACATTTCTTTGATGGCTAAGAATGTTGAGCACTTTCTTAAGTGTTTTTCAGCCTTTTCAGATTCCTCTATTGAGAATTCTCTATTTAGTTCTGTACCCCACTTTTTAATTGGGACACTTGGTGTTTTGGAGACTTGCTTCATGAGTTCTTTTAAATTTTGGAGATCAGCCCTCTGTCAGATGTTGGGTTAATGAATATCTTTTCCCATTCTGTGGGCTGCTGTTTTGTTTTGTTGATGGTGTCCTTTGCCTTACAGAAGTTTCTCAGTTTCAGGAGGTCCCATTTATTAATTGTTGAGCTCAGTGTCTGTGCTACTGGTTTTATGTTCAGGAAGCAGTCTCCTGTACCAATTTGTTCAAGGGTACCTCCCAGTTTCTCTTCCAAGTGGTTCAGTGTGGCTGGATGTATGATGAGGTCTTTGATCCATTTGGACTTAAGTTTTGTGCATGGCAATAAGTATGTATCTATCTGCAGTCTTTTATATGCTTGCATCCAGTTATGCCAGTACCACCACCACCACCACCAAATCCAAAACAAACAAGAATTAAGAATAAATGGTCCTTAATTTCCCTCAGCACTAATGGTTGGGTTTCATCTTATCCAACACTTCCATGCATGCTTAATTGATTGAAACTTGATCACATCGCCACATTAAGCTGAAAAGGAACCTGGGAAATGGAGTCTTTTAACTTCAAATTCTATGACAATGTTTAAATTAGTGGGTACATTCTTCTTTTTAATGCCCCATTTTTGTGTGGGTTTTGAATATGTTTCCTGGATTTCAGGGCTTTTGTTGTTTTAGGGATAAAACTTTTCCAGCATGACTTGGCATCCATTGCTAATATTTCAGCAACTTTCCACTTTCTTCTTATCACCAGGTGGTAGCCCTCATCAGATAACTAGCTTAGCCTTCTCAATTCCTCTCTGTTGAACATCCTTGATGTTAAAGCAAAATTAATCTCTCTGTCTCTCTCTCTCTCCTGTCCCTCTCTCTGTCTCTTTCTGCTTGTTACAATACCTGACAAGACACTCAAGTCTCACTGTACAATGCTCTTTAGAGACTAAACTAATGGATTTGCTAAGTGACTTGGTGCATGTTTGCTTATGGCAGATGAGAAGAATGTGATGACTTGAAGGGAAAGCTAGAGAAGTCTTTGTAAAGATAGAAAGGATCACAGAGAAAACAAATCACTGAAAAGGGCCCAGCCTCCTTGAACTGTGATATTCCAAGTGCAGAAAGAAGCAAAACAGTAAATTGAGGTTTACCCCTGAGCATTCTCCAGTCTCACAGGTGTGCTACCTCTATGTTGAACCTCAAAGCTAGAAGAGGTAGAATTTGTGTAGTTTCAGTAATTATGCTAAACCTATCGATGCTAATTAAGAAGACGAATGCTTAAAGTTTAAAAAGTTAAAAAAATTTGTTGAAAACATAGCAAACAAAGTCAAGGTTAAGTGGACATTGTAATTAAAAATGTTTTGTTTATCAAGTTTTGATAAATAGTGATTTTAGAGAGAGTCCCACCTCTACTTAGACTTCTTGAGAACTCAGTATGTCATTCCTATGGATTTATAATTTAGCTAATACTTTGACTCATATTTGGGATTTTAAATTTCATATAAGAATTGTCAACTTTTGCTACCTTGATTATCATTTTTGAGATATAGCCTTTTCTAATCTAATAGATTAAAAGATTTGGGGCTGGCCAGATGGCTCATCAGGTGAAGGTACTTGCTGTGCAGTCTAACAACCCGAGTTCAGTCCCTAAAACCTATGTAAAGACAGAAGGAGAGGATCAACACAATGCCCTTTAACCTCCATATTCACCCTGAAGTACTTGTTCCCCCTCATACACATTACACAAAGTAATAACAATAAATAAACACCTTTTGAAATAAAAGTTAAGTTTCTATATACTAGTTCAATTTGTACACAGGACAACTGATTATCTGTTTCCCCATTGAAAGACAGTTAAAGGTTTTCCACACTTGTGCTATTCAACACATGACTGTGGTGAACACCACAGTGTATTTCTTTACCCTCATTTGACAGTTTTTTGTAGCAGACATCTAGAAATGAAGACATCATACTGGAGCAAATATACCTGCCTATTGACTGCATATTGCCAAAAGATTGCTTCAAACAGTTTAATCACTACATTTCTACAGTCAAAATGTTAGGGTGAAAGGATTTTATATTATACATAATTTACCACAAAAGGAAAAAATATGATCTAAAATATTTAGAACACATAAGCAACAGAAATACTATATAATATTAAAGCTAAATATATTATTTCAATTTTGTTTCTCAGTCCAAGTTACACGTGCAATTACATGACATAGGTTCATTCACTAGGTAGGAGGTTATGGAGTTCTATTGCATAATACATTATACAATGTGTGTGTGTGTGTGTGTGTGTGTGTGTGTGTGTGCATTAGATACAACACTTTTAAATAAATAGGCTAGAGTACTCACATCCCCATAGATGCTTTTATGTGTAATCGTGTCTCTATACTAATTTAAACATGAGGTCATTCTGACACAGTCAAGTAAAATGCATCACATATTGTACCATTGAACCCTCTTCCTTTGCTATTTATAACTGTTAGTATAAATGAGAAAGCTGGTTCCCAGTAACTGCCATTTGGGGTACAATTCTAATAGTGTCAGAATTGTTAAAGTGTACCTTCACCAGGAAGGACTTTATTAACTAGACTATAGTGTTGCATACCGTTCTTGTAGTCACTTTCAGAATTGTTTAGTTTTGATCCTTTATCTACCACTCCTTTCAGTGACAGTGTTGTATACACTAATAAAACAGTGTTCCATTACTCACTGAATGCCACCCTAGGACCCCCTTGATCTCCTGTACAATTTCTACAAATTGCATGTTACAATTTATTCTTATGTGTGAGCATCTATTGCTTTAGATACAGGCAGAGCACATTCATATACCACTGTAATATATAAACTATTGACTACCCCCCACAGAATCTTTAGTTATGTCCTCTCATACACTGAACTCTTAGCAAGCACTCCTCAGTTAATTGTCTCTGCACTTTCACCCTTTAAGAATGTCGCAGAGAGAGGCACCCACAGCTGAGCACTGAACCATTTTCCCGGAATCCAGTTGTGGAGAGGGAGGAGACATGAGCAAATGAACCAAGATAGAACTGGAGAAACCCACAGAAACAGTTGAGCTGATCTAATGAGAGCTCACAGACGCTAGTCATAAAGAGGGGGAACCAGCATTGGAATGAAACAGGCCCTCTGAATGTGGATGTCAGCTATGAGGCTATGGCGGTCTATGGAACTTCTAACAGTGGAGCCAGTGTTTATTCCTAGGTCATAAATAGACTTTGGGAGCCCATTCCCTATGGAGGGAAACTATTGCAGCCCAGATACGGAAAGGAGGTCCTTGGCCCTCCCCCAAATGATGTGATGGAATTCATGATCCCTGCTGGAGGATCTCACTGCCCGTAGGGAGTGGGTGGGGGGATCAGTGGGAAGCATTGGAGGATGGGAGGGCAAGAGAATGGGGGTATGGATATGTAACTAAGTCACTTGAAAATAAAAAAATAATATTTTAAGCAAACAAAATGATGTTATATAAGCTGGGAGGTGGTGGCGCACACCTTTATCCCAGCACTCGGGAGGCAGAGGCAGGCATATCTCTGTGAGTTCGGTACCAGCCTGGTCTACAAGAGCTAGCTCCAGGACAGCCTCCAAAGCCACAGAGAAACCCTGTCTCAAAAAACAAAACAAAACAAAGCAAAACAAAAACAAAGCAAAGAATGTCATATAAATGGGATTATTGTGTATCAGTCCCTTTAGGATTAATTTCTTTCATTGAACCATATATTGGTAAGCCTGCATGTATGTTCATGACTTATATCTCTTTCTTGCTTGTTCCCTTATTCACTTAATCTCATTTGTTACTAAGTAATATTCCATTGCACCATAGTTTAGCCATCCATCAATTGAAATATATTTTGGTTATTTTTAATTTGAGCCATTAGGAATAAAACTTGTAAACATCCATTTGGGTGAAATTTTAAACTATGTTGGATCGATGCTTAGTTAAGAGGCATTGTAGTTCTATGGTCAGAGCACATTTAATGATACAAGAACCTGTCTAAGTGCTTTCCAACATTACTGCTGCCTTGTGTTTCTGCCAGGATTAAATACAAGTTATTTGCTCTGGATTATCACCAATTACTATTGACAATGCTTTTCCTATAGCCACTCTAGTAGGTATGCCTTGCTATCTTCTTTGAATTTCTGCCTTCTTGCTGAGCCTCTGTGTGTCTGTTTTGGTGACTACTTTGCTCCCATCTTTTGTTTACTTTTAATTTGAGTTCTTTAGTTTCTTACAGCTGAGTTTCAAGTGCTCTTTGTGTGCTGTCGATATAATTCTTTATACAGGCACATGGTTGCAAATATTTTCCTTCCATTAATGCCTTGTCTTTACATTTCTTAACAGTGTCCTTCACAAAACAGACTTAAGGAAAACTTTTAATGAAGATCTACTCATCAATTTCATTCTTTCACTGGCCATGCTCTAAGTGTTGTAGTTGAAAGCTCATTGCCAAATCACAGACATTTCTCCAGTCTTCTAGATGCTTTCCAGTTGTTCACTTTATGTTCATCTGTGAGATTCATGTTGACTTAACCCTTGTTAAGGATGTCAAGTCTATTCCTAGGGTTTTTGTGCTGTCACGGATTTTGTTTATCTTTTTGAGGTGAGGTCTTCTTCAATCCTTCTGCCTCTGCCTTATAAGAATTGAGATGACAGTCATGACCCACCATGCCTGCTTTCCAGGTTCATTTTTATGCAGAAAATAGATTTGATTTTATGCTCATAGATGCCCACTTGCTGAGGTCAAGCACTAGCTGCTGCTGAAAAGAATGTCTTTTCTCCACTGAATTCCTTTCTTCTTTCCCAACTTGTGCTGGCCTTGATGTGGCCTTTCTACCCTGTCTGTTCCTTCACTGATGCCAGAGTCTTTAACTTTCACCTTATAAAACAGACAGCATGAGTCCTTCAAGTTCGTTCTTTTCCATCCAGCTCCTTCCTTTGTGTCTTTATCTAATCCTCTTGCTCCATTCTTACACTTGCCAAAAGCATTCTTGTAATTTTTCCCTGAGGCCCTGTTTTATGAGAGACCAGTGTGATATGGACTCGATGTTTGCGTCCCCTCAAATCCCCATTCCCCCATTCCTTGTCCCTGAAGGTTAAATGAGATCATGAAGTGTATGCCCTGATACTGTAGAATTAGACAGCTTCCTGTTTCACCATGTGCTTCTCTCTCTCTCTCTCTCTCTCTCTCTCTCTCTCTCTCTGTCTGTCTGTCTGTCTCTGTCTGTCTCTCTCATTTCTTCCCTTGAACACTCTCTTCCATGTGACTCTCATAGAAGTCAAATGAATGCATGGGGACTATTGGTTTTTGGTTTTCAGGCAGCAAAACTGTGAGCTAGACTAACTTCTTTTCTTGCATGGGCTATGATACTAGTAAAACCAGGTTAATGATTTGATGGGCTTTTCCTCAGGACCCTGTTTTATGACAGTCAGTATCCTCAGTAGACTGAACTTGTGGCTAGAAATAGAAAATCACATAAACACTGATGCCCAGCAAGTGGCAATAGGAGTTCTGATGGAGGACCAAACATGCAGGTGTTTGTTGTAGTCTAACACTGGTTTCTCAAAACTCCATGCCTATTTGAGTGCTTGTATTATTATGTGGTCCATGAAGAGCTTCTGCCGAAGTGATGTTACACCTAACTTGAGTGAATAAAGGAACGGCAAACGGAAACCTTCTCGGGCCTGAGCAGGCCTGGCATCCCCAGGAAATACTGAAGAGGTTAATATGAATAGTGTACAGTGAGGAAGCGAGAGTGATGGTGAAGACATCAGAGAGGTAGCAAAGAGGAAAGACTTGGCCAGGACTCTAATTTTCATTCTAAGGAGAGGACACTGAGCAGAGGCAGGCTTACTTGCTTTCTAATGGGTTCATTCTCTCTGCTGTGTTGAGAACACAAAATCAGAAGAGGAGCCAATGGGAGGCTATTCCTGTTATTTTTGACAAGTGAAAATGGGGCTTCCAACAGAACAACAGTGAATATGGGAAGAAACAGAGTTCTGCACTATTTTAACTATTTTATTCAATTTGTGTTTATCAAGTATCTATTCTGTTGACTGGTGCAATCCCAGTACTAGAAATTCTATGCTGAGCAAAAAATAATCCTCTCCCTAACCTGCAGTCCCTTCTCCTTGGTTTGTCTTAAAAAAAAAAAGAGTGGGGAATTGAGGTTAGGTGTAGGCAGTACAGACATAAACAGATAGGTCAAAGACCTTCAGAAGAATAATACTATAAAACAACCCAGTAATGTCCTGTGAAAGCTGACCAGATAGGTAGATTTAGGCCACTCTGACTCTTTAGAGTAGGTATTGAGGAAAGTCTGCTCAGAGGGCAATGTGACCTATTGATTTGGCAGTTAAAAGAAGCTCTGCTGGATGATTGCCAAGTGATGTAACTACAAGTTCACAGAGAAAACATTGCCTTCTGTCTAGCTCAACAAAGAAGGGAACAGATACGTGGTCAAGTCTCATGGCTTGGCCATACTTAATTGGAAAGTAGAAGTCAGTCGAGGAAGGAGGACCATACAAGGTTTTAATGGTCATAATACAGGATCTGAATTCTTTTTTCTAAGATTTACTATTTATTTATCATGTATACATTGTTCTGCCTGCATGTATCCCTGCACACTAGAAGAGGGCACCAGATCTCATTACAGATGGTTTGTAATGGGAATTGAAATCAGGACCTCTGGAAGAGCAGCCAGTGCTCTTAACCTCTGAGCCACTCTCCAGCCTCCAGGATCTGAATTCTTTCTAAATATTTTTGAGAGGTATGGAGAGTCTCAGTGTGGAAATGGTAAGATTTACTTGACAGTTTTAGAGATCTGTTATGCTGAAGACACAAATAGTGATCGCAAAAGAATGTTTGAGATCTGAATGCCAAGTTAGGAGCAAAGTCAAGTTTGAATCACTGGTATGGATGATTTTGGAAGAAGTAGATAAAATGATTTTCAGAATGAATATGAGTGGAGACTGAGGGCCTAGAGTACAACCATGCTATATTTTAGGGACCATCCATGTGTCTATATCATGGCAAGGTTCATCTCTTATCTCTCTTTTCTCTTCTATTCATGCCTACCTGTAGCATGAATAATAATAAAAACACAGAGACAGATTATTGAGGTTCAAGCTGAAAATCAGAAAATCAAATCAGCCAGCCACTAGAGAGTTCTTACCCCTACCAATGCTCAGACCAGAGGGGTGATCCTCAGACTGCTCCCAACTTCACTGCTCCTCAGATTCACTCAGACCTCAATGAGTTCCTGTCTCCTCCCACTTTATATTCCTTGCTTTGCCCAGGTATATCATTCCTTTTTCTATCTCCCTAGTTCTGGGATAAAGGTGTGAGCTCTGTTATTCTTTTAGATGTATTCACTCTTATGTATCCCTGGGTGGCCTTGAACTCAGAGAGATCCATCTGCCTCTGTCTCCTGAATCCTGGGATTAAAGGTGTGGGCTACCACTGCCCAGCTTCTATGGCTATGGCTGGCTTTGCATTCTGATCCTTCAGTGGCTTTATTAGATCATAAATAATATATTACCATACCTGCCAGATAATTATCCCCGCCATTCTGTTGAGTCTGCCCATTCTGATCACCATTCCTTCCGTGAAGTACAAAGTAAATGTGTTAATAAGAGAAGACCCTATAGGACTATAGGAGGCAGAAACCTAGATTGAGAATTGGTGAAAGACCCAAGAACAAGGCTCCGCAGAGCAGGGGACTTTATAGCATAATTGTGAGAAAATCCTGCAAGTCTTGCATTTGACTTCTCACCTTCTACCTGTTTACCTGTTTCTAGTTACCATCTGACCCTGTACTCCCTAAGACCAGTTTCCACTGCAGGCTCTTGTGACCTCAATTGAGACTTTCCAGACACTGTCTTCTGCCTGCTAGAGCAAACTTTTAATCTGTGCTTCAAATATACGTATTTCCTAACATCGCATCTCTAGTCCATGCACATTGTATTAACTTGAAGTTGTGGTCAACTTCCATCATGATAGTCACTAACTCACTACCCAACTCATCATCCTGTCATCATATTTTTAATTCAAGAAGATAGTTTATAAGCACTGAGCTGAAATCCCCAGGCAATTTCCCCCCAAGAATTAGGAAACTTAAAAGGTCCCTAGACTTGATAAAATATGCAGCTTATGATTGAACTGGTCTGACATCAGGAAAGGGTCTCACTGTATGACTCCATGTGCTCATTTTTTCCTTTCAGAATTAATATACTCAATGAAAGAACTAGTGAGGGGGGTTATATAGAATGTATAAAAAGTTCTTTCTTACATGTTGTACTAAGAATGACTAGATTGAAGTTCAACAGACAATGGGCTCCATCTCTTAGTTACAGCTTCTTTACCCCATGCTTGACAAAGTAAAATACAATTATGCTATGGAATGTGTTACTTGGAGGTTAAATATAGATGCCATGCTAATCTTGAAAAGCAACATCATTATTATTTTGAGTCTATAATTGTATACACTTATTGAGTTCCATAGACTATTATTCATCTGAATCTTTTAATGCATTGAATCACATTCTTCTAATGTGTATATGTTCAAATTCAAGTCCTAAGGATCTCATAATGGAATGGATGCTTATTTAAAAATAGATTCAATAGAGATATAATCATTTCATTTGAAGTCATACTAAAACAGGATGGGCTTCAAATCCAATATAATCTTAAAGGGGAGAAAATTTGTCTATATAGAGAAAGGTAGGTGAGAGACACAGAACAAATTTTCCCAGGAACCTTCAGAAGGAGCCCTCATCATGGAAGCCTCAATTTTTGGATTTCTGGGACAATCCATTATGCTGTTTAAGCTACATAAAAAGTTGTGGTGTTGTTGTTACAGTAGCCCTAGCAAACTAAGGCAAGACTCAGGTGATACTCTTCACAGTATTTCAACAATGTTTTCAGTTTCACATTAGTAAAAGTACAGCCCAATGTGTTCATGCTTTGGAAGCAGGCTAGCATAAACCCTGCAAAATCCTCCCTGGATGAGAAAGCAAGCAGAAGGCTGTGTGTTTCTACCCATGCTCATTTTGCTTGAGAAACCAAAGGAGTGCACCTCATGCACAAAGAGGCTGAAGAAAGAAAAACACAGAGGAAACAAATATTCATTCCTGCCACTGTAGTGCTTCACGACATCTCTACCGTATCAGACATGAAAATTAAGCAGAAATTATGCGGTTCAGTCGAATGCTGTCTACTCAGCTGCTAGTGATAGACAAAGAGACATAACTGTGTTTTGGGTAATTGGCTGGGGGTGTGTAGCATGCATTTCAAAACCATGTCAGGACATTTTTGCATATCAGAAAACAATCTCATTAACACATTTCATGAGACACTCGTGTAGTCATTGAATTTTAATTATCCCTGAATCCTTGGACAAGGCATACAGCACAAACCACACAGCAATAGAAGCAATAAACAACTTTTATATGGCCATAGGTGGTATCATCTCACCGTTTCATCTTTATTGATATTGCAGCATTGCTTTCTTTAGGTAATTACTTTTCTGTAATGTGAGTAAAATGTGTCTGTGGGATTGTGGGTCACAGACAGTATAGAGCCAACGTTCAGCTGACACAGTAGAATCCAGTGAAAAAGGAAATGGGATGAGACAAGATGAAAGAAAAACACTAATTTATTCTTAGTTGTTTTGAAATTTTTATAATACTCCAATGACAAACCAGTTTAAGCAAGAATCACTTTCTTCATATTTGATCTGGTTGATTAATTTTAGGAAACATTTGATCGAAATTGCTCCTTTTCTGATCAGACTTACTTGTATTGTCCCACCCTCATCCTCCCAGGACATAGCTCAAGACACCTGAGCCATTGTATAGCTCAGAGTGGCATATCTACCCAGGTTAACTCTAGCCAATCTTGTCTCCAAAACCTATTGATTGAAAATCATTGAACAGTGAATTACAGAGTTCTTACTCATGACACAAAGATTTTGAAACATAACTGTCTTTTTCTTAGCTGGACCTGCAGGCAGCCTGAATTCTGTTATGACGGGCGAGGAGGGTTGAGTTCACCCAAGATCTGATTGGCAGCGCGGCAGCTCAAGTGTGTATGGAACACAATGTTTTGCACTGTGGCTTGAAGTGCAATGCTGTGTGCAGCCAGCCAGTCCCAGTCCTTTGTGGGGTTGCCTGAGCTGTGAGAGGATTCCACTTCCCCAAGAAGAGCCAGTTTTTGTCTTACTCAAGTCTCTTTACTGCGGAAGATGCGTCAAAGAAGATACACTTAGAGGTTTGAAGTGCTTAGGACTCTAAACTGAGAATGGTTTTCTAATAGAACAGCATCTTCCGAGGCTTCTAAGTCATGACAAGATAGAACTCCATCCATTTTAGAATACCTAAATCAGTACACCCGAAAAGGCGCTAAAAAAAGCGAACGATCAGACGAGATCGGGCGCGTTCAGGGTGGTATGGCCGTAGGGAGTGCCTGGACCCTACCCAGAGTAAAATGACAGACTCTAGATATCCCTTATGTGGAAGGATTTGGCAATAGGGTGGGAGGGTGGGGAGGAAGGGGAGTGTGGGAGGAGGGGAGGGAGAGGGAACTGGGATTGACATGTAAAACAAGCTATTTAAAATTAAAATAAAAAATGAAGAGATGAGGAAATCCAGTTTAACATACAGGTAAAGCTATGTTGACCTCAAGCCCAAGCCCCAATGCTACACAACACTCTAATGAGCCAAAATTGGGCTTCAAGATCCCTGAACTATGCTGCTTTCAACTAAATTCTGATTCATTTGTAGTAACTACCAGTTTTGGCAGGACTAAAGGCAGATAAAGTGGAATATTTCTACAGCCACACTTCTTGTCTCTGTAGATCTGTCTGTTGAGTGGCAGGGGAAATTCAGTTAATGGTTCTAGACAAGTGAAGGAATTTTGGAGATCTTGTGCTTGTTTAGGTCTTTACTCACTTGATCATCTAGTAGAAAAGATTGAACAATAAGAATTCAGATATAAATCTTTTACATATCATCTGTTCTAAAAATTCTTTGTTTAAGTGTTGTTACTATGCCATTTTCATGAGAATGCACACACACACACACACACACACACACACACAGGACATACTATGTGCCAAGTGTTATATTTGGCTCAGAGTTACAGCTGTGAAGCACTTGGCAGATGAACTTGGCTTCATAGAGTTCTCTTAGTGGGAAAAGAATGGCATCAGATAAGCCAGTAAGAGAATGCTTAGGGTATCTGATGATAAAAGTGTTAGACAAAAGATTAAGCACAAATGTTACATGAAGGGTATTGAAGGGAAGTTAAATGCCACGAGGTAGGCAAGTAAGAAATACTTGGAAAGAAATTATTGAGAAAAAATTTAAGGGAAGCAGAATCAGATGTGGATATATTCAGGGAAGTATTCCAAGCAGAAGAAATCATATCAGAATAGCTAATTAAAAGGCCTAAGCTTGTACTAAACAGCATCTATCAACAGAAACCATCTCCCTTCCCTTAGGAAAAATGTCACTTAAGAGAAAATCTTACTTGGATATGTGTGTCCTACATTAATGCTGTGGTGTATTGGGCTCAGTATGTAATGATTATAGTTAACAGTATGTATTACATCATCTTATTTAGTTTCTTCTTTGTTTTTATTTTATGTGGTGATGTTCAAACATTTTCTTTATGAAAATACATAATCTAGATGTTTACAGAGTGAAATATAAAGGCTCCCTATTCATCTTTCCTAGTTTTACTTATCATTTACCAAATAATGTCTACTTCCAAGAAAAAAATTCATCTAGTAGTTTGATACACATTCACAAACCCATCTTAATGCATTTACACATACTTCAGTATGAACATGTCGCTTGTTCATGAATATGATAATACTATACATTTTCTTCAGTGACTTTTCTTTCTTGTCAGAGTTGGATATATTTCTGTACAGAGAATGATCCATCCCATTATTCAATAGAAGTGTCATATTTCATGGTAATGCTTTACCATAAATTATTTATATTCTCCATTGATGGACTTTTAAAACGTCATGAGTTTATATTCTGCTGAACTCATGATGAACATATATGACTGACTGAAATATGAACATATTACATATTATGAGAAATATATGTATGTTTTATAACAACTTTATTGAAATTTAATTACTGTAATTTGCAATGTACCTCAAATATACAATATGATATATACATATATACATTATATGCCATTATATATATGTATGTGTATATATATGTATCAATAATTTTAATATACATAGAATTGTGTGCAATCATTACCACAAGTAATTTGAGAAAAATTTAATTAAAACATTTTTCATACAATATATTTTTATCATGTTCTTTTCCCTCTTCCAACCACTCTCAGATCTTCCTCATTTCCCTATTCACCTGACCTCATGTTTTGCCTCTCTCTCTCTCTCAAAACAAAAAATCAAAATCAAACAAACAAGCAAACAGCCAAAAAGACAAAAAAATACACTAAAGAATGTGGAATTCATTTTGTGTTGACCAACTACTGCTGGGCCTTACCTGGAGTATCACAGATATATTCGGTGACACTCAATTGGAGGGTGATTTTAGTTTTTCTCAAGCTAGGATGATGCTGGATGTGAGTTTCCAGATTTTCATGTATTGTGCTCCCTCTAGCATTACATTCTCTAGTCCTTTTATTGTGAAGCCATGTTGGATTTTGTCAAATCCCTTTTCTGTATCTTTTAAAATGATCATGTCAACTACAAACCCTTTGACCTCAATTTGTCCTGTCTACAAGGTGTGCTGAGGCAAAGATGTAACAGACAATGTGGGGATGATCAATTAATGATGGGCCCAGATGGAGACCCATGCCCTGAGAGGGAGATCACCCCTGCGAGCCAGGTTCCAGAGGCAGGATATCCCAGAGACACATGAGAGAACCAAACATGAACCAAAAAAAAAAGTCAAGAAAATGATTCCTAACGATAGTCTGCTATTCTCATAGATTGGGGCCTAGACCAACTGTCATCCCAGAGTCTTCACCCAGCAACAGATGCAGAGACCACAGTCAAATATTAGACATTGCTCAGGGGATCTGTGGAAGAGGGAGAAGGAAGAACTATAAGAGCCAAAGGGATCAAGGACACCACAAGAAAATAACATGGGCTCACAGGATCTCACAGACACAGAACTGACGCCAGGGAGCCTGCAGGAGACTGACCTAGGCCCTCTGCACATATGTGAAAGTTGTGTAGATGATCTTCTTGTGAGACTTCTAACAGTGAGAACAGGAACTGTCTCTAACTCAGATGTCTGCTTTGGGGACCCATTTGTCCTACTGGATTGTCTCATCCAGCCTTTATAGAAGAATCACAGCAACTTGACGTACCTTGGCTGCCTTATATCCATGGTATGCTCACTTGCATTTAAAAGGAAACAGTGGAGGAGCCCATAGGGAAAGGAGTAGAGGAGGGCTGAGGGGAGGAATTGGGAGGACTTTGGTTGGGAGTAAAATAAAAATAAAATAAACAAAGGAATAAATCTATTTAAAAAATGGTCGTGTGATTTTTGTCTTTAAATCAATTTATGTGATTTATTATGTTTATTGACTTGTTATGTTAAACCATCCCTGAATTTTAGGTGAAGCCAACTTGGTCATGGTGGATAATATTTTTATGTATGTTTATATTCTGCTTACAGGTATTTTGTTGAGCAATTTTGAGTAGTATTGGCCCCTAATCTTTTTTTCTATTGTGTCCTTACCTGATTTGCATATTAAACTGACCCTAGCTATGTAGCAGAAGGAGTTTTGGAGCATTTTTGCACATGTGTTGTTTCTATGTTTTTGAATGATTTAAGGAAGATTAGCTATAGATGTTCTTCAAATGTCTGGTAGAATTCTGGTGTGAGTCCATTCAGCCCTTTTTGTTGTTGTTGTTGGTTTTGTTTTGTTTTTCTTTTCTTTTTTAAGATGGAAGGCTTTTTTCTTTTAAATCACCATTTCATTCTCCTCTATTTTTCCTGTTGACTTCTTTGGTGTTGGGCTGAGTCTAGCAATTCACTTGTTTCTTTTAAGTTCTCCATCTTAGTGAGTTCCTTTGGTGTCGTTATAATGTTTCCCTGCTCATTTCTAATTGTATTAGCTTGGGCCCTCTTTTTCTTTCTTTGGGTTAGTTGGAACAAGAATCTGTCAATCTTGCTTATCTTCTCAAAGATAAAAAGGATAAGGATTGGCTTTTTTTTTTCACTGATTCCTTGTATTGTTTTGTTTGTTTCTAATTCATTGATTTTTACTCTATTTATTATTATTTCTTACCACTGACTGGGTTTGTATTTGGTTTGTCTTGTTTTTCCAAATTTTTGAGTTCTGTCATTAAGTCATTTATTCGCATTCTTTCTGATTTTAAAATGTAGTCACTTAGAACTGTAAATTTCCTTCATAGGACTGCTTTCAATGTGTTCCCAAGGTTTTTTTTTTTATTGTGTTTCCATTTTCATTTAATTCTGGCAAACTCTTTCTTCATTTCATTTTTAAGCCATTCATCTTTCAGTAATGAGTTTTTTTAATCTTTATGAGTTCACTTATTAAGTAGAGATTTGTTGATTGTCAGTTTTAAGTTTTCTTATTGCAATGTGGTCAAATAGAATACAAGGAGTGATTTTTAACTTTATGAATTTGTAAATTTTGTTTTATGTCCCAAGGTGTATGATCTGCTTTAGAAAGTCTTCCATGTGCTGCTGAGTAGAATGCATATTCTTTGGTGTTTGGGTAGAATCTTTGTTAAGCCCATTTCATGTATGATATCAATTAATTTTGACATTGTCTGTTTATTTTGTGTCTAGATGATTTATCTATTGGAGAAAGAGGGTATTGAAATCACTTACCATTAATTAAGTGATATTAAACTGTGTCTTTAAATCCAGTAGTATATTTTCTATGAGAATGGGCATCTAGAGTTTGATTCATGTATATCTAGGATAGTAATGCCTACTTGGTGAACTTTTCCCTGGGTTATAATGAAATATCCTCTCTATTTCTTCTGATTAGTTTTGTTTTGAAATCAATTTTTGTTAGCTATCACTTGATTCCTGGTCCCATTTAATTGGAGTATTTTTGTCTATCCTTTTTGCTGAGGCAGTGTCTATCTTTAAATTAAAATGTGTGTCATGTAGGCAACAGATAAATGGATTTTGTTTCTTGATCTGCCCAGTCAGCATGTGTCTTTTGATTGGGGAATTGAGGTCATTGATATTTAAAGTTCTAATTGAAATATATGTTGTGACTATTGTGTTGTTTATTTTTAGTGATTGTGCTCTTAGGGGTACTTTATGTTCTAATGATTATATCTTTATATTTCCTTCACAGTCTCTGTGTTATGCGCATTCCTCTCTTCAGCCAAAATATTTGTTCCTGTATTTTCTTTATGTTTGGATTGTTGGATATACATTTTTAGGCTGTTTGTTCTGTGGAAAGTTCTTTCTCTTTCAATTATGGCAAATAGTTTTCTTGGTACATTAGTATATGATAGCTATCATATATTTTTCTTTATATGTGACATGAATTGTTTTCTTTTGCAGCTTTCAATGCACTTTCTTTGGTATATATACTTAGTGTTTTAAGTATGAAATTCCATAGTGGTTTTTTTCTGATCTTGGCTATTTGGTTTTCTGTGTATGGCTGTGTCTTTTCTCCCAATGCTCTTATGGAAGCTCTGATGCATGCCATTGACTTGACATCCTTCACCCTCATCTAGGCCTATAATTAGAAGCTTTGTTTTTATCATGGTGTCCAGCATTTCCTATGGTTTTAAAAATATTTTATATTCTTTTTTAGAGGTCTAAATCCTCTATTTTATCTTTGAGTTCTGATATCTGTAGTTTGCTTAATTCATTATACTTGAGTGTCTTTCCCTTGCGTTTTCTTATTTGAATTATTGGGGTTTTCAAGTCTACCTGCATTTCAGCTTTAGACTTCTTTATTGTTTTTATCTGTTAGGTAGAGTTCTTGGCAAGGGGACTGGATGTGGAGACTAACCTAGATTTAGGGATTGGGAAGGGGGCATGGACGGGAAGGGTCAGTGAGCCTTATTGGGCTGTACCCTGGAGAAGGAATAACATGTCTGTTTTATACCAATACCATGGTGATTTTATTACTATAGCTCTGTAATATATATTGAAATCTGGAATACTGGTATATCCTGCACTTCTTTTATTATTAAGGATGTTTTACCATCCTGGGTTTTTGTGTTTCTGTGGGAAGCTGAAGATTGCTCTCCAGTTTCTGTGAGGAACTGTACTGGGGTTTTCATGAAGATTGCTTTGAATCTGTAGATTGTGTTTGGTAGGATTGCCATTTTGACTACATTAATCCTAGCAATCCATGAGAATAGGAGATCTTTCCATCTTCTGAGGACTTGTTCAATGTTTTTTCAAGGTCTTAAAATTCTTAATTTCAGTTTAGGTTTTCTTTAGTGATTCCTTTTTTTTGTTGTTGTTGTTAAATTCCACTTTTATATCTTGAATTGTTTTCATTGTTTTATTCAATTCTGTTTTCATGGCACTCATTTAGGTATTTATTCGTATCTTCTCTAAGATCCTTCAATATATTCACAATTGCTGTTTGGAAGTACTTATCTTGTGCTTAGGATAAATTACTTTTCTCAGGCCCTAACACAATAGGGTTGTTGGCTTCCAGAGGAGGTATATTGTGTTGGTTGTTTATGTTTATGCTTATGAGCTGGGATCTAGGCATTTGGAGTTATGCTATTTGAAGTGTTTCTTGGCCTAATTATCTGTCCTGCTTTTCTAGGGTGAGTGTTCCATATTTTTTGGTTGCTTTTGCCTACTCTGGGTCCTAGCCAAATATGGAGCTGTAAGATTCCTGAATAGGGATTCATAAAGTAGTGAAGATGAGCTCAAGGGAAAGGATAAAAGATGCAATCCAGAATAACTAGGGGTACCATGGGCTCTGCTCTGCACCTTGGGGCTGAATAAGAGGATGGAGATGGGGTGGGAAGAGTGACTCACGTGAGCAAGCTGTTGAGGATGTAAGAACGAGGTCTGGACGCCCTGGCCTGAAGAACAACAAGAAGCATAAAAGTTGCCAGCCTAATGTGGTGGCTATGGATCTTTTATAAGTTAAGAACATTTTAATGTTTAAATTTTTTATGTTTTAGAAGTATTTTAATAAATATCATCAGATAATCCTCCAAAGCTATTACACATTTTCCCTTTACATGGTAGTTTAAAATGTTGAAAGATTTACACAAAACAAGATATGCTTCATAATTTGCTCTCCAAATGCTCTTAAAGTTAGTTGAAATTATAATATTTTGTAAAAATCATAAAATGATAATTAGTGCTCTTACTTAATGCTGTATATATGGATATGTATATATAGATATATATAATATGCCACATATTTAAATATAGATGTAATTTTTCCTCTCTTTGCAAGGGAGAAGACTCAAATACATAATAATCTTATCCAGCATTTTATGGAAAATAGATTAGGATTACCAAACTTGTTCTATCAGCACATCCTGTTCTTAAGGCTAAGGGAAGTTGATCTGAATCCAGTTTTCCTTCCTGTTTTCCTGCTTCGGAGAATGCCTTAGGACCTACCAAAAGTCATGTTCAGAATATTCATGACTGCTATAAGCTGTCCTTTTCCATCTCTACTCTGACCTTGTTCCTGGTCCAGACAATGTCTCATAATCAGACAAAACACGTATTGACTTATCCCCAAGTGAACTTCCTGATGGGTAGAAGACATGTAGAGTCTTCCACACTTGATGGAAATGCATGGAAGCTTTCACAATTCCTAATCAGCCTTTCATTTTCTATTGAGTTGGCAGGTCTAGCGCAAGCATGGTTCTAATTGTGTTGCCCTTGTTTTCTCCAAGATTCCATTAGATTATGTCAAAGAAAAATAAAATCATAATGAGAGTAGTATGTTCAAAAAATGATAGCCAGAAAGAGAACAAACCAGTTGCCACATTTTATAAATTCTTTGGAAACTATGCCTTTTTTTAAAATAAAAATACAGACATTGTAATTGTCCTATTAGGTAATATTTAAATGGTGTAGATGAAATATAAAACACATGGATTAGGCAGGTTGTGAGGTCCATGAGTGCAGCCACTGCCACATGGATCTGTTTTCTCTTCAATGTGTAATGCATGGCTGAAGGTCTGAGAGGCTTAAGATGTCTTTTCTTGCTTAATTACTGAAACATGAAATGAATTCTGAAAATTACATCTTTACCACCCATTACTAAATTTGAGCCCCTTTACATACCTCCTAAAGGATCTATTCCTACTTCCTCAACATTAATTAAATTGTTACTCTGTCAGGCATCATATATGGAAATGGGGCCACCAAAGTCTCCTTGACAGGCACAAGACCTGAATTTGTAAATAGTGTCACTAAACAAATAGTCAAAAGTTAAATATCACTAGATTAAATTGTCACTTATGACTTAGTAACAAGTATGTAGAGCAAGGACAATATACAGCCTCCAGTCATGCAATGATATCCAGGCAAAACCCCTGAGGGAGCAAGGCTCTCTCATACTGTTGTGTTCTCTTAATCCTTTACAGTGGTGGCTTAGTGTTCCATTGCTGCACAAAGATATCATGACCACGAAAACTCTTACTAAAGAACAAACAAACATTTATTTGGAACACACTTACAGTTCAGAGGTTTAGTATGTTGTCATCATGGTGGGGAGAAAGGCAGTATGCAGACATATGTGGATCTGGAGAAGTAACTGAGAGTTCTATCTCTAGATCTTCAGTCAGCAGGAAGAGACCAACCCTGGGCTTGAACTTTTTAAACCTCAAAATCTACCACCAGTGGCATACTTCCTTCCACAAGGCCATATCACCTACACGAACAAGACCACACCTCCTAATGATGCCACCCCCTGTGACCAACCATTCAAATCCATGAGACTATGGGGCTATTCTTATCCAAACCACCACTGTGGGTTTTACATTATAAAATATCAAACCATTTATGCCTTTAGCTGAGTCAGAAACTTTCTGGCAACCCATAGTAAACACTGTTGCCATATCACTGCTGCCTGAACCCTACAGGTCTCTGAATATGGTAGCCATGCCTGTACTTCCTGCCTCGCTACTGGCCAATCAGCATTTATTTATCAACCGATAAAAGAAACATACTTATAGAAGGACATCCCCCATCGAGTCATCATCTTGAAAAGGTCAAATTGGGCCACTTCTGCTGTATCTGGAAAATTTTTGTCATATTTCTTCCCCTAGTTCCATCTACTATCTTACATCATGATCTTGATAAAGCTGGTTTGATGGTAAGGCAGCACTTAACATACTCTACCCTGAATTTATAAAAGTGGATGTATTACTTAGAAGGGCTGGTTTCTGGGTAGCTTTAGACAAAATTATTTAATAAACTTGTGGAAAACATTCCAGTAGGTTACAAGAGTGAGGGAAAGTCTAGTAATTAGGAAACAATGTATGCCCTTTAAGACCAGACTTAACTAATGAAGACACTTGATTTTGTTGGTAATAATTGCAACACATTTTCTTGTTGAAATAAGTGAGGTTCCCCTATGTTTGGAATTTTATACAGAAATGTTTTTAATGGGTTGCCTCTTCCTTTGTGGCTCTCCCCCAGTCAAAATAACAGCTTTTTCCCCCTTAAGGCTCTTGCAGCAAAATTTGGTTGGAACTCAGAATAGTTGGAATTAGCTTAGAATTCTTGCAAAGAAGGAGGATCTTAGAGACAATCTTACTTATAAGATGTTGAACAGCCTATGACAAAACCTGGTTTCAGAGTAACAGGAATTGGATGTGGAAACATCATGTTCTGTTTCAGTGTATATATGGATGTGCATATACTGCCTATAAATCTAATCTGTGTATAGAAATCTGTATGTATTTCAGAGTTTTATGTTCAGATATAATCATGACAGATACATTTGTTTCTCAGATCTAACTAGCTGCCTACCCACCACCTCAGAGGTTTTCTCTGAAACATACATTAGACCTATAAGACCTGCTTATATACCTACAACAGTCTGTTAGTCTCTGACCTTAGCAGTCTCCTTGATTTTCTGAAGTCAGTTCATCTGACCTGGCTGTAGTTCAGTATTTTAATGTTATCAGTACCAATCAGAAGTGTAACTTCAAAATTCACTCTAGGAATCCCCACTTTATAGGAAGCAATCTGTACTCTTTCTGTGGCGTTGTTATGCAGAAAACATCTTGATACCTGTTTGTCATTGTTCTTGGGGAGTTTGAATGCCTGATTAGTCAAGATAATTGATCTGGGTTTATAAAACTAAGTCCACTGGATAAGCTTTAAAGTCTTCTTGAATCTGTCCTATAGAGTACATAACAGTAACAAGCTGGTGGCAAATGAACTCATGTACCCAATAGCCTAATGTCCCACTTGCTTGACATGCCAATGTAGATATTTGTTGAAGTCTATGTTGGCAAGGGACAAGAAGGACAAAGGGGTTCATCAGTTAGGAGAATATGCAATTTTTTGGAGTATTTGTGGAAAAGATGCTTGGAAATTCTTAAAGCAAGGGGTAAAAAAATATGATGAGATGCCAGTATGATGCCAAATGAGTTCTCATCACCCCAGCTCATAATTCTGATAGTCAGCTATAAACCAATGCTTGTGGGGATAGTAGGAGAGATGAAAAGTCCTGACTGAATAGGTCACTTCACTCTGCGAGCTCATTCTGTGAATAAAAATTAGAGAGTCCCTTACTCAGACCCTAAAGTCTGGAAGTCACAACCATGAAGACATTCTGTGTCAGAAAATACTATGCCTGGGACCACAACTATATGACACAAGTCGCATTTATCCTCTCTGCCGTTCTCAGTCTCAAGGGTAGCACATTCTACAGAGATACCAAGCCAGAATCCTCATGACAGCTATATTCTTAATGCCTGAGGTCAGAGGGCCAGTCTCAGTCACATCTAGCTTGCCTAGCTTATTGAAGTTCCCTCTGTCAGGGTCACTGCCCCTGTGACTTCTGTGCCTCAGACAGTGTTCAGCCTCCCCTTGTTGAGCTTCTCTCACCTGCCCAACTGCTATGCTCCCCCTCCCATTTCTACTCAACTCTATTGTGAGTACCCATTACAAGCTTATGACGTAGCTCTTTGATGAGCTTCCCACACAAAGCAGTAGAATGTAAAATCCATGGATTTAGAATGAGTAGATCTGATTTTTATCTTAATTGTGCTGTGTCTTAGCAGTAACATGTTGAGTGAGGTATATAGGTTCTCAGGATAACACTTGCATGGTGCCTGGAAGAATTACCCTTTCTCTTCACTTAAAATGTATATTAAGGTAGAAAGCACACTCCGTACAGATAATAAACACATACCAGAGAGATCTTATCTTTATTTGGGGGAAAACAGCAATGGAATAATAATTGAGATGGAAATAATATCAAGTATCAATCTGGCCTAGATCCCATGAGCCACTTCTTTTGAAGCTCAGTAAATAATGACCATTGCCTTTGTGTTTATGATGTTTGCTGGCCTCTAATTACTGATGCATTTGCATTGCATACTTAGCAATCCTTTCCCAATTTGGCTGTGGATCAGTTCCCATGGGATCTGTCTTTTTCTCCAGATAATCTAAACATCCATGGGAATTTGAACTCTTTTCAAGCTTCATGTTGCAGGTGGCTCTTACCAGCAGAGTTACTGTGCTGAGGTGACATTAGGTGGCATTCTGAGAAATCTCCACCTGCCATATGGTGTGACAAATGTCAGGAGGTAATTACTTCCTTTATTCCAGGTGAGCTTGCCAGGAACCCAATGCCACCCTCTGTAACATACAACACCAGTGGCTTAACTGTACTCAGACCTTCAAAGGACCCACACTGAGTGTCCCAACCCCATGGTTGCTTTGTCCTCATGGTCCAACAGGTCTTGGGTTTCCCGGTATAATCCCACTAAGTACAGCACTCTAGTTGTGTGCTAATTCCATTTGCCTCTGTTGCTAGCTGTTGGGTTCTGTTCAAATCAGAATCTTCCTAATGTAGTTACATGTGACTATTCTTTTAGCATAAGTTGCTAATAAGCACATTAATACTCTTATAACTTAGAGACTTGACTGCAATCATTTAAGAGGATTTTGGTCCCTAAAGTTTTACTTTAAAATATCATAAATTTTGTTTGTTTGTTTTAGTGCCATCTAATTTACGTGACATGGATGTTAAAAGTGTGCTATCTTTGGACAGATGTATTACTTAATTAAATACTTATATCAGTGTTCAATCCAATTATTTGTTTTATAAGCAGCCCATACACAAAAGGATCTTATTTAGTCATTTAGTCTGTTTCTCTTAGTAAAGAGAAAACAACAAGAAAGCAAAATATTTCATCCTTAATTTCTTTTCCCTCCCACCCTTTTCTTCTTCCCTCCCTCCCTCTCTCCTTCTCTCCATCCCTTCCTCCCTCATTTTCTCCCTTTCTTCCCTCCTTCCAAGGGTATTACTATATCTCACAGGCTGGGCTTTGACCTACGAACCTATGATCTCCCTGTTTTGGTTCCCTGCCTCAGTGCTAGAACATAGGCCTTCACCATCATATCTATAACTTCCCATAACTGTCACTCATTAGTTGACTAATTGTCTCATTTGATATTTTATATGGGAGCACAAGTTAAAATTACCAAATAGAGTGGAAAGAAGTCAGTAAAAGGAAGAGGACTAAGCAGGGGAAAAATGCATCCATGGGCCATGCTACATTGAAGTTTAGAGTTTCTAGGGCATAAGATTTGTCAGAGCATTAATCAAGTAAGTACTTTCTGATGGTTATATATTGATTGTCAGCTGGATAGGAACCACATCACCTTGGAGAAAGTCTCTAGATATGTATGTAAGGGTTTTCTAAATCCTGCCAATTGAGGCTGGAAGACCTACCCTAAATGTGTCACCATGACACGGGCTACGATCCTTCACTGCACCCAGAGTAAACTTCTGGCCAAGCAGAAGATTCGCTGTGCTGTGTTTCCTTATTGTAGACAGAATGTGACCCACAGCTTCTCACTCTTGGCTATGTAGCCATTATTGTCAGAAGCGTCTTTCCCTTCAGTCAGCTAAGATATACCTGTCTTTAGTAATTGGCTTTGGTCAGTTGTTTTTAGATAAGGAAAGTAACTAATTCACTTAAAGTAAAAACAAAGCAAAATACTAAACTATCCATATGCTGCATTGCTGCAGGAACTCCTGACTCACTGCACTGTGGTTTCTGTTGTAACAGAAGTTCTTTAATTAGTAAAGACCATGTGTGCTGACATTGAGACCTATACTATCAACGGCTGAATGCATTTTTCATGCAAAGAAAGCTAATTGCTTTCATTCATCTTATAGATTTTTTGAGTATCTTAAGTTATCCACCATTTTTTTCAATAGATTTTGGGAAATGTGAATGCCTGAGGACATATGGATGTGTGTATGTGCACCTATGTTGTATTAAAAAAACTGGTCCTTCTCAGGTCCACATCTGATATACTCTTATTAGCACAGAATGAATTCATTTGTTAAGGGCTTGACTGTTTCTTTGTGTATGGATGTCTCAGAGGCTTTTTCTCCCCAACTACTAGATTTATGGAGTTGACACAACCAGAATTTTTTCTGCCCTCTTCAAAATATTGGCAAAAGAAACCTCTTGCTGACACTTTGGGTGTCAGTCCCAGGTTTCTTACTGGGTACTTGGTTGTATTTTTTCTGTGGTTGATGTATCATGTTTCTCTGACTTTTAGAGAGTGTTAAAAAATGTCACTAGCATATATATTCACTGTATCCTTCATCATCTGTTTCATTGAAGTTTCAAGCTATGATTTTATATTCATGTGTGTGATGACACTAGAAGAAAAATGGAAACGAGAAAAATCACAGACACTATGGTATTGTGTTAGTTTTTGTCTGGACACACTCTAGGGTCATATGGGATGAGGGGACCTCAACTGGCTCCTTCAGATTGGCCTGTAAGTCAGTCTATGGGCAGGTGGTTCTGGGTAGTATAGGAGAGCAGGATGAGCAAGCCATGAAAGGAAGCTTAGGAAACAGCACTCCTCTGTGATCTTGACTTCAGTTCCTACCTTCCAGTTTCTGCCCTGACTTTCCTTCATGATGAACTGTAAGCTGAAAGATGAAATAAACCCTTTCTTGGAAAAGTTTCTTTTGATCATGATGTTTCTCACAGTGATTTGAAGCACACTAGACTACTATACATTCACTCAAATCTCCAGATATCCAGAATCTGCCAGAGACCCTGATGACATCCTAGAAGGCAGACACACAGAGAAAAACACTGATGGAGGCAGCAGAAATAATGGCAAAAGCATCAATGATGGAAACAGACTTACTCCTTCACAGGAACTTTATATTTGATAGGTATATGTTGAACTTCAGTGGCAGGAGAATAGTAGGGGTCGGAAGGATGTTTCAGATCACCCCCTTGATATTCAGCATGTGCTAATTGTTAGATAGACAGGAAGGAAAAGGATCCATCTCTGGGCAGGGGTTTTGCTTATTTTTACTCAGGAGGGTATTTTCTTATTTTAATAACTGTCAGGATCCGTGTGCTCAGTCTATTTTCTCAATAAACTGTCTGGTTTTAAAATTCAACAGAACACTGAGTTGCTATAGCATTACTGCAATCTTTCACTTATGATCTCTATGTGGTGGACACTATCCTGCAAACCCAGAGAATCTTCAGATTCAAGGGGAGGCAGGTTACACCACACTGGAACCAGGCAGCCTATGGCCAGGTGGCTAATAGGTGTTACAAGGACAGAACATCATCATGGCAGGACATCATGTAACTGTTCAAAGCCTGGAAAGCAAGACCTTGCCAGAACCTGCTGGAACCAACACAGCTGACCCACATAACTGGTAACTGTCTTTGCTTCCTTATAAAATATGCATGTCTATGTAATTTGAGCTGCTGCAATGATGCCTGTGACATGATGGCACATATGAGAATCTTGTTTAAGGACAGACTAGGAGAACGCAAGGAATTTATCACTCCATTCTGGATATCATTTTCCTTTTCTCATATTAGTCCATGAAAAAATTGCTCCATCTACTATGTCTGCAGATGAAAACTGATGTCTCAAAACTCTGGTTTTGCTACAACTCACTCTGAGGATGTATACACTCATTCTTTGTAGGTTACAGAAACATAGCTTCACATTGCTACCCTCAGCCGTCTCAGCAGTTCCCCTTAGACTTTTAGAGACTCCAACTTGGGCCCAATGAGGATTTGTGGCTCTGATACTAAAGTGATTTGATGAATAATCAGTGTAATGAGGCGGAGTTGGAAATTTCATTGAAGATTGTTTCTTAGCATAGGCTTAAGCACTAGGGTTAAGAGAAAGTTTAGCACAAAAAAAGTAAGACATACCCAGACGGGGGTTGGTGCTATCCAAAGTTGTGCACCAGTGTCAGTCTGGGGCTACAGGAGAGTAATCATTCACTGTCTTGGCGTTAACCACATATAACCTCGGGTGACTCACCAGTTACATCTTAGAAGGTTGCTAGGAAACACATTTTCTCTTTCCTTCTCTGTCTCTCCTGATAAAAGAGATGTGAGAAGCACCTTAAGAGATGCTTTAGATGCAATTATCATTGGATACAGCCAAACCAGAAGTCCCTAAGGTTGTACAAGGCTTTAACATGTGTCTTTTCCTTATATAGACATAGGACTTCCAGTGAGGCTACTAGAAAATTGTAGGTTCATGGCTGGGAAGAGAAAAAGAAAATGGATAATTATGCTGTAATTCTTGTTCTACTGCCTGCAAAGATATCAGCCTGATTCCAGAGTGAAGGGCTTCATTCCTCCATTTCATGTCCTCAAGATTTGTCCTGTGTTTTTATCCTCTCTCATTTGATACACGTTTCCACTCTGCAGTAAATCTCTCAGCCAATCCCTTAACTATTTCCTGTTTCAAGTTTTTCTCTAATAATCAAAAGAATCTTGAAATGCTGGGCACTGGCTCTCTCTGTCCAATTTCTTTATCCTTCCCTGAAAACTTCTTCAACTAGCAAGATTGACAATGTCAATAGCTTAAAAGTAATGCTCTTTACCCAGAAACTGCCCATGCAAAAGAGTAGCCTCATATGCTTTTATACATCTCCCCCAGAGGTAACATGACTCCAATGAGTATCCCCCTTGCTCAATCCAGGACACCCCTGAAGTGTCATTAATGTGCCATAGATTCAACTTAAGCCAGCTGAGCCTCAATTGTAACCACATGCTCAGTGTCTCTTTCCTGCAGCCACACACTTCTTGTTTCTCTGCAATTTTTTTTCTATATGAATCTTCATGCTCGTGTCTATATTTCTGGGGAAGTGATGAAAATAGTTGCTATGGGGAGTGGTACTAAGAAATACACAGTAAAATGTAGTTTTAAGCTTTATTGCCTGTCTACCGGCTGGCAGTAAAGAACCTGCAAATTGGTACAGGTAAAATATTAATATCCCCTCGTATGCCATAATGGTGCAATTGTTTACGCTGGTACTAGATATGAAGTGGAGAGAACAGCTGAAATGGATGCGCTGTTTGGCAAATATCTCCTTTGAGTTTAGAAGTATCAGAGAACTAAACACAATAAGGAGTGTTATGAATTTGACTTCTTTTGTCTATGAACTAGAGATAGAAAGTAAAATGTTGAGGCAGAATAGAGCAAAAGGAAAACATTGTGAAATGCACTCTACAAACATGTAAAGAGACTCACCTTCTGCAGTGAAAGGAAAGAACTAAATCTACCACTTAATTACTACTAATGGGAGTAAAACACCATCTCCAGTTGGATTCCCAGGCCAAACCTTTTCTTTCACTGAAATCAATCTCCAGGTCTAGGTCTGTAGCTTAGACTTAGCAGAAAGAGCTCCATGGCACCACAGCAGGAGTATATGGGAATGAGTTGGAGCCTAAGGTAATTACAGATTGAGAAAAGAGCTGGATGAAATGTTGTGAGGATTCTTTGGCCACAGTTCTTGTAAGCAGTGGTAGCTGAGCACCTGTGGCATCTAATGGGCACCAAGAAAAGTGGTATCTCAGGGGTAGTAAGTGGGGTCCAGTAGCATGCCTGACTCATAGGAAGTCAGCTGGTCATTTCTCCACCATCAAATGCATTTTTAAAAAGAGATCTGCTTAGCAATTGGCAGAGAGTTATTGAACTGTACTAAAATGTCCATTGTTGTTAGTAAGAGAGACAAACTAGTAATTTATGTAAGTTCCCATCTTTGGTCCAAAATACTGAGTCACAAAGCTTTACATACCCTAGATAGAACATTAGATGTTTAGCATGAGCTTTTACAGGTACAGGGTAGTGGTCACCTGTGGTGGTTTGAAAGAAAATGGTCCCCAAAGGAAGTGTCACTATTAGGAGGTGTGGCTTTGGAGTAGGTGCAGTCTTGTTGCAGGAAGTGTATCACTGTGGAGATGGGCCCTAAGGTCTCATATATGATCAGGATATTGTCCAGTATCTCAGGCCACTTCCTGTTGCCTGAAAGAATTCTCAGCTCCTTATCCAGAACCATGTCTTCCTACACAAAGCCAGGACCCACCATGATGATAATGACTAAACCTCTGAAACTGTAAGTCACCTAATTAAATATTTTCCATAAGAGTTTCTGTGATCATGGTGTCTCTTCAGAGCAATGGAAATCCTAAGTCATCACCCTCATCTTTGCCTGACTATCTTGTTTGGCTGATGCTAAAAGAAGATTCATTGCGGCAAATGAGAATGAATACCACCAATCCCACTAAACATTCACTGGATAGTAAATCCTACGCTTGATCGAGCAACATGGTCTCAGGAATATCATTTGGCAATTTCATTATTCTTTTCTATTCATATGCAAAAAGTGAAGAAAAAGCACTTCCTGTGTATGAAGGAAGGTCATTTACAATCCTGCTTCTGGGCTTTCTCAGCTTTCTAATCCTCCATTCTAACGTGGTTTGAACATTGTACAAAATATTACATCAGTCCACTATGCTACTATTATACAGATTGGATTTGAAGAACATTTTGTAACACTTTCATATCTGAGTGCAAGCGACAACCTTGATAAAAAACGAGTTTATTTTGTGTTAATGAAGCTTTAAAGAGCCCAGAAGCTAAGTTATTGCTTACGTAGCTTCCACAAAGTTTTACCAACACTCCTTCAACATGAGTTGAACAAGGACAGCAACAATAGGCTTGCTACAGTGGATGAAGCCTCAACCCTATGCAACTAACTCTAGGCAACTAAGGAATGCTGTGAGTGGGAGAAATAGTCTTCATCAGGGAAGAGCACAGCAACTGGTTATCCAATACCAGACGGTCAGTCCTGAAAACATACATACAGGTAACTTTATACAGAATGAGCCAGGTTATGTTTATGTATTTAGAAATACATACATACATACACACACATGTAACAACAACTGATGAAAAAGAAGTCATGAATTAGAAAGAGAGGGGTATATGGGAGGGGGGGAGAAAAGGGAAATGCTGTAATTATAATCTCAAAAGGTGAAATAAATATTTTTTTAAATTTGGGTTACTGTACATTTGTGTGTGTGTGTGTGTGTGTGTGTGTGTTGTGTGATGGATGATGTGAGTGTGAATGTGTATGTGTGCTATATGTACTTGTAAGGGGGGATCCTACTTGTGAACTTTAAGAAGAGTCTTTCTAGATATTGACATCATTGTCTCTAACAAAAAGTGCTATAAAAGGAGCACACATGATTCCTCCACATATAAAATCAGATTTTGATAGTTGTACAAACTGACCATTCTAAAAATTTTTACTACACAATGGTAGCCAAATAAGCCTTTATCAATATTCATTTAATGTCTTATTCAATTGCTAAGTTTGAATGGTGTTAACTAATTATTTGACATGTAACATGGTTTAAATACACTAATCCAACAATAATAAAAGGCAAATAATAAATCTACCTCTAAAAGGCAGTTTAGGGTTTAGAAGTATTTTCATAGAAAAATTCCTTTAGGAATTTAGAAAAATTAAAAAGTAAAAGATAAACCATAAGAGAAACATGATGAATATGATAATGAAATTTTATTTTAAACCTATGATAACATAGAAATAGATAATTTTTAAAAAGTTACCAATAGTAAGAATTGGTGAAAATATGAAAATTGGAAATATTGTTGGGAATTTAAAACAATTTCATTCTGAAAACAGACTGATAGTTTTTGAAGAGATTAACATAGATTTGCTATATAACTCAGAAATGAAAATATGTATCTGCATAAACATTTACATATTAATGTTCTTAATAGCATTATCCAAGGCTAGTTGGGAAAGAGTAAGAAGATCAGTGGGAATAAGAAGGTTACAAAAGGATAACTAAGAATGAGTAAGAGCAAGATATGGATATGTATGAAAAATGTCATAATGAAACCAGTGATTATGAATATTAATATATACTAATAAAACAATTGAAAGTATTATTCAAAATAGTAAAAGAGTGGACACTGCTCAAATATTCATCAATCATGAATATACTTTTAAAAATGTATTATTACTGGAGATGGTGGCACATGCCTTTAATCCCAGCACTTGGGAAGCAGAGGCAGGTGGATCTCTGTGAGTTCAAGGCCAGCCTGGTTTACATAGTGAATTCCAGTACACAAAGAAACCCTGTCTCAGAAACAAACAAACAAAAAACCAAAAGCAAATGTGATAGATCCATGTGATAGAGAATTATTTAGAATAAAAAATGAACAAATTAATGATACCTGCTACAAAATTGAGTAATGTTTAGGCAAGTAGAAATGCCCCATGTTGCATGATTCACTTAAATAAACATGGGGTAGATTGGCATTAGAACTGACATGATATTGATTACTGGGTACCCAGGACTGAGGGTGGGAATCCAAGGAAATGGGGAGTGACTGGTCACTGATGTGTGAAGTCCCTTGTGAGGAAATGGAAATGTTCAGAAATGGATTTTTGATAATTTCATAGCTCCGCCAACATGGTAAGGAGAGATTCACAGGAAAAAGTACTGTCAAATACGTGTACTTAGTGTTATGAAAACCGCTTCTCGAAGGGATTTCCATTAAGCCTGACAGGAGATACAGACTCAGAATATGAGACGTATGCAGTGGTAACTGGGCATATATGGAGGAAATCTGTGACAGTGACAATTGAAAGCAGGCTCTAACAGGCACAAGGAAGGAATTGTCAGATGATCTAGGAAGGGACAATGAACCTCTGACCTCACTAGTAATCAAAACTGAATTATGATGAAGTGGTTTCTGTCTAGCAAAGAGATGAAAATATTTTATAATATCAATTGTATAACACATAATGTAGAAACAAAATACATGTTGTAAAATTTTACATATCAGTTGTCATGAATTTGTTGGAAGAAAATATTTTCTTTTAAAAAAGTTGGAGAACTAATTATGGGAAACTCTTACTTTAAAACTAAATTTTCTTCTTAATTATAGATGCTTTTGTATTTGTGAACAAAGATCCATGTATTGTTTGTGGTTCATATTGAACTTAAACAATAATGATACTTGGCAATAACCTACCTGGTGTTATTTGAATGAATTCATATACACATCTATGAGGTCAGTGAAACACTGATGTTTGGTCCCTGTGCTCTTTCAAGCAAGAGCAAGTCTTTGCTCAGATGCTCCCCACTTCAGGGGCTTGGGGCTGTAACATTCTAGAAGAAGGGAAACAACAATTCCATGGCAGGCAGCTCTTGCTGAGCTCACCTCTGGTGGGATCATCCAGAACAGCTGCCCATGGGACATAAGTCAAAACTAAAACATTTTTCCCTTCAACACTGAAACAAAAATTGTTTTAAATCTGATTTTAAACTATTGAATTATAATCAGTTTGTATCAGTTATTTCATATTCAAGGTCTCTAAAGGCTTCTATTTATTTAGGCAAAAGTGTGGTAAGTATTGAAGGAAAATCAGATCTTTAAATAGAATTGTCCTAGAGGATGGTAACAAAACACCAAAGAAATTAATTACTGCATAATAAGAACAGCTATTGAGCACATCTCTATTTCCAGATACTATTCTAAATACTTGGTGTATGCCATCTAATTCAATCCAATGGGAAAGTTTGCAAATGAGGAAAATTAAGCTAATCTAAAAGTAATTACACTAGGGTTTTGGTTTTTGTGTATGTGTGTGCACCTGCGCATGTGCACGAGCACACATGTGTATTGTGTTATTTTGTTTTGTTTTGCTTTTGTCACTGACAAAAACTACTGACAGAAACAAGTTTAAAGGAGGAACTAGGTTTTCATCTTGTGCTCAGAGAGAAATTTCTGTCTTCCACTGTGGGAAAGCATGGCCACAGGAGCATAGGGAAAAGGCTCTCTCACAGGGCTGCAGCAGGAAGCCAAAACAACAGGCTGGCATCTTCAAACTCCTCCCCACTTGGTGAACTAGCTCAGCTAGGTCTCATCTGCCAAAGATCCCACAGCTGTCACAATAGGGTCCTTGAAGTTTGTGGAGAAGATTCAAGACTGAAACCCTACTAGTGAAAGATTTGCCCGCGGTCACACAACTGAAAGGAACAAGCCAGGCAGAATATGCAACCTAGAAATAGGCTTCCTGAGATTGTGGTGTTAGACCCCCAAAAGAAAAAGAAAAGACAGATTATAGAAAACCAGTTGGTTATTTGTCAGATAATCAGCTATTCAACAAATGCAAAATTGGACATGATGCTGTTTCTAAAACAATACAGTGATCTCAAAATTTAGAGGAGTGCAAAGCACGTTTAAGGCCAGGTGGGCTGTGGCAGGGACGGTGATTGACACACCACAAGATGCACTGAGGTTGCCAACGATTTGCATCTTTGCAGGGCTCCAAGCCGACAGACACATTCAGCCTCATTACCTCAGTCATATTCAATCACATTTTCTAATGGAAGGAGACGTGCAGTCATCCGTGCAGTACCGCCACTAGCTCAACCTACAGTATATTCTCTGGTACAACACATTCCCTATCTTCCCAACTCAGATGCAGGCGACCAGGTCATGCCTGGAGTCATTTTGGTCAGTGAGACAAATGTTTCTTTTTCTGTACCTTTTCCCAAGGTTATCAGAAGTAAAATTACATTTATGTAATTTTCTCTTCTCATATGAAACTTACGAATTTTATGCTTGTAATACTATGATGAAGCAGCCAAGACAGATTTATTAAAATGAAAGGATGTTCACTTAGTTCACAATCTTAGCTGGTCAACTCCAAAATCAAGTGGTTTGGCCTTTGGTCAGAGGGTCAGGTGGACTAACATTGTGGAGAGAATATAAGGTAATTAAACAGTTACAGAGAGGCTGGCAACACACAGTTCATACAAAAGTAGGGTCTCTCTGGCCTCCTGTTAGGCCCTACTTTCTAAAAGTTCTACAAGCTCCCAGCACAATCACCTGCAGACTAAGCTTTTTTTCTTTTCTTTTCTTTTCTTTTAAAATCGCAATAGACATCTGTAGAGAACACAGACCACAGTCAACCACAGCACAGTTCTTGAGATTGCTGGAGATACTTAGTACATGATTTTAAGGAAAGAACCCTGCTTAGAAGTATTCCTCTAAGATTGGTGTAATAGAGGAGGTTAAATGTGCTTTTGTTTCTTTTACAAAGATCCTGGTACTTGGGCAACTAGATCTCATTAGAAGCAGTCCAAAGAGCTTGCTTCTTGCTTCTTGTGGGGATTATCTTGATTATGCTAATTGGGGTGAGAAAACCCACCCACTGTGGGAGGCACCATTCCCTAGGCAGGAAATACTAGACTATAGAAGAATGAAGAAAGGAACCTGAGTGCTAATATGCATGCATTCATTGTTCATCTATTGACAGTGAATGTAATGCCACCAGTCTTCTCAAACTCCTGTCACCATGACCGGATTGTCACCCAAAGCCATGAGCCAAACTAAGTACCTTCTCCCTTACGTTATGTTTGTCAGGGTATTCTAATCATAGAAATGAGCGAACAAACAAAAAGATACTAACATAGGAGGTAAATGAATATTTGTAATGACGGAAGTGAATAATGATAATTTTTGTGTGAAATTTTATAAAGAAAAATTTAAAAGGACGCCTAACTGATTTATAAGAAGGCCATAAAATTGGTACTAAGATCAGATGAGAAGGGGATAAGAGAAAAAGGATCTAATCCCATTATTCTCATAAAGGTGAATAGAAAAAAAAACACAGAATGGACATCAGTCAGCTGAGTACAGAGTGTTCAAGCAAGTACACATTTTGTCAACACTTTGACAAAAGTGAAAATTGAGCCAGCAATGAGGCTGTCACCCACCCACTGATCTTAGCATACTGATGTCACATTAGAAACACCATCCTGACCTAAAACCCAGCTCATAGGCATCAACATCTGCCCAAATAGGAAGACAGACCTGATACATCAAACACCTTGTCCATAGTTCCAGGACAGCACTATACCTTCCTCTGACTCCCTTGTTCTTTCCATTTTTGTTAGGACTACTTATTACTTTCATGGGAGAGTAGTATTTTAAACTTTGATCTGGGTCGTGGATATGTTTTAACCTCAAAGTTTGTAAAATTGTCTTAATTCTTTTTTTTTTTTTTTTGCTTTTTTACGAGACAGGGTTTCTCTGTATTGTTTTCGAGGCTGTCGGTCCAGCCCAGCCTCGAACTCACAGAGATCCGCCTGCCTCTGCCTCCTGGTGCTGGGATTAAAGGCGTGCGCCACCACTGCCCGGCTGTAAAATTGTCTTAATTTTTAATAATATATTTAATCTACATACATTTTATTGTGAAGTCCGATACATTTAGAGTAGTTTCTATCACTTTAGGTTTTTTTAGCTTTGTTTTCTATGCCTTTTCATTGTTTTACATTTTTCCCTTGATAAAATTCCTTCCTTCCTCACTTTTTCCCTCCCTCCCTCTCTCCCTCCCTCCTTCCTTCCTTTTTCCTTCACTTTAATTGCTGTTAATTTTGAAGCTGTGTTGTAGCTCATGTGATTGTCATTAAATTTCTTATATAAATACTTACTCTAATTTTAAAGGAAACGGGAACACTTATGCATTAAATACTATTACTTTAGATGATCTCTCTGTAAGAGTAATATGTCATTATTTTATTAAATGCAGCAGTGTACAGTTGGGTCAGTTTCACAAAATGAGTAAAAAATGATGCATGAAATGTACGCAGGTGAGTAAATGGGACAATATCACCTCCCCCAGAAGTTTCTATTAACCCTGCCTTTCTGTCACGCTCTTTCATCTACTACTTCATTCCTTCAGTGCTATTTTATGATATTAATGTGCACATTTATACAATTGTAAATAATTCATTCTCATTGCAATAAATTTGATCAAGACAATGCATATAATTATTAGCAGGCATTTGAGTATAGTCAGATTCTATTTCTGCTATCTTTGGAGGAACACTTTCTAAAACCAGCCTGATTTCTTCCCCTCACAGCTGATCCATTTCTTATGACTCCGCTCAGAGAGAACTTTACCTTTTGATTCCATTGTCACAAGAATCATTTTTCTACTTCTTCTAGGGAAATATCCCTTTTTACTTTCCTTCAGATGGTATCTCAGTATTTTAAATTCCTTTTCCAGTGCTTTATCCACATCTGCTATTCTTACCCAATGCTCATTTTTACATTTAGCATTTATTGTTTTCTGATTCCTCCCCTATGTCTGCAGTCTTTGGAGTTTCCTCCTTCGGGTCCTCTATACTGTTGATTGCCCCTTCCATACTGATGATTCTTTCTCTCTCTCTTTATATAATTAAAGTTTTTTTAAATAATAATTTGTTTCTATACTGGTACTTCTAAATTTTCAGTTTATTTGTTTACCATTTCATTTTAAAATTTCTTTGACAAATTATAATTTATGTAATTATGATGTACAAAGTGATGGCACAATTAAGTAGTATGTAATACCTAAATATTGATATGCCCACCACCTTAAATACCTAGCATTTATGCCTCTGAAATACATAGATGACTAACTCCCATTTTGTATCCTCCAACAAACTTCCTTTTCTTAATTTGTGTAAGAGTAGTTATTTTGGATAACTTCATTTTCTACTTTCTAAGTGAGAATGCTGATTATTTGTCCAGTTTTATGTTTCATATCTGTGGTAATCTGAATACAACTGACCTCCAGAATTTCATAAGGGATTGGGACTATTAGGAGGTATAGCTTTGTTGAAGTGCCTGTGTCCTTGTTGGAGGAAGTGTGTCACTGTGGGTGAGGGCTTTGAGGTTTCATATACTCAGGATCTCAGGATACTGCAAAGTGAGTCAGTAGACTTCCTGTTGCCTGTAAGACATAGGTCACTTGGCTATTTCTCTAGCACTGTGCCTACCTGCCTGTGGCCATGCTCCCCTCCCTGCCTTGATGAGCTGAACTCCGAAACTGAAAGGGAGACACCCTCAATTAAATGTTTTCTTTGCAAGAGTAGTCTTGGTCATAGTATCTCTTCACAGCAATAGTAAACCCTAACTAAGACAATATCTTTTGTTAGAATTAATGTTTTTCTTTTTTTCCTACTATCTCCTGAAAATAAAAGCATTGATTATTTACCCTTTTTCCCATGTTCTAAGAGTAAAATTTTTGGTATTTAGCACTTTTTATTTCTTTTATTCTTATAGAGCTTTTCAGAAATTTCACTTTTTACATTTACTAAGAAGGAAAACTACAACCATAAATGTCCTATCTCAATATGGTGGTTTGAATAGGAATGACCCCATAAACTGATGTGCTTGAATGCTTGACCCATAGAGAGTGGCACTATTAGGAGGTATAGCCTTGTTGGAAGAAGTGTGTCACTGTGGGGGTCAGTTTTGAGATCTCATATGCTGAAGCTATGCCCAGTAAAGAGTTCCACCTTCTGTTGCCTGAGGATCAAGATGTAGTACTCTCAGGTCATTCTCTAGAACCATGTCTGCCTACATGCTGCCATGTCCCACTATGATGATAATGGATTAAAATCTCTGAAACTGTAAACCAGCCCCAATTAAATGCTTTCCTTATTACGAGTTGCTGTGGCCACACTATCTCTACACAGCAATAAAAGCCCAAGACACCCAACAAATAAACAATGAACAGAAATATGGATGGAGTCTTCTTGCATCTCTTTTCCTTCTCCCAGGGGAGCTTCCTGTCTTTCTGTACAACCTAGACATAAAGTCAGACTAGCATGAGCTGATCTATTCTCCATCCCATGTACTAATCAGCATTAGGTTGAGAAATAATGGGGACATTGAGTTGTTATAATTCAACAACTTTATGATTATGAGCCTTTCCTACACATTTCTAAAACTACTACCTAGGCTCCAGTTCCACTGAGTTAAGAGAATATTCTCTTGTATTCAATAGACTCTGAGAGGTCATCATAATGGCTCAAATTTAAAGTAAAAGGAAACAAAACTACCACCACCACCAAAACCTCCCGTTATTCTTCCCTTGTACGTGATGAGAGAATCTGTGATCTTTTCCCTTTTTTCCACAGCTTTGTCTTCACATACTTCATTGCATTCATGGCTGTCATACTGCAGCACCAAACATTCATCCATGTGCATGGAGTCTCATCTCCTCAAAAACCATTTTCTGGAGATTGTTTTCCTTATATCACCATCAAGACCCCTTGTAGCAGAGATCATTGCAGTAAAAGATCCCTGAATTTCTTCAAGGAATGTGTGATATACAAATTCAGTGAATCCCAAATGCAGTAGTCCCTCCTGATGATTTAGTCCTAGACTTTTAAAAATTTTTATTTAGAATTTTCAAGAATTCATCCCAGGACATCAGAACACTTGCTACATCATTCTTCTCTCTGATTTGTGGTGGGGTTTTTTTGTTTTGTTTTTGCTTAGATTCAAATCTTTTTTTTCTGATAGGAATGATGGAAGCTTCATATTACAATATTGACATCATCACTGCAACTCAGTCCTGGGTGATTTTTGTAAATGTTTCTACTTCTATTTAGTTGTTTTTAATAGACTTTTATGGTTAGTAGGGAAAGACTGCTGAAATTATTTCAGTTTTCTTTGCTAAATTCTTGCATTTTTGCTGTTGTTATTTTTCTCCATCTCTTTTAATCCTGTTTAAAAATTTTTGTTGTGTGTCAATTCCAGAGATTTTTATCTAATATCTGCTTACTAATTTGTTTATAGCTTCTATGAACATGTATCCCTTTATAAAATATGCACGCATCTCCTAAAATCACAATATTTATTTTTATTGTTTGGAAATTTCATACATACATATAATGGGCCTTAATCAAGTCTACCACTTATTCTCCCCTCCAGTTCTTCCTCTATCCCTTCACCACTTTCCTCCCCAACTTCTTGTGCTTAAGGAAAAAAACCCTCTCAATCTAGCTAGTACTGTCAATATGGCAATCTCCTCGAACATGGATAGCTTTACAGGGATCACATATTAGAACAAAATTGACCTTCTTCCCCCAGAAGCTTTCAATTGCCAATACCTCCTTAGCTAGGGATGGCAATTCATACTCTCTTGCCTATCTATGTTGTGATTTTGGTTGGCTTGATCTCAACCTGCTGTACATGCATGCTGTAGTGGCACTGTCATATCTGGCAAATATTGTTTTGCCATAGATGCCCATAGATGCCCACTCCTTCCAGATATTACAGGTATTACTCTCTGCACTTGACTAGTTGTGGATTTCTGTGCTAATCACCATCAACTATTAGAAGAAATGTCTCTGGTGAGAATTTGGAGATGTATTCACCTGTGGATAAAAGATAAAAACTTGGGGGCAATTTGTAACTATGTTAATTTATTACATGGATAGTATTATGTTTTTCTTTAGGGCCTATGACCCAATCAGCCTTGGATTTTTCTTTCTTCAATTAATGGTACCAGGTATGAGTTTCATCATATATGACTTATGGAACAGACTTGTATTCAATCCGTAAGTGATTGTTTACTCCCATATTTGTGCCACTATTACACTAGTGGGCATATCTTTCTAGTCTAGACATTATTTTAGCTCACAGAGTATGCAGTTGGGTAAGACTTATGATAACCTTCCTCTCCTCATAAAGCATACTCTATCTTCTAGCACTCTGTAAGTCAGCCAGTAGGAATGAAACTTTCAGGTTGACACCAGCTCTAATTTTTCATATGCTAGGACTCAAGTATGTGATCTCTTTAGCAATAGGATCTTACCATTAAGCTCAGGATGGTAACTAAGAGCAATAGGAAAAACCTATAGTATTTCCTGGGGGAAGGAGTATCTATGGGACTCCACTAACCGATAATTCAGAGAGGTAACCCATACATGGCACTTGGCTTTTTATTTAATAGATTGTGATGTCTCAGAGAAGCATTGTTCCACCACTATAGGACACCTCCATGTGAACTCCTTAAATATATATGCACATGTCCGTATATTAGGAAGATTCACAGTAGTAGGTTTCCATAGGGCATTTTCAAAGATATTCAGTCATCTTTCCCCCCATACTCCCTCCTCTAATCTGCCTTCCTATCTCCAAAATAATTTAAACTTTCTTGTTCCAGAATGTGAGGGCAACTGGCTGCGACACCTGTTATCCCATTGATCACTAGGGTTGATTCTATTGATCTGGATGGCTAAGGAGTTCTCCCCTTCCTCCCTTTCTCTTCCATGTGCATCCCTCCTGAAGTTCCATACTTGGTCAAACTGGAAGACCTTCCTTGTTAGAGGAGGACCAGTCTTCCATCAGGGGATTATCAGTAGCTATGCTCCCCAGCTACAAACTCCAAATGGACTCTCAAGTTCTTATATTTTTTATATTGAAGGTTATGTGTCAGCCGGGCGTTGGTGGCGCACGCCTTTAATCCCAGCACTCAGGAGGCAGAGGCAGGCGGATCTCTGTGAGTTCGATGCTGGGCTGGACCGACAGCCTCCAAAACAACACAGAGAAACCCTGTCTCGAAAAAAAAAAAAAAGGTTATGTGTCCCTTTATTTTAATGGACCCTCTATGGATTTGAACTTTATTGGATGTGAATCCTTAGATAATTCATCATTTTATTTACATGTCTAATAAATGTGGCTTTTCCTAAGTTCGAGTTTAATAAATATGGAACTTAACTACAGCTATAGTAATACACTTCCCAACTTGCTCACTTTTTTCTTCCTCTTCTTGTGTTGAATTAAGCAATTATACTTTTTCACATATGCAGAAATCTTCTGCTGGGAATAATATTGCAGCTTACTCTGCCAATAAGATTTCTGTTGTAGCATTATGGCAGGAAGTACTTTTAGTATTTTCCATTGGAATTTAGTACATTTCTCTGAGGTTTCCACTGCATATATTGAATACACACATGTAATCTATTGAAACCGAATGGCAACGAGGATGCTGGGAGACACTTTCATACCATGTTTATAATATTGTCTTCCTTAAACCATCCCTTTCATGTAGTGGTAGATATAAGGCTAAGGAAAGGTGAAGGTAAAGTCAGGTCATTAAAAGCATTGTTTTCTGACCCCTTTCACTTTTTAAATGCTCAATTATGAAATAATGGTTATCTAAAGGAGAGGTAGTTGTGTCACAATAACTTAACCGTTACATTGCAGTCCCCAGCATAGACTGAAGTCTTTCTACAGTTTTAGCAAATGACCACAGAGATTCAAAACATGTATAAAGATAGTCATATAAAAATGAAGAATGAAATAGTTGCCCTGAGATAGGCTGAACACTGTAAGAAAGATATGTTGATCAGTATATAGCCAGTAGAAACTCATTCAATTTAATTCTGGGATACAGTGGCTAATCTAAAGCCAATTGTGTTATAGACATTATTGCATTGTATATGTGACAGCCATTGTTAATCAATTTGTGCCCACTCCTTCTACTATCAATCAACAGAACATTCCAGAAATTGCTTCCAGTCAAGTAGAATTAGCATGCAACGTATCATTATTCTGCAGCCCATGCCCTAAATGGCTACTCAATACCTACAGTATGTTATAGTCATGGAGAGAGCCTGAGTGAATCCTTGGAGCTGGAACTTATGGAGGTTACCTGCTTTTTGTGTAAGTGCATTCTCCCTGAATAAACTTCACTTAACCACTTAAAAAAAAGAATTCAGATTTAAGAAAAATTATGTTTAATTAATTGGAAGAGAATATTATATAATAAAAATTATTAATACCAATTGGATAACGACAACACAATACATTACAATATACAGAAATAAAATTAATATTTAAATTTTCCATTATTTTAGATGCAATTTGTATTGTCTTAGAAGAATAAAAACTTCTCACTATATATGTCAAGTATTAGCTTAACAATAGAACATTGAATATCAGCACCACTTACATGGATCATTGGGTGAATGGGCTCATACAAGTCATCTAAAATTAATTGGATTCTTAGAAAGCATTGTGAAAGGAGAAAGCCACTACCAAAATTTATTTTTTGATCTCTCTATGTGTATCATGGCACATACATGGATGGGAATGCACTCACATGCACATGCATGTACACACAGAGAGAAATAAAGATAATTAATTAATATAGATTATTAATTTGAGTTTAACTAACTCTTGCTCAGGTTTTTTAAAAAAGATATGCATTGATGCTAATAGAGGTGGACACATATGATAAAATATTGACTAACCCTAAAGAAGTAATGGAGTAGAGGGAAAAAAAACTATGAAAGAACTGAAGTGAGCAGAAAACACTATGAAAGCCAGTCACAGAATACTCTAGGGTCACTAAAATGGTAAAATTCTGTCATCAGTGGTAACACTGATGGAAGAAAAAGTCATTATGCTGCACAATCGAGACATAGAAAGTCACGAGTCTTACTATACTGTTTGTGAGTAAATCTAGAAAATGGTTGGTCATATATATTTCAAATGTTGAGTAGTGTTTGCCAGGGGCCATAAGCAGAAAGGAGAAGCTGCTGTGAGGAACGGTACACTAACCTAAAGTAACAGTAAGACAAGCAGCAGTTGTTCTACTGTGCTGCTACATCAGTATTTCTGTAAACGACAGCTCTCCGCTGCACATCCAGAAAGCTGGGACACCTCTTCTTAAAGCTTCCATCACAAGCAGATACCAAATGTTCAAGGATCTGTGTTTACTGTTATTGAATATATGCACTGAAAGATCATGGGATATCTTAGGATGTTCAAATATGTATGCTATGTGTTGGTCACAAAATAAACATAAAACTTTAAACAAGTACATTTTAATGAATAAAATAGTTTGATTAAGAGAAAAAATTCTTACTGTGGATGGGGAGACAAATATATAAACACGGAACAAACATAAATACCTGAGTGGACAATCCGTTGATCCTCATAAACGACAACTTCTTGATTGTCAGTAATCTATTTTCTCTCTAGAGATTCCTGAAGATATAAAGATTCACTGTAATTCTTTTTTGTTTGTTTGTTTTATAAATTGTATTTAAATTAGAGATAATCTTGTTTTACATGTCAATCCCAGTTCCCTTTTCCTTCCATCCTCCCATGCCCACACTGAGCCCCCCATACCATCCCCCATACACTCCCCAGGGAAGGTGGGGCCTTCCATGGGGAATCATTGGGATCTGTCTCTCAAATGGCATTTAGGGTGTTCATCATTCTCATTATGGGGGAAGGGCATTTATGGTAGCCTCCCCACTATTGAGTGGATTCCTAGGTGGGGCCATCCTTGTGGATCTCTTTTTTGTATGTCTTTGGGGAAACTTAAAATGTTTTATATTAATGGGTTTGGACCCAGTTGGAATTCTATTATTAGGGTTGATCCAAGTTACAGTTACCCATCAGGAAAACTCAGCTGTCAACTCAATATTGGGCTATATACATTAGATGTACTTCAGTCATTTCCAGTCACTGAAGACTTAAGGCACTGCCCTAAGCTAGCAATAGGAAAGTATGTGGACAAAACAAATTATCATATTCTGCAGCATTCACCAGGAGATAAACAAAGGTAAATGTTCATTCTGGGAAATACTAAATCAATTCAGATTTCTTACCTGGCTGAAGGTCATTCACAAAAGCTTTGTTACTGTATTTTCTGTTTCTGTCTTCACTTATTGGGAAAATTTTCTTATTATCTCCATACGAAGTATATTTAGAAAATAGACTTTTTAAATTAATTCTGCATGTATTCATAGATTAAGTGGAGGTAATGTGATTTAGTTACACTGAATATGGACTACATGTCAGTCTCCTTTTACTCTATTCTATTTTCCATTATAAAACATTTAGTTGGATTAAAACCATTATGCGTGCCATGTCACCCTGTTTTATTTTACTTTGTCTTCTTTTGTAGAAAATAAACTCCTTAAATACATAAAAATAGAAACCTAAGAGGATTTCTCAGGTCCTATGGTGCTTCCCAATTTTTCAGTGAAGTGTGCTCTGACATCATCCTTGAGGGCAACAGAGAACACTTAGAGAAACTTCCATATGTGATTGCTATGAAACATTCTTGACTTAGAGAATTTCACGCACTCTAGTTTTAATTATGGCTGGTTCATTATTGAGGCAGAACATGAAGATCTCCTAACATGAGTGACACATGACAAAGGCGATGAAGAATGCCGTTTTGAGAAGGACTTCTGGAAACTGTCCATGGCAGTTCTCTGACTTGCTGTACCTTGTCATAGTGAGACATCAGATTTACCTCACACCAGGACTTAAGAACACCTTGCCAGAAAAAACACACTGCTAGGCTTTTGATAAAGAACTCATAGAAATTTATCTGCAATTGATATAAAACATTTGCATAGACTTATGAAGTACAGTATTATGATTTAATACACATATTAATGTTCAAATCAGGGTAGTCAGTCATTCCAGCTTCTCATACACTTATCATTTCTTTGAACTAAGAACCTTAAATTCTCTTTTAGTCATTTTGAAACAGTAAATTTTGCAGACTACATCACACTGATTTCTCATATCCAACTGGAGAGTGCTTGGAAGAACACATTTTTTATTGTCACTTTTCCTGCTACATTTAAAAGAAATATTCAATGTCAAAAACTCCAAAATAGAGGAAGGCAGTGAGTAATATTTATGAATATCTATTTGAAATAAAAATTGTCTTTATCCCAAAATCCCATTTTTGTAGCCATTTCATGCTCTGGATCCCATTTTTTTCCATTGACTAAAGTTTTTGAGACCTAGAAGTCTCTCTCTCACCAAACTGAATTATTCAAACACTAAAACCATAAAAGCACAAATTTGGACTTTATTTTTAAAATCGATTTGATTTTTTAAAATAATCCATAAGAAACAAAGATAAAATTTTGTTTGGAATGAGGCTGTTTCTTTGCTTTCCTCTATTATTGAATATTTCTGCCTGACTCTCTTTCTCTGCCTGTCCCTCCTTCCTTAAAAATGTAATATTGCTTTAGGAATTTGCTGAAACAGAATTACATCATCTCTTGCCAAGCAACAGCAGTGAGCCTTATTGGCTCCGATGCAGTTCATATTAACTTCAGCTCTAGGTCTGTATTGTCGCTTCTGAGAATTCAGTGGGGGGAAATGAAATAGACTGTCTTTCCCACTCTGTGATGTTGCTACTCTTTAGTGTGACTGGCTTGCCTGCAGACAGGATGAAACTTTAGGAGTTGGGTTTTCTGAAGTCACTCAACTGCTTCCTTCTCCAGTGAGGAAGCATCCAGGAAAGTACATGTTTTGCTCTGGAATGTTGGTCAGGACTTCCTCTGTTCTCCACACAGTGAGAAAGAACTGCCTACCTCATCTGTCTGGGAACCCTACACACCGGGCAATGTTCTCCTCATCTGTGTGGAGACAGAAACTGTTTCATCTTAAAGAAAGAAAATGGAGCAGACATGCACTTTGTAGGGAAAGAGTATGTCAGTGAGACATCTAAGAACAGAATGGGTAACTCCCCAGTGGAATGGAAGAGCAGAGGCAGCAAGCATGTGTGTGACCAGTGCAGGGCGGGGGCCGGGGGTCAGAAGGCGGATACTAGGGGCTGGGGGCTGGGGGCTGGGGGCTGGAGGCTGGGGGCTGGGGGCATGGTCTCTCACCAGGTTTTTTTTCTAATTTTTTTGGTTTTGTTTTTTAGTTTCTTCTCACCAAACATAAGGGAGGAATGGGGGGCCCTTTTTGGTAATGTTTCCATGAAAGCCCCCCAAAACCCTGAAACACAAGATCCTAGGGGAAAAGCTGCCCGCCTCTTGCAAAAGCCATGGTGATGGTGACCCCTAAAGTTTTTATCAGCCCCACTCCAAAAAGGCATTATATTGGTCCACCTGGTAAAATATCTATTCACCTCATGCCTTGTGGTCTGTAGTTATCGTTCCATTTCTGGGGAATCAGGGAAACATCAGCTAGAAAGCCAGTTCCAAGCCAGGACAAGGAGCATGGAGCTGCTGTATCTGGTTTATCTTTTTTTTGAGTAAGCAAGGAAAGAGCTAGGAGCACACACGCATTGCATTCTTCACGTCTTGGATCAACAAAGGAGCCATGCCAAATGTCAGATTAAATATTCCACAGCTGAAGTGTTTGCACAACTTCTCAGTGGCTACCATTTAAAGAAAGAAAAACAGTGATGGGCCTTTAAAACATTCCCCTTCCTTTGACATGCTCACAGTGTTCTGCCAGCAACAGCTCCAGGTTGGAAGGCCAGGCCATGCATATCTTGTCCATGGACCATGGGAGCCAGCTGGCAAACACACCCTTGGGTATCCATTCCCTACAGGGGCATGAAGCCCCACTGTGTGCCTCAAAGACCACAGCTGCTATACCGTCTTGTTTCACCCATGGCTTTTGGCTGTGGACCTGGTCATTTAAAGAAGAAGAAATTTCCTGATTCTTGAAGTATCTGTCATGTTTCAACAACGTTTGTGCTCTCCGGGCTGCGTGTGTTTTCAGTTTGGGTTGGCTCCGTGGCACTGCTGGGGAAACTAGAGGCGGATCTTTTATTGAAACAAAATAATAAGTCTGAACAAATCAGCTTTATTATCATTGGCTCTGGCAAGAAGCATATTCTTTTCTGCTTTTTGCTTCTACAGGATTGCTTAAGAGGTGATGTCCCCCATACACACCCTTCCCCCCGCCCCCTGACAGGTTATGTGAAGGACAAGAGAGAACAGGAACTGCTCAAAGAAATCAGGGATTTTCTTGCATCTCCCCCATTACCTTCCCTTGCAATCCACAATCTGAGAGAGTGGTTGTTTCTCCCCCACTTCTCTTACAAGGAAGTAGACAGGCTGAGTGTCATTCACCTGGCCACCGTTGCACCAGAGTCACACATAACTGTGAATTCTTACATGTGCCATGTGTTCTGGGGCAACTCACTTCATCTCCCTGCCCCAGTTTCCTCCCCAGAAAAATGGAAATAGTAACCGAAAGCCTTCGCCGATGGTCACACAGACTCGTTGAGTATGTAAATTGGTCACAGTAGCAATGGATGATGCATCAGTCCAGCCACCAGACAGACTGGCATCAAGTGTGGCTCCTTTCTCAGCAGGTGCTGGTGTCACTGTTCTGGAAGTCATTCTCTTTCTTTACATTCTCTATGGAAAGGTGGGAAGCAACCAGGGCCTCAAAAGAGAGATTGCATGTCCCTTTTTGGAATGTACTTTTCCAGGACTAGAGGTATGGCTGTGTTGCAGAGGACTGGTTTCAGTTCTCAGCACCTAACTACATAGGATATGGCATGAACCACCAGAAAATTCAGCCCTTTGGGATCTGATACTCCTTCTGGCCTCTCTGGGCACCTGGAGACATGTGAAGCGTATAAATTCACACACACACACACATATACACATAAATACATAAATAAATGTAACATGTATTATAAAAGTACTTCCCGCCCAGGCTGTGGTGGTGCACGCCTTTAATCCCAGCACTCGGGAGGCAGAGGCAGGCGGATCTCTGTGAGTTTGAGGCCAGGCTGGACCGACAGCCTCCAAAACAATACAGAGAAACCCTGTCTCATAAAAACCAAAAAATAAAAAACAAAAATAAGAAAAAATAAAGGTACTTCCCCGTGGAGGTGAACTTGGCCTGAAGCCCTGGCTCAGATTACAGTGTTTGCAGAAGAAGCTGCCCCTGAACGAAGTATCAAGTAGAGGGGGGTCTGCACTGGCAGTGGAGAGGCTGTGAGGTCCTGTCCTCTCGTTTCCCGGGTGAGCGGTGTGGGTTGAGAATGGAAACCATGCAGCTGTCAGGAGTTACGCCTTCTCAGACAGTTGAGGTCTGGCCTATTCCCTGCAGCACATGTGGAGCTTAACTGATTATGACAATAGCTCTCTATCATCACAGAGCCTGTCAGCATGACGCCTCAAAACCCCCACACAGGGGCTTCCCACATGGTGGGCTCTTTGGTAGTCCTTGGATTTGAAGATGAGTCAGAAATGGAACCTCTCCTTCCCAAATGAGGCCACAGAATGTAGAAGGCTTTCTGTCCTCATGTTTAAGTTCTACACTCTCTAGAATCTGTTCAAAATAAAGTTTTTATTCATATAACCTTAGTAGCTGACATATAATCAGAAATTTTTGAAGCTTTTTGATGAGTTCAATAATTTCCTTTGCTGATCCCCAATAAGGAAGCAAAACCAGAAAGGAAGAGGGAGATTTACACTGCAGCCCTGGGTTAATTGCTGAGCTGTCCTTCTGTTGGGGAAGTCCTGTGTATATGTCAATAAATTACTGCTGGCCAATAGGAATCTAGATAGGTGGGGTTAGGAGCTCAGGAAGACTCCGGTAAACGAGCCATGTGAATCTCGGCTTGTCGATAGCAAAACAGAGCACACCTGAGAAAAATGCTGCTACCAATAATCTGTGCTTCTCTCTGTTCTTCTGTTTCTAAAATTCCTTTAAAGCTTTTGTTATTTTGCGTGGAAATTCATGATCCCACTCCTGACACCATTCTGTTAAGAGAATCTTTTTCTTTGCTAGCCACTTTGGTTTATCCCCCGCCAGTCGCCTGGGCTCTGCCGCCCCACGTTGCGCGCCAGCCTGGTTCTAGATCCGCATGAGTCCCAAATAAACACACAAGAGACTATATTAATTATGAAGCTGTTGGCCTTGTTTGTCTCTTACTGGCTAGCTCTGCCTTAAGTAATTACCCCATAATTGTTAATCTAAGTATGTTTCTTACCGGAGAATAGTTCCCGGCGTCCTACCCCCATGGCGTCACATGTTGACTCTCTCTGTTTCTCCTACCCAGAGTCCTCCTGGACTCCTAGCCCCACCTATCTAGATTCCTATTGGCCAGCAGTAATTTATTGACATATACACAGGACTTCCCCAACACCCTTCTGCTAAGGTATCAGATGCTAAAGTTGTTCCTAAACACCCACACACCCTCTCCTCAGGGAATTACAAGAGCTGAGTGCCAGCTCCAGTTTTGCCACAGATAAGCTATGCAGTCTTAGCTAATCACACTCATCTGGTCTCGGTCATATTTTTGCTTGGAAAATGGAGATGAAGACTATTCGCACTATAGGTGTGTCATCCAAACATGAATGGGACAATGCCCACAGAAGCACCCTTTGAGCACTGAAGAGATATTCATGGTGCTTCTCACAGTTTTACTTTTTTCTGTCTTAGACAAAATTTCCTGTATAGTTTTCCAGTTTAAATGTCTTCCAGTATAGACCATTTTATAAATTTTTCGATACAGAGGGGGTCGGAAAGGACAGCATAGAGAACCATTGCTCATTTCCACATCGATGCCTCCCTTTAAAATGAGATTTCTTCATGCATGCCTTATATAAAATGAGATGAATGAAACTATTTTTCTGAGGACCTATGCAGGGTTCCCAAGATTGGAGATCTAGGAGGCTCTTAATTTGAACCACTCTCTACTTGACTTCAGAGTGCAGTGTCTTTACTTCAATCCACTGAGTGTGGAAATTTGGAGCATATAATTGTTTGGAATACGTAGAGAAGACAAAGAGCGATGGCCACTTGCTATGTTCATGAGAAACCAACACGTGCTAGATTCTGGTTGTAGCTGTTACTTTTCCATCACTGTGAAAACTGCCTGACAAAATCAAAGCAGGGGAAGATGGATTTATGTTTGCCAATAGATTAAAAGGGATGTGATCCATCATGTCAGGAAGGGTTGATGGCAGGCAGCTTGAGGCAGGCACGAGGTCACTTTGCATCCAGCCAGCAAGCAAAGAGAGGTGAATGCTGGCCTTCTTGCTTTCTCCTTTTCTGTCTTGTATTTGGTCTATGACTCCAGCCTAAGAGTTGATGCTACCTACAATTTAGCATGGATGTGCCTTCTTCTGTCATTCCTCTCTGAAAATGCCCTCCATAGACACATGCAGAGGTGTGTCAGCCAGGAGATTTCAAATCCAGACAAGTTAAACTGAAGATTAGGCACCTCCCAGACTTTGCTTTGAGGGTTAGATAAGAATTATAAATATGTATCTGTGGATAGAAATCTACCTGACCTAAGCAGCAATCCAGTGAAAATGTAAACCACTGTGTGAAAATGTGGTATTATTTTACAGCGCTCATGGCTAAAAGAGTCTTTCTCCTCTGAAGTAGCGGTTAGGCTGTGTCACTATCACTCCTCCCATAACCTCAACTTTAATTCCCAGAGTCATCTGGAAAGATCATTTTTATGACCAGTCTCTTGCCTGGGACCTTTGGCTGCACTTCTTCCTAGAACATTATCCTCCCCAACTCCTGATTAGTTTATGTTTTTGTTTCCAATTTTGTTTATTTGTTTGATAAAATATACACACAAAGGCTACTTGGGGGAGAAGTGATTTCTTCTAGTTTACAATTTCAGTCCATTAGAAGGGAAGTCCCAGTAGCTTGAAATAACTGGTCACATTACAGCCTCAACCAAACAGAGAGAGAGAGAGACAGAGACAGAGACAGAGGAGACAAATAGAGACAGAGAGAGAGAGACAGAGAGACAGAGAGACGGAGAGAGGGAGAGAGAGAGACAGAGAGAGAGACTATAGGCTTTCTTCTGGATTTTTCTTTATTCTGTCCAGTGCCCTGCCCAGCTTGTTTAATGGCTTTGCCCACGTTAAGCGTGGGTCCTTCTACTCAAGTAACCAAATATAAAAGTCCCTCACAAGTCAGCTATGCCCACAGACTAACACAGTCTAGAGAGTTTTTCACTGAGACTCCAATGTCCGGCTTACAATTCCAACTAACCTCACAGCCTATATGCTTAATTCATGGAAAGGGATTCTCAAGCGTCATTTTTAAAGAGATCAGACAATATGCTGTTTTTATTTTTGAGATTATAATATAACGTCATTTCCCTGCTTCTCTTGTTTACTTCCAAACCCTCCCGTATACTCCTTCTTGTTCTCTTTCAAACCCACGGCCTCTTTTTTCATTAATTCCTGTTACATACGTGTGTGTGTGTGTGTGTGTGTGTGTGTGTGTGTGTGTGTGTGTGTGTGTGTGTGTGTGTGTGTTCCTAAGGACAACCTGATCAGTTTGTATGTATATTTTCAGTACTGACCACTTGGTATTAGGTAAACAGCCGGTGTGTTCTTTCTTCCCTTTGGAAGATCATTTCTCCTGCTGTCAGCATTCCTTAGTTTCCTGTAGTTTTCTGTGTAGAGTTGAGCTGCCATTGGCTACACCGCCCCACCTCAAGCATGTCTATTGTTTTTGCCCTTGTTCAACTCATGTTTAGGCAGTCATGGTGGTGAAACTGCCTAGTTCTTAAAGTATTTCTGCCTCCTGTTCCTCAAAGTTAGATGAGTCTTAGGTGGGAGCTCTATTTTATACACAGCAATCAGGATTGGGCTCTACAACTTTACATTTTGATTGGTTGTGGTCTCTGTTGTAAAGAGAAGCCTCATTAATGATAGGCAGGGACACACATATTTGTGTGTATAAAGAGAAACTTTCAGAGTGCAGTAATGGTTTATACTGCTTTAGTAAAGTGGTGGTTGTAGATTCTTCTTCAAGATCCATGACTTCTCTAGCCCTGGGTAATTGGCAGGTTTCCTGTACTAGTCTTGGTTTCCTTCTTATGAACAGATTTAAAGTTTAACAAGAGAGATATTGGTTACTGCCAAGGTTTGCTTGCCAGTGTTGCTCCCTTAGGGATATTGCATCATGCTAGTCATTGTTGTGATTTATAGGTGTCACATCTAGGTAGGATTGTTGGCTTTTTGCCTACTGGCTGTCCACCAGGGTTGGAAGGTAAATCCCTATTGCTAAAGACACTGGACCATTCTTTGTCACATTGTACAAAATGGCCATGTTCTCCCCTCCCCATTGTACTTTACCTGTTTTTCTTTAAGGCATTCTTACCTCCAGGCATATTATTTAATATTATATATTTTTGCCGTTTTCTCCTTATTTTACAGTTCAGGGGGTTAAACCTGAGGTGTTAAATATGCCAGGCAAGTTCTCTACCACTGAATTGCACATTCAGTCCCATTTGTAGATTATTAACCATTTATCTGACTCAGACAGAAATTCTACTTGTTGCTATCTGTGTAGGTTATTCACATTTATATCTCTGCAGGTCCTTACATAATACTTAGATTTTGTTTGGTGATTGCAGATCTATAGATATTTTACTAAATATAGCATTTGATTTGTGACTTGTTTTAGTATTAAATATGACATAACTTTTACTTTTGTGCTACTCAATTAGGATCATAGGCTTAGGAGTTTATCCAAGGTTTTCTTAAGCTTATTCCCTTAGCAACCTCCCCTTTTTGTGTCAAGAAAATTTTATGATATCCCAGGTGTATGGGTGCCTTAGTTACTTTACCTATTGCTAGGACAAATACCTCGACAAAAGCAACTAAAACGAGAAACAGTTTAGTTGGCTTGTAGTTCCGAGCAACAGTCAATCATGGCTTAGAAGCCATAGCAGCAGGATCTTGAGCTATCTGGTCACAGTGCTTCTGCAGCCAGGAAGTAGAAGGAGATGAATGTGCTTAGATTGTTTTGCTCTTTACATTTGACCCAGGACCCTAGCACACAGAAATGATGTCACCCATATTTAGCATTCATCTTTCCATTCTCTTTAACCTAATCAAGGTAAGTCCTCACAGGCTTGCCCACACACTAATATAATGTAGCTAATCATCACAGGTATACAGAGAGGTTTGTCTCATGGATGGTTCTGGATCACATCATTCTGACAACCAATATTAACTGTCACAACAGGTATATACAATAGTTTAAAAAATCAAGCCTTAAGCCAGGTGGTGGTGACACATGCCTTTAATCCCAGCACTCGGGAGGCAGAGGCAGGCGGATCTCTGTGAGTTTGAGGCCGGGCTGGACCGACAGCCTCCAAAACAATACAGAGAAACCCTGTCTTGTAAAACCAAAAAAAAAAACAAAAAACAAAAACAAAAAACAAAAAACAAAAAAACTCAAGCCTTAACATAGAATAAGTTGCTTTTTGGTTTTTGTTTTTTTTTTTTAAAGTAAAACTAAGTATTTATTGTAGAAATTACTCACAAGATGCCAAGCAAGTAACCCAGATGAGCCCAGTGGTCCCCCCCCCCCGCCGAACCCGAAATCCGGGAAAAGAGACCAAGACTTCCTGTGTGCTGTCTTTTATGCCTTCCCCCGTAACGCCCCCTAGCCATGCCCAAAAGTGGGCCTGGCTAGTGACGTAGTTCACCACCTACGTATGTATACGTCTTAACGTCCATCCATATAAGTCTTTAGTCTTGCCTAAAGTGGGTGTGGTTAGCGGTGTGGTAAACCGCCCTTTTATTTATTTATTTATTTATTTATTTATTTATTTATTTATTTTTGATTTTTTTATCATTTTTTATTTTAATTTTAAATAGCTTGTTTTACATGTCAATCCCAGTTCCCTCTCCCTCCCCTCTTCCCACACTCCCCTTCCCCCCTCCCACCCTATTGCCAAATCCTTCCACATAGGGGATATCTAGAGTCTGTAAAGAAATTTATTTTAAGATAATTCTTGGTATACATATAATTTATCATTTATTAAAATGAAAACAAAGTTTCATAATAATGATATGGGTGTGTTTGTTTATATTTTGCATAAAAGATTAATTATTGACTGCGTATTTGATACTATAGGATGTAAAGCATCTTTAATGTTTTTTGGAGTTGATGGGTATTTTGGTTTTTTAAACAGTCTGTTCTAGGAATCCTGTTTCATGTACAGAATAACAGAAGTGTGTTTAGAATTACTGCGGAAGTTGTTGGAAATCTGTTCCACCCTAATTCCAGGTCTATCTAATATTTTTAAACTAAATTCAACTCAGAAACAACTTTTAAAGATTTTCTTATTAATTATGTCTCAGTGTATGTGTCTGAGTGGGTTTGTTTACAAGAGTACAGTGTCCTCTTACGCCAAAAGAGGGTTTCAAATTCCCTAGAACAGTTGACATGGGTGCTAGGAACTGAACTCTCGTATTCTGGAAGAACACTGTAAATTTTAATTCCTTAGATATTTCTCCAGGCTGTGAAACAGAAGAAAAGTTTAAATCAAAGAGTCTAACACAATATAATTCCAATATAAACTAATGTGATGCTTGTATGTAGGTGGATGATAGTAGAAACGTATCAAAGGTCTTTGTTTCCATAAACCACCATACTTTTGTGTCTGTAGAAAATATCATGTATACAGTAAAAATACTGCAATTCATTCCTCAACACAAACTCCAGTCTGACCCAGAATTTCAGGCAGTATTTCTTCATGTTACATGAATGACAGCATATGTCCCAGTAGAAAGTACACTTGCCTCCTTTTGTCTTCAGAACCAAGTCTACAGTGAGGCCATTCAACACCATTGAGTGCTGTCAAGGCATCTTGGATTTGTCACACATGTGTTTTACAATTACATATTGCTGTTGTATGTTCAGAAACATGTACCGGTGCCAATTTTTAGGACCATATCCATATCCAGTTATTCCATATGGAATTGTAACCCACAGGTGGGTGAGAAGCTGCTGGTTCAACATTTATTTCACACACTTCAAGAGGATGAGAAACCAAAAGTGAGGGTATCACCCAGTCCATCCCTGGTGAGCTCTACTTTCAAGAAAGTGCCTTCTCATCGTGTGCTCTCTCCCATGCTAGAGAGACAGACCTGACTCCAGGATGGGTGCTCCAGCTCCAATATTTTCTCTGACTTCATTAGTCTCCCAACAGTATCACTTCCATGGGGAGTTAGGACATTGACACCTGAATCTGGGGGAGACACAAATATTCAGTCTATTATTCTACCTCATAAATACAAAACAAAAGCTCTGCTAAACATGTGAGTTTTTCAAGGTCAGTAAACTCTTGAGTAAGACAACAAACCTAGTGAGTCAGTAGTCTCTGTTCAGCATTCTAGATCTCTCTGTGTTGTAGCTGAATAAAAACTGCTGATCTGGGGCTGAATGGCCCAGCACAGAAGCAGCTCTCCCTACTGAGATATGGGCCTTTCTTCATAGGAAAAGTCTTTCTACTATCAGCATAAGTGGAAATTTCAACTTACTTTTGTTTCATTGTTTTTAAAGCTATCATTTGGGACAGGGAAGATAATTCAGTTGGTAAAATGCTTGCCACACAAACATGAGGACCTGAGTTTGAATCTTCTGTACCCATATAAAGCCAGATATAGTGCACATACCTGTAATCCCAGCACTGGAGAGGCAAAGACAAGAAAATCCCCATTGAAGGGGCTGAGCAGCGGTGGCAAACTCCTTTAATCCTAGCACTTGTTAGGCAGAGACAGGAGGATCTCTGAGTTCAAGGCAAATCTGGTCTACAAACCTAGTTCCAGGATATGGCAACAGGGCGACACAGAGAAACACTGTCTGGAAAAATCAAAAAGAAAAGAAGAAGTGGAGGGAGAGGGAAGGGGAGAAGGAAGTGGAGGAGGAGGAGGAGAAGAAGAGGAGGGGGTAATGGAAGAAGAGGGAGGAGGAAAAAGAGGAAGAGCATCATGTGGTTTAGGCCTCATGAGGATTAACTCAAACTCAAAGCCCCATTTAAGTCAGTGTTCCTGTATATATGGCACAATGCTTCATCCTTTGTAATCTCATTCCCCACTTTGTCCTCCCCAGGGCCAAAGCACAAAAAGTCAGAATCAACAACAACAAACCCCAAATGTTCTTCAGTTGATCATTATAAAAATATAATAAATATGGACCATTAAATTCACTCAGTAACCCTGGTACCCAACATACATGAAAGATTAGCTCATACATAGTGTGACACAAAGTGAAAACTTGCAGAAAAATCACCTCAGAAGGCCTGGCACTGTGATGCCAAAAATGTCATCACTCTTGGCACCCTTCCTTGGAAACAGACTCATCTGTAATCTTGATTGGGGGAGAAGGGAAGGAACACTGGGCCATCACAGCTAAAATACCCACTGTAGATTTTGCAACTACAATATGTAAACTTTGGACAGAGAGAATGCTAAGTCCCACTTAAGCGCCAATGTTCTCAGAAGATCTGATTTTCTCTATATGTAATCCACTATTCTGCCGAGGCCAATCGCATTTTCTTTCTTCACAGAAACTCAAACCATTTTATGTGGAATAAGCTTCTTAATATGATTTCTCTATGAGCAAAACAAAATGATTTGTTTGAGGTTCCAAATCAACTCTAGCAAATCAGTGCTAGAACAAGAATTCAATTACATTATTCTTTGGCATTGTATCCTGGACTCAAGCTCTGCATCACACAGACTGTTATCTGCTCATTCCACTTCACACTGACCTCAGAAGCTGGAGAAGTCACTAGAACGCTGAGGTGCATATAGGCCTATCATATGTTCAGCAAATTCAGAAATGCTAGGAAATTCCTATTTTCAAACTAAAGGTCCTTCTCTTCAACACTCACCAGTTTTGCTGCTTGGCAGTCTAGATTTTCATAAACTGGATTTGTTTAAAATTGTGTACAGTTATGAGTAAACAAGACAATCATGTTTGGTAAAGACACAGAATTCCTCAGAGGGTATCAGTGGTTGGTGTTGGGTAGCCAGAGCAGCCTGTGGAGGTCTGCAATTAGCACCAATTTTAGTAGCAAGTGACAGTGTCAATGAGTGGCATTACCATCTTAAAAGTGCCTAATTATTCTACTTACCTATCTCTGGGTGGTTTCAAAATGTGATTTTGTGGCAGCTAGGAGAGTTTAATATATATATTTAAAATTTTTCATTTTATTTATGATTGATAACACAACCCCATATTCTTAGAGTGTGATATAATGTTATGATATATGCATACACTGTGGAATCATTAAATAAGGCTAGTTATCATACCCACCACCTAACATACTTACAATTTTTTTGTAGTAAAACCCTCTAAAATCTTTTAGTAATCCTTATTCACTAAATTATGCAGTAGAATACAATTGCTGACTCCTTCTAATGGGACCTTCTTGTTTTTGTCTAACATTTTCCCTTTGTTGTGATCCTGTCCCTAGTGACCATCCTTTTGCTCTCTATTTATATGACTCTGTCTACTTTAGACACTATTAAGAAGTGAGAACACACATTATTTGTCTCTCTGCGCTGGCTTATCACGTAGCATAATGCTGTCTGGATTGATCTCATGTTGTTGCAAGTGGCAGAATTTCCTTCTATTTTCAAAAGTTGAATAGCACCTCATTGTGTGTATATGCCACACTTTTGTTTGTCCAATCCATTCAAGTGTTGATGAACACTGAGCAATCTCACGTCTTGGCTATTGTGAACAATGCTACAGTAAGCGAAGGAGTGCTCCTTGATACGCTGGTTTCATTTCCTTTGCAAGCACACCCAGAAGGACTATTGCTATGCTCCAGGGAAGTTTACTTTGAGACACTGTCCCATTATGTACCTCAGGATGTCTTGAACTTGCTATGTAACCCAGGCTGGCCTTGGACTTGTGATCCTCCTCGCTCTGTCTCCGAAGTACTGAAACTTCAGGCATGCATTCCTAACTCAGTTTAGTAATTCAATTTTTAATTCTCTCGAGCAATCTCCACACTGTTTCCCACAATGTCCACACTAATTTACATTCATCAAAATAAGATACAAGGGTGCCCTTTCGTCACTTCCTCACAAACCCTCACCTTTGATCTTAAGGTCTTTAGAAGACTCACTATTGAATACAAATAAAAACTAAATGCAGAAAATATTGGGCAGGAGGATTGCTCAATGCTTCAGAGTGTGCATTGCTTTTGCAGAGGGCTCCAGTTCAGTTCCTAGCATCCATACTGGGCAGCTCATAATTTCCGGTGACTCCACCTCCAAGGTAACCAACATCCGTTTCTGACTTCCACAGGTACTTGTATTCACATGCACAGGTACTCACATACTCATGGATTATTACAGATCTTGTACAGCATCAAGAAGTTTCCATGTGTGGCACATGGTGGTTAACTCAGAAACTCACATCCAATTAAAATTCAGGAAATAAGTGTTGCTAGATTGCTCAGACATAAATAGAATATCTATATCACACCCCTCTGCAAGGTTGGGGAGTCATTGCAGAAGAAGGAGATGAAAGATTCCCTTACAAGAGCCAGAAATCAGAGAGGACAAGACTAAAACAGTGTCTTCTGGATGCTACTTGGCCACGCCACTCATGAACTTATGTCTGTGGTTGCCTCTATAAGAACTGCATAATTTCAAGCAAGCTAACATTTTATCATGGAATGGGATTACAGACCCCACACCTTCCTGAGAAGCTAATTACAGCTGATGGTTTCTGGGGTAGGGAAGAATCAGTTTGAAGGGCAGAGCTCTTGGTGGGCCAGCAATGCTCCAGTGGATGATCCCAAGCCCATGAGTATAGGGGCGACACAAATTGGACTAGGTGGACTATTTTTAAAATAATTTAAAGAGGGCATGAGGTTGGGAGAGTTTGGAGAGGTAGGAAGTATATCCGGGAAGAGGTAGAGAAAGGAATAGGATGAAAATGATCCAAACACATTGCAAGAGATTCTCAAAGGAAAAAAAATAGCTGGACATGGTGGCTCACTCCTTTAATTTCAGCTTTCAGGAGGTAGAACATGCTGATTTCTGAAATTTTAAGGCCAGCCTGGACTATATGAAGTTTCTAGGTCAAGACAGGACTTACATATCAAGATGCTATCTCAAGTAATAATGATCAAGATGATGATGATAAATGTTTTTCCCATTATTGACTGGAGAAGAAAATAAAGATGTCTTCAGAGGCAAGAAACAAAATGCTGAAGCAACATGTCTTCTATGAGAAAGATTTATATAATCTCATCATTGCAGAAAAAGATTCTGTGTCTTCCATAGCCAAGAGATCATCTAAGTTAATAAAAGAATATGTTTTTAAAAAAGTTGTCAAATAGTAGTTGAGAGAATGTCAAAGGGGAACATTAGAAAGTAGCCAAACAAGAAGCATGTTCCTATTAGCCTGCTTTCTCCCACGTCCACTTCTAGTTTAGTACAAGAGTTCATTTCTGCCCACCAAAGACTTATCTTTAAAATGAAGACAACTCAGGCTAAGTGTCTCTCATGAATACAATGTTCTCATTTCAGAAATGCTACTCAGCCTAGCATAAAGATAACTAAGAGTCTTTTCTATTAGAAGAGAGTACCATTATTTTCAGAATAGTTTTATTTACTGCTACCAAATGCAATTAGAGTATTTGTCCTTAATTGACTCGCTGGTCATCTCACAATCTTCCCCATTCATGAAGGGAGGACTCACCAAAATTCATCAAGAAAGTCAGCAAATGTGTCTTCCTACTGTCCACAGTTATCTGTGACCAGATGCTATTTCAGAGTTCAGATATGAATGCTCAGGTCTTATGAGTGCACCCTTTGACATGCCTTGGAAGAGCATCTTCTTTGACCCTATAATAACGGCCATGAGATTCTATTTTGCAACTTAGAATAAAATACGGACTTGAACTTTGAAAGGAAAAAAAATCTCTCTCCCTTTTTTTTAAACCTAGCTTATGAATACATATGCTTTCTCATTTTTCCATAACACTAACAACTAAAAAGATTGCTACACCGAGTCAAGGCAGATAGAGCACTCAACGCTCTGCCACATAGTCAACAGAGCATGGATACTAATATTGCTGGATGATGAAGGACTTGTCAAGTCACCTACCCATGTAGGTCAGATATATCCCCACACCATGTGGTTCATCTCCTTGCCCCAGGTATGATGTGATTTTTGTTGTAAAATAATGCAAACTGTCTAACTTCCTTCATCCAGAATTGATCCTTATATGCTATAATTCTCAAGTGGGTTTTATTGAAAGAAGAAATAAACATATTCAGTCTTCAGAAGCAAAATGAGGTGGATTTGGAAATGAAAGAAACTGGGATTTTGGTCTTCAGTCAGAGTCAAACGCTTAGCTCTCTCTATCCCGCAACTTCAGATGTGGATAGGGTTTAAGTACTGGAGGTATTCATGTAAAGTGGGCATAAGGGAAATAATCTGGATATACAGGTACATGTTTAGTATTATTGAGCACTCAGTGTGACAATTGACTTATGCATGTTCTCATTTATACCTTTTTTGTTTTGTTTTGTTTTTTATTTTGTTTTTTCCAGACAGGGTTTCTCTGTGGCTTTGGAGGCTGTCCTGGAACTAGCTCTTGTAGACCAGGCTAGTCTCAAACTCACATAGATCCACCTGCCTCTGCCTCCAGAGTGCTGGGATTAATGGTGTGTGCCTTCTCTAAACCTTTGAAGAAAGGCACCATTTCTATTATCTTGTGTCAATGTATTCTATTTAATTTCATTATATACATTAATTGTATTCATCATATAGTATTCCATAAGAACATTTTTATCAATACATTTTCTTTAATTTTCATTTAACTGTGCATGGTACTGTGTTGTATAAGGACACTTTCACAAAAGTACTAATAGCATAATGAGCCAATTCTCCCCAAACTCCAGTATGCTCATCTTCCTCCCCCTTACATTAGATACTTTAATTCCTTTCAACAGTTTTTCCTTCTACTTTAATGGCATATATATATCCATGGTTTTTATTCATATATATACATTTGGCAATAACAAATGATATTTGTCTTTCTAATACTAGTTCAATTCACTTAGTATGTTTATCTACACTTGCATCAATTTTTCTACTAACAACAAATTTTCATTCTTCTTATAACTGGAAATATACCATTGTGCATTTTCTTTGCCCATTCCTCTGCTGTTGGACATCTAGATTTGTTCCATAACTTTGTTACAATGAGTAGCACTGCAGATAACATGAATGTGCAAGTAACTGTCTGTGATGTGTTGACTTTGAAACCTTTGGGTAAATACCTAGGAGTGGATATCTGGATGATGTGGTAGATCTATTTCCATATTTTGAGAACTTCCACACTGATTTTCACATGGAGACTAATTTACCTTCCCACCAAAAGAATATAAATGTTCCATTTTGTCAAATCCTCACCAGCATTTGTCATTTTTTTCTTTGATGACTGACAAAAACCTCAACCCAAATATTAATTTTAATTTTCATTATGGTTGAACATGTTTTTCAGATTTGCTAGCCATTCTCGTTACATGATTTGAGAACAGTCTGCTCATTTCACTGGCCTGCTTGCTGATTGATTTGTTTGTTTTCTTATTAATGCTTTTAGTTCCTCATATATTCTAATATTAATCCGCTGTCAGATGCAGACTAGCAAATACTTTCATTGTATTTTTTTCCTATAGATGAAAAGCAAAGGAAGAGAAAAAGTCATGGCTAGATGGCTTGCAGTAAAGTTCTAAGAGAAAGGTAACCCAAAGAAATCAATAAACTTTGGATATCCCCATTTCCTTCACATTTGTTGCTGTTCTCCTCTCTTCTCACGTTGGCCAAATAAGCTGGGCAACAGTCAAGCTGTTCTTTATTGTATGACATAACACATTCCATTTTCTTCTGGGGCAGGGGGTTCATGGATGTGTTTAGAACAAGGAGGTGGCAAAGAGTACTTCTACCCACATCTTCATACTTTGCAAATTCAATTTATACAGGACTCAGTTCACTGAAGAATTCTCTCCAAGCATTTTGTGAACTATGAGCCTATTTTTAGTGATATGGTGCAGTTTCCGAAGATATCCATGCCAGGGTAGGGGCAGGGAATAGTCCCTGAACAGCCTTTTTCCTATCTCAAGCCTCAGTTACATAAAATGACTGCTAATTAAGTCTTCATAAATGGTCTTGGTGTATTTCTCTTTAGTGATTTGGATCATAACTCCGTGTGTTCCCAAGAGGCATGGAATGTACTGACAACCCCTGTGACAGTAGTCCCTGGGGCTATGTCCCAGAGATGATGTAATCCACTCATGATGTTAACACACTCTGATAATCCTTACACATTCAAAGATAGTGCTTTTCCAAATGATCTACTAAGTTAGTGAGGTGGGCTGTACACAACGTAATCTGTCCAGTGATCAGGGGACAGCCTGTGAATCATTACCAGTCTATGAAGCTACAAGTACAACACTTGGGAGTTAGCACTTAAAAGTGTTCACAGGAATTTCAAAGTAATTTTTATGCTCATTAATTTCATAACTGAAAAGAAATGTGAGACTTGGATTTTGTGTCTTTTTTTTCCCATTTGATAAGCCATTTTTGTCCTTTACATTTAACTTTACTTCCTAGTTCTTTGTTACCTGTCTGGGCTTTAGATAGTGTGAATTTTCATCATTACATGCTGGATTTTGCTATATTCTTTTACATATCAGGGTGGGCACTGAGCTACACCCTGAGGGATTAGGTTGATGCCCAATAGATGTGCTTTGTCTCTGGTTAGGAAGTTGAAATGATAGCAATACTCAACTTTCTTATTTTCCATGTGCCTTAGTCTTGTGGCTGCTACAACAAAAATATCACAGGTCAGAAAACTGATAAGAATAGAAACAATTCATTATTATAGTTCTGGAGGCTGGTGTTGCATGACTGGTAAGCATATCATATGGTAGGGGATGAAGGCTATATTCTCATCAGGCAAAGGAGACTAAAGACAACTATAACCTGGAAACAAGTTTCCCCAAGCTTCTTATGGTGACTAATCTCTTTCATCAGAGTTCTACCTTTGTGACTTAATTACAACTAAAGGCTTTACCTGTTACTGTTATCACATTGAAGTATAAGTTCTGGCATTTCAGGATAAATGAGGAGACATATACATTCAAGCGCCAAACCCACCTCTCTAGGATAATTTTATGGCATGTATATTACAACACATGCAAAATGATATTTTCAAACAAAGGCTTGGTAGGGAGCTAAAAACCACACAGATAGGCACAACTTGTGGTAGAGTTCAAGTTTACTGTGTGCGAGGCCCTAGCCTCAATCTTCACAGAGAAAATAAAATAAAATGTTCTACCAAGAAAGGTGGGTGCTCCCCTGCAGGAGACTTGAGAATCATTGTTTCTAAGAGATTGGAGACAGGAAAAGGTTAAAAGGAAAGGAATTTTGGGGAGCTTTCTGCCCAGGATTAAAGATGACAGGCTGGGCTTCCAGAACCTAGCTCTTATTTTTATGTTCTTCTGGTTTCCTATTCGGTTATCTACGGCGTAATGCTGGCCAGTGTCAGTAAGCTGGGCCTCCTGGGGAGCGAGCAGAACTGACTCTGGAGAGGCCAATGTCCTTGAGCACTGAGTCCTGTGAGAAGAACTCAGGGAAGTGGGGAGGTGGTGGCTGCTCTGGAGAGGAACCAAAGGGTGTGACTGTGGTCTATAGGGAGGAAGAAGGACAATATCAGCCCAGGACACATTGCTCGGCATGGAAAGGAGAATGCAGTTGAACAATATGTGTAACATCACCCATTCATTAGGAAAATGCATACATATTTCCATGTATATGTGTATAGAATTTTCCAGAAGGATGTGAGTAAAACATGAACACTGGCTGCCTGTGGGTGGTCAGCTTTATGAGTATTTTTGCTTTCTGCCTTTGTAGCTTTCCATATCCTCTTTGTCTTCACAATGGGTAGACACATTTTCTGTAACAGGGCTCAGGCTAAGAAAGTCATGTTGATTTACAGATTCTAAAATCTTGAGAGAAGATTCAAGCAAGACTTAGGATTCTAACTTTAATTTTGTTTGGGGGAACTGATACACCAACTCATCAATACTCTGTCATTGCTCATTCTCTTTTGTTGGGAATGTCAGCAATCTGAATGGCAGTTTTCACATTACCAGATAATATCATACTATTTACGTGATAGAGACACATCACATTCACACTGGTCAGACGAGATTAGGAAGGGCATTCTTGTAATTAAGGTCACTAGACTTTGCCATTTAACAAATCCTTAAATCCAGCTCTAATCCCATTCACTCACGCCATGGACAGAAGGAACAACCGCTGAAGCATAACCGTCCCTTCCATCCAGCCACTGACGCCTTGATGCTCTGTGTTATTAATGCACAACTGCACTCCTTCAGCCTTTAGAAGCTGCTGGTGTGTGCAGCCCTGAAAGAGACACCCACCGATGTGCTCTGAGGAGGTTATCCCTGGGCTAATCATCATCACCAGAACAGTACAGAATGTTCTGTGACAGGAGAATGTCTACCATGAAACAACACAATTAATCAAGACAGGGCATGTCTGTGGTGGCCGTGCAATAGGAGCAGCTGCTTTCAACTCCTAAGCTGGCACCATGTCGTCCTGTAGATGAGCCAATGCCCGGAGGAGCAGGCTGGCAGCTCATGTGGGGATCTTAATCTCCAATTGCCACATAGACCCTGGGTAGTTGCCTCGCTCTAGGCCTGGCTGGACTGGAAAGGGCAATTCTGTTATCTTACGGATATTCTATAGCAAACCTTCCAGCACTTTCTGAAGGTTTGAAAAGTTGTCTCAACTTCTTTCTCATTTTCTTCCCCTTCTTTTCCTAATTCTGACAATTGTTCTGAGGTGTGAAAGTTCCAAAGACAATCTCAAAATATCAGCTTCCTTTACATGCATTAGCACTAACCCTGGAAGCCTCTGTGGCTATTAAAATGCTATTAATAACATAAGGTTATTAAAAACATGGGAATGTGTCCACTTCATGTGAACATCATGAAAAAGAACAATTTTGAAATACAGCTCATTGAACACCAGGAAGAAGACCACCAACAAAAATGGCATGGATCTACTTGTATTTTGTTTGTTTGTTTGTTTGTTTGTTTGTTTCGAGACAGGGTTTCTCTGTATTGTTTTGGAGCCTGTCTTGGAACTCGCTCGGTAGACCAGGCTTGGTCTCGAACTCACAGAGATTCCCTGACTCTGCCTCCCGAGTGCTGGGTTTAAAGGCATGTGCCACCACCGCCCAGCAGATCTACTTGTTATAACAGATGAAATGAAGATGCCTAATGTTCATTTGGTGTTAGATAACCAGTTGGTGTGCTCTTCCCTGGAGAATGCTAGTTCTCCTGCTTTCAGCATTCCTTTGTTGCCTGCAGGTCTTTGTGTAGACTTGAGGTCTTACCCCCATGCACATCAGGATGTTTATTAATGTTGTCTTTATTCAACTCTCCTTTAGGCAACCACATTGGTGAGACTTTTGGATGGAGCATCTGACAGCCTTGAAAACATGCATACAAATAACATTTTACAGGCTGAGCAAGTTGTATTTTTGTATTCAGGGATATGTATGCATGTATGAATGTATGTATAAATACATGCATGAATGTAATAATAGTTAATGAAAAGAGGGGCCATGAATTTGAAAGAGATCAAGAAGGAGTATATGGGAGGGTTTGGAAGGAAGAAAGGGAAGGGAGAAATTATGTGATTATATTATAATAATGTATAATTAAAATTTTTAAAGGATGACTTAATGTCAGCATGAGGAAGAGAGATGTCCAGCTCTTGTTGGTCTGTTTTTCTTGTGTTTTCTCTTGTAGGTCCTTCTACATTTTCCATATTTTCTAAAATAGAACCACACTAATTCCTACAGAGTGGCCCCAGGACCCACTAAACTTAGAGCTATTCCAAGCCGTCCGGACCACATATCTTGCTTGGGGTCATCTCAGCAGCACCAGGTATTTTCCTACATGTTTTCTATATCTTGAGATAAGGCTTTTAAATTATTCAATTTTGCCACATTTTCCTCAAACTAACATTTACATCTACCTTAACCTTATCAACCTGTTGAAGAAAATTCTTTAAAATAAGCAAAGTCAGAAAATAAATCAAACTAAACAAATAACACTCCTACACCACCCTTCACACACATCTTCCTTCCCCCAGCACACACACTGAGAAAGCTTTGCTTTTTCTGAGAGCTCTGCAGGAAGGTATGGAAAGAGCCAGCCTGGGCCGAGGGGTCACTTCCTTTGGGAAGACTGTTCCCTCTCTTTGCCCTGACACCAGGAAGGAAAGTTAACAATTGGCATTCATACCCTGCTCAGAGCTCTGGCTGAAGATTTACACGTAATAAAAAGGATACGACAAGAAACCTCGACATTCTGGTGACCTGATGACAAAAGCATCCTTTCCCCAAATCATAGGTAGAGATCCCAGAGGCAAGGGACAAGGGACCTCACCTCATCTTCTGGACAACTTCATGTCAAACACTGTCCCCATCATCAGACTAAGACAGTATGGTGTCCTTAGGACAGTACTAATAGTAGGTGTCACCATCTGTATCCAGGGTCACAGCAAACTATATTCCATGAGTCAAACTCGACTGTGGCTTGCTTCTGAAAATAGTTTTACAGGCACACAGCCATTCCTGTTTGATTATATACTGCCTATGTCTTCTTTTCTACTATAATGACAACATTTAAGAGCTATAGCAGAGACCATGTGTTTCCTATAAAGCCTGAAATGTTGACCCCTTGTCCCTTCACATAAAATACTTGATAACCCAGAGCAGAGCTCAAAGAAGGACATCTCAGCTTCCACCAAGGTAAGGTATGCCAGGAACATAGTACAATACAAACAGAAGGACAAGAAGTAAGTAACTGAATTTTTTGAAAAGTCACTTAAAAGGTATCGTAACTGTGGCAATCCTTAAGCTGTATAAGTAATACTACAATGTAAGTGACTTACCTTTTTTTACAGAAGCCTCAGCAAAAAAAAAAACACAAAACAAAGGTGGGGAGCAGGCTCAGTGGGTAAAGTACTTGCTGCACAAGTGTAAATAATGATCCGAGTTGGAACTCTAGCACTCATGGTGACTTGAGTCCTGTAGAACCCCAATACTAGCTTCGGAAAGGGGATGCAGACACAGGTTTCAGTGGTCAGTCAGTGTAACTGAAATGGCAAGCTTCACTTTCTCTAAGAGGCTCTGTCTTAACAATAAGGCAGAAAGTCATAGGCCAGTGGATCTCAACTGATGGGGGATTGTAATGTGTACTCTTCACGCCAGCCACCTGGGTCCCGCAGCTGTCTCTGCCCCCAAATAACACACAAAATACTATATTAATTATGAAGCTGTTGGCCATCTGCTTAGTTTCTCTTATTGGTTAGTGAATAAATGGTGATTGGCCAGTAGCCAGGCAGGAAGTATAGGTGGGGCTACCAGACTAGGAATGCTGGGAAGAGGAAGACAGAAAGTTGCCAAAGAGAGATGCCATGTAGCCACCAAAGGAGTAACAAACTAGAGCATTACAGGTAAGCCACAGCCTCATGGCAATACATAGTTTAATAGAAATGAGATAATAATTTAGAGAGAGCTAGTCAATAAGAAGCCTGAGCCACCATCCACGTTCAAACAGTTTATCATTAAAATAAGCCTCTGTGTGTTTATTTGGGACAAAACTATGATGTCTTCACTCACCCCTCCAAATGCTTCGACTCTTTAATACAGTTCCTCCTGTTGTTATGATCCCCAACCACAAAATTATCTTCATTATTGCTTCAGAACTGTAATTTGGTACTGAGCAGTGTCTCAGTTCCTAAGACCATCAGAAACAAGTGTTTTCTGATGGTTGCAACCCACATGTTGGCAACCGCTATAATTGATGATACCCAATGTCATTATCTGACTTCCAAAAATGTAAATATGGATGAGATCATGAACACAACACACCACATCACCACATATACACCACACACACATACACACACACACACACCAAAAAGCTTTTTAATAATGATCTATTGAATTTTCACTGTCAAAATTGGCATTAAGTTTCATCATATAGTTTTCATATTAAATACACCACCAACATCAAACATTTGAGGTGCCTTAGTGTGTTTAGGTGTCATTTGTATAAACTTCCCAGCTCCTTCCAGCTTGGACAAGAAGAAGGTCAGAGTGAGAGTATGTTTGAACACTTAACCTTCATTTTCTGAAGGAACTTTGGGTTTTAAATTCCTGTTTCTCTTTCATGATATTTTCTTTTGCTTAATTTCACTACTAGTCAACTTAGTGAAAACAGATATTTTGATGCAAGAATTCGCTCTGCAAGAAACTAAGCACCTCTACTAGCGCACACTGACTCATGGTATTCAGGTTTTGCTACCCTCCACTGGCATCTTGTAAAGCCATCCCAGGTGGGTGCATTACCACAGCACAGCACTAAATTTTTAAAGTGGAGACAAGAAGAGCAAAGTGGGCCAGCTCAATTCATACCAGGAACAGAGAGTGCAGGGAAGATAACATGTCTTCATAACCCTAATCATTGTGAGACTCTCTTGAACCAGCTGAAGAAATGTCAGCTGATGAGGGATGGAGAAAAAGGAAAGACCATCCTCTCATGCTTTCTCTAGAGGCGTTAGAGTTCAGGTTTTCACAGTAAGCATCCATACATCTCAGTCAGTTAATCTCTCAGTGACTCTGGTGAAGTGAAGTGAAGAAACGATCAGTAACAAGGCAGCAATCCTCGTAGGTTAAAGTCAGAAGTAAAGACAAGAACTTCCACTTTACTAATCTAATTTTGAAGCATGAAGCATTCTTCAGAATCCAGGAAATGAATGTGCTGTTCTTCCTTGTGAATTTTCACTCACCCTCGTTCCTCAGAAGAGAGGGGAGGGTAGAATTATAAATGATCAGAACTTGGTTCAAAGTTTTTTGCTTTTTTAATGGGACGGCAGTGAGAGTACTGGCCAGGATACTTTGGGAAATTCTAGTTCCTACACATCCTATCTGCCCATTAGCAAAAGAATTGAGCTGGCATTCATGTCCTCTAACAGCTCCTGTGAGAACAGCTCTGACCATAGCTCATTACTCACTGGTGACAGGAGAGTCAAGCATATGGCTTCAGACCAGGCACACACTAATCTGTGAGGTCACACTGGACATCTTGGGGTCAGGATAACCCACAACCCTGGGAAGCCTACCCGTCCCGACAGGAGATGGCCCTGCAAACCAGAGGGAAGAGCACAGGCTGCCAATCCCAGCTACTCTGGAACCCAGTGTTCCTTCCCACTCGGGATGGTTGTGGCTGCAGAGTTGACTGTCCCAGCAGTCCAGGACATTCTCACCAATTTCTCGCTGGAACTCTTGATCTGTGTCTTGCCTCCCCTGATTCCCTAGCTCACACCGCAGAAACACCTGCTGAGGCACAGGTAGACTATTGTCACATCCATGGCGTCTTCTCTGACTCAGACAACCAGGGTGTTTATTTCTCATGCACTGTCTGCAGTCTCCATACTACACCATATGGCAATACCTGATTCTCGGTTCACCTCTCACCATGTAGATTCTTGTGACTGCAACACCCACTTCCTACCTGACAGAAGGCAAGATAAACATCCACAGGGTCTTCATGACTAATCAGATCATGATTGGGTTCAAAAATGAAATAAATGTTAACCGAATATTAATTATAATTATTTAAATTAAATAATTTAAATGAGATTTAATAACATTTTATGTAAACACATCCAAGTAGTCAGAAAGCACAATATGTAGGCATATTTTTAAAAATATTCTTTTTAACTGAAAATAGATTTTTTTCATACAACATATTCTGATTATGGTTTCTCCTTCATCAACTATCTCCCCCAGATCCCTTCCCACTCACATCCACACCTTTCCTTTCTCTTTCTCATTAGAATGCAAACAAGTACCTAGAAAATAACAATAAGATAAAGTGTATGCCTGTGAACCACAGGCTTACAGTGCTCATGGAGGTCAGGAGAGCATGTCAGCTATCCCCCGGGGACTAGAGTTAACAAATGGTTGTGAGCCACCATATAGGTGCTGGGAATGGAACTCAGGTCTTCTGGATGAGCAGCCAGTGTTCATAACCACTAAGTTATTGCTCCAGTAAAAAAATCCTTTATATTTGATACGAAAAGATGTGGGGAACTGATAATGTCTTTGATTTTGTAAAATTTCCCATGTAGTTTAATCACAGTATAACACAGAGGCTAAAAAGTAAATATCTGTAAATAGGAATAGGAGAGGAATTTCTCTCCAATGTTCATCACAGTACATATGTCCAAAGTGGAAATTTCCCAAGGAGAGGGAGAGCCCTCTCCCAAATTGGTACCCACTCTGTGATGGACAGTGTGCTTTACAAAATACAAGTGCCCAAAGGTCTTGGGATATAGCAAGCTATGTGGAGAAAAACAAGAGGGAGACCCAGAAGGCACATCCGTGGCTCGCTCCATAGTGAAGAAAGTTTGATTCTCTTTGTCTCCGCCTAGGTATCTATCTCAACAGAAAATGACAGCACTCTCTGAAAGGCAACTTTACAAACGTACTCTACTATTCACAAAAGACTAAGACAGTTAGCTGTCTTCTGGAAGATGCCAGCAGGGGCAGGGTGAATACAGGTAGAACAAAGAAGAGTAAAAGAAAGGGCTTATAATTAGATGGTAGAAATAGAAAAGGTGGGCTACTTTGAAACCTACAGAAACTACACTAGCACACATGGAGGAGGCTACAGTCATGAAAGGATAGTGAGAATCCCCTTGTTAAACCAACCAGCATTAAGAGGCATGAAGACACTGAAAGTAGAACAGACGTTCCCAAAATAACCTCAACAATAACAGTTTTATTGAAGCACAGCTGACTATAAAAATTATATTTGAAAGCACATAGTTTGAAAGATACTGGCATATATCATTTTTAACTCATCACCACAATCAAAGTAACAAACATCCTTTAGTATCAAGTTTCCTTATTCCTGCTTATAATCACTCCTGCCCAATACTCCCCTTCCTATGCCCAAGCAAGTTTTTGTTATGTTTGCAAGTAAGATTGCATTTTCTGGAAGTTTGTATACATGGGCCATACAATTTATGTCTGGATTATTTTATTCAGAAAAATTATTTTAGGATTTACTCCTATTGTAATCTATGATATAGTTAATCTATGATATAGTTTTGTTTCTCTCATTGCTAAGAAACATTGTATAGATATGCTACAATATATCTATTCATGAGAGATGCTTGAATTGTGTTTCTATAGCTGTTAATATTCCTGCGTCTACAAGATATGTTCTTCATATTTTCTGAAACAAAGTCTCAATTTGTGGCACAGGATGGGTTCAAATTAATGGCCATCCTCCTGCCTTCCAATCCCAAATGTTGGGATTAGAGGTATGAGCTACCACACATAGTGACTATGCTTTAAAATACAGCTTAATAGTTGTTTGGGAGCTGGGCTCTACAGTAGGTTCAACAAACCATATCAAGTTAAAGGAAAATTATTCATTTTAGGTGCCACATATTCAGAGTGAACTTAATAATAGTCCAGTTTTCAACAAAACAGGAATTATACTGTAACTAACAGAAAGGGGCACAGTCCACCTGGGCAGGTATCCCAAGGAAACATTTGCCTTCCCTAATGCAGTGCCATGGATTTGTGACAATCACAAACAACAATTATACCAGTAAATGCTGTCTGTTATTATCTTGATTTTTGTCATCTTTCATTTCTTTTGAGTAAGCATCTTGAAGTCCCGTAGCTATATCATACCTACAAATTTGTTTAAAGATTTAGGAGACTGTTTTCATTCTTTTACAAAGCAGTGGTACCGTTGTCTAATCCCCTAGTTGTGTGTGAACATCATCTACATAGATTTTCTTCTACACTCTGCTTTGTTTTTCAGCCTTTTAATGATGTTTTCTAAGAACATAATTTTTAATTTAATGGAGTCCAACTTTTCATTTTATTCTTTAATAGACTGAGTTCTGGTGTCCTGGCTAAAAACAAAATCTTTGGCTAAACTAAAGTTACAAAGATTGTCAGTTGCAGTTTCTTTTGGAAGTTTTATAATGTAGAATTTTATGTTTAGGTCAATGAACACTTTTGAGTTCAAGTTTATATGTGACTTGAGTTGTAGATTAAAGTTTATTTGTTCATATGAATATCTATCTGTTGATATGTCTATTATGATCTACTGAAAGCTATTTTTACATTAAATTGTCCTTTTGATTTATTAAACTCCCTTGACTGGTTTCTGTGGGTGTATTTTTGTACCATCTATTCTGTTGCATTGGTTTATTTGTCAGGCCTCATAACAATATCACAATGTCCTGAATACTATAGCTTAAAATTAAGTCATAGTAACATTCCAACTGTTTTGTCAACGTTGTTTTGCATACTATGAATTCTGTATTTACTTATTATTTTTAAAATGGGGTTTGTAGCATAGGCATTTTTATTGAGATGGAAATTAATCTATAGGTTAATTAGAAAAACTGATAAAATGATAAAAATTGAATATTGTCATACACACACTGTACCTCTCCTTTTACTCCTATGGGCTTCAGTTCCTCTCAGCACACAGAACATTCTCATCTTTTAAGCATTTATTTTGTTGCTTTTTTAAAACTTAGCTTTACTTTATTTTGGAAGTAATGGGTGCTCTACCCAGACCTTTATACCAATTATGGCAATCACTCTTCCACTGTAATATAACCCAGAGTTTTGTTTTGGTTTTGGTTGTTGGTTAGGTTTGTATTTGGACACAAGTTTCTCACCAGGTTTCCCAGGTTGGACTTGAACACACTTTGACATTAGTCCTTGCAGGTCTTAGCCTTATTATGTTCCTCTGTCTCAGCCTCACAAGTAGTGTAATTGTAAGCCTGTGCCTCTATGCCTAGATTGGTGATATTTTAAGTAGATGCTTTACGAATTTCCAATTGTTCCTTATTAATACACAGATTCACTTCCAAGCTCCATCAGATTGTGTGCATGTATTCTGTCAGATTTTGTGCATAGCTCATCAACTCATCTGTGAATTCGGTAAATAAGCAACACATTCTGTGTTCTTTCACTCATTCATTTGTACCTTTTTGACCTCATTACCCTATCTAGCACCTAATGTGCAATGTTTACAAATGATGAGAAAAGATCTTCATGGTGTCTTCCTGGTCCTATCACTGCAGGCCATCTCCTACGTGCCATTTCCATTCTTCTCTGTGACTAAAGCCCTAATACATGCTGAGCTGAGCCTGTCACATGGCACTGGTAATGACTTCCCTTCCATGAGGCCACAATCATATTGAGAGGATGGGTCAGTGTACCTGTCTTTAGAAAGGAAGTTTGTGTGATGCCAGTATTCAAGTTGTATGAGAAGATGACCAATCATGTGATCAATGGTGACTACTGCTGGGGCTGGCAGAGGTAATGACTATGACATTTGTGACAATTTCTCACACAGTACGGGTGGCAGTTTGCTGCTAAGTATCTTCCTCCTGAGTTACAGACATGTGCATCTGTTGAATGAAGCACCAGGGATCAAGGAGTTGTTTTTTTCCCCTTCTGTTTTCTTTACATGTTCTTCTCCTGTAAACAATCTCTCTGGCGGACAAATGGCAGGTTCTAAGAAGCTGCCCAAAATACCTACAATGCCATGCTTATTTGCCTTCAAATATATATTCATTTATCGACCAGGTCACTATAAATTCTAGATTCTTGCTCATTTTTTTTTGCTTAGCCACCAAAATATGTTCTTTTATATTGTTAGTAAGGAGTCTGAACCTAGGACAAAAACCAAAAGAAAGTTTATTTTGTTAGTCAAAGAAAATATAATCCTAGTTTAAAAGTTAACATGTTCTTCTGCAATCTTTTGGGAAGTGTGTACGTGGAGTGGGAGATATCAATATTCGGCTTCAATGCTTTTGTACTTAAAAGGGGTAGATTGGGCTCTATAATTTAACTGCCAAATTTGACATTCATATCCATCTGGACATTTTTAAAAGGATCCTTGAGCCAGTCAGAATTGGCAGTTGGTTGTATAATCACACCTGCATATGGTGCGGAATTTATTTTTTTAATAGGCAACAGTTAGAGCATGAAAGTATTGCATGGTGTGCCTTTACTGAGAACCCAGGCTTCAACATGTCTACACGTGTGAATGATTATATTTTAAAGCTCTCTGTTAACAGGCTTTTGTTCTTTATTGCCTACAAATCAAATTAGTTGAGGATACAGTTCATTTTGAAATCATTTGGAAAAATATTTTGGTATTCTAAAACTTCCTTTGTTTCAAAGTTTTGCAAAATGAAAAGGAAAAGCCACAAATCCCCATAACCAGTGGAAGGAAAACGCATAAAGCCAACAACAAATTAAATGTGCTAAACACCTATGCTATAGGAGAGTGCAAGTAGATCCATGTCTCTCTGTGTCTGCCAACCTCCATTCAGTGCCAACCCTCTGCACACAAAGATAATCTTTTGTACTCATGCATCTGGGGAGAATCTTGGCTTCAATAAGATTGCATTTGCCTCCATGAAAGGTGAGATGCCAAGATCCTTCTCACGCTTCCCCCACAGGTACAAGCCTAGCTACACATTACCCCAGTTCTGCATAAAAGTAGAGTTATGATATGGTGGAGCTAGATTTCAAGATGATTTTTGAAGGGACACAAAAGTACTTAGAAAAGAACCTTGCTACCAGTGAGGGAACGGGGGAGAAGTCATCAAGCATCTCATTTGCCTATTTTGTTGGTCAATGGAATCCCAATTTGGAAAAGGGCAGTCATAATTTACAAAGAGCACTTCACATAATTTTGCTAAGGGTGACCCTCTTTCTTAAACCAATACTCATTGTGTGAAAGGCTGATAGAGTTTGACCCTGAGAGTCTATCCAAATAGATTTTCCAGAAACTTCCAGGTACCTCCAACCAGACCAGAAGGAGACATTAAAAAAGCAAAAATTAATAATTATATTTAAAGTGCAGAATAATGCGTCTGTAGATAACGTCTACCTCACATGTGCATGAAACCTGTGGTTATGCTTTGATCACACAAGGGCTTTCTTTCTCTTCAGTATCCCAATCATCCTCTCCCTTTCCCTGATTTCTCTCTTCCTCTCCGCTCTCTGATTGCTCCATCGCTGCTGACATCAAAAGGCCTTGCTACCCTTTCAAGAGAAGAGCATACTTTTGAAAGATTAGAGACTTCTAAGGCTTTTGTAGTCAGAAAGCATCATTTAAAAATAAAACCATATTTTCAAAAGTTAATTTGGTTGCCTTTTCTATTGTACACAATGCTGATAATATGAAATGTTAAGATGAAACTCATACTTGGTTCTGACCCCCCCATAAAAAGGTGAGGGGAGGAAATCATTTTATGATATTTCTTAGCCAGGCAGTGAAGACACCATTCCTGCATTCCCCAAAGGGAAATGTTTTTAGGACATGGGTAGGGCAAGTGTCAGCCCAGAGCATTTTGTAATCATCACAAATGTGACTTGAACATTCAAGCTTGGGAAGGATGTGTGCTAATGGAAAGGGTGGGGAAAGCATTTGGAAAAAGAGCTGGTATTAGCTAGGGTCATGTGTTTGGACTGAGTAGTAATTTTCTTATGAGTAATTTTTGTTTCTGATGATAGAAATCCAGTTCTTATCCAGAAGGAAAGGGTTTTATACTATATAAGACAGCTCAATTCTGTTACTTCATGAGCAAGCAATGGTTGACAAGAACAGCATTTATAAAGATGTGTAAATCATAAATTTATCAAATAAAGATGGATCAATTTGGACTAAACAATGAATATATTCCAGCTGTTTTAAGGAGAAAAAGAAATAAATGTTTACAGAATGAGTAGAAGGGATGTAGGCCAATCAAGCATGGGGACTGAGCCACACGGCAGAATCTGTTCCCTGAGTTCCTGGGAAAGAAGTTTACTTCTGACCCAACCTCAGGCTCTGGCTCCAGCACATTGGCTGAAACCCACCCCAGTGCAGTAGGAAGACTACCTCTCAATGCTGTGGAGGAACCAGGGATGGTGACTAAAACCCCAGAACTCTGCTACAGGATGTCCCAACCCAGGGTCACACTCGTGTATCATGAACGTCTTTCAAATCATGCTGACTTCTCTACTTAGAGGAAGCTAGACCATGTAAAGACAAGTTAGCTGGGAAACACAATAGTTTGTTTCCATTCTCTGGCATGACATCAGGGAGTGGTTCTCAACTTTGCAGCATATTAGAACTACTTTTAGAATTTGACAGCCAAGCCCATAATGAATACAGATGTTCCTTGGGTCCTGGTGAGCCTATAAGCCCACAATAAATTGAAAATATAGTGAGTCAAAATGTGTTCAGTACATGTATTTGCCTAAACACCGTGTATTTGCAGTACAGGACCATGCAAAGTACAAGTTGTTTTTCCCTCATGATAATGGGAGGTGATTCCACTGTTGGGTGCTGACAGCACTTGAGCCACACCATTGGGCAGCAGGAGTCCTCCAAGTTGAATGTTTACCAGATTACTCAAGGGCTAGTTAAAATGTCAAATTCTCAGAGTGCGTGGAGGAGCCCAAGAATCTGAGTTTCTCACAAGTTCTTAGATGGTGTTCAAGCCACTGTTCTGGAACCCATCACTCCAACTGATACAAAGCCTGCTACAAGGGGTTGGAACAGAGTTGAGCCTGCCAATTGCTGTTTCTACAACAGGTGGCCACCATGTGGTATTGTTAACGAATTCAAAGAAACTTCGATCCAACAAACTGAGGGGGACTCAGAGAAGAAACTGAAGTACAGTTATTTACATCAAACCTTGTTAACCTTTGTCTTTCTTCTATCCATAAATTACTGGTAAGTTAGTTGAAGGGGTCCCAGGACTATGGCAGAAGCAAATAAATGAAAAAAAAAGAACATTAGTCATCTATGTCCTAGTAAATAAAATAGTTTATTACCACACTTTAGTCTTTCAAAAATTAGGGCAGCATCAAAATGATAGATAAATGACAGGAGTGAACAATCTGTCACATGGTTTCCAGGGAAAGAGATTTTGAGTGACCTCCAGCTTACTGATAATGAATTCAACACACATCAGATGTTGGGTGCTGTGGCTTTACTTCTGCGCATTCTGGAAGAACAGTGCCTGAATCAACAATCAGCTTTTAAAAGAAGTTTACTATGAACAGGAAAGGAACAATGGGTTTTAGGCAATAATAGTCTTTAAATGATGTGTTCCATTTTAAATTCCTATGTCAGACTTTTTACTCAAAATCGAAATTAGGGGATGATTTTATACATTTCATCCTCTTATTTTTCCAATACATCCATAATATTGACAAAGTACTGGAGCCCCAAGATGAAGATCCAATCACTCATTATGGTTCTTGCATAAGCAAAATGAACTAGAATAAACTGTCATGAGCTGAGAATCCATGACTCATATTTATGAAGAACTGAGATGGGTACCCACCCCCTGCCACAAGGGAATACAATTATGCTATGTGAAAAGAAAGAGTAACTAAATATTTCTGATTATATTTTATTTTCAACTCAAAATAATCAAAACATTTCTTCATCAAGATCTAGTACTCTCTCTAACATTAGCAGATTGTCTATGAAAATGACTATTGCAATCTTTGCCTTGAATACCAAAACATCCATGATGGTTGAGATTTCTTTTCCCACAATACCCCTGAATGAGGGGGTTCTGCTTGTTTGTTGTTGTTGTTGTTGTTGTCGGGAGGAGGTGGCTTCTTTGTTGTTGGTTTTTCATAGTAACCAAGTTTCTGATTCTCTGGATACCAGTGGATTGGTATAATTAGTTACATCATTCGTTATTGATAGTTAACTCACTCTCTTACCTCTTTCCACTCTGTATGGTGGCTAGCCACTATCTTCCAACTAGAGGTCCACTGTGAGTTGTGTCATTAAAACAAAAACAACAAAAATTCTATCACCTTGAACTAAGGAAAATTCAAGGATATTAGTATATATGGACCAAGACCACATACACATCTATGATAACACAGACATGGTTTTAGGCATTTTAAATCTTACAGCATAGTTTCTGAGGTAGGAAATGTGTATAAGAACATAATTAGCAGTATAATGATTATCTTTGGGTGATAAAAATCTAATCTGAAATATGTCACTCAGTCACCAAGGGCTAGAGTTCCCTGAATCAAGCCAGCCATGTGTAGTGTGAGGTTATTTCATTTACTCTACAAGTTAGACGCAGACACAAAGAAAGCTTCCCATTGACCTTCCAGTGGAGTTAAGGACAAAGAAAACATGAGAATTAAACCAAGGGTCCACATTTTGATTTTCTCATTCCAGTAACACACTTACTTTTGCAGGAAGCAAGGATAACAGAAAAGAAGCAGCGTGGGGGGGTATATTTTAGGAGCATTGGATGACTAACATTGGCATGTGTGACCTCATCTTTCTACCCACAGTGAAGAGCAACCCAAAAGCTTTGGAAGAACCCCAGCCTATGGCTTGACAACAACCGTACAGTGTAATACAGAAATGGTAGTTTTGGCAAGGTAGTAGATAGGCAGTGATACAGAAGCAGCTGGTTACCTAACCCTAACAAAGTATGAAAAAGTTCAGGAAGTTCCTGTGTAGTCTATCAGGAACACTGAAGTTCATAGAGAACATGGAGTAGAAAAAGCTAGAGACAGATGGATAACGCTGAGAGAAGGACTCTGAGAGACCGAAGAACTCTCTGAAGGCCATATCAACAAATTTCAGTGGTATCCAATCAAGTAGCCAGGCTAACTGTTCCTGCCTTGACAACCCAGAAATCATTGTTCAGTCAGATAAGCTAATCACAAACTTACAGGAAAAATAGCTATGGTACACACCTGTAGGAGAAAAGGCTGTGTAGATGAGCATGTGGATAAGGATTTATCCAAATAAAAGCAAAGCCTGATACTGTGCTAATGACTGAACAACCCAAGGGACAAGATGTGCCAGTGATGTGGGAAGAAGGAGGGTGACTTTCAAAGACAGAAAGGTGAATGCAGGACACCTTCACCTTAACATCTTGCTGTAGGAAACAGACTCAAAATCAGGATGGCAGTTTGTAATTTATAAAGATGCTGTTGAAAGAGATTTCTGCTGATACCCAAGACCCATTGCCAATTCAGTGTTCGCACGTCAGATGCTGGGAGCTGTTATCAACACCATGTGGCAAGAAAAGTTTTTTGAAAGAAAAAAAACTTTTAATTTTTATCAGCATAATGTCATCTAATTATTTTTTAAGGCAAAACAATACTACAGGGTGGAATTATAGATCAGAACCCTGTACAAGAGGCAAGTATTCTTTACATTTTGGAGACTTCACCTGGACATTAGCACATTAGAATTGACAATGCTGTAGTGCTCAGGGCTGTCATACAAAGAACGTGCAGAAGTGTCTTTGGCCTCTATACTCTCACTTGCTAGTCTTGCTAGTAACAAGCCTCCCGTTGTAGCTATCCAAAATTCTCCAGGCACTGGGAATCAGGGAGGATGCTATCTCAAGCAGGATTTTTATTGCTCAGGTTTCTTTTAGCTATCCTCAGTCTTTTATGTTTCCATATGAATTTTAAGATTGTTTTCAATTTCTGTGAAGGGATTTTGGTGGGCATTATATTGATTCTGTAGGTTGGTTTTGATACAATGGCCATTTTCTCAGTATCAATTCTACCATCCATGAGTGTGGGAGGTCTTCTGATCGTCTGGCATCTTGTTCAATTGTTTTTCTCAGTGTTTGTGTTAGTTAATTCTTGTCAACCTGACACAAGCTAGAGTCACCTGGAAATAGAGAACTTCAGTTGAGTAGTTGCCACCAGAAGACTGGTCTATGGGCAGGCATGTCTGTGGGACATTTTCTTGATTGCGGGTTGATGTGGGATATTACTAAGATGGGCCTGACTGTGTTGTCTTTGGGGAGGATTGTAGAAAGATTTTGGAGCTTTGGGATCAAAATCTATTGAGTACTGAGAGCCTAGAGGGTTGCTCTCTTAAAGCTTAGAAAAAGAATGATATAAAGAGTGTGAATTAAAGTGATGTGCTTGTGTTCCTAAGTTGACAAAAGATAGAGCACCATAGTTAGCTTTACTTGTCAATTTGACACAACAGAGTCATCTGCGAAGAGGAAACCTTAATTGCCTAGATCAGATTGACCTGTTGACATGTCTGTGAGGAATTTTCTTAATTGTAAGTTGATATAGGAGGGCATCTACAATGGGTGGCATCATCTTAGGCATGTGAGCCTGGCTGTATAAGAAAATTATCTGAACAAGTCAGAGGGAGCAAGGCAGTAGGCAGTGTTTTTCCAAGGTTTCTTCTTCAGTTCCTGCTTCTAGGCTCCAGATTATGTTTCTTCTATGATGTCCTCAATGATAGACTATGTCATGAATGTGTAAATCAAATAAACCCTTTCCCCCCACCCAAGTCACTCTTAGTCGGTATTTATCACAACTACAGAAAGCAAATTGGAATTCCAGAATAGAGTGGCTAGAACCCATATCTTACTGAAGAACTATTGCTAGTCAATTGTTCCTGGTAGGGGGAAGAGGAAGAGAATCATGTTTATTATTATTATTGTTGTTGCTCTTATTATTATTATTTGATGATTTGACCACTAGTAGATTTCTCATGCTTTAGTGGATGTTACACCCATGAACATATAAACTATACTAACTTGATTTAATAAGTTATGTAAGGAAAGGCATAAATTGGGATGGTGCTTATCAAGGAGATACGGGGAGAGTTGAAGAGGAAAGGAGATATAAATGATCATATTTTATTGAATATATGTAAAATAGTCCCAAAAATAATGATAAAAATTGGAAGAAACCAAATGATTTTTGTTATAAAACTTCATAGAGTCTTTATATGAAGTGAACCCTCTAAATACAAAGTACTTTTTAATATGGCTCCAATACAGCCTACCTTCTTACAAATAAGCATTTTCACTCATCTGACAAATTATTGGAAAAGAAGAAAGCAGGATCAGAATTGTCCTTACAACTTCTCCAAAATTACTCCCTACCATCCTTACAACAACTGTTTTCAGTGTATTTTGTCAGAACACCCCAATAGTATAATTCCACATCAGTAATTCCTGACACCTGTGTGCTATGTCCCAGTAGGATAACAAAGTGTTGATCGGTGAACTAATGGATTTTTTTCTTGTTTCAGCTCCTCCTACTTCTTGGGATAGACTCCTGAGAAAATACATTAAGATCAACTTGTGGATTGAAAGAAGCTGGGGAAAGCTATCTAGAAGCTACAGCTATCTAGAAGCGTTGGTCTATCCAGAAACCACACACACACACACACACACACACACACACACACACACACACACACACACACACAAATCCCACGCAGACAGGGTGGTAGAAGGTCATTTAAAAGAGGGTGGCCTGTGCATTCAGTGCAGAAGCCTTCCTATCATTGGAGTTTACATTCACAGTAATGTAAAGAGGAAGACATGAAAGGCAGGTTAAGGGTTAAGTTCTAGTTTCACTAACCATTTTCAGAAGGTTTCTGAGAAGTATGGGAATTGCCTCAGTATCAATCCCATCAGTCTTTTAGATAGTCTGCTGACCCGGGTGTGGTGGTTTGAATAGGTATGGCACCCAAAGACTTACGTGTTTAAATGCTTAGCCCATAGGAAGTGGAACTATTAGGAGGTGTGGCCTTGTTGGAGTAGGTGTGGCCTTGTTGGAGGGTGTACATTACTATGATGTGGTCTTTGAGGTGTTATATGATCAATCTATGCTTATTGAGGCACACAGTTTCCTTCTGCTGCCTGAGGATCAAGCTACACCCAGTGTGGCTCATAGTCTCCTTCTACCTCAGCTCCTTCTCTGGTAGCATGCCTACCTGCCTGCTGTCATGCTTCCCACTATGACAATAATGGACTAAACCTCTGAAGCCCCCAATTAAATGTTTTCCTTCATAAGAATTGATGTGGTCCACATCCTCTCCAGCACAGAGTATCATTGATTTTAGCCATTCTGGTTGGTATAAGATAGTATCTCAGAATTGTTTTGAGTTGTATTTCCCTGATGACTAAGGATTTTGAGCACTTTCTTATGTGTCTTTCAGCCATTTGAGACTCCTCTATTGGGAATTCTCTATTTCATTCTATACCTCACTTTCTAATTGTTTGGTGTTTTGGTGGCTAGCTTCTTGAGTTCATCGTATATTTTGGAAATCAGCCCTGTCAGATGTGGGGTTGGTGAAGATCTTTTCCCATTCTGTGGGCTGTCCTTTTATCTTGCTGACTGTGTCCTTTGCCTTACAGAAGCTTCTCTGGTTCAGGAGGTCCCATTTATTAAATGTTGATCTCAATGTCTGTGCTACTGGTGTTATATTTAGGAAGCATTCTCCTGTACTAATTTGTACAAGGGTACCTCCCACATTCTCTTTTCTAAGAGGTTCAATGTGACTGGATTTATATTAAGGTCTTTGATCCATTTGGATTTAAGTTTTGTGTATGAGGATAGACATGGATCTATCTGCAGTCTTCTACATGTCTGCATCCAGTTATGCCAGCTTCTCTATTGCTGGTGGGAGTGCAAATTTGTATGACCACTTTGGAAATCAGTATGGTGGTTTCTCAGGAAATTGGGAATTAGTCTAACTCAAGATCCAGCAGTTCCTCTCCTGCCCATTCATACAACAAGGACATATGTTCAAATATGTTCATAGCAGCATTGTTTGTGATAGCAACCTACATGCCCTTCAACTGAAGAATGGAAAGAGAAAATGTGGTACATTTACACAATGGAATACTACTCAGTGGAAAAAAACAATGGAATCTAGAAAATCACAGGAAAATATATGGAACTAGAAGAAACCATCCTGAGCAAGGTAACCCAGTCACAAAAAGACAAACATGGTATGTACTTATTCATTTATGGTTTTTAGGCATAGAAAAAAGGATTACCAGCCTACAATCCACACCACAAGAAGAGCTAGGAAACTAGAGGACCCCAAGAGAAAAATTCATGGTACCCTGAAGAAGGGAAGGTGGGACAAGAACCCCTGAGCAAATTGGGAACACAGGGTATAGTGGAGGGAGATGGAAAAGGGAGAGAGTGAGAAGGGGGGAGGAGAACAGGAGGACTGAGACAGGGGAGGAATCGAGGAGGGCAAGAAAGGAGATGCTTTGATAAAGGGAGCCAGTACATGTTTGGAGAGAGGTCTGGCACAGAGGAAATGGTAGGGGATTCACAGGGATAAGACCAACTAAGAATCTAGGCAGTGGTGGAGAGGCTGCCTTTGATTGATATTTACCTTGGTTACCATTCCCAGAGCCTTGACCCAATAGCTGATCGAAGCAGAAATAAGCACCCACAACTAAACACTGAGCCCACTCCCAGGATCCATCTACGGAGAGGGAGGAGAGATGACCAAATGAACCAAGACAGAACAGGAGATACCTGCAAAAACAGTTGACCTGACATAATGAGAGCACACAGACCATAGTCGTAAATCGGGGACCTAGCATTGGACCGAACCAAGCCTTCTGAATGTGGGTACCAGCTAGGAAGCCAAGGCAGTCAATGGAACCTCTAACAGTGGAGCCAGGGTTTATTCCTAGGTTACAAATGAACTTTGGGAGCCCATGCCCTATGGAGAGATACAGAAAGAAGGGCCTGGACCCTCTCCGAAATGATGTCATGGACTTTGATGATTCCCCATGGAGGGTCTCACTATTCCTGGGGAGTGGGTGGGTTGAGGGTCAGTGGGAAGCATGGGAGGGTGGAAGGGCAAGGAAATGCAGGGATGGATATGTAAATAAGAGTGTTTTTAAAAATAAAATAAATAAATAAAAAGAATTGATGTGGTCATAATAGAAACCCTAAGACACTAGAAGACCTGGCTCCTAGTCCCCTTCAATAGTTGAAAGTCTATTCAGAGCTTCAGATATCCTCTTGTTTAAAGGATATGTAGAAAAGCATGATGGAAAATATTAGGGACTGGATTAAATTGCTTTCCACAGCTTCCTATGTTTTCTTTACTTTTTCTTTCACAATTCCAAATTAATATCTACACAGCATCCAATTTGATACTGCTAGGAACCCAGACTTTATTCAATTCCTTCCCAAGACACCACTTTTTCCTTAAAATAAATGAGCATGGACAAATTTCATGATCTGCCTATATGCATATTTCAGATCATTCAGTTTACCAATCCCTATTCTGCCCTATCTGGACTACTCCTGTTTCCCCCATTAGGTCATTCAGACACTAAGTTCTGGGTTTTAACATGATGTTTTCTCTATTTTGACAATTGTAATTGTATTGACTTCACAATACTCACAACGCACACATATCAAACATGTACACACACACAATACACACACAAACAAGGCACACACATATCATGGACATATACATTCAGTGCACATGCATGTGCACAACACATACATCGTGTGCACACACACGTAGCACACACACAACACACAAGCACACACCACACACATCATACATACACAAATGCACACACATATCATTCATGCACACAACACACACAATGCATACACTAGCACATAACACACATGCACACACAACACATGCATATCATGCACACATACAAAACACATCATGCACAGATCATACATGCACACATACAACAAGCACACAACACACAAGATATATGTGCACACACCCATCATGCAATACATCCACACATACACATCATGAACATAAACATACAAAACACACACACACACACACACATACACACACGGTGTGCATACCTGTGAACTACTTTTAATTTTAGGAGAAGATTCTGGCATGTTTTACTGAGCATTATCTTCCAGATTTTTATGGATTAGTGGGAGAGGAACAGATAATTTTTTGTCATACTGGAGAGTCAATAGATGTTTGTGGATTTTAATTTTAGTTCCCTATATTCCTTTTTTTGTTTTGATTTGAGATCCATACTTGACTTACATAAGCTCCTCCTTATCTAATCTATTAAAAGAGCTCCTTCTATCAGCTCAGTTCACCTTTACAGGCAGAAACTTAGCAAAATCAGAAGAAGGCTGAGAAATAAATAGCATGCAAAAGTAAAACTATTTTCCCTGCAGATTATGGGAATGAAAATGGGACAGAGAGGTGAAGAAGACTGAAGAATCAATAAAGGAACATGATCCATCAAACACTGAACTCCATCATGTAATAGGCATAGTGCTGAGAACTGGGTAGACGGTGCTTAGGTAGGGAGAATAGTCTCACTCCTGGAAGCTTGGACTCTAGGTGGGATAATTCATTTCATTTTGGCTAGGGTACTAAAGGAGATGCATTGTACAGGTGTGTATCTGTTAGCCTACCCAACACAACCCAGCCTAGGATGAGTTAATGCTTCCTTCGGAAGTAGATGCCTCAGCTGAGATTTGAAAGATAGTGGGAACTAAGAAGAGGGTTTCTGACTGCATGCCAAAAGCCTGATGCTGAGAAATAATGACAGGCTACAAAGAAGAATGTCAGTGTGATGGGAGCAGATGGGAGAGATGTGCCCTGAAGTGAGTGAGGAGGAATAGGCAGGGTCCTGTTCTTTGCAGGCTAAGCTACAGAATTGGGTTTCATCCCAAGTGCAAAGGAAAACAAGTGCTTTGAGCTAAAGAATGAAACAACCAGATCTGTGTTGTATAGACTCTCATCATACCTAGGGTGAAAACAGTTCTAGAAGGGCAGACGTCAGCGTAAGAGTACAGACGGAAGTCACTATGGCACACCAAAGGATGGTACATGACACGTGGTGAACTAAGGTACAGCAGGGGAGTTGAAGGATGGCAGGCTGACTGCAGAGAGTCTTAGTAAATACCAGCAACAACGCTCTATGATTTGTCCAAATAGAAGAGTAAAAATAAAGACATGTCCATGGAATGAACGAATGGCTTTCCATATACACTGTTTAGCCTGTTTTATTTTAAATACAAAGCATTAGACTCAATGCAGAGATGTAGTATTTATTTCTGCTGAAACTGGCAAACCCCTTCCTGAAGAAAGGGGAAATTGGGTTGTACTGTTTTTACTTCTCGTTCTTCTTTTCAGCACCCTTTCTCAAAATCCACTCAGAGGAAGGAAATGAAGACGCAGCATTACATAGGGTGCTACTATAGTCTGTCTTCTGGTTGATGACTGCTGTTTGTCTTGCCAGCCCTAAGAGGACCCTAGGACTTTTGCACTGCAGACTCAGCACTTTTGCAAAGGTTGCTGAGCTCCTAAGCCAAGCACATACATTCTTTTTGGTGAGTGGTTTCTAGTGAAAAGATTCAGCAATGATTTAACCTTATTCATTAACATCCCTTTAGCACCCACCTTGAGGGTACTCTAACCATTGGCGAGATGCAGCAGGCCCAGGTAATCTACAATAGAAGCTTGCCTTCTTGCAATTCTGTGTGGCACAATTCCCAGCTGTTTAGTCTCTACCTCTCTAAGCTCCACTATCACTATCCAGTTCTGTGCCTTTGTAACAAATAACCTGGTGCAAATACGCCATTCTGTGGGCTCGGTAGTTACCTAAGGGATCGATGGCAAGGAAGAATCCAATCCATAAGGGGGGGGGTCCTCTACAGACTGTCCTTCATTGGTTCAGGGAAGTTCAAGCATCCATTTTATTGCCTTCATGTGAAGACAGGCAAAAATTCCCTACAGAGATACTAATTGTGTAACTTACTACCTTGTCTCCTCTGAGCCTTCTGGCTATAATGTCACTGGAAGGGCCAGGAATGATGTTGGTTGATAAAACTGAATCTGGATCCTCCCTATCTTAGGAGCCTTTTGGGTAGAAAGACAACTTCAAATGCTGGCAGCCTTCTTCACTATAGAAATCAGATTCTTGGTGTGTTTGACTTTTATTTTAACCTTTAGCCACAACTGCAGGAATGCAAAATATTGCCTCTTAAACTCCCTTGTTTTTATGTAATTTTTGAGAATTCCATATATGAGTACTGTATATCATTTCCATCCCTCCCTCCTTCCTCCAGCTTCTCCTATGCCTCACCCACCCACTCCCTTTCAAGTTTATGACTCTTATTCTGTGTTACTCTTTTTACAATCTACTGCTCCATTTAGTGCTGCCCTTATGCATGTGTTTAGGCCTGATTACTTTGGATTAGATAACTTATCAAGTCGCTTTCATGCAGAAGACTGGGTCTCCCCTTCTCTGTAGCCACTGGTTGTCTGTAGCTCTTCATTTCAGGGTGGGTCCTTGAGAAGGTTCCCCAACCACATTGACACGTCAACTGGTATTGTCATTGTGTAGGGCTTATTTATCCATCTTCTATTTTTAAAGTTTCATGGTTGCAGAACGCTTGTCATGTCTAGAATGCACTGTCTAGCACCAGTGTTCCCTGAGCTTTATGTGTAGAGATTGCATTGGATGTAAGCTACACCTATCTGTGGGTATAAGGACAAGCATTCAGAATACCATTAAGAATTATACTATTTTAAGGAAATGGCAGTAGTATGTACATCCGCAGTTCTCATCTAGTGCCTATGACCCTTCCAGCCATGAGTAGTTGGCTAGGTTCATGGTTACAGGCGTGAATTCCCTCCTACTGAGTGGGCCCTTAGTTAGATGGCTGTTGGCTACTCCAAAGATATAAATGTCACTGTGCTAGTCTTATTTATATCTTGCCATGCTGGTTGTTGCTGTGGTTCATAGACTATCTATCAATTGCTTTTCTCCCTTGGCAAACTGCACTGTGCAGGTCCAGCTCCATTCCTCCATATCCTGTGTCTAAAGTAACATCAGCAATACAGTCTTCTCTTTGAGTTCTGGGAAGCCAACAAAGGCAATAGCAGTATTCTACATTGTTTTGCAAGTCTCTTGGCTTCCCTGACCAATAACTTGAAGGGAGATTTCCATGCCTGGCACTGGGATTTTCTTAGATACACTATGGCTCTTGAAGACTGCCTTATCACCTCATACAACATATTACATTTAAACCATATTATTATATATTAAGAAAATTTATAAAATAATGTTTTCCTCTGACTTTTCTAAACATCATTGATGTTATTTATCCCTTTCCTCCCTCTCCCTCTGTGTTACCTTCCCTCCTCTCCAGTTAAAGTGCCCTCTCTAGGTTTTCCCTTTTCCCTGTCATGCGACCTTTATCCTGTCCACCTCTCCAGAGCTCCCTCCTTTCCCGTCACCACATGGTCCCCTTCTGCTTTCCTGGCTTCAGTGGTTACTTGAGGTTATATACCCAACTTAAAGATTCAGAACAGATTAGAGAGTATGCAGCATTTGTCTGTCTAAGTTTAGATTAACTCACCCAGTATAATAAAATGAAGTCATGAAATTAGCAAGTAAATAGAAGAAAGTGCCTTTTTATAATTTAAACTGGGATGACCCTTTAATTCTTCAAAATGTAAAAGCTAAAGTAGATCGGCAGACAGTGGGCTGGAAGGTGCAGAGTGTTAAGAGGCCTCATGAGAACCATCCCTCCCTCCCTTCCAAAACATGCCCTCTACCACAGCAGTGTGAATCTCTTCCTGAAGTCCATATGACTGCAGGCCCTTCAGTCAGCACAAGTTACACTAGGTGCTGAGTTCGAGAAGGTGTGATGGAGCAAAGGTATGAAGAGTAGGAGAATGATGGGAACGATCCAATGGCAGTCAAGCTGTCCCTCAGATGGGTCGGAGGGAGAAACAACGCCTCCCTGGAGACAGAGTCAGTAGGGACTGTCTTATTAGTTCTGGTAACCAAGCATATTAGGAAACTGAAGTAAAATGACCATTTAAAATTTTAATGAGAACGAGTTGAATTTCTTCAAATTTGAGGAGTTGTCACTTTTGCTTGAATTATTTTCCTTCCAATTTGCGACATCTTGAACAACGACTAATTGCTGTTTTCTGATAGAATATTTCTTTCTCACAAAAAGCCTCCTCCATGGAAATCAGTGAATAATCTACAAGTGCTCTCAATGGTAAAATGGATGGAAATGGAAAAGTAATTGCACGCCTTGCACCTGCCTCCCGAAATTCATTAGCAGCTTCTGCTACCCTGAAATCCTCTTGGAGGATGTTAAAAACAATCACACAATTGTTCCCCTCATCCTATGCTTTCTGAAGCCAGCACTGAAGTGGCCCAGACACTGAAAGGGTTTGAGACACACAGACTGTCCTCAGACACAGAATAGGGCTCCGCATGCCATTCATTCTGAAATCTCATCACTTCGCCAAAGCGAAGCACCTGTTTTTGCTTCGCAAGGCCAGACCAACTCCAAACTATCAAGTCAATTAACACTAGAAGAAAAAAAGAACTCTGAAAACTGATTGTACTTTTAAAGTAACTTCATAAACAGAAGTTTTTCATAAAACCCAACTTGGGTGCTATAATTTGTTATCTAGAAAAAACACTTCATTTTCTTACAGAGAAACAACAAATAGGGAGGATAAGCCCCACAAAAAGTTGTGTCCCCCGCTTTTCATATCCGGCCCTATGGACTTCCTCAAACACTGCCTGTGGGTCCCATTTCCAGATCAGCAGACCCACGGTGCTTGACTTGGTAGCTCTAGAATCACAAACTACTGGGCATTATGTGAGGGAGTTTCTAGACTGAGTTACACGGCATGGGAAAGCTCACCACACATGTGTGCAGCACCGTTCCATGGGTCGGGGTCCCAGGCAGAATGGAATTGAGAAGGCAAGTGGAGGCCCAGCATTTGCTCCTCTCTCAGCTTTCTCCACGGTGTTGGACTATACTTGAACTCTGACTGGAACAAACCTGGCTGCCTAAGTTGCCTTCCCAGGTATTTTATCATAAGAAAGAAGAAAGGAACCAGTTCAAGGTGCTGTTGCCCGGTGAGACTGTGGCCTTTCTGCCACGGTGTGCCCCCTTCTGCTCACCCGGTCCCAGGTCCTCCTGCAGCCTGCATGGAAGCTGCCCTAACACAGCAGCTGCTTCCCTGCTCCGATCACAAATGCCCTTCCTGGTACAGCTCTCTGTGAACAATAGTTTATAGACCAGTACAAGGCAACAATCACTATTGCTACTACACACGGTGCTGTGTGCTTTTAAAAATGCAACCCCGAAAAAAAGAAAAGATACTGATTTGAGCATCCATTTTGTAGTGTGAAATTAAGGCTCAGAAAAATTGGTTAAAAACAGCCTCTCTCTTTATCTCAGAAGCTCTGATGCAACAAAATTGGTTAAAAGGTCACATGTCAAGCTATGCTAAGAATCCCAGAGAAAAATATCTGAGAAAAGAGACTAATTATTCATATCAAGGGCTCAAGTAAATCTTGTTAATACATCAGAATGTGATTTAAAATGTAATGTCCCAGGTGCAGAGAGGGATAAAGAATAAGTATTTGATATCTTCCTGCCCCTGGTAATATTCATTTCAATGACAGGGAAGATTAGTCTGTAATAAAGAGAATCAGATATGGTACCATAGGACACTGTAGTCATAAAGGGAAACACTCAGTGACCAGAAGTGTTGGAGAGGGCTAGAGAGATGCTTACCATGCCAGGAGAAAGGGGGAACAGAGATGGGCTTGGAACACTCACTGTGATTTCCACAAAGGGATAAGAAAGCAAAGGGGCACTCTGATGAAATCTCCTTGGTGCTGCTGAATGGGATGGCGTCCTTTGCCCTCTCCATCTCAGAAGGGTGCTCTCTGAAGCACCAGGGGCTTTCCCTGGTGCTCTCTGTAATTGGTCTTATATCTGGTGCTAACAATGCTATCAGTTCTACCTGGCTTGAACTTTAATAGCTTTTTCTACACAAAAACAGAAATGGGCAGTTCGCTGTTCACAGAATCCTTGTGCCTAGCGTTGACCATCATAGCGTTGAGGACGAGGTTTCTCGAGTAAACACTTTTGTCATCTCCAGCTGGGCTTCTTGGAGATGACTGTTTGTACAATCCTCTCACATTAAGCAGAGTGTATTTCTTAGCAATTCTGTCACAGTCTCCACTTACCAGTGTGTGATGGTTTCCCCCTATTTTACCCTAAACAATACAATACTCTCACTCTGAAATTCTTTTCATCCTGGTCTCTGCTGTGTAGTAAGTGTTCAGGCAATGTTAATCTCACTCTTGACTTTGTCTTTTCCTCCTGCACCGTGTGGATGAAGGCACTGTAGTGGACAAAGATACTAGAAATCCTAACACAGACCTTAGGCAAGCATCTTAGTTGATTAAGTGCTTGCTGTGTAAGCTTGGTGCCGACCTGTGCTCATGTAAAACTTAGGCAGGATGGCACGCTTCTGCAGCCCCAGTGATTCTTGGCGGAGATGGGAGGACCCCTGGGGCTCTCTGGTCCCTCAGCTTAGCTGACAGTGATGGACAGTGAGGGACGGCTGAGATCCACAGATGCACGTGCTGGCATCAGTCAGTAGGGTCGGCCGGGTGGTGAACAACAGCTTGGAGCTTATGCGCTAGCAGACCAAACCTCCAAACCTTCAATCTGGCCATGGGATCCTCTCATCTTTAGGCAACCACAGAGGCTTGAGATGAGGAAATATTCACTGTCTAGACTGGAACTCCACGAAGGACCACCACCATAGCACAAGATGCTACCCCAGGACACATTAGTGTCATTGGTTCATATTGCTGCCCCAGGCTGTGATGAAGCCTGAGATTCCTGTGTGTGTACTCAGACTTAACTGCCTCAGGGCACCAAGCTGACCTGAGTGATGTTTGTAACCACCTGAGCCACTGAGTTCATGAGTGGGTCAGTGGTTTTGACACAGCCAAGGGCTGCATTGATGTCTACGGCCTGTGTTACCACCAAAGCCCATGCCATCCCCTATGGGCCCAGAAAATGCTATGGACTCAGGAGATCACCAGGGAACTGGCGTCACACCTCGCCCATCCATGACAGATGGCAGCATATACACAGGAGGGGAAAGATGGCCCCGCCTCTCAGCAGGCCACAGCGCTGAGGTGAGTGAAGGTGGTGGCAAGGATGTGGGTGTAGGACAGCTAGCTCTGGCCACCACAGGGTTCTCCTCAGCTGATGGTTTCTGGCTTTGATGCGGTAGAAAGACTCAGAGTCCTTGGGTCCATCCCTGGCCGCTAGGAATTCGGCCAAATTCCAGTGAATATACGAACAACACAAAATGGACTTTGGGGTGGGGCAGGGTAGGAGGTAGGATGTGGACATGGGAGGAGTAGGAGGTGAATGTGATCTTGGTCCACGGATGGCTTTCAAGTTGTTTTGACAATGATCCTATCAAAAATTTTAGGTCAGTTATGTACCTTGACTAAATTTACAAATAAACTTTTTTATTCAACTAAAATAAACAATAGTAAAGTGGAGAATGATCAAGGAAGACCCTGGAATTCAATCTCCCTGGCCTTTACACACACACACACACACACACACACACACACACACACACACACACACACACACGCGAGACAGATAAATTATGTATCTCTGTAGATTTTAAAGTATTGGCTCCAAATGAGAAATCTGAACTGGTACAAAGCCTTCCTCTCCTATTAGTACCCTTTCCTCCCCTAGATACCTTCAGTCCTATTTTCGCAGTATGCACATGTATGAGACTTTATGTATCTCCATAAAATCTAGATATCACTGTTCCAAGAGAGTACACATATGTCAATTGTCTGAGACTGGCTTTCTTACTGTGGTTATCCCTGATGTATGAATGGAAGTGAGATTACTTAGGGAATTCCAGGCCAGAGAGAGTCTATTTAAAAAATAAAGAGAAAAAAACATGTGTTGGGAAGTAACACTTCGCACACTCACTAGGCTGTGCAGGTGCCACAGGTGTGTCCTTCAAAGCAATTCCATCAATCCACACAAAACATCTGTGACTATTTACACTCACCCCCTATTATCCTCTCTCCCAGCCCCCAGAACCCACTAATCTCAATCACTATGGAATTGGTTACACTAAGCATTTCATATAAATAGAATCCCAGAGTAAATAGTCTTTTACTTTGTACTTCTTTCACTTTGTACAATGCTTCCAGGTTCATCCATACTGTAGTTTGAATAAGTATTTCATTCCTTTAATGGCTGCATGACATCCCATTGCATGGAAACACATTTTGTTTTACCCATATATCAGTTGATGAGCAGTTTTGTTCCTTGTACTTTGGGGGCTAAATTGGGCTTCTCTGAGCATTCTCACGCCAATTTTGTTGTGAGCAAATGTTCTGCATTCTTTGGAGTCAATTTGTTTTCTTGGGTAACTGACAAAAATTTCAAAGTGCTGAGCCAGTTTATTTTTCCACCAGTAATTAGGTTCCTGAATTTCTCCAATTGGTTGTTGTCATCCTTCCTTTACTATAGCTATCCTGGTGAATGTAAGATCATACTTTATCTTGGGTTTCATTTATATTCACCTAATGATCAGTGATGATGCTAAGCATGGTTTTATGTCCCACTTGGCCACTTATTGAAGAAATGCCCAAATATTTTGTTTCTATTACAAATTGGATTTGTAAAAACAAATTGCTTTTCTTAAGTCTTTTTTTTTTTCTGACTCTCACATTGTGAGGCTTGGAAACTTCCTTTATGCTGCATTTCTGTTTGTTGTTGAGTACTAACCCACATATAAATAAACTTTAACTTCTTAGTCAATTAACTTTAACTTTAACTTATTAATCAATGTAATGATCTATATTTGGGCATTCCTTACATGAAATGAAATGTTTGAGACCTTGAATTTGTTTTATATTTATTATTTTGTGTTTGGAATATTCACTCACTTCTATTGAGGTACCTTGAAGATGTCTTAGTGAGCAGTTCTATCGCTGTGGTAAAACACCACATCCAACTTATATAAGAAGTTATTTACTTATAGTTTCAGAAAATTAAGCCACAGTCTCTATTTTAGAGAGCAGGGCAGCAGGCAAGAATGGTATTGGAGAGTAGCTGAGAGCTTTTACCTGATCACAAGTGGGAGGCAGAGACTGGGGGAGAGGGGGTGTAGATGGGTAGGGGGGAGAACTGGCCTGGGGTGGGCTTTTGAAACCTCCAAGCCTACCCCCAGTGACACATTTTTCTCCAACAAGGTCATACCTCCCAATCTTTACTGAACAGTTCCACCAACTGAGACCAAGCATTCAAATATATGAGCCTATGGTGTCTATTCTCATTCACATCATCATACTCATACGCACATAGCCTACAATTAAGTTATTATAATTATATGTAGTGAACCTACATTTTATGTGTATTTTTAAATCTATTTAAATTAGGGCCGGGCAGTGGTGGCGCACGCCTTTAATCCCAGCACTCGGGAGGCAGAGGCGGGCGGATCTATGTGAGTTCGAGGCCAGGCTGGACCAACAGCCTCCAAAACAATACAAAGAAACCCTGTCTCGTAAAACCAAAGGAAAAAAAAAAGAAAAAATCTATTTAAATTAGAAAGAAACTTGCTTCACAAGTCAATCCCAACTCCCTCTTCCTCCCCTCCTCCCCCAGCTCCCGTAACCCCCCCAGCCCGTCATCCCCCATCCTATCCACACTCCACTATCCAGAGAGGGTGAGGCCCTTTATGGGGGATCTCCAAAGTCAGTCATATCATCCAGGGCAGGGTCTAGATCGTCCTCCATGGGTCCAGGCTGAGAGAGCACCCCTCCATGTGGAATGGGCTCCCAAAGTACATTCAGATGCCAGGGATAAATAGTGATCTAGTACCCGAGGCCCCAAAGATTGCAAAGGTCTACTCACTGACACCCATGTTCAGGGGGTCTGGATCAGTCCCATGCTGGCCTATCAGTTAGCAGTCTGGGGTCCATGAGCTCCCCCCCTAGTTCAGGTCAGCTGTTTCTGTGGGTTTCACCTGCCTGGTCATGACCGCTTTGCTCATTACTCCTCCCTCTCTACAATTGGGTTCCAGGAGTTCAATTCAGTGTTTAGCTGTGGGTGTCTGCCTCTGCTTCCATCAGTCATTGAATGAAAACTCTAGGATGGCATACAAGGTAGTTGACAATCTTATTATCGGGGAAGGGCATTTCAGGTAGCCTATCCAATATTGCATAGATGCCAGTTGGTGTCATCCTTGTAGATTTCTGGAAATCTCATTAGTGCCAGATCTCTCCTCAAACCTATAAGGATTCCCACAATTATGGCATCTCTCAGCCTGCTCTCCTCTATTCTTCCCCTGACTCAAACTTCCTACTCCCCCATGTCCTCCTCTCCCCTTCTCTTCTCCCCCTCACTTTTCCCCAACTCTCTGTCCACTCCCCCCATGCTCCCAGTCCACTCAGGAGATCCTGTCCCATTCCCCTTCTCTGGGGTACGATGCATATCTCTCTTAGGGTCCTCCCTATTTCCCAGACTCTCTGGTGATGGGATTGTAGGCTGGCAATCATGTGCTTCATGTCTAAGATCCATGTATAAGTGAGTACATACCATGTTTGTCTTTTTGTGACTGGGTTGCCTCACTCAGGATTTTTTCTTCTAGTGCCGTCCATTTCAAGACTCCATTGTTATTTTCCACTGAATAGTACTCCATTGTGTAAATGAACCTCATTTTCTCGATTCACTCTTCAGTTGAGGGTCATCTTGGTTGCTTCCAGGTTCTGGCTATTACAAATAATACTGCTATGAACATAGAGGAACAGATGTCCTTCTTGTATGAAGATGCATCTTTTGAGTATATGCCTAAGAGTGGAATTGCTAGATCTTGTGGTGGACTGATTCCCATTTTCCAAGGAATCTCCACACTGATTTCCAAAGTGACTGTATGAGTTGGCACTCCCACCAGTGGTGGAGGAGTGTTCTCCTTTCTTCACATCATCTCCAACATAAACTGTCATTTGTGTTTTTGATTTTAGCCATTCTGACAGGAGTGAGATGGTATCTCAGAGTTATTTTGATTTGCATTTCCCTAATGGTTAAGGATGTTGAGCATTTTCTTTTTTAATTTATTATTTTTTATTTTATATGCATAGGTGTCAGGTACCCTGGAACTGGAATTACAGACAGTTGTGAGCTGCTATGTGGGTGCTAGGAATTGAACCCAGGTCCTCTGAAAGAGCAGTCAGTGCTCTTAACCACTGAGCCATCTCTCCAACCCCTGTTGAGCACTTTCTTAAGTGTCCCTGAGCCATTTAGACTTCTCTATTGATAATTCTCTATTTAGTTCTGTAGACCAGTTTTTAACTGGATCCTTTGGTGTTTTGGAGACTTGCTTCTTGAGTTCTTTATAAATTTTGGAGATAAGCCCTCTTTTCAGATGTGGGGTTATTAAATATTTTTCCCATTCTGCATGCTTCCCTTTTGTCTTGCTGACTGTGTGCTTTGCTTTACAGAACCTTCTCAGTTTCAGGAGGTCCCATTTATTAATTGTCGGTCTCAGTGTCTATTCTACTGGTGTTATGTTCAGGAAGCAGTCTCCTGTACCAATTTATTCAAGGGTACCTCCCACTTTCTCTTCTAAGAGGTTCAGTGTGGATGGATTTATGTTGAGATCTTTGATCCATTTGGACTTAAGTTTTGTGCAGTCTTCTACTTGCCAACATTCAGTTACGCCAGCACGATTTGTTGAAAATGCTTTCTTTTTCCATCATAGAATTTTAGTTTCTTTGTCAAAAATCAAGTGTTCGTAGGTGTGTGGTTTAATATCAGCGTTTCCAATTCGATTCCATTGGTCTACCTGTCTATTTTTGTACCAATGCCAAGCTGTTTTCAGGACTATAACTTTATAATAGAGCTTGAAGTCAGGGATGGTGATGCCTCCTGAAGTTCCTTCATTGTACAGGGTTGTTTTGGCTATCCTAGGTCTTTTGTTTTTCCATATAAAGTTGATTACTGTTCTTTCAAAGTCTGTGACTAATTGTGCTGGTATTTTGATGGGTATTGCATTGAATCTGTAGATTACGTTGGCAAGATGGCCATTTTTACTATGTTGGTCCTAGCTATCTTTCCATTTTCTGGTATGTTCTTTAATTTCTTTCTTTAAAGACTCAAATTTCTTGCCATACATGTCTTTTACTTGTTTGGTTATCATTACCCTAAGATGTTTTATGTTGTTTGTGGCTATTGTAAAGTGTGATATTTTTCTGATTTCTTTCTCAGTCCATTTACCATCTGTATATAGTAGAGCTACTGATTTTTTTAGTTAATCTTGTATCTTGTCACTTTGATGAAGTTATGTATCAGCTGTAGGAGTTCTGGTCTAGAATTTTTAGGGGCACTTATGTAAACCCTCATATCATCTGCAAATAATAAAAGTGTGACTTCTGACTTCTTCCTTTCCAATTTGTGTTCCCTTGATCTCCATTTGTTGTCTTACTGCTCTAGCTAGAACTTCAAGTACAGTATTGAAGAGGTATGGAGAGAGTGGACAGCCTTTTCTTGTTCCTGATTTTAGAAGAATTGCATTGAGTTTCTCTCCATTTAGTTTGATGTTGGCTGTTGGATTACTGTGTATTGCTTTTATTATTTTCAGGTATGTTCCTATTATCCCTGATTTCTCCAGGACCTTTATCATGAAGGGGTGTTGGATTTTGTCAAAGGCTTCTTCAGCATCAAGTGAGATGATCATGTGGTTTTCCTTTTGCAGTTTGTTTATATGATGAATTACATTGATAGATTTTTGTATGTTGAACCATCCCTGCATCCCTGGGATGAAGCCTACTTGATCCAGGTAGATGATTTTTCTGATGTGTCCTTGAATTCGATTTACTAATATTTTATTGAGTATTTTTGCATCAATGTTTATACAGGAGATTGGTCTGTAGTACTCTTGATTAATTGTGTCCTTGTGCAGTTTGGGTTCCAAGGAAATTGTAGCTTCATAAAAAGATTTTGGCAACGAACCTCCTGCTCCTATTATAAGGAATACTTTGAGGAACATTGGTATTAGCTCTTATTTGAATTTCTGGTAGAATTATGCACTGAAGCCATCTGGGACTGGACTTTTTTTTGTTTGGGAGACTTTTAAGGATGCTTCTATTTCATTAGGGGTTATAGGTTGTTTAAATTGCTTATCTGTTCTCAATTTAATTTTGGTAAGTGATATCTATTAAGAAAATTGTCCATTTCCTTTAAATTTTTGAATTTTGTGGAGTACAAGTTTTCAAAGTATGACCTGAAGATTCTCTGGATGTCTTCAGTGTCCGTTGTTATATACCCCTTTTCATTCCTGCTTTTGTTAATTTGCATGTTCTTTCTCTGCCTTTTGGTCAGTTTGGAGAAAGGTTTGTCTATATTGTTGATTGTCTCAAAGAACCAACTCTTGGTCACATTGATTCTTTGTATTGGCTTTATTGATATCAGCCTTCAATTTGATTATTTCCTGGCATATACTCCTCCATGGTGAGTTTGCTTCTTTTTGTTCTAGAGCTTTTAGTTGTGCTGTTAATTCTCTAGTGTGACTATTATCCAATTTCTTCATATGAGCACTTAGTGCTATGAACTTTCCTCTTAGTACTGCTTTCAACATGTCCCATAAGTTTGGGCATGTTGTGTCTTCATTTTCATTAAATTCTAGAAAGTCTTTAATTTCTTTCTTTATTTTTTCCTAGACCCAGGAATAGTGCAATAATGCATTGTTCAATATCTGTGAGTTTGTAGGTTTTCTGCAATTTGTGTTGCTGTTGAATTCTAACTTTAAAGCATGGTGTTCTGATAAGATACAGGGGATTATTCCATTTTTTTTGTACCTGTTGAGGTTTGCTATGTTGCCAAGTATGTGGTAGATTTTAGAGAAGGTCCCATGTGGCGCTGAGAAGAAGGTATATTCTTTTGTGTTTGGATGGAATGTTCTACAGTTGTCTGTTAACCCCAGTTGTGTCATAACTTCTGTTATTTCCTTTGTTAATTTTCTGTCTGGTGGTCTTGTCTAGTGGTGAGAGTGGGGTATTGAAGTCTCCTACTATAACTGTGTGAAGTCTTACGTGTGATTTGAGTTTTAGTAATGCTTCTTTTGCCAACATGGGTGCCTTTGTATTTGGGGCATAGCTGCTCAGAACTGAGACTTCTTCCTGATGGATTTTTCTTTTGATGAATATGAAATGACATTCTTCATCTCTTTTGATTGATTTTAGTTTAAAATCTAATTTTTTTCAATGCTAGGATAGCTACACCAGGTTTTGTATTGGGTTTATTTGACTGGAAAATCTTATCCCAACCCTTTACTCTGAGGTAATGCCTGTTTGAAGTTGAGGTATGTTTCTTTGTATGCAGCAGAAGGATGGATTCTGTCTTAATATCCATTCTGTTAGTCTGTGTCTTTTTATAGGCAAATCAAGACCATTAATATTGAGGGAGATTAAGGACCATTAAGTGTTAATTCTTCTGTGTTTTTGATTTGTTGGTGGTGGTGGCATTGTTTGTTGATTTATCCTGCTTTTTCTTTTGGCTTTTGGTAAAGTGGGATCATCTATTGCCTATGTTTTTTGAGCGTAGTTACCTTCCTTATGTTGATGTTTTTCTTCCAGTACTTTCTGTAGGGATTGATTAGTGGATATTTATTATTTAAATATGGTTTTGTCATGGAATATCTTGTTTTCTCCATCTATAGTGATTGAAAGCTTTGCTGGGTATAGTAGTCTGGGCTGAATGTTTGTAGAAAATCTCTTCAGGACCTTTTGGCTTTCAGAGTTTCCATGGAAAAGTCAGGTGTGATTCTGATAGGCTTGCCTTTATATGCCACTTGGCCTTTTCATTTACTGCTCTTAATATTCTTTCTTTATTCTATATGTTTGGGTTTTGATTATTATGTGGTGAGGGGACTTTTTTGTAGTCCACTCTATTTGGTGTTGTATAGGCTTCTTTTACCTTCATTGGCATGTCTTTCTTTAGCTTGGGATAGTTTTCTTTTATGATTTTGTTGAGTATGCTTTCTGAATCTTTGAGTTGGGTTTCTTCCCCTTCTTCTATCCCTATTATTCTTAGATTTGGCCTTTTCATGGTGTCCCATTTTTCCTGGATATTTTGTGTTAGAGATTTGTTGAACTTAAGATTTTCATTGGTCGATGAATTTCTTTCTCCTATTGAATCTTTACTGCCTGAGATTCTGTCTTCCAACTCTTATATTCTGTTGGTTATGCTTGCATCTGTAGTTCCTGATTGTCTACTCTCCTTTTCTAGTTCCAGCATTCCTTCAGACTGTGGTTGTGTGTGTGTGTGTGTGTGTGTGTGTGTGTGTGTGTGTGTGTGTGTATTTCAGCTTTCAAACCTTGCACTGTTTGAATTGGTTCTTGCAATTTTTGGTTTGTCATTTCTTTAAAAGATTTTCTCATTTCCTCTTTTAAGGTCTCTCTCATCTTCATGAAATTGTTTTTAAGGTCATTCTCTTCTGCTTTGTCTGTGTTGGGATGTTCAGGTCTTGCTAATGTACAGTCCCTAGACGCTGGTGGAATCATATTGGTATTTCTGTTGTTGAATGTGTTCTTATATTTTTATCTTCCCACCCTTTCTTCCAGTGGGTACAGGTGGGATCTCTTCCTTTCCTGGTAGGTAGTGGTCCAAGATTCTCTTCTGGTAGATGCAAGCAGGTCCAATAATCTGATGGGTCTTACAGTGAGTGCAGGTGGGTATGAGGCACTCTCTCTCCTCTTCCCTGAGTTGGAGCTGGAGTAGACCTGCACTCTCAGCAGGGTCCTGGTTGCTTGGTTCTCTGGGGATGAGTTGACCTAGCCACAGTTCTCAGGCTAGGAGATCCCAGAAAGGAGAGAACCTACATTTTAAAGACAACCTGTCACATGCATTTTAAGATGGAATTTTCTATGGGACTTGCAGTCAGTGCTTAGATAGTGTCACTTTTGTGGGATGTGGATTCAGATATTAGGTCAGAAATGCTGAGTGTGGATTGTGTACTTACTGGACACTGGTTTATCTTCTGTGGTTCTGCTAAATCATTGGCATGTTTTCTTATTATTAAGTTTTAAGAGTTCTGTATCCGTTGAAAACTAGCCTTTTAACAGACATCTCCTTTGTAAGGAATTTCTCCCATTCTGTGGCTTGCTTTCACATTCTTTTATAAACCCTCCTTTGCATAGCCAAAGGCTTGCATTTTCACCAAGTGCAGTTGCCAGAGTTTCTTTTTACTTTCATGGGACATACTTTGGGTGGTGTCTCTAAAATGTCAGCACCAAGCCAAGGTTGCTAAAGTCACCTGAACTTTCTGCTGTCTTATTTGATTGGACTCCGGAATTTTATAGGTTTAAACTGTACACTTAGCTCTCTGATGCATCCTGAGATATGCTCTGTGAGTGTCATCGTTTCTCTACATATATTCCCTCCCCCTACTGCAGCAGCCTTCCTCAACGGAACTGCCTTTGCTTCTTATCAAAGATTAGTGTGCTCCCACATGTCTCATCGTAGGCCTTTGTTCAATTCCATTGACAAATTCATCTTTGTTTTCCAATACTGTACTCTGTGGATTACAGTATGAAAGTGACTCTGATCAGGTGATGTCTTTCCTGACAAACTTCAAAATAAAATGGGTAATGGTCACAAAGTCACATGCTATGGTTTTGATTGAAACTTTTTTCAAGTTTATAGATCAATTGGAAAGATAAATCCTGACATTTTGATAGTACTGAACCCTATATTATGTGTGTAGAGCGTGTCTTTATCTATTCAGATTTTCATTGCTTTTAAAATCAGGAGTTGTACTTTTTCTTATGCATATCTTGTACTTACCTGTTAGACTTATATCTAATTATGTAATTTTAGATTTTTTAATTCTAATTTTTTATTGCTGTTATGTAAAAATTATTTGATTTCTGTATGTTAGCCTATAGTCAGTCATTCCTTCTAGGAAGCTTTTTAAATGACTTGAAATTAAGCAGTTATATTACATACAAAGACAGCTTTTTGTCTTTCTCTGCCTATATATTCTCTTCTTATTTTATTGCCTCAACTATTGTGTCCAAAATAAAGTGTTCAACAGGAAAAGCAAGACCAGATTCTTTGCCCGTTGCTGATCCTAGAACAAAAGCATCGATTTTCTGTATGATGTAGTTTTTTTAAACCAATGATATTCATTATAAAGATCTCTGTTTCCCACTTTCTAAGAGATTTTAAATGTTGTCAGATCCTTTAAAAACCACAAATGGCTCTTGGATGTTGGCAAATGTACTTTGTGCATCTATTAAAATAATCATAAGCCTTTTTTCTTTAGCCTCTTGTCATGATGGATGACATTAACTTTCTTAATGTTGAATTAGACTTGCAAACCTCTAATAAACATTGCTTGGTCATTGTGTCTAGTGATTTTAAACGTTGTTCACTGCATGTGTTCACATGCATGTGTCGTCATGAGATGGTTTTTCACTTGTCGTTTTCTTTCTTTTAATATCTTAGCATGATTTTAGTGGCAGACTGATGACTGAATAAGTGAGAAAGCAGTCTTTCTACTTCTTTTCCTGGTAGACAGATAATAAAAATTGATGTAACTTCTTCTTTAATTATTTGCTAGAATTCACTAGCGATTCTATCAGATTTGCTGTTTTCTCATCAGTGTTTATTAACTATTGATTGAATTTATTTTAATAAGTATTGACCTATAGAAATGACCTGTTTCTTCATATCTAAGTTTTTGTGTCTTTTGAATTCCAAGAAATTGATCCATTTCATCTAGATTATTAAATTTCTTGCTATAGAGTCATTTGTAATATTCTTTCATTGTCTTTTAATGTCTGTGTGGTCAATACTTATTATACCACTTTCATGTCTGATACAGCAGTTTATGTTTTATATCTAAGCTGGTCTGGCTATGAGCTTATCAACTTAATTGGTCTTTTGAAAGAACCAACTTTGGTTTGGTTTACTTTCCCTATTGATTTGTTATTCTGAATTTCATTGATTCCCACTCTAATTTTAATTATTTTTTCCCTGTATACATTAAATTTATTTTTATCTTCTCCTGGTTTTTTTTAAGTAGCAACTTAATCATCTGATTTTTAGATCCCTATCTTTCTCTGATCTGTTAATTTCATGCTGGTAATTTTCCTCTCAGGGCTGTCTTCAGAGTATCACATGAATGATGAAAAGTGTTACTTTGATTTTCTTTTAGTTCAAAGTAGTTCTAAATCTCTCTTAAGACTGTTGACACATGTGTTAGTTGTGCATTGTTTAATCCTCAAATATTTGGAGGTTACTTAAACATCTTTTTCATCTTTACCCAATTCTGTGGTAGTTTGAGCCTCTATTTGCTATGATTTATATTCTTTTCAATTCAGTGTGTTTTATGGGCCAGCATGTAGTCTACCTTAGTGAATGTTTTATGTGAGCTTGAGAACTCAAAGTAAATGATGACATGGGTATATATTGCTACTTATAGTGGTGACAAGTTTATGTGGATTGTGCTTTTTAATGGTTTTCATTAAAATATAATATACATGCAGTAAAATTTAAATACCCTAGATGTATATATCAATAAACATTTATAAAGTGAGTACACCTGTGTAAGCAATATCTGGGTTAAGTGATACAACATTCCTAGGACTGCAATAGGAATCATGTGAAGTTTGCCACTTATTGGTTTCTTCGAAAGGTTGGTTGGATGCCATATCTTCATATACTGTGAGACAAATACAAAAGGAGAAACTGGGAAACAGAAAAACTACAGACTTCTGTCAAAGCTCATCTGAGTGGTGAACTCAGTTCATCCTCTTTTCTACTAGCGTCTACATTCCCCTGCCTCTCAGCCGGCACATGTATCAGTCCAAGTGATTTGCCTAATAGTAACCTCTGGCTTTACCCTTGTGTGAACTCTGGTACTCATGACTGTCATTCTATCATTGACAAAATAGCCTGTTCACAGTTGAAACTAATGACTTGAATAAATCTCTTTGGAGCCTGTGTAATCCTTGCAGTGTTACGCAACAACAATGAAAGACTTCTCTTTTTGGTAAGTATCCAATATTTTTTTTTTGCTTATAACCTAGAAGAATGGTCAAATTCAAGATTATTCAAGTTGGGAGGGAATGCTTGCAAGTCAGTATTTGTAGTTTTCATTTACAAGAATTCTTTTTATCTGCCTTTCGTAGCATGTTGAGCATGCCCAATCTGACAATGTTGTCTCCATCTGCTCTTATATGTTCTCTCACTTGGAAGCCTCACCTGGGGGCACTCTGCTCTGCCTGAAACCCAAGATGGAAAACTCCAGCTGATTGCTTTAGTAGGTCTATCTCAGTTAATTTCTGTTGGATGTTTTAAGTGCCTAACCTGATGATGCTGTACTGTCTACTTATTTATTTATCTGTCACATGCTGCTTATTTGTTTACTTTTGCTTGCTATTATATTCAATAAGCTCACATGTTCAAAATCAAAAGTGTGACTATCATAGATCATTCTCTAGACTGTACAAGAAACAAGCAAATAAAAAATAAAAACACCAAAAAATAATTATTTTATGGTCCCTGGTAAAACCATTGCTCCTCTGTGGGGCGGGGGGGGGGGAGTTCTATGACTATGCTGGGTTGTGCTCTAATGTGGAAGCCACCACTAGGTAAGAGTGACTAATTACCTTAGAATGAAATTTAAAATTTTATTTCTTACACACATTGGTCACATTTTAAGCATTCCATAGACATGCAGGCTTCTTGTTTATTTTATTATAAAATGAATATTCCCCATCTTTGTAGAAAATTATATCGGACAACATTGCTCTAGACTTATCTATTCTAACCAGTTGGAGACACAGTTAGTGTCATTTAATGACAATTTGCTCATCTATTCATCCTAACCTGAAATTCCTAATCCTCCTTCCTCCATCTCACTTTTATGTACCGCCACACTCAGCATTTAGTTGTGTACTGCATCTGACAGTTTCTGGGCTATATGTAGTAGGAAAATTGAACATGGATTACACAGCTGTATCTTCTTAACCTAAAGTAGTTCTCTTTATGTGACTTAAGGTCAACTAGTCAAATTTTCCATGTGGTGATGGCTTAGGAACACGTTAAGGAAAAGCAAGCCTATAATTAGAAGTCAGTTGCATACTACAGGGACAATTCATGACTTTTGCAAGTGTCATCAAGTGCATATTCTTCTTGAGATATACAGTCATATCAGGGCCTCAGAATTACTCAACTGCCAAGATATGGGGCATTCACCAATAATAGCAACTAGGTCTTAATTGACACCAAAACTTTTGGCTCTTGATTTACATTTCTTTATAAGAGTGATTCCTCACATAGCTGCATTGTTTTTGCTCTAAGATACTGGAGTGCAAAGCCTAGTTACAGACTACTAAATGAATGGTTGTTTCAAGGTATTTCTTTTTAAAAAACTTTTTATTGATTCTTTGTGAATTTCACATCATGCACCCCAATCCCACTCATGTCCTCATTCCTCTTCCCTCTGTCCTTGCAAACTCCCCTACAAAAGAAAACAAAAATAAAAATACTTAAGAAATGAAAATCTTGCCATGGGAACTGTGGTATGCCACAGTGGGTCACATATTATATCCATCTGCCCAGACAGATTAACTTGCAAATGTTCATTGGAATGAGTCATTGGTGTGGTTCAAGGTCTCTGGTTAATATTACACTGTCAATACTGGATCCCCATGAGGACTCCTCTTTGATATTCTGCTGTTGCCCTGAGTCATGGAGATCCAGCTTTGGTTCTACAGGTCTAGCCCCTTCATGTACTCCAGGAGTTCATGAAGAGGGTAAGTGTTTAAGTGGGCCAACTCAAAGCCTTAGATTTGGGCCTGAGTTGGTCAGCGCACCTGCTCTCCTGCACCTATGCCACCAGGGCAGCTCTCCCAGCATGCACAGGTGAGGCGTGTAACAGATCTCCTGCCTGTGGTAGTTGGCAAAGGATGGGACCAGATCTCCCACTCTCATTCTGTAGATGGGTGTCAGCTCTCTCAAGTCCATGTCACCATGACCAGCTCTACTGCACTGCCCAGGTGAGCTGTGTACTCTCCTGATTGCTGCAGTCAACCAGGGGCAGGGGCAGCTCTCCTACACCACCCCAGCAGGGGATGGGATCAGTTCTCACACACCCACATCACCAGGACCACTTCTGTGACACTGTCCAGGTAGGGGACAGGACCGGCTCTCCCATCTGCTACGGGTGGTAAAGGGCCTGACTAGCTCTCTTTTGTCCATGCATCAGGGCCAGTTCAGGCAAGATGCAGGCCACTCTCTAGAGTGCTCCAGTCTATGAGGGGTGACCATGTCTCCAGCTCTCTAGACCTCTTGCCCTCAGGGTTGAGGTACTTTTTCATTGATGTTTGAAAATAGCTTACTGAATTTCTTCTTTGACAGTTTCATCTATGTATAAAGTATATTCTAATAATCCCCTCCTCTCTCTCTCACAGTATCCTGCACTGCTGCTTCTCCTTCCTACAAATCCTCGTGTGTGTGTGTGTGTGTGTGTGTGTGTGTGTGTGTGTGTGATTTGCGATTGGTGCTACACCTTCAGATTGGTTCAAACATAGTCTAATACCACCTGCTTTGGAAGACAATGCTGACAAATTAAATAGGGAAACAACAGCATTAACAGTCTGTGTCAGTTCAGTTTAAGTCCTTGTAAATTGCAGTGCTCTCTGCCATTCCACGAAGGAACACTTTCTGTTTTGTTTTCATCTGTCTTTAATTTGCAGTCTTGGCTAAGGAGGAGACATATTCAGGATCCTCCAGGTAAAATATATAGTGACTAGCTGAACATTCACATTTATTGATTTACCTGTGGAGAACAATAGAAAATACCAAGTTATTCTTTTAGGTAATTGTGGATAGTAGTGTTACCTTGATCTCTTCCTTAGTGTTTGCTGTTGTTCTCAATGTTTTGTATTAGTTTTGCATCCTGTTACTTTGCAGAATGTGTTTGTCAGCTGTGTCAGTTTTCTGGTATAGTCCTTAGGGTCTTTTATACATGGAATCATATCATCTGCAAACAAGGATGCTTAGACTTCTCACTGTTCTATTTGTGCCCTGTTTAACTCCTTCTCTTGTTTTACTGCTCTAGCTAAGATATTGAGGACTGTATTGATATTCTTACCTTGTTCCTGATTTTAGTGGAAACTCTTTGAGTTTTTCCTCTTGTCACATGATGTAGGCTATAGACTTCTTGTATAGTCTCCTAATTAGGTTGAGATCCGTTCCCTGTATACCTAGATTCTCTAGGACTTTCATGATGTAGAATGCTACACTTGGTCAAAGCCTTTATGTGATGCTACTCTCTCATAGGCTGAAGCTAGCTTTGAAACATGAGGTGTGTGTGTTTAAACTGGGATACCAACAGATGTCAGAAGGAACCATGGGGTGAATTTCAAGAGGAAGAGATGCAATGCAGGTGGTACAATGGGAGAAAGATGTATAATGAAATAGGAAGGGTTAAATGAGGTGGATAATGTGAGGCCAGTGTAGAGGAGAGGGTATGGGGAGAGACAACTAATACTCAAAATGAAATGCCATATGGAAATCTACTGCTATAGAAACGCTCACGCACGCACGCACGCACCCACCCACCCACCCACCCACACACACACACACACACACACACACACACACACACACACACACACGGAAAACAGTGCATCTCCAAGACACCATGCACTATCAAATAAAAAGTCCAGCAAACTGATATAGGTAAACTTTTTCAATTTGTTAGTCAGTGGGGTCTCATAAACACCCCCAAACATTATACTTTATTGCCATTGCTCTTGGTTATCACCCAGAACTTGATGGCAAAACACTATGGCTGAAGACATCATATACTTGAATCATGGGACATGAAGATATCAAGCTGGTAGCTTTAACTAGGGAAAAATCTACTAGGTCATGGGCCCTAGGGGTGAACCTAATACTATTATTTCCCTAAATGGACATGGTAATAAAGTGCCACCCAAAGTTCTTTAGACTAGTGCATCTCTCCAACCTCATCATAGATACTTCTTTTTTCGGAAAGTGGTAATTAATTAAAATCCACAGCTGGTCAAATTCAGGGAATAAGACACTGTGGATTTTCTGCTCTAAGCGAGACAGTCACACCCTACTTCCTGTCAGGAAGGCTAAGGGTATGATATCATGGGAGAGGTGGTGGAAAAACTGTAAAAGCCAGAGGAAGTAGAAATTTGCATCAAAATGCTATTTTCCTGACTCCATCACACCATGACACACGTGAACTCACAGTAACTGCAAACGGACTGCAGGCATAAAATCTGCATAAAATCAAGCCAGCAAAACTTCAAACATGGATTTGGGAAGAGCTTATAAAGTCCCACCCCTAACTGAGGAGCTGTTGGCAACTGATGGCTACTGGAGAAGGAAGTTTCAGCTTTCTTCAAGGATGGGGTTGCTGAAAGGCTACCCATACTCCAGTAGATAGTTCTACACCCATGCACATATAGGATTGTTAAGCAGAAGCCATGTATTTCCTTTTTCAAGAAGTATGTCATGTTGAGAAAGAAAACTGGTAGTAGGGAATAGGGAAGGAACTGAAGGGGAGGTAAGGGGGTGGTGCATTGGATCAAAGCACATTACACAGATTAGGAGATTCCAGATAATGAAAAATGAGTGCCCATTGTGGCTTGATTCCTCCACAAGTTCCCACTTGTCCTTCTACTTCCTGAGGCAACTCAAAGCCCTTGTGGACACCATGCTTGGGGATTTCACAGCTACCAGAACCACAAGACAGAATAAAATTTCTTTCCTTTATAAATTGCCATCTTAGGCATGCTGTTATCACCACAGAGAATGAACTGAGGTACGGGACAAATCTGGACATAATGTGATTTCATCATCCACCATACTAGGTCTCAAGCATAAAGCTCAAGGTCATCCTGTTGACTTTAAGTATTCTTACCAGATACCGCTCTCTGGTGAGGGTCAGGGACCTTGCCTACCAACTACACCCTGGTTTTGAACCATTTGAAAGAAGCTGAGCCATACCCCTTCTCAGGTTGAGAAATCTTGATGAAGTCTTTGACTTAGATGGGATCCCTGGAGCATGCTAATTAACCTCTTGAGTCGCAGGTTCTGAGGACAGAGAGTAAACTCACACACAAATCTAACAGATTCTCTTGAACAACTTGAAAAAGGTGGGATACTTTTTTAAAGGCCTACTAGAAAATAAAGGATAATCCTGAGATGAGCGAAAGTTTGTGCCCACAAGGGTGAGGGAAAATAGATGCCCATCACCAACAATGTTAAATGAAGAAAATTGAATTATAGCTAAACAAAAATTAAATAGCTGGAATATGAGAAGATGGTATCTTCTTGATACTGTGTTATTTTTGCTTTCAAATGTGTATTTTTATAGATTGCTTTTTAATAAAGAAACTAAAGTATTTTTTAATAAATTTTAGGTGACGGTCATAAGTCTAATGACAACCCAAGGTAGTACCTCCTCATACACAGTGTTGTCAATGATTATAGCATTTTGGCAGCAGAATGGTGGTGAGATTAATCAATGTCAACATTTTATTAAAGCAAAAAGACCCACGAACCCTTCTTATCATATCCAACTGGCAGGAACATAAATAGTTCATGCACTTTACTATACAGAAAAGCAAACAAAGGTCAAAAAGATGCTGTCTAAAGGTGATTGGAATGAGTCTGTTTATGGGAACAAGATGTGGGCTTTCTCTGGCTTAGGGTTCATCTGATTCTTATCTGTTTATAAATAGAATTCCAAAGTGAATGAACAACAACTTCTTCTTCTTCTTCTTCTTCTTCTTCTTCTTCTTCTTCTTCTTCTTCTTCTTCTTCTTCTTCTTCTTCTTCTTCTTCTCCTTCTCCTTCTCCTTCCCCTTCCCCTTCTCCTTCTTCTTCTTCTTCTTCTTCTCTCTCTGTGTGAGTGTGTGTGCGTGCATTTGTGTGTGTGTGTGTGTGTGTGTGTGTGTGTGTGTGTGATTAAAGTACAGATCTGATATCTGGTGCTGTTTAGAAGGAGAAAATGCTGCCTGTCCTTTATCAAAATGCAAACAGCTGCAATCTAACAGCACCAGTGTAGTCAATATTAAGTAGATAATGTGAGCTGCGATTATAGTACACAAATGTGTACCTGAGGTTTGAATGCAATGACTTTTACTTCCATTTTAGTTTCTCAATGGATAGACTTTACTAAGTTCTTTTTGTGTCTTCCAGACTTTCTAGGCTAGCATGGACAGCTGATTCTATAGGTATAGTCCCTTTACTCTTTTCAAACCTTTGGTGCTAAGTTTATTGGAATTCCATACTTTTTTCCCTTCAAAGTTTGGAATCACTTACTTTGAAAGCCAGCTTGCATTATTTGAAAATTACTAGCTTGAAAACCATAGAGTGATTAAAAGCATCATTATATTTTCTACATCAGATAAAAAGTAGACAGGAAAACCATGTACAAGTCTGAATTCCATCCTTGTGACTTATCTTTAAACTACAGTGTTCATTTCAGACTTGTTCCACTCATTAGCTGGTTATGTCAGTGTACTTGCTCTTTGCATCAAATCCTGGGTCATTTAGGCATTTAATTGGAACAAGGGTAGAATCTATCTTATACCTAATGCTAGTGATCATGCCATTAATCATCAATATTTATTATGAACTCAGTGTTGGCTCTTAACCACTTGGTTGCCCACAAACTAAAATACTTTCTTTCTCATAAGTTTTAGGTAGCAGTCATGGGCCCACTAATAATCCAAGGCAATACCACTTCATAACTAGATTTCTCTACATGGGAAGTTCTCATTTCTGGAGACACAACAAACCTTGACTACAGGACATAGAGAAATCATCAATTGCAAACTGACCAGAAAACATTGTCCTTCTGGATAATTTTAATAATGCTAGAAGGTACTATGCAGGCTTCTAGAGAAGCAGAGATATCAACAACTTCACTCTGCACTGGAACCTGCATGCTTGGATACTAATCTTCCACTAAAGATATGCCTAGCTGTGCAGTAGATGCATGACTGCTGTTATGGGGCAAAGAATCACTTTCTGATTGAATCTGAGACCTTCTTTAAGCAAGGGGATTTCATGACTGGTATTATAATCCTTGTCAAAATCCCATTGCTGGGGAGGTCATAGGCCCTAGGGTAGAACCTTCTATTGCTATTTTACTAAATGTCCATGCTGTCAAATTGCCTTATGAATATTTATATTTATGCCTATAGACCTAGAGTATTCTAAATCCCAATCAAAGAAGCTTCTCTGTACAGTGGATGTCTGTTTGTGGAAAGTTGCATAAATAAATGGTCAACATAATGAGAACAAGAGATTGGGGCTCTGCATGAGACATCTAAATTAACAACACCAATGCCAAGGATCATGTAACACCGTGGAAGATGAGATGAAAAACATGTGAGAGCCACAGAGTTCTGTGAAATGTTACCTTCTAGACATGAGTAGTGCACATATGAACTCACACTAGCCATGGTTGCCTGAACAAGATGAAGCCAGCAAAAATCAAGATGAGGTGCATTGTCTCCATCCCTGCCCTGCCTGACATCTATTGTTGGTGGGTAGTTACAGGAGACTACTGGTAGATTTCCCATGATCCAACAGATGGTTCCACACCCATACACACATATATAGGCAGCACTAACCAGACTTAGTTGGTTATTAATAAAAAGACATGAAGTCAGGAGAGGGCATAATGGAGTATATGGAGGGAGTTGGAAGAGGTAAGGGAAAGAAAAAAATGATTGTATTTTACAGTATATATGAATGAAATTCTCAGAAATAAAGGAAAAAAGCAAAAGACGTCCGACCTTAGACACTTGAATGATATTCCTATGTATATATTCAGAATAAATGCATTGTTTTTATCACCTAGGAATATTTTAATCAACTTTCTAGGAATGACTAGAATAATTGTGATAATTAATGAATTTCTATCTTTCTACTTATTATCTATTACTTTCTTCATGGTAGCTGTTGTAAAGTTTCCTTCATTTCCCTAGGTCTAATTCTATTATTAGGCTTCTATCTTAAGAAAGCTAGAAATGGGGCTGGAAAGATGGCTCAGCCATTAAAGGCTAGGCTTACAACCAAAACTGTAAGGAAACTAGAAATGAATAAAGCTTTCTATTTTGCCCTCCAAGACAACAAGAAGTTATATCAAAATATAATCTACTATTGTGGAACAATTTGAAGAATACTGTCTCATCCTTAAAATTTTGCTAAAACTCAGCACTGAATCCATATAGCCCTGGGCTTTTCTCTCTGGAGATAGTTTGAATAAGTCCCAGTGTGTGGTATGTGTCTCTTTATATTGTTTATACCATTCTGATTTAAGTTAGGTCGGGCACGTGTGTTTAAGAATTTATACTTTGCTTCTAGATTTATAATATTTTTTTTGGTTTTTTCAAGACAGGGTTTCTCAAGATTTATAATATTTTTAAATCTAAGGTTACAATGGCTCTTTGAAACTTTTCTGCAAATCCTCCTTTCCATATTTAATTTTATGAACGTGTACTTTTTATTTCCTTGTGTTGTTTAACTTGGGAATATGTGTTGCTGTTTAGATTTCCTAAAAACCAATTCTTCAATTGAGTCTGTGTGTTTTTTCTTTAGTTTCTATTTCTTTACTTTATGCCTCACTCTCTATTGTTTCTCGAAATCATTGCACTTAGATTTGGCCTGTTCTTGTTTTTATAGTACCTTGATGTATATCACTAGGTAATTTAATTAATGTCTCTAAGTTTTTAATGTAAGCACAGAGAGCTACAAACTTTCCTCTTAGAACTGCCTTAGCCATATCCCAGGGGTTCTAACAAACTGCACTATACTTTCAATTCCAGGAATGTTTTAATTTCCTCTCTGATTTCTTCAATGGCCTTATTCATTCCAAAGTACATTCTTGAGTCTCCAAATAATCATTTTATATGGTTTCTCTTTCTATTAATTTATAGTTTTAACCCACTATGATCTGAGGGTTATGATATAAGGAATCACATTAGTTATTTGTGTTTGTTAAGACTTTCTTCATGGCCTATAGTGCAACCAATTTTAGAGAAAATTCTTTTTATTTATGAAAAGAGTAGATATCATGTGTCTGTTGGATGCAAAGTTTCATAGACACCTATTAAATTCAATAGATTTATGGTGTAGTTTAGTTCTTACCTTTCTTTGTTGAACTTCTGAGGACTGTCTCATCCTTAAAATTTTGCTAAAACTCAGCACTGAATCCATACAGCTCTGATTTAATGGATTTTAAAAGATAAAAATTGTATGTTCTTTATAAAAGACTCATTTGAATTTTAGCACATTAGAACATTAGGGTTCTGAAAGGGAAAAAATTGAATGTTTTCCAAAAGAGCAGGGGAAGATATACTACTTAGGAAAAAAATCTTAAGTCAAGTCAAAATTGTAACGAGGCCAAGCTGGGTGGTGGTGGTGCACGCCTTTAATCCCAGTAATTGGGAGGCAGAGGCAGGCAGATCTCTGTGAGTTCAAGGCAAGTCTGGTCTACAGACTGAGTTCCAGGACAGCCTCAAAATCTTCACAGAGAAACCCTCTCTTGAAAATAAATGTAATCAGGCCAAGATTGTAAGGAGAGGCTGTGTCTATGAAATAATGAAATTATTAATAATCAATATTCCAAAGGGAAGTCTAGTGATGGCTGCTTTTGGTGTTTACTAGAAAGTGATCAGAGTCCCAACAGCATTCTGGTTTACTTAGACACAGATTAGAAGTCCTTGATCTCTCAGATATGTATCCCTGTTGGTCTCATTGGATAAGGGCTGTCTGCATCTATAAATGATCTGAATACTTTCCCCCTGAGTCAGATGGTCCTGTCTTAGTGTCCTCGAACGTAAGTTGTGCTCTACAAGAAATTTTAAGGATAATTACAGGAAAACCTTCTAGATTATAGAGTAGAATTCTGCAAAGGACTTTATTAGAGAATTAAAAAAATAGAAAAGTCCTACAAAAAAATTGCCCTGAAACTTGATTCTAAGGCAGAATGAAAACAAGGCATTAGCAGGAAAAATTACTAACTTGTGACTAGGAGACATTGACATGGAGACAAAAGAATAGAGTATCAGAAATAAAAGTAGGGGTAGGTATGATCATATTTCATTGCATGCATATATTAAATTCTCAAAAACAATGAAAAAAGAATAGCAGAGTAGAAATATAGAACCTAGCATTTTTTATTCATTTAGTTGATATAATTTTGAGCTGCCAAATGAATCAGAAATCTCTTTAGCTCCAGATAATGTATTAAGTACATAGGAAGTGTACTTGGGTCTTAAGCCACAAAGTTCCTCCTTCTAGGGACCAAAAATAAACTATGATCCTAGGGATATCTTCTTCATGAGGATAAACGTCCTAACATAAATGCCCCTCTGCATCCTTTTCTGCACCTCTATACTCTGGTATTCTAGGTGAATGCATCTGTCCCCTGTTGTACCAATGTGCAGACCTCTTTTGGGGCTCTCCTTCTTTCCCGTTTCCCTCAACTTTCTTTACTCAACTGACTTATTAGGGATCTACTCATGCTATTTCCTATGCCCAACCATCAACTTGTCCCTTGAACTCTAAAACACTGCATTTATTCAAGTATTCTAATTCTTCTTAGATATCTCCAGTATTAGCTTTGCTTATTTGATTTTTCCTACACATGTATGCTCCTTTGATTTCTCTAATGTGAATTTTCAGTCTAAAAACCCAACATGGACCTTCATGATACTATTATTCTGAATCTTTCATTGTTTTCCACTGTTACCAATATAGCATTCAATTGTATGCTTCTCACTGTATTTTTTTTTAAAAAAAGATTTTAGTCATCCTTTTGCTTTCTTCCCTCTGTTTAATCTTTGAGTTTTGTAATTAGTATAGAAGACAGTTAATTTCCAATCTATGACTCTAGTTTCACTCCCTTTTAAAATCCAAATTTCATTTAGAAGATCACTAGTCAACGTATTCTGAAGTCAGTTCATCCTCAAACTCATGACTTTTCCCATGCACTGCTTTTTATATCTCTCAGTGATCTTACTATTATGCCCATCAATGGCCTTGATGCTTTAAATTCACCCTTAGTTATATGTTTTGTTTCCATATAGAAAATCTTAATTACTATACTAGCCCTCCAGTGATGACTTCTCTCTTTTTCCATTAACCTTCAGCTGGAAAAACATTCCTATTTCTATATCTACAATTACCTTTGCTATGTCCACCTTAGCTCACAAGTCACTTTCACAACTACCTCCAGTAGTTGCCAATCCAAGAACCGGAAAGCAAGAAGGGATAATATAGACTACCTTACAGACCCTCCCTCCTCACCTCAGACAGGCTATCAGTCCCCAGTATTATGCTAATTACACAATCCTGCCAATGCCTGTTTACTTCCAAATAGAGAAGTCACAATTTTGAAAAGTTAGAAAGTTTTCTCTGTTCTTGTTGTGACCTAGGAATCTATACAGAATAAGAGTCAGCGTATACCAACCTTCTAAATATAGCCATTGTCTCACACACGGATGCAACTTTTCTTGCAGTGTGTTATACACTGTTTATGTGTGTTATCCAAATAGTTCTCTCTGAAACACGTTCTCTGTAGTGGTCAGAACAGTGCCATTGATCACAGGATGGTAAGAAACCAAGTGCCAGGCAGGATCTACACAGTTTTACTCATGTTATAGAAAGCGCCCTACTACATTGTTCCTGGTTACAGTTCTGTGCTTGCCTTGAGTGCTCAGCTTCTTTCCTTTCTGTATCAGGGCTTATATGGGTTGTGTTATTCCCATGATCAGCACATCCCTTATGGCCTCTGCTAACCTACTGGTTTAATGCAGGGGCTAATGTAGGTTTCTCCTGTAACATTCCAATAATTTCAGTTTCCCCCACAAACCATGTCCTTCTCAGGAGTTTCCCTGTTGCACTGCGATGACAGATATTGTCAGATCTTTCCAGTACTCTGTGGGGGTGAATTTCTTATCAAGAAGAAATAGAATTTCATCAGCAAAATCACTTTTACTCCACTGCCATGGCTCTACCTCCATTGGATTCCTGGATACAAACTATCTTCATGGGCTGCAAAAAAAAAGGCTCATAGGTGAAGAACACTGGATGCTCTACCAGAGGACCTGAGTTCAATTCCCAGCACCCACATGGCAGCTCACAGCTGTCTGTAACTCCAATTCCAAGGGATCTGACACACAGGCACACCAGGTAAAAAACCAATGCACATAAAAATTTAAAAAGTACCTTCATGGCCACATAAGAGTTACAGCTAAAACAATGAGAGATGTGAAGGAATAGAGCAGTAGTTTTAAGGTGATAGTAGGTGAAAGTTTTTGTCAGAGAGATATTTATTGACAGCAAAAATATCCTTCAGAGAGGTTTTATTTTATTCTGCCTGTCTTTTCAATGAATTTTGATGAGAAATCGAGATATTTACATACAGAAAAATGAACACAGACCCTTTCCCCACAGCAGAGAAAACAATGTAGCTGGACTAAAAGTTTAAATATAAGACCCGGACCTGCAAAATCCTGGATAAAAACATTGAGGAAAGCTGTGCATCACTGGTCTGGGTGGCCAGTTTTCAGCTATGACATCAAAAGCACAAGCAACAAGAGCAAAAGTAGAAAAATGGCTATTTGCCAAACTGAACAGTTTCTGCACCAAAAGGAAAGTATAGGAAGCAAAGTAGAGAGACGGCCCACGGAAGAGATAATACTTGCAAACCTCAAATGCAAAAAAGGATAAATGTAAGTGTGTGTGTGTATGTATGTATGTATGTATATGGGTGTACGTGTATGTGTAGCCAAAACAATCCAGTAGTAGAAAAATAATAGCTCAAGTTAAAACTAAATAAAATGTAAAGACATTGGGCATAGAATGGGGATTTGGGACAAATTCATAGGTAAAAGAAATTTTGGTGACTTTGTGTTCATTTATTTATTCAAAATTGTTCATTGACAACCTATGCCGGATCAGTCACATTATTATGCATTTAGATATCAACAAAAGAAAACACCGTCTACATGCAAGTAGTTTATACTTTAGCTGTTAAGGTACACCATGCTTCATATCTTATAAAATCCCTTACAAATCAAAATTAGTAATAACTATGATGAGTGATGTTGCCATTGTTTATAAATATTAGTTTTCTATTAGCAAATAAACAAAGAACAACAGTAACAAATGGAGCAAAAGCATTTAATACCATTTGTAGAAAGATGCAATTCCTGACTGACAGTCTCTCCATCAATGAACTTCTCATGACCACTTCTTCAGCTGGTCTCTATTGGATGTCTATAGCCCCTGATTTAATGATGTTGCCTCTGTTTTCTTGCTCTCAACCAGGAGTGCTCCAAATATCTTCATTGAATGTTGCAAACATCCAATTTGATGATGTTTTGCTGTTGGTTGCTTCGCCTATGAGCTGTTAGCTACATGTTCTCCTATGTTTCCTTGCCACATGCTAAACAAACTCATACATTTGAGACTGAAGGTACAGCTATCATAGATAATTCTCTGCTGTACAGAACATGTGTATGTAAGTATAATTTGTCAAGTAAAAAAGTCAGATTTAAATTAACATTTATAGCTTAATAAATCTACTTATATAAATTTTCTATTTGAAAAATAGTTTATAGTCACACCATGTTCCCAAATTAGAGCTTTAAAACCACATTCCTAGATGTGGCTAAATCCTTGAAATTTTCTATGGGATATAATAGAAGCACATATAAATTTATTGTTGGCATTAAGTCAATACTTAAAGCATTTTAGATAATTGTGATCCACAAGAGGGAGATGAAGCTTGTAAGCAACAAAATGCTAACTGAGCAGAAATGGCTAATTAGGTATTTCAGCTATATGGTGACAGCTTAACAAGAAATGTGTTAACAAACATTTTGTGCCTATTCAGCAAGGCCTTGGTGATATAAAGTGAAGAAAACAGCTCTTTGCTCATTGGTCTGATACAGAAAGGCAGACACAAAAGTGATAATACAGAGATTTCCAGGGTTCGTCGGTATTCAAGTTTCCATTGGACATCCAAGCTTACACTGCACAGATAAATCCTATTTCATATGCAACCCCACTGAAAAGTTATGGTCTTGATTTAATAGAACAGAATTTAACTCCTGTCATCTCCACTATAGACTGGGAACACACGACGTCAGAACCAGAAGCCATGCAAAGAACACAGCATTCTCACCAGAAAACACCAGGGAAGTGTAGGGTCACATGGCAAAGACAAGAAGTCCTTTTCCATTTGTACACAGCTTGAGATGAGCTTCTTGCACAGTTCACTGAAACCAAAAAATGTCCATAGCAATGGAATGGATGATGTTCAAACCTGTTTGAAGTGAATTTTAAGTCAATGTGTGGGCAGAAAGATTTACCATAGCCTCAAGGACATCAAGGGAGAAAGCTATGGGGTTCAAACAAACAAGAAGATCTTACACTATGCTAAACAGGAAGCATTCAACTTAGAAATATAGTAGAGTCTATTTGTTATTCTAGAGATACCAAACTGGCTTTTTCATGAGGTGGGAATGCATATTAACAATAAATGTTGATGTGTATTTAGTGAGGAAAGATACTTTTAATGTGTTAACACATGTGATTAATCATTATGGTTCTGCTTAAGCTACAGTCACTAGGTCTAAATTCCTTATTACATTGTGTCCTTACTCCTTATTTACTAATCTTACTTCTGTCTTCACAGAATCCTGAGTTGAATGTGCAGTCCAGGATACGTTACAGACATATTGGATTGAACTTATCTGTTTTTTGACTCAGTATGTCAAAAAGAACAAGCATGAGTGGCTAGGAGATGGCTATAACAATGTTTATGTTTTCTGAACAATGTTACCTGGCTGACTATTTACAACCTTCACCAGCTTTGGTGTTTGTCATCAAATCCAGGCCACATCAACAGTATGCTTTTAAGCAGCCTTCCATTCAGTGCTGTGTTCTCATGCACCTGTCTCCTTTGCACTCATGAATATCCAACCTATTTATAATTTATTCTATGTTATGATCCATATTTTGAAACCAACTGGGGTATGAAGAGAGAGAGAAAGACCGAAAAAGAGTGAAACAGACAAATTAATCTACCTGGCTAGGTGGATTTTGAACACACAAGGATTAGATATCTGTTCTCAATGAGTTTATAGACTATGAGAAACTAAGTATGAAAACTGATATATCATACAATTGCTGCAATTAAAGATTCAAAATGCATATTCAAGTACCAATGCTTCAGAGAGAAGTAGAGAAAACATTATGGATCCTTTTGAGATAAAAAAGTAGGAACTATGTCAGGTTTGGAGAGGGCATTTCAGACAACATTGGCACATATACTCTAAAGTATATCTTGTTGAGAAATTCTGGAGACACTGAGGAGGAGGAGGGATGAGAGGGGTAAGAGGCTAAGGCAGCTTGACAAGCATTGGCCATGAGAAGCCTGGAAGAATGTGTCAATCTAGTGGAATGGACTGTAGACAAACCAGCATATTCAGTTTGACCATAAATACAAGTATGCTTTATTTTTGGAGTATGTTTTTTGTTGTTCACAACCACCTTCCCTTAATATAGTCGTATTATATACCACATATACAAATATGAATGTGTAAAATAGGGACAAAGCAAAGATCGCCACAGTACAAATAGCCCCCAGTTATCTGGCTTGAGAAATGTTACCATTATCTTCCATACCCTTTCTGGTTCCATCCCCTTCCTTTCCCTGGAAAAGCAGGCAAGGTTCTCAAGGGTTGAACCATCTCTTTTGCTGTGTAATTTGTATACCATAAAGTTTCATTTTTTAAATTATGTATTTATTTTATTATTTTGAGACAAGTTCTCACATAGCATGGCTGGCCTCAAATTTGCTATGTCACTGAAGCTGGCCTTGAGCTCTTCATCTTCCCACAGTAAGCCTCCCAACATTGAAATCATCATCATGGGCCAAAACATTCAGCTACATTCTCCTTTTTCTTAAAAATTTAATTACATTTTTGCTTGTTTATTTGATACGTGTGTGTGTCTGTGTGTGTGTGTGTGTGTGTGTGTGTGTGTGTGTGTGTGTGTGTGTGTGTGTAGGAATGGGTGCTAAGGCATAGGAAGGTCCAAGGGCAACTTTTAGGAGTCTGTCCTTTCCTTCTCCAACGTGGGTCTATTGGATCAAACATACACCATCAGGCTTAGGAGCAGGTACTCCTACCCATTGGGTAACACTCTGGACCATAGATTCACCCTTTGCTATTTTAATTTAAAGATTGTATACATTCCTGTGCAAATATATATGGAACTGAGACCAAGGTCAAAAGTCAGACTCACTTAATGCCAAAGCCCATACTCTATCTATGTCCTGTCTTCACATAACAGCACCTTCCTCTAAACATTAAAAAGACACTTCGTATTTTTTAGAACAGGAAATGGTACTTCATGTTTTCTATTCCAACATCTTTCTTTTACATGAGAAAAGTTGAGATTTGGACACTGATGCTAATGCTATGTTATTCACGAGTCCCAGTTCTTGTCCTAGTCTGACTCAGAAGCCATTGCCTTTACCCTAGAGCTGTAACTGTCCTGCCTTTCGGGAATCAGTCATCCCTTTGCACCACTTCCACTAGCTTGGGTTTGCAGCCTGTGGCACAGACAGTCTGCATGGAGCTGCTGGAGAGAAGAACGCTGTAATTGGGATCCCAGCATTTGTGCAACCTTGTGAGGGTTATTATAACATATTACATCTTCTTTCTTACTGCTGTAGTATTTATTTTGAGGGCTTGAGGGCATATAGTTTCTTAATGTTTAATGGACTAATTATCAATCGTCTGAGCCAAGAGATGTATCCAATTAAAGTCTGAGTCACTGGGAGCTCAATTTAAAATTCAGGAATCTTGCTGGCACTAGATCAAAGGTACTGTTTCAAGGAACTCTGAAATGAGAAGAAGAAAAAGTCTTGCTTTTGTCTTCTCTAAGAATCTAGAGATTGCTACAAAAATTTAAGCACCATAAACAAGACCCCTGGTACACTGAACATAAAACACATGAGGTTGACTGCTTTCTGAGAGGCCTATTATATCTGTAGCCTTATGGAGGAAGGTGTCTCCTAAAAGCTTTTGTATCCCAGCACCAACATCCTTATTCAGTTCAGTGACTTCCAAGCTTTAAGCGATTAGCTCTTCTTTCCCCTTCCCCCAGTGCCTTATCTGTTTGGCATTTGAAATAAACCAACTATGGAGATGAAGCAGGACACACGGCCAAAGGCCATTGAATTTCTAAGTGTTCAAATAGGACAGAACTTCAAAGACTGCTGAACCCACTCTCTGCTTGCAAATAAGGAAACAGAGACTGATAAAATTATTTGTTAAAGGTCACAGACAAAGAGAGTTAACACACAGCTCATCATTCTTCACATTGCAGCAGTACTTTATTAACCAGCGGTTCATATACAAAATGGCTAGCCTTTCAAGGAGGTGGGGTCTGTTTGAACATCTCCCCAAATCCACTGATGTGTGTAGCCTCATGCCTTGGTTTTTGCCTCAGTGCTTTTGCTAATAAAGGGACAGTGAGAGACCCTGTCTAAAAGAAATAAGTCTTCGAATATAACACTTGCAATGAAAAAGAAAACCGTAGGGAGAACTTGTGATTTTGCCACTCGTAGTCTTAAAGCAGTCTGCCTTACTCTATTTAGTTCTGGGTTTCTGGAGTCTATTAACCACACTTTCCTCTCTCTTTCTCTTTTGTACATATCCACTACTATCTTTAAGAGTCGTGTGCCATGGAACAGGCCTTAGAAGTACTTCACTAGGGAACTTCTTCTACACCTGGTTAGTTTGATTGGCGTTCCACAAAGATGGTGTTCTACTTATGTGTACCTATAAGGGCAGCAGCATCACCAAGTGATGACCACATTTTTCCACCTCAATGTAGAATGACTTGGAACAACAGTGATAGGGAAGCATGACAAGTCCATGACACTTAACCAACATATGACAGGGCCTTTTTATTTATTTGTTTGTTTATTTTAGACACTTTTATTATATATTTAAATTAGAAACAAGCTTGCTTCCCATGTCAGTCCCAGTTCCCTCTCTCTTCCTTCCACATCAACTGCCCTCCACCAGCCCCCCCAGCCCCCCCACCCAGTCCCCATTCCATTCCCTAGGGAGGGTAAAGCCCTCCATGAGGGATCTCTGGAGTCTGTCATTTTGTTCTGGGGAGGGCCCAGGCTCTCCCCCAAGCATCCAGATTGAGAGAGCATCCCTCATTGTGGAATGGACACCCAAAGTCCATTTGTATGCCAGGGATAAATATTGATCTATTATTCAAAGCCCCATAGATTGCCTAGGTCTCCTCACTGACACCCACATTCAGGGGTTCTGGATCAGTCCCATGCTGGCCTCTCAGCCATCAGTCTGGGTTCAAGATCTCCCCCCTTGTTCAGGTCAGCTGTTTCTCTGGGTTTCATCAACCCAGTCTTGACCCCTTTGGTCATCACTCCTCCCTCTCTGTCACTGGGTTCCAGGAGTTATGACAGGACCTTTAACGGAAATTTTGCCACTAAATTTATTCCAGAAAGCAGTGGCTAGATGATAGCATTAGATCTTCATTACCACCTTATAAAGGGGAAATTACCTCAAGCTTCATGCCACCAATGTATTGGGCTTTTAAGACAAGTTCTTTTATATCAAGCATAATTCCATTAATCCTTATAGGAACCAATATTTGTAGATGTATTGACATTTCTGAGTAACTTATTCCTGTAATCACTTCTTTTATTCATTCACAAGTGATATTATTTAGCCCTCTTTATTTACTAGATACTATCTGGAAAACTACATGCGGCTGTGAAAATACCAGACAAATAATCACACTATATATAGCCTTACATTTTAGCAGGGGAGATGATGACTCAATGAACCAATAAACAGGCAGATGAACCAATGTAAACATAAGATCATTTTATGCTCATATATGCCTTCACTTCGATAGTTGCAGGTGACAGGAAGGACTATGGAATTCTAGAAGGTACACAAACAGAAAAGGAATCAAGACAGTGGTGTCCTTTTAAATAAATTGACCAGGGAAAAGAACTAGGAGAATCTTTAGAGCACTTCACCCTAAATATGACTCTCTGAATGTTGGAAGAGGAAGGATTGGGTTATGTTTGAGCTTTGGGTTAAGATGAAAATGACTGTCTTCCTCCATCACCTGTTTATCAACTCCCTGAAGTCTCAGTCTCAAACCTGCTCCGTTATCAAGCTGGTTTTGTTGGTCGTGTACCTGTGGTGGCTTCAGCAGCAGCTGCTTCCCTTCAGTACATCTCAGTTCAGTGTGTCACTTGATGTGGGAAATCCAGCACAGTCCTCTCCAGCACCTTGTTCTACCTATCCCTTCTCTGCATGTCCCCTAATGTCCTAGGTGCAAATACCAAGCTTAGTCCTGAATTTATAATCAGATCATTTCAATTTTTCCGAGTTTGTCTTACCAGATTTTGGTGCTACTACTAGTTTATTATGTTCCCTTCTCCTGTCAGACATGTATATGCTTTTATTTTCTTCTCTCTGGCCCCTAGGACCTCTTGCTCTGCTTCCCATCCCCTTCCCACCCCTACCCGCATATCTACAGAGTTCTGAATTTGAGTCTCTTTTCTCACCTCTCATTTCATGCTTCAGCATCTATCTGCATAGCCTACTTCTCACTCCTTGCTTCCCTTCTGCCTCTGTCCTGAAACTGATTTCTGTTTAACCAGCATAGGCGATGAGTCCTGACGTTTTCTTTTGGCCTTAACTAATTTTGTTCTCTTTGAAAATGGATGTTTTAGGAAGCAAGCAAAGCTTAATTTTAACTGAAATTTCTTTGTAAAACTCAAAATAAAAGCACAGAAGAGTCAAATCAATTTGCTCCAACCATGTTTCTCAATGAACTCAAGTATAGGGCAATTTACCATAACAGAACGTATCCAAGGAAAATGTCCTGTCAGTATCATGAAAGTGCCATGAGCATTGCTCAGGAGTGAAGAGTACATTCAGTTCAAATTCATTCCTATTTAGATAATGTAGTATCAGTTAAAAAATGAGGTCCCAGGTTCCTGAGAAGGTTTGACTTTAATTTCTGTTTCCAAGGAATTGGAGATGAGACATCAAAAGGTAGTAGCCTCTTGTGAACATTCAAAACAATAAAAATAAAAGCACTTCTCAAACATAAGGTAGCTAATAACCACATTTAAGTTTTGAGAACGTTTCCTATAACATATATCACTTATAAAAATACATGGGCCGTACTATGCAATTGAATATATTTATAAGCCTTGAACTGTTCTAGTAAGATAATCAAAGTCCTAAGTTTGGAATACAATCTTTCAAAGCATAAAGTATTGTCAATTTACTTATCATTTTTCTATCATTTTGAATGTTACTAGAAATATTTATGTTTCTTTCTGTCTTCAAGGCTTTATTGAGAGTATTGAACTGCATAATCTGACCACTGGCTTATAAATCATTGTCATTAACGTAACTATCTGCATATAAAAGAACAAAGTAAACATTTAAGACTGTCTTGTTCCTTAGTCCTCAATTGACTTCAACTATCATAATTTAAATATATAAAGTAAGGAAATTGAAGTTCTCAATGTGGCAGCTATGTCAAGATGTGCATTCAGGATTGGAAGTCATCTTAGGTATTCTGGAAGAAAGATGTTTGAAGATGAAGGGCTTGATAAACATGAATGATACCCATTCCCTCCCACCTGAATTCTGAATGAATCATCCCCTTGACCACCCACACAGTCCTTAATAGTTACTCCATGTTCTGTGGCCACATAAAATTTGACTATAGTTTTTCAGAACACCCAAAGTTCTAACTAGGTGCTGTAAAAGCTAAATGTATATTGTTTAAGTCTTTTCTTTCCTTAGTGCCTTGGTGGAGAGGAAAATATCTCCACATTGATTGAAGTTGAACAGTAAAAAATATCTGTGATCACAAGACCCTATGAATTCCCCAGGAGTGGGAAAATAGTTTTTATATTTTGTTAAACTGGTGTGTCATTGAGTTATTTTTTAACTAAGGGTCTGAGTTACTATATAATAATAAAATTAAATCATTGAAAAATTGACTAAACTCTACTGGAATCCTTACTACTTGGTTGTCATTAGACAGTGAGGTTTTTTTTTGGGGGGGTAGAAACCAGCTTGCAATTTTGTCAATTAACAATATTTTTTCATAAACTCAAAATTCAAATGGATTTAAAAGTCTATTCTCTATATGTAATAGGAAGAATCATGAATTAACTGTGATTTTTTTCCTAAGGGGAAAGCAACAGAGATTAAGGTATAAAGCATTAACTATCATACTTAAGAGAGTGTCATGAGCATAAAATGCCATAGTCTACACAGCTTTGGGGTTAACCTAACTGGAGCATGAAGGAAATGAAGAAAATACAGACACAGCAACACGCAAACAGAAGAACTGGGTTTCATGGACCATGTGATCTGATGAAGATGCACCAGCAACAGTCCAGAAACTCAGAGTATTCATTGTCATTGTGTATTTCTGAATTGAGGGGGCAGGGTTATCATACACAGCTAAACAATGAGAAGTGGGTAGGGCATCTCTGTAGGGAACAGTTTCATGCTGTAAACATCCAGGAAGAAGACTATGGTCAAATTGCTGACATCCCTCCAGGGACCTGAAGGTGGCTTTGTTGTTCCCCCTGAGCCTGATCTGGGGAAAGTTTTTCCATTCCCGTGGCTTTGAGGCATTGGAGTCCTTGTCATGGCTATGCACTTATCAACAATATACATTCACTCAGGACTTTATCAGCTCCCTGCACTAAAACAGAGAATTTCTGGTTCAGAGTCACATCTCATTCTCATATATACGCTGTGCTTTGCTAAGGGACAGAAGGTGAACATAGCTTCAAAAGCCAAAAGCAAGAGGATGTTTTTAGCTCCTCCTCTCTTCCTACTCTTTCTCTTCCTCCTCCTCCCTTTCTCACACAAGATATAATATTAGATGTTCAATATACAGGTACTTTCTTTATAATCCTGCTTCACAAATGTAAACATCTTCACATTTTGACAAGAGATCAAGAAGGGGGCATATTAACCTCCTGTAGTTTGCAAAAGTAATTATATTTAACTATATGACAATGAAATTGGTACTTCTCTAAATACTTCAGAAATGTCAAGGAAATATGAAGTTGTTTACAATTGGAACAATCTCTTGAGAAACAAAATCATAGAAACTACTAATATGAAGTACAGGGATCTAATATCCATGTAACATATTCACTGCTTTTCTTGTCACTATGACCAAACGTTGTGCAGAAGCAGCTTAAGGAAGGGATAACAACAGCAGATACAAATCTATTTTGCCTGGGGTAACTCTATGAAGAGAGTTTGCAGTATGGAAGTTTGGGGCATGGCTTGTTTACATCTCTGTGAATCAAGAAGCAGAGAGTGTAACCTAAAGCAAAGCTATGCTGTAACTTTAAAGACCTAACTCCAGCAACTCACCTCCAACTGTCCATGTCCTGCCTACCAAAGGCTTCAAAGTGGCCCAAAGCAATGCCTCCCGATGAAGACCAATTGTTCAAACACAGTTTATGGAGGACATTTTACATTTAAACCATAATGGGTGACAATGCTTTTTGGGTAAATTATTCTGCTATAAAAGAATGAGTTAATAGATATGGAAACTTTGAGGGATAATCCAACTAACTAGTCATAATATTTCTATACTAATTTAGAAATGCTATGTAAAACATTCTTGCTTCAAGATCTCCTGAGCAGATTGGGAGCACAGGCTGGGGGAGGGGAAACTGAGCCAGGAAAAAGAGAGGGAGAGAAGAGGAAGGAAGAGGAGGACATGGGAGAGCAGGAAGGTTGAGTTGGGGGAAGAATAGAGGAGAGCAGGAAAGGAGATACCATAATAGAGGGAGCCAATCTAGGTTTGAGGGAAGATCTGGCACTAGTGAGATCTCCAGAGATCTACAAGGATGACACCAACTGGCAAACTAAGCAGTAGTGGAGAGACTACTTTAAATGCCCTTCCCTGATAATGATTTTGACAACTATCTTACATACCATCCTAGAACCTCCATCCAGTGACGGAAGGAAGCAGAGGGTGTCTACCCACAGCTAAACACTGAACTGAACTCCTGGAACCCAGTGACAAAAAGTGAGGAGTGATGAGCAAAGGGGTCAAGACTGGGCTGGTGAAATCCAGAGAAACAGCTGGCCTGAATAAGGGGAAGATCTTGGACCCCAGACTGATGGCTAAGAGGCCAACATGGGACTGATCCAGACCCCCTGAATGTGGGTGTCAATGAGGAGACTCAGGCAATCTATGGGGTTTTTGGATAATAGATCAGTATTTATCCTTGGCACACAAATGAACTTTGGGTGCCCATCCCACAGTGAGGGATGCTTTCTCAATCTGGAAACTTGAGGAGGGCCTGGGCCCTCCCAGGAACGAAATGACAGACTCTAGAGATCACCCATGGAGGGCCTTACCCTCCCTAGGGAATGGAGTGGGGATTGGGTGGGGGCTAGGGGGGGCTGGTGGGGGTAAGTGGGTGTGGATGGGAGGGAGAGGGAGCTGGGACTAACATGGGAAACAAGCTTGTTCCTAATTTAAATATATAATTTAAAGGTGTAATAAAAATACTCTTGCTTCTTCTTCTTCATCCTCTATCTCCTCCTTTTCTTATTTTTCATCCAAAAAATATTAGGGAAAATAAACATAGTATGATCTAAGACTAAGCCAAGTAAAACAAAATATACAGACAAAAATAGTTTGAAGTACTTTTTGAAAGTTTACTTTTCAGTGAACGCATGAGCCTTGACGTTTCTTAATTTTTTGTGTATTTTATATTCCCATGTTTTCTAGATAGAGCATTTGTAACTTTTAACACAAAATAAAAGAAGTGGGGGGGGGAGAGGATTTACACTGTTTTACTATCTGCAACTTGTCCGTGGAGCACCAAGCTTAGTGATGGGTAAGATCATACATTCAGGTTCCAGAAACACCCACATCAGGATCATTCTGGACATATGTCTTTTGGAAACCACAGATTTCCAGTGAGCATCTTAGGTCATGATTGGAAAGGGTTCAGGGTACTATAGCTAAGGTAAAGGATGCATTTTCAAACTAGCTTGAGAACAGTTATTGGGCTATGTTGAAGGCAGCCTACTGTATTGTGTCTGTCTACCTTCCTGAGCTGAAGTGCTTCTGTGAGCTGAGAATTAAAAATGAGGAATAGACTGGCTAGTGCATAGAAGTCAGACAGGATGACACTGACATTGATCCTTATGGCTAAAATACATCTCAAATCTGGCATTCATTTTAGTCTACAGGAATGTTGCTCATCAAGATTGACCTCCTTGGGCCAGCAATACCTGCACCAGCTGAGAGACTGTCAATAAACAGAGTCTCAAGCTAAACCCTAGACCTATGGAGTTGTGATCTGTATTTTACTGTGATGTTTGTATGACTTGCATGTCTGTTAAAGTTTGTTAAAACCCTCTAGAGAAAATTCACAGATCTGGTTTCTGAAATTGATACCTTCCATTAACATTTACTTACATTGTTAACCTCTTAACCCCCTAGATTAGTACATGTATTAAGAGGAGTTTTTTTTTTGCTTTACAACATTTATACTCACTATAATCCTACCACTTAATGTGCTATATAAAATGGTGAGTGAAAGGTAATCGACAATTTGGCATAAAGTACTTTTGATCTTACCACCAAGTTTATAAAAGTATACTTCCGCATTCATCATTTCCATATTATTTCACAGTGCACACATTCTTCTTTGTGTCTGGAAAAGTCTTCCCTTGCTGTTTACTGAAGTGCTGAATGATCATGTCTCATATTAAAAAATACTTCTTAAGCAGGTGTCCTGATGCATGCCTTTAATCTCAGCACTCAGGAGGCAGAAGCAGGTGGATCTTTGCAAGTTCAAGGCTAGCCTGATCTATGTAGAGAATAGCAGGATAGCTATAGCTAAGTTAAGACCCTGCCACAAAAAATGGTCAAAAAGTCATTTCTTGTTTCTTTAAATACTATTATCTTTTTTTTTTTGGTTTTACGAAACAGGTTTTCTCTGTATTGTTTTGGAAGCTGTCAGTCCAGCCTGGCCTCGAACTCACAGAGATCTGCCTGCCTCTGCCTCCCGAGTGCTGGGATTAAAGGCGTGCGCCACCACCGCCCGGCTAAATACTATTATCTTTTTAAATGTTCATTTATTTATATTTTATATATGAGTGATCTACATTGTGCACCCGAATGCCAGAAGAGGGCATTAGGTCCTATTATAGATGGTTGTGAGCCAGGTCCTATAATAGATGGCTGTAAGCCAGCATGTGGGTGCTGGAAAATTGAACTCAGGAGCTCTGGAAAAGCCATATCTCCAGCCCCCTCAAATACTGTTCTATTTTCTTCCATTCTAGGTGAGACTCCCTGATGTCCTGGCTAATGTTAGTTGTTAGTTGACACACCTGGGAGGTGGGAACCACCATTGAAAATTTGCCTTCATGAGATGACCTATGGGCATGCTCTGGATTGTTTTCTTTATTGTTATCTATGCAGGAGGGGCCAGCCACTGAGCAGGGTGCCATTCCTGGGCAGGTAGACATGGCCAGGTGGACATGGGCAGGTAGACATGGGCAGGTGGACATGGGCAAGTATACATGGCCAGGTGGACATGGGCAGGTAGACATGAACAGGTAGCCATGGGCAGGTAGACATGGGATAGACCATGAACCTGAGATTTAGATGTTAGCAGCATCATCCACAGCTCCTGCTCCACTCCTGCTTGAGTTCCCACTCTGATGTGGCCCAGTGGCAGGCTGTTACCTGAAAGTGTAAGCTAAAATAAACTCCCTACTCTCTAAGTTTGTTTTACTTTGTGCTTTATCGCAGCAACAAAAAAGCAAACTGGGCCATCTGGCAAAGGAAGAACCACTAGAGTCCTGAGGCTTCAGTTTGCAGGTGCTCACTAAAGGTCTAGAAAACAAATCAGCGATTCCCTGCTGCAAGAGACACCAGGACACATCTGAGAAATCAACTTTATTAGCTATGATAGCCATCTATTTTTTAGCCATTCAACAAAGGATTAAAGGGTATCATACATCTGCTTTGTGGCTTTGTCAGCTGCCCCCCCTTTTTTAATAACATTAGAAAATATTCTCCCATTCTAATCAGTCAGCCAGTCTACAAAGAAAAGCAATTACATCCAAATGTATTTGTTAGCAAATATTGCTATATTTTATCTTAAATTTGATCCTTAATCAATGTAACAACATAACTTTTTATAATAATCTCCAACTTTTATGCGAGGATAACAATTTCTACTTGTTCCTAACATTTGTCTGATATGTCCTTCCTTTTGTTTTTAGTGTTTTTCTGTATTTTAACCTGAGAGCCTGTGTCTTTTATTCAGAAAGTTATTATTTTTTACATTTGTTACTGAAATCAATAGTTGGGCTAATGCTAAATGTAATGTTATTATATTAACAATGTATTGGAAAGTATGGGAACATTTGAGGAATAGACAGATTAGCATAGCCTATCGGGGAGATTAGGAGTGGAGAAACAGGATATGAAGGAACCAAGGATAAAGCATGTGGTCAAAGATTAAAGTTATTAAACAAGCTTAAAAAGCTACAAGCAATTGAGAGAGGATTGACTTTCAATTCCTAAGTCAACAACAGCCTTACATTTTTACAAAACTAGGGAAAGAACAAGAAAGAAAAAGCAGTGCCAATGATGTGTATAATTTCCTTAAGAGCTCTCCCCTAACCCTTTTCTCTCTTACTTTACACTTCCACTCTGTGCATTTCCTCTTTGTCCCTGCAGTCTACACATACTCAAAAAGTTATCAACACTTGTATTAGGAGGAATCTTGGCATACAACAAACATTCATTCCCAGTAAAACATCTGTGGCACGCTGATCATCAGAGTTAAACCCCTAGAACAGTCTGCCCTATGCAATACCGTTCAGTTCATAAACACAGATCCCTGATCCCTGCACAAGCACATACAGGTGTATGTAGATGTGCCACTTAGTCTGTGGCTTGCATTTGACAAACTCAATCATGTTTAGTCCAGATGTTTTTTAATTCTGAAAAAAAAAACAACCTCAACAAAAATCTCCCAAAATTAAAAAATAAAATAAAATAACCCAAACAAACAGCATGAGCCATGGATTCCTTTTCCTTCATGTTTAGTTCATGCTTTAGGAACATAGCCCTTCTTCTTCATCATCATCATCTTCTTCTTCTTCTTCCCCCTCCTCTTCCCCCCTCCTCCTGCCCCTCCTATTTCCCCGTCCTCCTCCTACCTTCTCCTTCTTCTCCTCCTCCTTCTAACTACCAAATACTAAAACTCAGCTGACTCCATAGTGAATAAAGAGGTCAATAGTACTTATTTGTGAAGTGCCTCCTCCTTCTATGGTTTGATTACTTATGAAGAAACAGCCACATTTAGTACTTACTCATGTATTTAATCTAAAGTTGCCTTTCTAGCTCCAGTCTGGTGGCCAGAATAAGTGTGTACATTGGAAGCAACATGGAAGAGGAGGCGAATGATTTAATGATTTCAATGTAGAGTCCAATTGCATCTTTTCTCCGTGAGTGAAATTAGGGATGTTATTCAATCCCTTGGACTTTGGTTCTTAATTCCCCAACTCTAAAAAGAGAAGTGATAACCTCAGGATTGTTTAGGGCTAACTGAGATAATGTGGTGTGCTTGTTTATTATGGGGAGATAAGATGGAATTATTTACTGTGGAGGAAAGCAGCATGCACAGCAGAGATGGAGTCAGACCCAACCAGAGTTCTCACATTCCTATTTTATTACTTGCCAGTTGCATGAGACTAAGATAAATCTTTACCCCTCTGTGCTCTGTTCTCTGCAATCTGTAAAATGGAGAATACAGCCAACCAGCTGGAGATTTGCTGTAAAGACTAAAAACTCATGCTTTTACATGCTTTGTACATCTTACATATTACCTTGACTGTTCTCACTACACTGGAAACATGAAAGCATTTTTAAGTGAAACGGAAGTAGAGCATTATATAAAAAAATGTGTTGTTGTTTTTCTCCTCTATGCTGAAGGACAAGAGCAGTGAAAACAAAGATGAATTATTTTAGGGGCAGAAGTACACACATCTAGTCTAACGTGCTGGCTCAGTTTCCAGAACATTTCATTTATTTCAGTTTTGCTGAGTTTTTCCACCAGGCTCCTCATGGGTCTTTGGAAGAGACAAGGGCCACTGGTTAACTTTGAAAATCTCAAAGCCTTTCTCCCCCTATTTTGACTGATCTATAAGCAAATCACAAAAAAAAATCAAACATGAACTTAAAATCAGTGATGCTAGTGTTTGAATTTTCTTTTTCATATATATCATAAGTGATTTTATAGTCACATGTTACAAAAAGAAACTATTTTATCTCTGACCATGGAATCATGTCATATTTCAGAAAAACACCCACCCTCACTGGTGCTGCTTGGTAGAGCCTAGCAACCATCTAGAATCTTTCACAGAGAAGCGGAAAGGAGCAGAAATGTCTAAGATGCTTGGAATAAGTTGTGCATTTGCTAAAATCAGTTCAATAGCCACTAGGACCACTTCCAATGAGCATGACTCTAGTATGTCTCTAGCTGGGCATGAGAATGAATGCCTGTCATCCCAGCACCTTAGAGGTAGAGTCAGGAGGATTCTCAGCTACATATTGACTCTAAATTAATTAGTCAATTCATTAATTCCAAATAATAAACAAGTAAAATCCTTAATTTCAACCTGCCACATCTACTTGTCCATTGCCCTATATCCAGCCCTTCCCACATATGCTTTAGAATAATTTCTTTCTCAAACCCACAAGAGATTGAATCATCTCTCCATAATTCTAAAATTACAATCACATGTTTGATGCTAAATGCTGGTTAGATCTCTTATTCCAAATTGAATTAGTTCTCAAAGGCGATTCCAAATGAGTGATAACCATATGCTCGTGTCTCAGCAACAGGCACGCAAAGTTATTTCTAAGTTGTCGCTTATTATGCAACCACCAGTGATTCCCTTTGGGGGTAGGGGGTTTCTCCTATGCCATACTGACCACTAGAAAAAAAATCTGGACTAGTAAGCATGACAACAGACATAATTCCTGAACAAACTGTGTCAGTAACACCTGCAGATCATATATAAAAACACCAGGACAGAAGCCAGAAAGGGGTCTTGGAGCACAGCCAAACCCCAGTCTCAGAGGCCACATTTAGCACAAGTGAAGCAGCACCGACCTGAGTTAGAATGTGATGGATGGGCCCTGCAAGGCACTGCCGTATCATCCGTCATCCCTGTTGTTCGCAGATGCCTCTTAGTATGGCAATGGGGGATGGAAGGTGGGGATAAACTTCCAAGTCATTTGAAAGCTATTAATACCTCTGCTTATTAAACTCTTGTACTTCCTTTCTCCCTTAATGTGCCCAAGTAGTGCAGCAGCTTCTGTATACATAGGGAAAACCCCGTGGAAAGGCAAAATACAAATAGCCAGCCAAGGACTACGAAGCCAAACCAGGCAGCCAGGAGGGCAGCCGGGGCTCAAACAGTTAATGCTTTTCTATAATAAAAAACCCATGACAACCATGAGGCTGAGTGCCTGTTACCAAATGCAGCGTCATTCTCAGATAGGCCAAAGATTTACCCAGCTTAGTGTTTTTTTTTCTTAGACAGCAGCCCTAGGCAATTGTTTGAGGGAGGGCCTTACTGTTGCCGCTGCCATCATTCTGAATTATGAGACGGGGGTGGGGTGTTACAAGAATTTAGTAATTTCATTAATCTTCCTTGGGTTTTTTGTTATAAAATGTACATAGCAGTCCTGGAGCATTATGACAGATTCAGATGGGGGATTGTCATGAAAAGAGTAGTTTTTCTAACTATGCTGCATTCTCAGAGAGAAGCAGTCTGTGCTGGGAAAGGGCAATTGGTTCAAAATGCTTTAACGCAGAGTGGGTCGCATCCTTCTAACACTGCAACCCTTGAATACAGTTCTTCATGCTGCGGTGACCCCAACCATAAAGTTATTTTCATTGCTACTTCATCACTGTAGTTTTGCTGTTGTCGTGAATAATAATGTAAATATCTGACATGCAAGATATCTAATATGTAATCCCTGGGAAAGGATCATTAGAACCCGGAGGTCCCACCCACAGGTTGAGAACTGCTGCTTTAACTCGTGGTGGGGAACAAAGTACACTGTGGCACACCTCATTCACAAAAATGAAAAGACCACATCATGCAAACACATTCTAATGGAGCAGACACCTCACACCACCTCCAAAATTCAATTTCAGCTGGATAAAGGGGGGAACACACAAGACCCATCTATAAAACCTTATGGGAAGAGCATGGAGTCACGTTTCAGTTTTAGAACCCACATTCTATTCCACATCACGACTTGATTAAGTTATAAATATCATGACATCAAATTTCAACGTTTAAAGTGAACAACCCGGAGACATTTAGTGCCTGCACACAGTGGAGCGCAGCAGCCGCCACCTCTCTTCAATTTTAGATTCGCTGGTCCAACTCAGTCAAGTCCTGGCACACTCTAGCCAGGTGTCCACCGGCTCCTCCCCTCTGCCCTCCGCTTTTTGTCGCTTTGGGTTTGAATATTTGTAGCATCTCAGAGAACTCTACAATATTTGGTGGCCCTCGGCTTTTCGTCTCTATGGGTTTGAACATTTGTAGCATTTCAACAATTTCTACAATATTTGGTAGTTTGGGACTTCCTTCTTGCCTTTGGTACTGTCTCTGAAGTTCATTCACATTGCAGCCCGCAGCAGTAATTTCACTAGCTAGACTCCTCCTTGTTGTGACAAACACCTGAAAGAAACAATTAGAGAGAGAAAAGTTCATTTTAGTTCACTCTTCCAGTGGTTTATTCCAGGATCTGCCAGTTTTATGCTTTGAGTTTTAAGATGAAGCAAGAATCCCAGTGGAAGGATGCGAGGAAGCAGCCAGGAAACAAAGAAGACAGAATGAACCAGACACAGTGTAATCCTCAAGACATACCTCCAACTGCTAACTATTTCCCCCAACTGGGTGTTATTTGTTTTTAAATGTTTCCTTCATTTTATGTGTGTGGGTATTTTGTCTGCATACCACATGTGTGCCTGTAGAAGAGGGTGGAACTGGAGTGACAGATGCTTGTGAGCCATCATGTGGGTACTGGGAATAGAATCTGGGTCCTCTGCAAGGACAGCCAGTGAGTGCTCTTAACCCCTGATTCATCTCCCCAGCCCATGATTTTATTTCTTTAGGTCTCTATCATCTCCAAAAACATCATTTAGGTTGGGAACTCAGCCTTCAATACATAAGTCTATGAGGGGCATGTCATATTCAAGTAAGCACAGCAGTGAGTCATTCCTTTTTTCTGACTGACTACGATACTATATGAATATAATAAGCTGTATTTATTGACCGATCATTTGATATAGATTTGGGTTGTTTTGCTTTCCAGTTATTATGGATAATATTCCTGCAATCATTCACATACAAGTTTTTGAACAGAAATGTTTGATTTCTGTTATGACTTCATTGCCTGGGACTTTAACTGTTGTGTCACGTGGTAGCCTGAAAAGAACTGCCAAACTCTGTTAATTAACTTTTCTACTGGCAACATATGAGCCTTCCACTGTCCCCATAGATCTGTCAACATTTGTAAATTGTCTTCTTAAACCTTGTTAAAATTTTTAGTTAGCTTAGTGACATGAAGCACTCTCCCACTGCTTTAATTCACATTTTTCTGATGCCTAAGGATATAGAGCATCTTTCACATTCTTAGTGATCATCATCTCTGCAGAAGTGCTATTCAAATCCTTTGCCCCATTTTCACGTTTGGTTGCCCTTTTATCTTTATCACAAAAAGTAAGGGCTGCTACTGGATATACAACTTCCACATTTCCCCTCCATTCTGTAACTTTTCTAGTCATTTTTATGATTGTGTTCAATGAAGCACAAATGCTTTCAATTCTGATGAAGTGTGATTTCTCCCCCTTTGTGCTTTTTGTATTGTGTCCAAGAAACCAGTGCGTGAACACGAAGGGACACTTGGAGGAGTAGCTCTGAGAGCTACATCTTCTTTGGAGTTGATGTTTGCATGTGGTGTCAGGTGGGCGAGGGGGGGGTCATGTTTCTTCTTTTAGAAGTGACTTTCAGTTTTCAGAGTCATTGGTTGACAAGTCTGTTTCGTTCATTGGATGATTTTGACACCCGTTCGGGCATAAATATTAAAATTAAGCCCCATTCTCTAAATTCCACTTCATTAGCTGTATGTATGTCTATTACTATGGCAGCATTGTGTTGTAATATACTGCAGCATTTGATTAGTGTTGCTTTATAGTAATTTGAAACTGAAAAGACTAAGGCCTTCAGTGATAGTCTTCATTTTCAAAATTATTTTGGCTATGCTGGGTTTATTGAAATTGTAGGATCAGGCTTCCAATCCCTACTGAAAAGTCAACTTGAATTTCTTTAGAAATTTCCTTCCCACCATTTCAGGAAACAGTGTCACTTCAATGACATTGAGTCATCCTGCCTATGGCCATGGAATACCATTCTATGTTTCTGTTTGTTTCATTTGTTATTTGTTTTGGATTTGAGTTTTTTTTTCAAGACAGGGTTTCTCTGTGTAGACCTGGCTGTCTTTGAATTCACTCTGTAGTCCAGGCTGGCTTTGAACTCATAGACATACACCTGCCTCTGCCTCCCAAGTGCTAGGATCAAAGGTGTGCACCACTACTGCCCAGCTACCATTCTACTTTTATGTCTTTTGAAAATTATAACTTTTAAAAATTCTTTCAGTAAATTTGTATAGTTATGCAAGCCTTACACTGCTTTTTCTCAGATTAGTTCTTAAGGATTTAGTCTCTCTGTACTGATGTAATATGATTGCTTTCTTATTCTCATTTCAGATTGCTCACTGAAGAAGAAATTATTTAACACATTGCTCTTCTATTCTGAGTCCTTGCTATCTCAGCTCATTTCATTGGGTTTTAAAAGAAATTACTGTGATTTTGTATATGTGAGATTGTCTTAATTGTATAAGGTGATGCCTTTATTTATGCATTTATTTCCAATTCCCAGTTTCCAATGTATTAGTTATTTATTTCCAAAATCTTGTGATTTTTGTCTACGTGAGATTGTTTTACATGTGATTTGAGTGTGAAAAGTCTCCTACATGCTCTTGTGTTTGTACAACTGCTTCCCAACTTGTAGCAATTTTTAAAGTGATGCTTAGCTATCAAAAGTGGACAGTGGTACAACACTTTTAGGGCAAGGGCCCAGTCTTGCTTCCAGTCTCATCTCTGCTTCCTGATGTGCCCAACTGTGGGATGATTCTGCCATGTGGTCCTACTCCTGTGACCTTCGTCATGTCTTTCCCACTGTGATGGAATGAAACCATGGGCCAAAATTGATCTGTCTCCCCTTAAGTTGCTTCTGTCTGGTATTTTGTTATAGCTCTACAAAACCACTCATCAAGGGGGGGGGTCCTATTCCATTGTTTACATTCCTTGGTGCATTCCTTTGCTAGACCCTCCACCAGGAAAATACAAATACATTATCATTCTTCCTAGTTTTCAAGTGAAAGCATTCCGTATTCCACCATCAAATCTGGTGCTCAATAAGGGTTTGTATAAATGCCCTCCAACAAGCAAACGGGCTTCCTTTTTGTTTTAAAGTTTTTTGAAGACCTACAGAGAATTCATCAAGAAAGTGTAAATTGAGTAGTGAGGCAAACTGAAAGATATTGAATTTTCTGTTTAGTGAAAGGTATCACATGAAAAAGAAACTCGTGAAGTTCTTTGAAGACATTTGAAATGCATACTAACCAAAAATACGATTTTTTTGCGCCCCCCCAGAATATAAGAGTCTCATATATGCTAGATTGGATTATACCTATGATTTAGCTAAAGCCTTACTTTTACCAAAAAGATGTTTGCAAATGTTAAGGGCTTAGAAATGGCAAACATTGAAACTCAATGTGTAAAGTATTGAAGCAGAAACTGGGAAGCCTAGGCCTTGGCTTGCTTTGTCCCTTCTTTGGGTGCCTGTCCCCCAATCTAGTGGTATCCCCATGAGACACTACATCTCCAGGTCTTGACATTGGAAGACAATGATAGTACTGGTGACAGACTAGGTTTAGCTTATCTCATTTTACAGAGAAGACTCATGACGCTCCACTCAATGGCACAGATGGTTTCATACCACATGTGACTATTAACAGTGTATTTATTTTCACAACTTAGCTTTTCAATGAGTTTTAGGGTAATCACTAACCCAGAGCTTCTATCTTCCAGAATTTTCTAATATCAACTATGTGAAAAAACAGAACACTGCCTAAATATAAAGAGGTGTAGGCGTGTGTGTGTGTGTGTGTGTGTGTGTGTGTGTGTGTGTGCGTGCGTGCGTGCGTGCGTGCGTGCAACATAGGGCTGGAATATACACAATATTTATAATAGATGTAGTTATGCTATATATAATAAACACTACACTAATAGCTTATACTATATCATGCATATTTATCATTGAAAATTGGACCACCATATAGAGTTAAAGGTAACTGGACTACTTCAGTGTCCATAAAAGCAGGGAGCAGTTATTATGTGTTGTGTGAAAAATGCTGTTTCTTCTCTCCTAAGTGAAGCAGAGATGAAATGGTTTTAACAGATCACAATTCGAGAGTTACCTACCAGAGAAATTTCCTCCTCTCATGAAAATTAACTGTGCAAATCAAATGAATCACCTCTTCTATGGAAAAGGCTCTAAACGTCACTCCTGATGGCTTTTGGAACAGCTTGGGCTGCTGTGGGATTTAAATAGCAAGTGGAAAGACTAAGCAGCTTCTCACAGCATTTTCTACACGATGATATAAATTCAAGCTGTTGTGGGGATGTGGCACAGGCATTCTGGATGTGAACTCGGAATCTTTGTCTTATTTAAAGATATCATCAAGGTCTGGTAGAGAAATGCTATTTTAGGCTTTAGTCCCAACCATGGCATTTCTCTGGTCCCACTGGAAGAAGTTTATGGGGGGAAAGGCGGACAGAATACAACAGCTAGCCATACCTTACCTTGTTTTATGAATTGTCTCAACATCCCACAATAGGTATAGAACCTCTCTTCTTCATTGCTCTCTACCCCATTGATCTCTATACCCACAGCTTCATGGATTTGTGTTTTTTCATCTTTCTTTTCCAGGTGTACTGAAATCATACCTTGTTCTTGTATCTAGGCATCTTTGTTTTAAGGCACCCATCTTCACAGCAGCATCGTGACATGTGTGAAATAATTCAAGGAAAAGAGAGAGGAGGGAATAAGATTGTCCCTTCCCATTTCAGTTCAGGTTTGATTAGACAAAGAAATAGAAAGAAGTAAGTCAACGTTTCTAAATATCAGTTTTTTACAGGTAAAAGGGGTTTTGCAATAATGCTCTTAGAATATTTATTTCCCACTCCATAGAACTCTGTATAAAATCTAAATGAACAATTGTTTTTAAGTAAAACAAAAATGTATTCAACCAAATCAAACCTTTCTACCTTTTCAAAACTAAATGATTAATGATCAATTTCTATTTGAAGCCACTGATTTCATTTTCAAGGTTCATGCTGTGAGAGTAATGTTCTATTATGAAATTTCACATAATTCCCACCCTTACCTTTTTGCCATTTTTCATCTGAAAATCTATATTCATGTAACACATATTTTCACTTAAACTTAACATGACAGACTGCATTTTCTCATCAGCTTGTTCAGGTTGACTTAAAATACATCCAGATAGTTTGTGTATGAAGCAATTGCACTGACATATTGTAAAGTAAAATTTTCCACCAAGTAATGTTTAATGTTGTTTATATGAACTATTTGCTGATTTTTCCTACAAGACCTTATGACAGGAAGAATAATTCTTCTCTCTATAGAATAAATCAAATACACATCACCAATACACAGATACACATACCCACCATCCAATAGGCTGACTCACTGGAATTTATACATACAATAAACAAACTCAAGCTTTTTTGAACTGATAATTAACCCCAAAGTGAAATCAGTCTGTAAATGGGCTGCACCCTGGTTGCTGTGAATATTTGATCATGTAAATGTTCTGCCCAAAGGCTGTGCTTGACAAGCTGATGGGAAGGAAGTGGGTTGCTGGGGCCAGACAACATTGCACACCAAATGTGGTGACTGAAGAGAACAAGCAATTTTGTCTGGGACCCAGAGGCCCTGGCAGCTCTCAAGGGAGCTTCTGTCATTGGTGGCAAAACAAAGTTTGGGTTTTTATTTTTCATTGTTTTTTGAAAGGGGATGAGTATAATCATTTTTTGACATTGGCTCCTTTGTGTAACAGGCAGTCTGTTAGCACACATTTTCAGAATCCCTTGATAATGAAAACTAAATAGAAATGTGGCTGCATGCTAATTACCCAAAAACATGGTGCACCAGATGGCCCCCAAGGTCTGCTTCATTTGAGTAGGTAAATACTGCTTCCTGGCCCTCTTGTCTCCTCTGTAAACCAGATTCGGAATTCTTTTTCCCCCCAATTACTGTTAATACAGAAAGTAAACAGGAAACTGGAAAGCCACATTTTATAAGAGCAGACCATAGGGATGAAGGTAAACATTTTCCCTCTCTTGCTAAATCCTGGGTCCAGAATTATTTTGTCCAGAAAAGTAAAGAAAATATAATGTTGAAGTATGAGTTGGGCCTTCAGCCAAAGCATAAACACTAGGTGGTTTATGTTTCCAAAGACGAATGATGTTTGGACCTTGTGTATCTCTCTGAGAGAGGTGTGTCAATTTTAACTTCAAAATTCCTCTAGCTGAACTGTGTAATGAGCCTTCTTTTATTACTTTAGGGAGATTTTAAAATTCATTAAGTCAATAAATATAGCTCTGGTCAATTCCAAGAAAAACAAAACTCACACTTTTCATGTTTTGTTCTGCTGAGTTTCATATACATGATAAATTCAGCAAGACATTTCATTGACTACATATGACCTCGGTCCAGGGCACAGTGGAGAACATTAACATCAATAATACATATGCAAACTGGAAGGGTATGGCAGTCATCTGAGACTCTGACCTTTGGGTGTCCCATGCCTTGCATTTCCCCTCTCTTTTCCCTCACCGATTTGTCACTGGATTTGCAATCACTGCTCTAAAGGAGAGGTAAGAGAAATGAGAAAGCAGACATAATGTGTAGATACTCAGTGTGTATACTCCAAATCCCTCAACTCATCACAGACTCTGGAGCATCAGAAGATAAACAACTTGGACAAGGTGGAAGGAAAACATGGCTTCTCTACCAGGAGGAAGGGCCCCTGTGTTCTGACTTTGCCATTCCAGAAATATTAGACAAGAAGGAAGCTGACAGAAAAGACTCATGGCTGCCCCCTAGGACTGGTGATAATGGATGACCAAGACTAGATCAGAACATGGGCCTTGAAGCTACTCCCTGAACATTTAAGGGCAAATGTGCCTCCTATGCATTATTTGTTTGCTTAATTATTTGTACTTACAATAAAGGAGAGTGAATCCAACACCTCTCATGTATTAGATACTAAAGATGTATCCACAGTCCTAGATATCCCTCCTTACAGAGGTTTATAGATTATATCCATTTCACACACTTGTAAACGGAGGGAAAGAAGGGTAAAAGGCAGAAGAGGTTCATCCAACCTGATAGTGATTGAGGTCCTGTCTTCTCAGGACAAGCAGGGTCTCAGAATGTAAATCAAAATGAACTTGAGAAAGATTAAAAATCTACTTGCATGCCTGAGCTTGTTCATGACAGATCACAACTACCAAAGCATTCTGCCTGCTCACCCTCATACCTGTGCTTCAGATTCTAAAGAGTTGGGAGCTTTGAGTCATGGTCTTCAGAGTGCATACATGAATCTCAAATTCATTGTGACACTCTTTCTTCCTTACCCTCTTTATTCCTTCCTTTCTTTCTTCCTCCCCCAAACATAATATTTTTATTGACTTCTTAGGAGTTTCACACAATGCACCTCGATCACACTCACTTCCCAGTCTTCCTGGGCTCACTCCTCCCAAACCTTTGTATCCTCCCCCAAAAAAGAGAACAAAAGAAAAGATGAAAAAAAGAAAAAATACCAAGTCCAATTTGTGTTGTCCATTTATACTCAATGGGGTATGTTCAAACTCCTAGTGACCAGCCCATTAAAGAAAACTGAGTTCTTCCCCCAAAAGAACCCATAAACTGTGAGGAGCTACACTTCAGGATCCCTAATCACAATTATTAGGAGTTCTCTTCAATGGCTCCCTGTCAAGACTGTTACTTTTGGAGGGAGAGATAAAAGTTGTCACAGAAGCCTTCTATGTCTCTTATTCTCAACTGTGGGTCTGCAGTCATCGATACTACTGCAAAAGAAGCTTCCTTGTCCTTTATAATCAGGAGCAGTATGGATCATAGACTTCCACATGGTTTCTGGTTACAGCATGGACCATGGACACCCACCATGGCCTGGGGCATCAGCATAGAGCAAAGCCTCAGCATGGTCTCTGGTGGCAGCACAGGATATCAACCACTGACATCAACATGACCTTTGGTAGCAGTGTGGACCATGGGCATCCACATGGCCTCCTGCAGGATCACAGAGCATGGACATCCACACGGCCACCTAAGCAGCATGAACCACACAGCTCAGCTTGGGCTCAGGTGGCAGCACAGGCCACACACATCATCATTCTTTAATTCTCAAGTTTTCTTGTTGTTGGATTAGGGTTGATTATTTTATTTAATACAATCTAGCATTTTTGAGGGAATTCAAGTAAAATACTATGTAACTGAAAAACAGAGTTCATATCAAAATCCCTCTCTCCTTTTGGGAGTTTTCGAATAATACGAAACGAAATACAGTTTTTAACGGGGGAAACTCTTTATTCTTCTCAAGAAAAGAATTTAGTGCAGAGATAGTTTAAGCAGAAGTTTATTGAGCAATACAAAGTGTAGACTCCAAAGAGAGATGGGAGTGGGCTGCTCCAAAGAGTGGGAATAGTCTAGATTCTATATGGTGAATTTTAAAGACATTTTGATGAATACCTATGAAGTGGGTGGTATATTTGTGTGGTAACATGTCCCTTTCTCCTTCTAAAATTTTGATGGACTTGAGCTCCCATTTTGGATATTTCTTTCCATGATCTTTTAGGAAAGGCCACAAAAGGGGTAGTCAGCCAACAACATGAGTGATATTATAATATAGCTCGGGTCTTTAGAGGATGCAGATCCTTTATTAGTATAATTCTTGGCAATTAGGAAAGTATCCTAGTGCCCTAGTTTCTGATACAGTGTGAGCAACCAACTACAGTTTGGAGAATGTTTAGTTCTAAAGACGTGTTCTAGTAATCATGAGGATACACAATACCTACGATATCACTGGGGTTTTCCCTGGACACCTCAAATCAAATGCTTTACCTATGAAGTATCTCTTTACATTTTATCATGAAACAATTAACAAGAATTGTCTCTATACGAGAGTCACAAACCATCAGTTTTTCAATAATAAAGAGAAGCAAGCTTGTCAAGTTTTCAGAAAAAATAAAAGAAAATGAGGATAAGGCTTGACTGACTATCTGCAAGATGATAATTTGTAGGAATATCTCCACTGAAAAAAAAAGATTTTTAAATAGCTTGGCATTGAAAAGAAATGGGCAAAATGAGCTTTTTGTTGTTGTTTCCTTTCTGGCATCAGTAATATCTTTCAATTTTGTTTAAATTAACTTAGTATTAAGTGGTGCTTCTCTACAGAAGGAGACTCTGTAATAAGTATGGGTTTTCTTTTTACATTGCCAGCAGCATAACTCAAGTTGCACAACAAAACTCAAGACTTGATTAAACAAAAATGAGACAGTTGAGTCCAAAGCTTGCTGCCTGGCTATCCAACGACTCCAGCTTAGTGTTTCTAGAGCTTGCTCTGTGGTTTTCCACTCACTGGAGTTTACAACAGCATGCCACACCACTCCCCTCTTCCCCGAGGATGGTTCATCTGGACCACATGGGCAGTCCCTCTTTACCACCCCAACAGTGACTCACATGATTCATTCTTCTGTGCTTGACCTGTAATACTTGGGCTACTCAAAGCTCACCTCGCAAACAGCTTTTGCTCAACACTCTCCCTCCAGATCATTCTATTGTCTCTCCTTTTTTACTATTGAAGTCCCAATGACACTTCAGCACATGCTTCCAGAACAGACCTGACTCTGAATGCTGGGTCTCTGGGTTAACATTTACATTCTGCATGCTATGTACTATATTGGGGCCTATCTATGGGCAACTTTTACTTGTTTGCTTTTATAAATTCTTACAAAGCTTCTGCAAATAAGACAGATAACCATTTCAGTCTTCTCCCAGTTGCCTCCCTCACTATCTCCTTTATCATGTTGCATCATCAAGAAAAGTACCTAATGTTATCAATCTTGTGTCCTTACTTTATTTACATAACAGCACGGTGAATGTGCTCATGCTGTCATCCCTCTTCACAGAGGGGTATTGCTATGTGTAAATATTTTAAACTCTGTCTAGAGTGCCTTAGGTAGTTATGATGGGAATTTTATGCTTAAGTCGGTTTTACATCAGCATCTTCATTTTACCATTCTTTTGACACATTCCTACATATCTCTTGCAGGTACCCAAGTTCACTTACCCAAATCTAATCTCACATTTTTTCTTGCCTCACACCTATCTACAAAGTATGCTCCCCCCTCTCTCTATCTCTATCTCTATCTATCTATCTATCTCTATCTCTCTTTTCTTGGTCATTTGGTTGCCTGGTTTGTTTTTATTGCTTTGCTTCAGAGTTATCTGGATTTTGTGGAGCGGTTATGTATTTTTTATGTTTGAATGTTTTGCCTGTATGAATGTATGTGCCCCATGTGCATGCCTGGGTTCCATGGAGTTATGAATTATCTCGAATTACCATGTGGGTTGTTCTACCAGAACAACCAGTGTTCTTACCTGCTGAGCCAGCCAACCAAACATGATTGTTTAGATTTTTAAATCATCTGAATATCCCTTATATTTATACATTAAATACCGATTATATCTATATATCACTACCTCTCTATAACTCCTCCTAGACCCCCACCTCCCTCTCAACTTCATGTCCCCTTTTATTTTTACTAATAAATCCCTAAGCCCAATTAGAGTTGCTGAGCAAGATGTGAAGAGAAAGCCAGTAAGCAGCACCCTTCCACGGCCTCTGTATCAGCTCCTGCCTCCAGGTTTCTAAGCTGTTTGATGATGAAGAATGATAAGGAAGTGTAAGGCAAGTAAGCCCTGTTCTCTGGAAATTGCTTTGGTCACAGTGTTTCTTAACAGTAATAGAAACACTGGCTAAGATAAACCCTTCCTTCCTTCCTTGCTTCCTTCCTTCCTTGCTTCCTTCCTTCCTTGCTTCCTTCCTTCCTTGCTTCCTTCCTTCCTTCCTTAAGTGGCTTTTATCAGGTGAGAAATGTTGCCTACTATACAACTGTCACACACATTTATCAAAGGCAGCATCTGAAAGAGTTCGTGCCAGATCACAGCATTCTCCTCCTTAAATTATTCACTTCTCATTCCTCTGGGGATAAGCTGAATACTGTTCATATGGCTTACATGACTCTCTGTTAAACCACTGTGGTCTTTTGTGCTAACACTGTACTTCAGTCACACTAGCTTTCTCTGTTTCTCAGTGAGTCACCACTCCTTTCTGTCACTGAGCCTTCTCCCACTGGCTGTCCCCACTTTTTGGAACTCTTTTATTCCGTATTATTCTATACAATTCTGTTCATAATTCATGAACGAATGAGCTCATGGCTCAGAACCCATGTTGACGCCACCTCTTACATGCTTTCAGATTTCGGGTTACTTTGCATATTGTACATTTATCATCATGCACTAATTTCATCCTTATGTATATTTTTCCTACCAGACAAAAATTCCCAGGAAGGCACAAACAGTGTCCTTCTCAATGTCTCCTGTGCCTAGAACATAGCAGACTCATAAAAACTTCTGAAATGAAACTCAGTAACCTACTTAGTTGACTCTCAAGTGTTCATTCCTGGAAAATAGGGACATTAGCACAAGCTTAGCATCATATTACATTTTTTCAGGCAAGCAAGGACTCATGTCTGGCTGACTTCTGTGGGAGTGTTCAGAGGGACTTTAAATAGTTCAAGGAGCCACCCCAGGGGACAGCAATGTGGCACTTAATCTCCTGGCCTTCTCCCATCCTTCTAACCAGGCCCAAGAGTCCTCAGAGGCAGTCTAAGCATCACCAAGCATGATTACTGGAAAATCTTTTTCAAACCGTTTCTCTGTATATTTCCAAACAGTGATACTTTAATTGATTTGAGTTTGCAGGATTTGGATTCTAATTTCAAGACAACTCCCCAAACAATTCACCGCAGAACAGACCATTAGAATTATGGTAGGTATAATTAAAATGCCATCGCATTCTAATATTGTCTCTCCCTCCCTTGCTCCCACCCACAATTGGTTTTCTGTACCAACAAAGAAACAGCTGTATGAGCAACAGGCTTCCGTCTGCGAGCTTCCATCTGTGGTTTCCCTTGTACTTGTGCCAAGCAGATCTGGAAAACTAAAACACACCCTATGCTTGATTTTACTCTCTTCCAGTATGCTGTGTATACCCAAACAATATCGGAAAGATCCTTAAGCTTTCCTCTCAAATTAGTTTTCCAAATCAACACTTCCAAGAAGTTCAAGGGTGAGTCCTGATATACCTTTAGTCTTCTAATTAACGCTATTATCAAGAATTCAAAAGCAGCCAGGCATTGTTGGTGCAAGCCGGGCGTTGGTGGCACACATTTTTAATCCCAGCTCTCGAGAGGCAGATACAGGTGGATCTCTGTGAGTTCGAGGCCAGCCTGGTCTACAGAGCGAGTTCCAGGACAGTCTCCAAAGCAATACAAAGAAACTCTGTCTTGAAAAACAAAAACAGAAGAAGAAGAAGAAGAAAGAAGAAGAAGAAGAAGAAGAAGAAGAAGAAGAAGAAGAAGAAGAAGAAGAAGAAGAAGAAGAAGAAGAAGAATTCAAAAACAATTGAGTAGGGAGGGGGTGGAGGACAGAAGACAATCCTCATAATATTATCTGGGAATGGATTGTCAATGTTCAAGGTAATGGAAGTGTCCTCAGTGGAGGAGAAGACAGTAAGAGGAAAAAGTGATGGGGAGGCACTGTCTTGGAGCAGTAGTTACCAAACCTTCCTTCTCCACCATCAAACTTTCATCACATACTCATAAAAGGAGTTCATTTCTGGTCCATTTGGCAAATTTAAAAGTCTGGGAGATGGGAAGCATGAAGAAGTAGAGGTGCTGACTCTGATTCCCCTGCCTCTGCTTCTTACTTATTTCTAGATGTTCGGGGTTTGCAGCTGTTTACTGAGACCAATGCTGGCCGACACACACTCTGAGTATTCTAACATGCCCTTATGTAATTCAACTTCTAGGCTCCTTCCCATCTTTCAAAACTCAGTTCAAGTATCACCTCTTTATAGAGCCTACCCTGATGTCACCAGGAAGATTCAAGCACTTAAATAGTCCATAACTTTCCCTTTTATTGTTAAAGTTCATAAATAATGCACCCCCAACCATAAGGGGAAACTTTTATTCACAAGTCTAAATTCTTAGTTGACTATGACTTTGCTCTTTGAATATTTTAGGCTGACATGTAATTCAATGCTTCTAAAACATGAATAGATGAATGAATGGAATTTGTTTCTTACTGTTTATTAATTTCTTGATAGTTCAGTGAAATATACCAACAGCATTAATTCTAAGTAACATGGTGTGATATCCATTGGCCTAAGTGCTCTTTATAACCTACCAAAGGTAATGTTACTGACAATAATCCTTTACAGGAGTAGAAGTCAAGTGCAACTAGAAACTCAAATTCTCAATTTGGTCCATCGTTTATGTCATCTCTCCAGTCATAGTTTTTAAAAACATTTTAAGTATAAAAAGCCAGCTTAAATTGTATGAATATTCAAACTTCCTTTACTTTGCCTAGCTTTAATTCTCCCAAGTGAGACTCACAGGATTGGTATACCAACCTCCAAGGATACTGAACAGTGAACATGGCAGTGTTTTTTATAATGCCCAACACATAGTAAGTGTCAAATGATAGTTATCTGCCATTTTTTTGGGACATTACAAAGCTGGCATTGCAGTTTGATTTTTCCAGTTATCCCTATATCTGTATTCTTACAAAGCTGTTAACTATAAAGAAATCATCAGAAGGCCGGAAATGAGAAGGAAATTGTGAAAGAAAAGTGGCCTAAAACCAGAAAATTCATCTTTGAAGAGCACTAATATATTTGATTTCTATCAGATCCACATGCAACCCTTCCAGAAGAATCTTCATTACTCACAATATGCCACTTCTTTGAAAACTAATGGCCTGACATATCTCCAAGCTGAAAAGACTTATCACCCTAATAAGGAATGTCTGGGGAAGCCTGCCACTAAAACAGCTTGGAAGATAAGCCTTCTAGCAGTTTTCCAGCATCGGCACACATTGTTCACACATGCGCATATACAGACATCATATCTGCACCTCTCCATGAGGGACAGAGTGCTTAAGGCTTTGGTTAAGTGCTTAGTTTCACGAGTATGATTTTCTTGTTAAAATTAACAGGCAAAAGACTATTAAAGTAGTCACATTTACATATGCTTTCCTATTATTGATCCAAATGGTCCTTTTTTCTGCCTTGCCATAAAAATTATAATGTCTGTTTCGATAAAAGTTCAATTCTGTACCTCAGGGAGAGCAAAACAAATTCATCCTTAAGACTTTTATTATACAACTTAAATGTAGGATGTTTATCCAGTGTTGTAGGTATTTTTCTGTTGCTGTGATGATACATCATGGTCAGAAGCAACTTAGAGAAGGAAGAGTTTATTTGAGTTTACAGTTCCAGGGGCAGAGTCCATAATGTCTAAGAGAGACTTGGCAGCATGGGCCCAGAGAAGAAGCTGAGAGATTACATCTTCAACTCTAAGCATGAAACAGAGAGCAAGCTGGCAGTTCAGTGACTTCTCAAAGCCCACAGAACATCCCTAACTTGTATCATAGGTAACACACTGACACTGGCTGAATTTGAGAAGATGAGATGTGTTACTGGTATAATAATTTAGGCATGAAATGTAGTTCTCAGCAACGGTAACATGGTGGAAAGGAGCTGGCCACTTTCCACCAGAGTATTAAAGTCTGCTTAGTTTCCTGATGATAATCTCATTTTCAGTCTTGGCACTATTCCTTCCTGAACTTCAGATGTGACTATCTCTAAGGGTCATTGTGACACTGTGCAAAGAGTTCTGTATGTTGCTCCTTCTTACTGCCACAGCACAGGGTAGGGACAGCATGAGGCCCACATTATAGCTAGAATCACTAAAAGAACCCATGGAATTTAATTAAATTTATCAAATTCATAAAATTGATTGAAATGAGCAAACAAGTCAATATATTTAGGGTCACTTAATTAGTATTCATGCTCTATTGAGTAAATGTTTTGTAATATCTCAATGATTATTTAGCTTATTTCTAGTTCTTATTCTTTCATAAACAATACTATAAAGTACCCTTTTATTCCATATGTGAGAGTTTGCCAGAGTGGAGTTAATGGATATGAACAATAGTTATCTTATAGGCACACAGACATATGCTACCATATTGAAGGATATATCAGTTCTCAACATCAGTGTTGCTAGATTCTGTGCTTGGCATCTTTTCCATATGGGAAACAAAACAACAATCTTTTATTGTAGCTTCATTTATATAATGGACATTTACTGTGCTTTCCTAATATGAAACCATCTCAATATTACTGAAGTAAACTTCCCTGGTTCATACTTCTTTAAATGGAGTCTGTCATATGGCATTTAATTTTGTTTAAAACTCCATAACAGTACCCGCAAGCTAGATTAATTTACCATTTGTTTTTATCTGTTATCTATGTCAACATTGAGGTTCAATGCAGCATGTACTTCATTGATTTGACCCTTGCAGTACTATGGGTGACCTTCTTTGCTGTCTGCTTGCCTTTTCAGGACTGAGGCACCTATGCTGCTTCCAAGAATCTCCACTCCAGAGTAAGGGATTCATTTGGAAGCATTGGTGTGGAACTGACCCTCTAAGAGCTGTTGAAACGTGTGCATAATCAATCTCAAGCTCTCTTCTACTGTTGCAGAGTCACCCGGAAGCCATTGCCTGGTTCCTCCGTCCAGCATGCATCCTCTGTTTACTTCTCAGGAACTGGGCTTTTTCAAAGACATTCCCCTCTCCTCATATCATGCACTGATTTTCCTTAAAACTTAAGACTTTGGAAATCAAGACCAACAAGTTTTTAGGAAATCATGCTCTCAAGCACATTTGAAGGATAGCCCAACAAAACGGCAGTGGGGTGGTAGATACCAAACACTGAGTACAGGTCTTAGAGAAATGCATCGGGGCCATACTTCTCCCCACCCCACCACTCTCACACTTACCAGTATTAAAGTCAAACTCAAAGGATTTCTCTTCATTTTTTACTTTAATGCTTGAAAATAGTATTTATCTCTTATCGTCCTTTTAACTTAAAATGCCAACAAGATCAGATTGTCACGATACTTCATTAGGACTGTGGCCAGCTAAATAATGCTGACCATTGCCATTTCTGAGCTTCTGTGTGAGAATTTAAGGGGTGGCTTTTCAAATGTATTTAATTTTAAAAGAAAGCATAAGCTTATACTTTTGATGAAAACGTGGTTTTCGTTACCTCCCTTTGATATTAAATAATCTTAAATTTTAGAACTTTCTTTTTATCTTGAATTGAGACCACATTATAATAATGGTGAGGGGATGGGGTGGGGAAGTCTTTCCTTCAGTAACAAGTCTACAGATGTGAAATCAAAGCTGTGTCTATCAGATAACTTCCAACAATGTCATATTGCTGAGTTCATGCTTTTTCTGTTTCCCCCACATCTTAAGAATAGAAAAGAATTAGTTGTTACTGACAACCAATTAAGAAGCTTTAGTAATCAACCTTCTGTGAAACTGGCAGAAGAGAATGGGAACATCTTGTGTTGTTTCAGAGGGCCACAGAAGTTCCAATTAAAATCTGAATGCCTAGCCTTTAATACAATCAATACATAAAATATCCCTGATGCATCCTTTTCAAATGAACAACTCCAAACTCTAGGTCACATAAATCTTTTTGATTAATTTAATTTAAGCATTCAAAACTATTATTATTTCTATTATTGTTGTCCTTGTTCAGCTCATGCTTAGAAGCTCACATTAGTGAGATTTTATGTGTGTTGCTTCTGAAATTCCTAGGAGACACCATCCCTCAGAAAACTCCTGATTCTTTGACTCTTAAAATCCTTCTGCCCCCTCTTCTACAGTGTACCTTAAACCTTCAGTTCAGGAGTTATTCTGTAGATGTATCCATTGGGACGGGTTTCCTCAATTCTGTATTTTGATTGGTTGTGATTTTCTGCTCTGGACTCTCTGTCTGGTTCAGAGAAGTTTAACTGATGAAGAGTGATAGCTACATTTATCTATGGGTATTAGGACAAATATTAAGAATATAGTTAGGGGTGTGCTGATTTAGTGAAGTGGCAGTTGTAGATTCTCCTACAAGATCTATTAATTCAGTAGCCCTGGACAGTTGGAGGTTTCCAGTTCTAGGCATGATTTCCCTCTTGTTGAGCAAATCTTAAGTCCAATTATAGATGTGTTGGTTACTACAAAGATATGCATACCATAAGGTTATTGTACCATGATGGTCAGGAAAATCCAAAGAGGCCTCAGCCATATACAAAATATGACAGGCAAATAAGGAATGTCAAAAACTGGAGAAATGATCTTCCCCAGGGAAGAGAATATCAACTGCTTATGCAATACCAAATAGTCATGTCTGAAAATGTACATACAACTAACATTACACAGACTGAGTAAGTTGTACTCATGAATTTAGAAATATGTGCTTATATAGATGTACGAATGTGACAACAATCAATGAAAGAAGAGGCCATGAATTTTAAAAGAATCAAGAGTGGTATATGGGAGGATTTGGAAGGAGAAAAGGGAATGAGGAAATAATGTAATTATAGTCTCAAAATAAAAGAAATAATCCTTAAAATAATAATAATTACCAAGATATTTAACTGTATTTTTCTTCCATCAAGGAAAACTACACATAAACAAGCCACCATAATAGGAGAAATATGTGTATTATATCCTAATATATGATAAAAAAGGAGTTAGTAGATATTTAACATTTCTTTCCATCAACTTCCAAAATTCTCCCTCAATAACCCAATTAAGCTTCATGTACAAAATACCTCTATTAAAATTCCCCATCTTACTTCATTAGCAAAAAAACTTATGTACTATGTGAAAGTGTATCATTATACCTTCTGCTTAGCAATAGGTCAAAGGGTAAGTCTATAAGGATTGCACAGACAATATAATTAAACTAACTAAACAAGGGAAACAAAGACTGAAGCAGCATCAGGAATAGAGGGTTAAAGAAGAATGTAAAAGAAGCATAAACAATCAGGCTTCCAAATATCTATGTTTTTTCCACTCCTTTCCAGAGTTAAAATACATCTCCTCTAACTAGGAATAGCCAATTATGTAAATCTGTACTCTTAGCATGGTATGCTGACCATCACCATGAGAAAGGGCAGGGACATGGCAAGGACTGTGGGAGAACTGCATAAATGAAAACCTCAGAGACCAGAAGGATCCTTACACACAAGGGGAATGTTCCAGGCTCTTCCTTGAAACAGTCTCCTCTTTGTGTTATTAGCAAATTTCATAAAGCAACACAAATGTGCAAAGATGAGCTTAGCCCATTAGGAGTTTTAGCTTCCAAAACACTGTCCAGCTCTGCTGTTAATAATTTAGAATGCATGTTCATTTTGAAGAAAAGGGAAGTTCTTTTCTCAGAGGTCAGAGCTTACCAACTATATTCTCTTCTGGATTCATAATCTCCTTTCTAGAGGCAGAGATAGCCACCACTTTCCCATGGGTCTTACCAACCACAACCATGGGACTCTTTTGTAAATAACCACGAAGTTGAAAATGCATCCCATTGCTGCCACCCACGCTGTGATCTTCTATGGAGTTTGGAGGACAAGAACTGAGTGGAATGTTTTTTCACAGACTGTGCTTCTATACAGCTTTTATTCAACAGCCTTTCTCTTTCTCTCTAATTGCCATCTTTCCCATCTCCCACTGCTGTCATTACTTCTCCCGCTGTACCTGGATTAAAAATTACAGTAGTCACTCTTCTCTACACTTCTGCCTTGCCCCTGAAGGCTAATGAAGGGAACTTGCCCTAGTAGAAATGAAAATGTTTTGTAAAACACTGAAAACAAGAGGCTATGGTCTCAGCACCAGAATAGACAAGTTACTAAAATAAAAGCTAATGAAGTAAAATAAAACATAGCATAAACTTGAACTTAGTATATGTTGAAAGGGGTATGCCAAACAGTGGGACACAGGCACCCCAACACCTTTCATTTCCTCTGTTCTTCTGTTGAACGATTTGCCCTTCATGATGATGGGGTGCTTAAGGAACCCTCCTTTCCCCAAAACTATGTAGCTGCCCATTGCACCACAACGATGATGGAAGCTGCTTCAGTCTTGACATTTGCAGGATTTTCTTGTGTCTGCTCACTGCTGATGAGTTTCCTTACTTTATTGAGATTGACAGTTGGGCAGAAGTTCTGAGTCCTCTTTAAGTGATCACACCTCAGACCAGCCTTCTCAAAGTCACCTGGATTATATTTGCAGGGTTGATCTAACACACACACACACACACACACACACACACACACACACACACACACACCACACACTAGCAGTGTTTATCTATATATTGTAGTTCACATAGCCCCAGCTTCCTGGCCCCAGAGTTTCTGGGTCTCCATCAGTCTGGATGGTTTGGTGGCAGCCAAAAGGAAAGATGATTTAGTTCTTAAACAGAGCTTGAATTTCTGGTTATCAGTTGAGGAAAAAATTAAGTTGGCCCTTTAATTACAACCAAATGTAAAAATGAGTTCTATATGGATTAAAGGACTTATGCACAAAAATTTAAAATAGCAAAAAATCTTTTTAAAAATGTCCTATTGTGATCCTATAAGCAAGGGGGACTGCCTTAAATTCTGGAAATCCAGACATACAAAGGAAAGTGTAACTATATTTAAGTATAGGGAAAATATTTACCAAGCATATGACAGAGAAATGGTTAATAAGTTTATGATATAAAGAGCTATTATAAATGAGCAACAGTAAGCACAATGACTCCATAGATGTCTAGAGAGGAAATACAGTCAGTAGAAAGCTGTCACAAAGCGTTCAAACCAGCTGAAGCAACAATAACATAATGTATGTCCCTGAGACTGTCAAATAAGAGTCACAATAGCTACTTTTGGCAGAGATACAAGAAAAATTTGAATATATTGCTCCTGTAAATGGAAAGTGTGAGTCTTGGTACCAAAACAATCTGGCAAGATCTATAAAAGTTGAGATATTCTATAGTCCATGCAATTTCACTTTTATAAATTTATTTCATAGAAATAATAACAACAATATGTAAAAAGATATATGTACAAAGTGTTTAAGATCATTCCAGTGGAAAAATTAGTATTTATCAAAGGAGAAATGTTTGAGTATGTGTCACTAACCCCCCCAAAATATATTTGGCTACATTAAAAAGAGTGTGTGGGATGATGTGAAGTAATCAATTAAACCCGCTTATGGCTTAGCAAGGAAGCCAAGACTCAGAGAATCATGTGATGGAGCCCTTTTTAATAAAGAAGAAGAAAAATTAATAGTGTGTGGATGATTGCATGTTTTTAAAAATAGCAGCTTTATTGATATAATTCATCTTTTCAGAGCATACAATTCAGCATGCCATTTATTTTAACAATCATTTTTTATACTCTCATGGGAAACTACCAGCAAATGCCTGGGGCACCAAAAAGCTGCCTTTCCATGCACAGGAGGGGGGTTCAGAGGTCTTGGGCTCTCATCCTGTGAATATGGGCCGTGTGGGATGAGCCCTGGATGTCTGTGGTTATAGACACCATGCAGAGACAAGGTCCACGGAAGAGGACAAAAATCTGACCAAGTATTTCCCATTGAGTTTCTTATTGCTCAATTGGAAGAGCAGCCAATGTTCTTAACAGCTGAGCCATATCTCCAGTCCTGCAGAGTGTTTTCATACATTGAATGGGAACCATGGGATGACAAGCCAGCCATGACATGGGGACTGGGGCCAAGAGACCAGAGTGATCCTTACCTGCTACAAATGATATACTGAAGTCAGCATACTCAGAGGCACGGCCACGGGGCAAGAAGAATGGTTGCTGTGAGCTCCTGTACTCCAGGCCAAGAGTGGGCACTTTTACCCAATGTCCAATACAACCAGAGGCTGGAAAAGTTAAAAAAATGGAAGACACTCAGGAAAGATTGTGTGATTGATTCAAGAGAGTGTATTCGTGCCTAAGTGAAAGGTCAAAATGATTTGCTATAAAGGTCCAATATTATGCTGGATTGTACATTAAGTTTTGTTTTCCTCCTAAACCACCAATGATGGCACAAGGACTAAATCGCAAACAAAAGTTCTCCCTGGAAAGCCAAGGACAGCAGCTAGAGGGCCTGAGCACCCCTGCGGGACACCTCTGGACCCAGGTCACTTCCGCGCATGCGTGTGGCTTATCCACTGCATCTCCGTGCACCTCAGGAAAGCCTCTGTCTGAGGCTTCTGATTTCTGGCCTCTTTCTAGACAGCTGGGGTACATGTCAGAAAACTAGGGTTCACGGGAATCCTTCTAGCCACTCACAGTTTCGAAGGAATGTGAGGTTAACTGTTGCCAAAGTCATGTTCTTCGTATCCTACTTTCCAGAGGCGAGGAGGCACAGGGACACTTCTAGAAACTATTTTAGCAACAAGTAATAAGCATCATAGCCTCAAACGGCACCCAGAAAATGGCTCCTTTTCCTGGGTTTCCACCCCTTTTCCTGGCTTGTTTCCTCCTTACCTTGGTTAGATTTTGTGTCTTGGCTAACCTAAGATGCTCTTTCATTTTTCCCACCTCTTTTTTCAAGCCACAGTGACCCACACAGGAGCCAACCCCCCTAACTGAAGAATAATTTATAACAGAGCAGCTCGCATTTTAAACAAAATCATTTCAGGGAGTGAAGGAAAAGCCAGGAGGTCGAAAGTTGATTCCTGAGGGTTTCATGCAGGTCTCCACCTCAGCACTGGCCTGCTGGGATCATCACATTACAGGAACGGTTTCTGCCAAGGCCCGAACAATGCTGTTTAGCTCCTATTTATCCCCTGAATGGGCTCTGTAGAGCCTGTATAGTCTACAGAACAGTGTGACTCTGAGCTCTATGAGCACTGGCCTTTCTAAAGGGTTGTTTTACCAGTGGGGAAGTCATTGAAATGTAAAAGATTTGTTGCTTCAATGAAGAGAGGCCATGGAGCTTGGATAAGAGATCCTTAGACATATCATATGGTTCAATTGGAGGCAATAGGCTCCAACAGCCAAGCTCTAAGTGATGCTTAGTAAAACAAGATCCAACCAGAATAGTACAAAGGGATGAGTCACCAAGGGCATTGTGCACAAATCTGGCATCTCGCATCACAGTCGACTGTGGTTATGAAACTGAATTCCACACCTGGATTCCTTGTCAGTTATCAGAGTCAAAGCTAGGATGATAAGCCTATCTGTGAATAACTGAGTTAGCATGCAGGCTCTGATACTGGTACTAGCAAAGCTGACTGGAAAGGGCTTCTGGGATGGGGCAGCCTTACACTGAAGATGTTACTGAAGACAAATGTTGAGCCACAAATGGTGAGAAATTATGCAATGTATAAGAGTTTGTAAGAAAAAAAATGAGATAACCTCTGGAAAGCTGGAGGTAGTGGAGAAATATTGTGAATATTGGTACTGACTTGAATATGGTCCAAGAATAGTTGGGCCAAAGAGGGTATTGGATCCAATGGAGATGGAGTTACAGATGAGTATGAGTCACCTAACATGGGTGATGGGTACTGAACTCAGGTCTTCTGGAAGAGCAACAAGAGCTCTTAACTAGTGAACTATCTTTCTAACCCCATTAGCTTATTTACATGGTTAAAATGTTCTGTTCTGCCTTATGTATTACACTGTGTGTGTGTGTATCCATTTTGATATTGTGTTCTAATTTGAGTGTTTACACCATTTACATTAAATGTGATTAGTCTTACAACTGAGTCCACTTCAACCAACTTGCCTTTCATTTTCTCCTTGCATAATCTTTTCTTTGATCACTCATTCTTGTGTTCCTCGTTCATTTTGATTTAAGCACATACTTTAGTATCTATTGCATTCCCCTTACTGGATTTTAGCTATAGTTTTTTTGTATTGATTTAACTGCTATTCTGTAAATGAAAATAGCCACTTGAAATGTGTTACGGCTTAAGAGTTTTCCTCCTGTCCTCTGTCTTTTGTTATCATTGTCACATATTCCATTTCTATATGTTTAACCCTAAAATGTGGGCATTTGTGCTCCTCTATGGATATATCCTGTCTGGTAACCTCTCTTCTTCCCAGGTGACCTGTGGTTGGTTTGGATGTGGCTTTACCCCCAGGAATCCTTGTCCTGGAATCAGGGTCTCAGCTTGGTGGTGCTGAGGTAGAAGAAACTTGAAGATATAGAGCCCAGGAGAAGGTGGTCAAGTCACTGGGAGTCGCCCACAGAAGGGAAAAAGGCAATTCTCTTGAAACCTTGGCTAATGGTTAGTTCCTGGGAGATTTGAATTGCTATGAGAGAGCAAGCCTGCTTCCCGAATGTCTCCATCTCCAGATTTCTGCCCCTCATTCTGGGATCTCACTTTCTCATTGGTCTGTTCCTGCCATGATGTCATTATATAGTGGGGGTGGGGTTCCCCAACATCTGAAGCAATGGGGGGGTCACTTGATGTTGGAATATCAGCCTGTCAAACTGCCAAGTAAGTCAATATATACACCTGTGGTGATATTTTGTTTGTGCTCTAACAAATAAAACTTGCCTGAATATCAGAGGTTGGAGCTAGCCACTAGTTAACCATAGAGGCCAGGCAGGGGTGGCATTCACGTTTGATCGCAGCACTTGGAATTTCATGCCTTTAATCCCAGCACTTGGGATCACATGCCTTTAATCTTATCACTAGGAAGGTGGAGACAGGAAGTGACAAGACTGGGCAGAGAGAGGACTATAAGGCAGAAGGATACAGGAGCTCCACCCATTCTGTCTGAGGATTCATAGAGACAGGAGCTCAGCTTTTCAGCCTGAGGATTTTGTAGATGTAAGAACTTTAGTGGCTGACTGCTTTAGTTCTCTGACCTTTCTGCTTTCATCCCCTACTATCTGATTCCAGGTCTTTATTATTGAGACCAATTAGAATTTGTGTATCATCACCCTCTTTCTTTCCACAAAGTACCCAGCATGGTGTATGTTATTATCTCAATAGAAAGTGGGTAGCATAAATTATGCATCATTATTGGACAGATTTCTTTTCATGCCCTGTAGGATAGACATAACAGTGATGGATGGCCTTAGCCTTTGAGAATGAGTCTGTACTTTCTTACTGGAAGTGCTTCATATAGAATTGAGATTGACAAATATTTGCTTTCAGATTCATTGGGAAAGAGCCTCTGAGATAGAGATTAGCATGCAGGGAGTTTATCGCTTCATATCTACACTTTTCAGAGGATGGAGCACTGAGGAGTGTCTAAACTGTAACACTGTCATCATGTCACAGTAAAAGAGGCTTTCTAGCCCCGCTATCATTTCTGAACTTCTGCAGACTTACTTCATCTGGCTTCCTTCTCTTCACCCCTCCTCAAATCCCTACAACCTGGCCTCACACTGTGTCTCCATGGGGACTGCTCTAGCCAAGACTAAGACAACAACTCACAGCTGAATCTATCCAAAACCAGGATCTGGCAACACCCATACAAATTTAAAATATTTATATTCATTTACCCAGCAAGTTTACCATAAAAATTGCAGACAAGCAAAGACTATACACACACAAATATCCTCTGCAGTTTGTTTACAATAGCAAAAAGTTGGAAACAATTTAAACGTCCATCAATAAAAGATTGGTTACATAACAAATGCTATTTAATAAAAGCCTGGCAAATACTTACTGACTGAGTAGATAAAAGAGTAAACAGTTATCATGACACACACAGACAATTTTTACTAAAGATGAAAATAAAATTCAAATTTCATTATTTCTATTGAGGTAAATGTAATATTAACTAAAGAAAAACTTTTGGGAAAATAGGACCTACTAGAAATGGAAATGGATAAAAAACAGGAATACAGATATTTATCTTTAAATCACTTTAGACCACCCACAAACTTGCTAATATTTCATAGTTGACTAGTAGTAGATCTCTCTTCTCCATCTCTAACAAGGCTGTGTTCTGAGAGTTCTTGAGTCTCACATTGATTACGGGAATTTATTTTTTAAATGTATATGAGCTCTAAGTAGAAAGGTAGAAGCTTGTCTTTTATGTGTGTCTTGTCTGTCATATATGTTTCATTGATACATTAGAGGGCACAATGATGAGATATAATAATATGAGATATGATAATAGGTAGCAAATAGATTTTTGTTGAAGAAAGATTTGGAGCCACCCCCAAGCCCACTTTATCAGCCTTTAGTCAGTTCCCAGCTTCTAGTAGTATTGTGTCTTGCCTCCTGGGTAAGAATACAGCATGTGGGTGGGAAGAACCCCCTAAAAAGCAGCAGCTACAGGTTGTTCAGTGGACCCTTTCTATGGGAAAATGACATCTGATTTCCCCATGAATACAAAAGCATGGAAGAACTCCCTTCTTTCTAAAAGGATAACAGTAACTGGTGTGAACTGAAGAAGACAGGAGTTTGATGAACACCAAGTATGCCATGGGTCCTGTTGTTCTCTTCTACACATGCTTCTAAAACAGTGAGGCCTTTGACTCATGATGCACATAGTATCAACTCACTTTCTACAATGTGTCTCCCAAAATACTGAAGTTTCCTTTCATAAGAATAGCAGCTTTCGCCTTTCTTCTTTATGTCATTTTTAAAATTTAATACATGAAGCCGGGCGGTGGTGGCACACGCCTTTAATCCCAGCACTGGGGAGGCAGAGGCAGGCGGTTCTCTGTGAGTTTGAGGCTGGGATGGACCGACAGCCTCCAAAACAATACAGAGAAACCCTGTCTTGTAAAACCAAACAAAAAAATTTAATACATGAATACTATATCTACATTATTTCATAGCCTTCTCTCCCCCTGAAACTTCTCCTATCCCTTCAAGTTCATGATCTCTTATATTGTCATTATCGTCTCACTCCCTCCCTTCCCCTCCCTCCCTCTACCCCTTCCTCCATCCCTCTCTCTCTCTTTCTTCGCCTCCCCTCTCTCTCTCTCCCCCTGCCCCCTCTCTCTCACACACACATACACCCTACTAAGCCCACTTAATGTTGCCCCCATGCACATGTGTCTATGTCTGGCCAAAGGATTGGATAACTGAGGGGCTTGCTCCTGGAGAACTTTTAATCTGGTTTTCTCATCAGCCACTGACTGCCAGTGTGGGACTTGTGAAATTTCTTCTATCCACTTTGCCATATTGACAGGTGATGTCAATTTAGGGTTCTTGTTTAGGCAACCATATTGTTTAGGTTTCATGTGTACAGCATCCAGATGACTAATAATTCGTGATTCATATTTCATAATTCATGTTCATGATTTATAATAATTCAAATCTCATATCTCATATTTCATGACTCATATTTCATGATTTCCTATTTCATGATTCATATTTCAAATTTCATATCACATATTTAATTATTCATATATCATATCTCATAATTCATATCTCATAATTCATATTTCATGATTAATAATTAATGATTTGTAATTCATATTTCATGATTCACAGTTTAGAATTCATATTTCATGATTCATATTTCATAACTCATAAAACTTACTTCGACCAATGCCTAGGGACCACCATAGAGCTTCCCCTCCCAGCGGGAGCCTACACACCCCAGATTCCTGGTCTTCTTTTCCACCAACAGGATCAGGAGCAGTGCCTGGAGATAGCCACTGAGCCTCCCCGCCCTGCAGGAGCCTATGCACCCCAGTTTCCTGATCTTCTTCCCCACCCACTGGACCAGTGCCTGGGAACAGCCAGTGAGCCTTCCCTCCCAGCAGGAGCATACACACCCTAGTTTCCTGGTCTTCTTCTCCACCCACAGGAGCAGGCAATTCGGGGTCTGTTTCTGGGCCCATGTTCCAGTGCCTGTAGACTGCCACTGAGTCTCCCCTCCCGGGGGGAACCAATGCACCACAGATTTCTGCTCTTCTTCTCTACCCACAGGATCAGGACTAGAATCAGGAAGAGAAGACCTACCAGAGTACTAAACTTGCTTGCACCCACCAAAAGGGAACCCTGGTCCCTTAACCACAAGGCAAGGAAGAGTTCCTTCTGCACCACTAGAAGAAGGCATGGGAAGGAGACAATACGAAAATAAACTCAGCAACAGAAAAACAAATATGACACCACCAGATTCTAGAGACTCTACACCAGCGAGACTCCAACATTCCAATGCAAATGAAGCAGAAGAGAATGACCTTAAAAACAACTTCATGAAAATGATAGAGGCCCTCAAAGAGGATATGGGAAAATCCCTCAAGGAAATGGAAGAAAAATAACCCCAAAAATGCAAGAAATGGAAGAAAAAGCAAACCAAAAAAATGCAGGAAATGGAAGAAAAAAAAAAACAAACCAAAAATGCAAGAAATTCAACAAATGGATGAAAAGACAAAGCAAAAATTGCAAAAAACAATTCAAGTAGTGCAAGGTTGAAAACTGAAATCAAGACAATAAAAACAAAACAAAGAAACACACAATCTGAAGGAAGGCTGGAAATAGAAAAGCTGGGCAAACAGTCACACACACTATTCTCTTGGTTATGCAAGCATAACCAAGAGAATACAAGAGATGGAAGAGAGAATCTCAGGTGTTGAAGATACACTAGGAGAAATTGATTCATCAAGCAAAGAAAATCTTAAGTCCAACAAATCCCTAACACAAAATATCCAGTAAATATGAGATACCATGAAAAGGCCAAACCTAAGAATAATAGTTATAAGCTGGGCGTTAGTGACACACACCTTTAATCCCAGCATTTGGGAGGCAGAGGCAGGCAGATCTCTGTAAGTTCAAGGTCAGCCTGGTCTACAGAGTGAGTTCCAGGACAATCTCCAAAGTCATAAAGAGAAACCCTGTCTCGAAAAATAAAAAAAAGGAAGAATAGGTATAGAATTGAAGAAGGTGAAGAAAACCGACTCAAAGGGGCAGAAAATATATTCAACAATATTAAAGAAGAAAACTTTCCCAACCTAAAGAAAGGCATGCCAATGAAGGTACAAGAAGCTTCCAGAACACCAAATAGAGTGGACTACAAAAGGAAGTCCCCTTGCCACATAATAATCAAGACCCCAAATATACAGAATACAGAAAGAATATTAAGAGCAGCTAAGGAAAAATGATAATTAACATATAAAGACAAATCTGTCAGAATTACACCTGACTTCTCCATGGAAACTCTGAAAGTCAGAAGGTCCTGGATAGATATTCTACCAACACAAAGAGACCGTGGATGACCACCCAGACCACTATACTCAGCAAAGCTCTCCATCACAATAGATGGAGAAAACAAGATATTCCAGTACAAAACTAGATTCACACAATACATATCCACTAAACCAGCCCTACAGAAAGTTCTGGAAGGGAAACTCCAACCCAAGGAAGTTAACTACAACCAGAAAAACATAGGCATTAGATAATCCCACCTTACCAACAGTCAAAAGAAAAAAAGGGTAGAATCCCACATATAATTCCACCAACAACAACCATTCCAAATCAAAGAAGAATGAGCAATCAATGGTCATTAATAACCCTCAACATTAATGTCCTTAACTCACCCATAAAAAGACACAAGCTAGCAGAATGGATCCGAAGACAGAACCCATCCTTCTGCTGCATACAAGAAACATACCTCAGCCTCAAAGACAGACATTACCTCAGAGTTAAAGGTTGGGAAAGATTTTCCAATCAAATGGACCCAAGAAACAAGTGGGGGTAGCAATCCTAATATCTAACAAAGTAGACTTTAAAGTAAAATCAGTCAAAAGAGATGAGAGGGGTCATTTCATACTCATCACAGGAGAAATACACCAAGATGAAGTTTCAATTCTGAACATCTATGCCCAAACTACAAAGGCATCCACGTTCGTAAAGGAAACATTACTAAAACTCAAATCACATATAAAAGCACCACACACATATAGTGGGAGACTTCAACACCCCACTCTCACCACTAGACAAGAATACCAGACAGAATCTTAACAAAGAAGCAAAGGAACTAATAGAAGTTATGGCCCAATTGGGATTAATAGACATCTATAGAACATTCCATCCAAACAAAAAAGAATATGGATTCTTCTCAGCGCCACATGGAATCTTCTCAAAAATCGACCACATATTTGGCAATATATCAAACCTCAACAGGTACAAAAATAATAGGAATAACTCCATGCATCTTATGAGACCATCATGTGTTAAAATTAGAATTCAACAACAACACAAATTGTAGAAACCCTACAAACTCATGGATATTGAATAATGCACAATTGCACCATTCCTGCATCAAAGAAGAAATTAAAAAACGGAATTAAAGACTTTCTAGAATTAAATGAGAATGAAGACACAACATACTCAAACCTATGGGACACTTTGAAAGCAGTGCTGCGAGGGAAGTTCATAGCAATAAGCGCCCACACGAAGAAACTGGAGAATAGTTATACTAGAGAATTAACAGCACAGCTGAAAGTTCTAGAACACAAAAAGTAAACTTACCCAGGAGGAGTAGAAGCCAAGAAATAATCAAACTGAGGGCTGAAATCAACAAAGTAGAAACTAGGAAAACAATACAAAGAATCAATGCAACAAAGAATTGGTTCTTTAGAGAAAATCAACAAGATAGACAAACCTTTATCCAAACTTACCAAACGGCAGAGTGTGAACATGCAAATTAACAAAATCAGAAACAAAAAGGCAGACATAACAACAGACACTGAGGAAATCCAGAGAATCATCAGGTCATACTTTGAAAACCTGTACTCTACAAAATTTGAAAATCTAAATGAAATGGACAATTTTCTGGATAGATATCCCTTGCCAAATTTAAATCAGGAGCAAATAAGCAATTTAAATAGACCTATAACCCCTACGGAAATAGAAACACTCATCAAAAGTCTCCCAACCAATAAAAGCCCAGGTCCGGATGGCCTCAGTGCAGAATTCTACCAGAAATTCAAAGAACAGCTTATACCAATTCTTCTCAAAGTATTCACACAAAGAAGCAGAAGGGTCTTTGCCAAACTCTTTCTACATGGCTTCAATAACCTTGATCTCCAAGCCACACAAAGACACAACTAAGAAAGAGAACTTCAGACCAATATCCCTCATGAACACTGATGCAAAAATACTCAACAAAATACTGGCAAATCGGATCCAAGAACACATCAAAACAATCATTCACCACGATCAAGTAGGTTTCATCCCAGGAATGCAGGGATGCTTCAACATACGAAAACCCATCAATGTAATCCACCATATAAACAAGCTGAGAAACAAAAATCACATGATCATCTCACTAGATGCTGAAAAAGCCTTTGACAAAATCCAACACCCTTTCATAAAGGTCTTGGAGAGAACCGGGATAACAAGAACATACCTAAACATAATAAAAGCTATATACAGCAAACCAACAGCCAACATTAAACTAAATGGACAGAAACTCAAGGCAATTCCTCTAAAATCAGGAACAAGGCAAGGCTGTCCCCTCTTCCCATACCTCTTCAATATTGTACTTGAAGTTCAAGCTAGAGCAATACGAATAACAAAAGGAGATCAAGGGGATACCAATTGGAAAGGAAGAGGTAAAACTTTCACTATTACAGATGATATGATAGTTTACATAAGTGATCCAAAAAAGTCTACCAGGGAACTCCTACAGCTGATAAATACTTTCAGCAAAGTGGCAAAATACAAGATCAACTCAAGAAAATCAGTAGCCCTACTGTATTTGTATTTCCTATTTCATGATTCATATTTCATAATTCATAATTTGCATTTCATAATTCATATTTCATAATTAATTATTTGTTTCATGATTCATATTTAATAAGTCACATTTCATAATTAATATCCCATAGTTGATTATTCATATTTAATAATTCATATCTCATATTTCATAACCCACAACTAATATCTCATAATCCATATTTCATGATTTCTTATTTCATTATACACATATCATAATTCATATTTCATATCTCATAATTCATATTTTGTAATTTGTATCTCATAATTCATATTTCATAATCATTTCATGATTCCATGATTTCATGTTTCATAATTCATGATTCATATCTCATAATACATAACCCACATTTCATAATTTGTATTTCATGATTCATATTTCATAATACATAAACCACATTTCATAATTCATATTTCATGATTCACAATTTCTGACTCATAATTCGTGACTCATAATTCATATTTCATGTTTCATGATTCTTATTTCACATTTCATATTTCAGGAGTCATATTTCATAACCCATATTTCATGATTTCCTATCTCATAATTCATAGTTCATAAGTCATACTTCATGATTTATATCTCATAATTCATAAATCATATCCCATATTTCATATTTCATAATTTGCAATTCATGATTTATATTTCATATTCATATTTCATGTTTCATCATTCACTTTTCATAATTCATGTTTCATGATTTATGTTTCATAAGTCATATTTCAAAATTCAAATCTCATAACTCATATCTCATATTTCATATTTCATAATTCACATTCTATAATCCATATTTTATGATTTCCTATTTCATAATTCATATCTCAAAATTCATATTTCATATCTCATACTTGGTATTGCACAATTCATATCTCATAATTCATATTTCATAATCCATAATTCATATTTCATTATTTCATATTTCATCATTTATGATTCATAATCCATATTTTATAATTTATGTTTCATGATTCATACTTCATATTTCATAATTCATTATTTATATTTCATAATTCATGTTTAATGACTTATATCTCATACTTCATAATTCATATCTCATAAATCACATCACACATTTCATAATTCATAATTCACATTCCATAATCCGTATTCCATGATTTTCTATTTCATAATTCATATCTCAAAATTCATATTTCATCTTTCATAATTTGTATTTCATAATTAATACATCATAACTCATATTACATATTTAATATTCCATATTTAATATTTCGTGATTTCACATTTTATATCTCATCATTTATTTTTCATAATTCATATTTCATAATTTGTAATTTGTATTTCATATGTTTCATGATCCACATTTCATATTTATAATTCATGATTTATATTTCATAATTCATGTTTAATGATTCATATCTCATAATTCATATCTCATATTTTACAATTCATATCTCATAAATCATATCACATATTTCATAACTCATATTTAATAATCCATATTTCATATATCATAAGTCATAATTAATAATTCACATTTCATAATTAATATTTCATTAATAATTAATATCTCATATATCATATATCATGATCTATATCTCACATCTTAATTCATAGATTATATCTCATAATTCAGATTTCATAATCCATTTTTCATGATTTCATATTTCATATTTTATAACTTATCTCATCTCATATTTCATATTTCTTAATTTGTATCTCATATCTTATATTTCACATCTCATAATTCCTAATTACTATCTCATAATTCATAATTTCATAATTCACCTGCCTGACTGCTATTTTGTTCATATTTATTGTTTGAAAACAGATTGAGAAATTATTTGTAAGAAAGTCTTTTCTGAGATGTGATATTAGGCCGTCCCTGCTATCTCAGGGATTTCTGGACTGCTTTAGGCAGTCTTTTCTGAGGATATGAGTGGTATCCATTCTCTAAGTGCACCGACAACCTTACTTTGAGGATAAAGCAGCAAAAATCCCTCACTAAATAAGTATCTGCAAAGCCCAGATAACCTGTGCTTTAAATGCACTTTTTCCCCAGGTGGGACCAGGTGCTTTCCAGAGTAGGAAGCAGGGTGGCTGTGAAGTCTTCTGCCAGGACTCCCTCAATGACTTGAACCTGCATGGAAGGAGATGCTTTCCCTGTCACTCAAGATCCAGAAGGTGGTCCAACGGATTTTTGGCCAATCAGGGAGAACATTTTGTTACTGTGTGAGCTGTCCAATGAGGAGTTTTGGTCTTCGGTGATGGAGGCTGCACAACATTTGAGGTGCCATGGTGTGTCCCCGCCATATTGTTCTGTGTCTTTGGCTGAGGTCTCCAGATCTCTCCTCTCGAATCTGTGTCCACTGACTGCAAGAGTCTCAGGAAGACATCAGAACTCCTGGTCTCTGGGAATGGTGCATGGGGCAGGGCATGAAGAAGGGGCTGAAACTTCCAGCTTTTTAACTGCAGCAACTTTATAAATGCTTTTGGAGCTGGAATTACCATGGCTGCTGGCACCAGACTTGCCCTCCAATGGATCCTCATTAAAGGATTTAAAGTGGACTCATTCCAATTACAGGGCCTCATATCTAGGAACAAGAGTCCTGGTCTTACAATCTTTCTGACACCTCTTGCCTGATCATCCCTGAGCCTTGGATACAGGGGCTACATCATAGCCAAAAGGCATGGAGGGGTTTAACAGCTTTCCTAAAGTACAATTGACGTAAAAGTACTACACCTATTTACTGTAAACAGCATGGCACGTGTTTATGCTCACACACACACCCAAAGAACTCTGGTACTCTTTCAAAATCTGTGCTCTGCCTTCTACATTCCCCACTTTCCTAGGGAACAGCTGATTTGTCTTGACATGGAAGACTCATTTGCTTCCTAAACTTTTTTTACGGATAGACACACACTGGTAATAATGTGCTGTGTCTGATTTCTCCTAGAATTACTGAGACTCAGCTATGCTGTGTGTTTCAATTCTTTCTGCTTTTGTTGGGTAGTTTTCATATGAATGAAGTCAGGGAATATGGACAGAAAGGAACTTAAAGAAACTAGATCCCAGTAACCAAGTAAAATCAGTTAAACCCAGAAATACAAAACCTTGTGTTCTCTCAGATGTAAAACACAGATATAACTTTGATAGGCACAGATGGTATAGACCTTGGCATGTATGTGGCGTTTATGAAGCGGCCATGAAATGCAGTTGCAGCCATGAGAGAGGAATGAGAAATGCTGAATAGAGGGGCGGTGGGTAAAGTAATGCCATGAAAGCACACGGGAAACTCCCGGTCTCTTTGCAAAAAAAAAAAAAAAAAAAAAAAAAAAAGAGGAAGAGGAGGAGCGGGAGGGGAGGAAGAAGGAGAAGAAGAGGAAGAGGAAGAAGAAATTAAGAAGTTCCAGAGAGGAATGAGCTTTCCTGAGGTGAACCAAGAAAGACAGGCAACTTCTTCCCTCCTTGAGAATGAACACGGAAAGGTCGCCATTCCCCACCAGCGTTCCCGTCTATTTCACTGATTTCGGCTTTGACCTGTACTACTTCTTTTCTTGATTTACACTGCGTTTAACATACCCCCTTTTCCTTCCGTTTCCAACCACTTTCTGATTTCCTTTTTGAAAACCAGACTGCTATATTGTGAAAGAAATATAGCTTGTAGGTAGAAACTATTTGTGCACTTAGGATCTTGTCCTATCACTGTTTCCTAACTTAATCCTCTTATGACTCCCTTTAAGTTTTTTAAACTTTGGTTTGCCATATTTTCTGAATAAATTAAATAAGGCAACAATATCAAGTTAATGAATAAAGAGCATTCCACCCAATATCAAAAAACTAGTCTTTTGATGGGCATACAACATTATTTGATACCTAGTAAGTGTTAAATTGCAGAACTTATTTTTATCTTATCATTATATCACTTATTAGAGGAAAATATTGAAGTATAAAATTATAATAATGGGTTGTCTATCTTTACAATTATATCAGCTTGTCTTAGATATTTTGAAAATGTGTTAATAAGTTCACTGAATGTTCAGACCTGTATGTCCTCTTGATGAAATAACCATTTAATCACTGTATATTGATTTCTTTATTCCTGAAAGTAGTTTAAGATATAATTCCAATTATAATATAGTCATTCTATCTTCCTTTTGATTAGTGTAATATTGTATATCTTTCCTCACAATTTCCCCTATAAAATGATTACATTTTCACATTTAAAATAAATTTTATTATAGTAGGTGTCCTCTTTTTTATTGTATTTGACTCCCATATTCTCTGTTTCTAATCATGATATAAACATTATATACATCTAACATGATTATGTGTTTGCTTATGCTTAAATCTTGATGTTTAAATTCTTGATAATGTTCATTATATATTTCCTTATCTCCTTTTCTATTATAAAACTTAATTTAAGTATATGAATTAGTTGTATTTTCCCTTATGTAACAAACTACTTACAAAAGCAATTTAAAGAGTTGAAGGCTTAATTTGGCTCATGGTTTGATGGCACATCCCATCATGGCAGAAAAATCATGGTGGCAGGCTTGCCAAGCAGCTGTTTACATTGTATCCAAAGTCAGTAAGCAAAGAGATGAATAATAATACTCAAATGGCTTCCTTCTTTTGAAGGAAGGGGTGGTGTCACAACTGTAGCTAACTTAAGTTCCATCTATCTTTTGTAAACCACTTACTTTTTCTTACAAATTAAAATATAACTTTTAATCATTAATTTGGAATATTCCAAAGATACTTAATATATGTATTATGAAGACATTCATAGTAGTTACTAGATACCTGTTATATGTTCTAAAATACTGTTTTTCTTTAACAAAATAATTTACCATCAAAAGACTGAAAGAAGCATTTATTGTTTTGATAATGAAAAAGAAAACTAAAGACCAATGAGGTATCTAGCAAAGCACTACTAGGAAGTATATGTTCACAAATATGACTTACAGTAAGATAACACAAGTGGGCCGACAACAGAAAGTGGGAAATACAATTCTGGGCTGGCAAGATGGCTCAGGTGTAAAATGCTTGCTATCAAGCATGAAAACTTGCATTCTATCCCTGTGCCCCAAGAAAAGGAAGAAGAGAAACAACTTCTGCAATTTGTCACTTGACCTCCACAGGCATCTTGTCACATGTTTATGGACATAAATGTATACACATGCACATGTACTACAAAAATAAATATGTAATAGAGTTTTTAAAAAGAGAAAAGATACCCCCACGTGTGAAACATTTTAATTAGAAAGCAATTCTGCACTGAGAACAGAAAAGCTCAGTGGAAAATATGCTAATCAGCCTTATGAATTTCAAGCTAGGCCTGCAGCACTGCTCATGAGCGCCATGCTCCAGGTCCAGTGAGCCGGAAATATCTAGAACACAGAGAAATCTACAGGTGCTGAGTCTAATCGGAGAGCCCTTTCATTTTTTTCCCTGAGAATACTCAAATCTTCCTGAGAAACATATCCAGTGTCTAACCCAGAACAAAGCTGGTCCTTGAAGTCTCAGGAATAATGTAACTTTACTTATAGTGCCTTTCAATGCTATAATACTTGGGACAAATTTCTTAATTTTTTTTTAACCCTACTGGCAGAACTAACCAAATTCTCTAGTTGTTTGTTAGTGAGAAATGCTTCCCACAACTCTCTCATGACACACACTCAGTTTTAGAACTTTACAACCTTCAGGCTTAACAACTAACCTATTTCCTTCTGCACTCTGCCCCAATATGTCATGGAATATGGTAAAGAAAAATGCCTAACTCACCTCTATCTGAACAGAAACTACTTTGTCATATGGTGACTTGAAAGATGTTTTAAATTTAGAGTATATCTTGGAGATCAGTGATTAGGAAAGTCTCCACACAATAGGCCTTTATCTTCTGTACTGAATCCCTGTTTCTCAAAGTGTGGTCTTTGGGCCAACTGCACTGTTAAAATATGAGTTCATGGGCTTTGCTGGATCTCGCAGTGGAGAAATCAGCCTGCAACCCAGCAGTCAACGTCTTATGCTTCTGCATGATTTCAAGATTCTAAAGAATGCTAGAGACTGGTTTGGAAAATAGTATTCCTGTTAGACCCTGATTCAGGATTTTCAGGATCTATGTATAAGGAGAAATAATTTTTTTAAATTATGATCAGCATCTATCTAAAATACTTTCTTTCAGGGTAAATTTGTAGACACATTTCACTATTGTTTATCACTCATTGTCTTGAGAGGTGAGAATTCCAACTATAACCAAACACTTTGGATGACTAACCAACACAGTAACATTAAGAAGCAAAAACTGGCTGGAGCGCACCTTTAATCCCAGTACTCCGGAGGCAGAGGACTGCCAAGGCTACACTGAGAAATCCTGTGTTAAACAAACAAACAAACAAACAAAAAGAAGTAAAACTGTATTCCAACGTCTTCTGAGTTACCAGGGGATTAGCTGGAGATGACAAAGCTCCACATAAAAGAAATTGTGCTCTTATTAATTTTTCATTGCATACTGCCTCCTGATATAGACTCTATGGTGTATGATCATTATACTCACACTGCCACTACTAAATCTATGAAATCTCAGAATCCTCTGATGCTTGAAGGAGAATATTTCATCATCATCACACATTGAAAATAGAGTTTAAGATGATCTCATCTAGAAATGTAAATAGTTTAGAGAATAAAGGTAAACAATCTTGGGGCACACAATGAAGGGACTCCAGCCAGCCTGAACATGGAAACAAAGTTCTGTAATGCCTTGCCCTTCTCTCCCATACCTTGCTAAAAATTATAAGATTACATTCCTAAAGCTAACCACCAAGGTCTATTCCTTTATTTGGATACTTCCTCCTTCTGAGGTTGACTACCAAGGTCCAACATCAAAGCATTGAAGTCCAGAAATCAAAAGTCCCCTTTGGCTCACCAAATTAACATGCCAATTAAAATCAAATGCCTCTTCCTAACACGGGGGCTTCTCCTTTTCCCTTTATAAACCACAATTTTCCTACTGGCCATGTCTGTCTCCTCTCTATCCAGAGGCAGTCCTTTGTACCAGTTTGAGACAAATACCCTTTTCCTCTCTCCCTTGCTCCCTTCCCCTTCTCTCTTGTCTCTGTCTCCTGTCTTTGTCTTTTATTGCCTGTTCTCTGTCCCTCTACGGCAAATAAATCTCCTATGTGCTGAGAACTTGGTCTTGGGGGTCCTGAGCCAATAATGGTTCTAACATATGTCTAGGGATAATAGAAATCTACATACAATCAACTTAACTTTGTTGAGTTCAAATACTATCACAAGAATACTCTTTAGAAAAGAGAAATGGAATGCACTTCGGTGAAAACAAGCAAAATTTGAAAGGAAACTTGGATCTGTTTTAATTATATAGGAAAAAGACAACAGAAGGGATGTGGAATAAAAACACCTATGTTTCAAAGTTATCACTGGGATGCTCAGAAAACTTTGAACACATCTTGTCTTTAATCTTTGAAGCAGGGTATTTTCATTACTTATCCCAGGTATAGTTTGACTTTGTGTTACTCACACTACAATTTAAACAAGACATCAAGGACAGCTCAACTTGGTTCCAGCCTTAGAGCGGACCTATCTGATTACTGATGAAGGAGAAAACTACTCATTCACATTGAGTCTTTAACTCAACACTCAAGAGTAACATAAATGTTTTCTTGTACACACAAGTTTTCATAAAGCTTGTTATACAGCAATAAATCCATAGAGCATGAAGATTCAGACTTTTTCCTCTGGGTGAACATAAATTAAAAAAACAAACAACAACAACAACAAAAACCAGAAGCACAAGAGACACAGCTCCTGACAGAGTTTTAAAAGATGGCTGACCCTTTCATTCTAAACTGTTTTTCTTCTCAGAAAATATAATTCAATAAGATTTATGCTGTGAAAAAGATAGTCTCCAATTAATATCAAAGGTATGCATTACATTATTCTGGTTTGCCTCTTGCTATTATGACAACACTGACCAAAATGAACTTGGGGAAACAAAGTGTTTATTTTAGCTTATAGGTTACTAACAGCCCATTATCAAGGAAGCCAAGACAAAAATACAACTCAAGAACCTGGAGGTAAGAACTGAAACAGAGCCCAAGGAGGAATACTACGTAGTGGCTTGCTTCCTCTGGTTGATTCAGTTACCTTACAGATACAAATCAAGCTTATTTGCCCAGGGATGATACCACCCACAATGTGTGGTACTCAGTAAATCAGTACTTCTCTTCCAGAGGTGTTGTAAACTTTTATTTTAAGGTGTGTTACTTTTGTTTATGCTATGGAACATTTGTTTAATGATGCAAATAAAATTCACCTGCAATCAGGAAGCTAGGTCAACAACTAGCTGTCAGGAAGTTGTAGGGAGGAGCTAGGGAGGAGCCAGGTGGAGAAGGGCTTGTAAGAAGGGTCGAGAAAAAACACGAGGACTTCTTGGAATATTTGAGGAGGTAGGTAGGTGAGCTGCTTACTATTCAGCCTCTCCAGGAAGCAGGATTCTACGGCAACCTTTGAATCTTGAGTTCTGTAGTGGGACAGAGATTAAATAAGTTTCCTTAGTAGCTGCTGCTAGTAGTGTAGGAGTTGCTAAATAGGATAGTCATAGCTTAAAATACAGCAACAGTTAAAAAAGAAAAACAACACCGAGGACCCAGATTTAATTTCCAGCATTGTGGGTACTCATGGTCACCTGGAACCTTAGTTCCAAGGGATTTAATGCCCTTTTCTGGTCTCCTCACAAGTGGCACACTTACACATATACAAGCAAAACATCCATACATATTCATAATCAAATAACATTTTGAAAAGTACTTTCAAATGACCCCACTAACATGTCCCAGTCCACTCTGACGGATGCAGTAGCTTGAAGTTCCCCTTCTCAGCTCACTCTAGTTTGTATCACATTGGCAAAAACTAACCAGCACAATTGCCTCCTTATCATCTTGATACATAAATGCATTCCTATTAAACCATACCTTTGAAGGAACTCTAGAAACCTAGGACTGTGGAAACTTCCAGGAATCTATGAGGGATGAGGGTGACCCTAGCTAAGACTCCTAGCAATAGGAGATATAGAACCTGAGTGGGTCATCTCCTGTAACCAGGCAAGACCAATCCAGCCACAAACCCTTCAGCCTACAATTTGTCCTACTTACAAGATGTGCTGGGATAAAGATGGCACAGAAATTGGGAGAGTGACCAACTATTGAGTGGAACAGCTGGGGACCCAAACCCTGAGACGGAACTCTCCTATGAGGGCCAGGACCCAGAGAAATGGTACCCAAGAGACCTAGGACAGAACCAAACACAAATGACAAAAAAGTCAATGAAACGATTCCTAATGATATTCTGCTATATTCCTAGACTGGGCCTAGCTCAACTGTCATCCATGAGCATCACCTAACAACTGATGGAAACAGATGCAGAAACCCATAGCCAAGCATTAGGCAGAGCTCGGGAATGTTATGGAAGAGGGGGAGGAAGTATTATTGTACCCATTGGTGTCAAAGGCACCACAAGAAAACCTACAGAACCAACGAACCTGGGATCATAGGGGCTCACAGAGTCTGAACTGATAACCAAGGAGCTTGCATGGGACCAAGCTAGTTCCTCTGCATATATTTGACAGTTGTGCAACTTGGTCTTCATGTGAGTAGGGGGTGGCTGACTCTGTTGCCTGTTTTTGAGACCCACTCTTCCTACCAGATTGCCTCATCCAGCCTACTCCACATGACCCAGTCATTTCTTCAAAAACAGGAGACCTTTATATATTATCAAATTTTACTACCAGTTTCCTATATAGCATCAGACTCCACTGGACCACAGTCCCCATGTGCTGACCCAGAGGAAGTACTCCCAGAGTATTTTACATACATGATGCTGGTCTGCTTTTAATCATAACTGACTTGCAGCCCTAGCAAACTAGCACCTATTACCCCAGTAAAGCAAAGGTACAGAATTCAAATATATCACAGGAATCTCTCTGAGAGAATATTTGAAGGACTCTCAAACTTCCCTCTGAATTTTCAAGTTAGTCGTCCATTATTTACTTCAGCATTCTTATCTTCCTGTCTCTCATGAAACAACCTATTAAGCTTCAAACACTCAAAAGTTTTCTAGCTATAATCTTCAAACACTTTCACATCCTCCCCCATAAAATACATGCTCAGAACCATTGCAGCCCACTCTCTGGTGCTAATATCTGTGCTATTTTGGTTTTTGTTGCTATGACAAAACACTGACCAAACCAAGCTGGTGGAGAAAAGGTTATTTTACTGTATATGGTACAGTATATCACTAAGAGAAATCAAATCAGGAACTAAAGGCAGGAACCTAGAGATAGTTCCCTGAAACAGATTGCCACATTCAGCACAGCTTAGTATTGGAACCCTGATTAGGAGTGGTGACAGAACACAGAAAAGACAGACACACAGAAATGCATATAGAAAACCTGGAATAGGATAGGTTGTGCATGCTCTAATGGAATATCACCAATACCACTATGGAACCTCACCTATACACACCCAGAACTTCAATGTATTTGTTATGTACAGCATAGAAAGCTTATTATGCATAACTAGTCTTGGTAGGAGGCTGTTACAGTGGAGAAGTCTAAGTCTATAAACATCCACAGGGAGGAAGCTGCAGTTGTTCCTTTTTTTACACGTTGATCAATTACCTTGGTCTTTGTCATGGCAGTGCCTATGTCAACAATACGCATTCACTCAAGACTTCACTCACTCAGAACTGCCTGTTCCCTGTAGTAAAGACCATAGAACAATGCTGCTTACTGGCATGCTTCCTCTGGCTTGCTCAGCTACCATTCTTAAATAGCCTGGTTTGTCTTGCCAGATGGGCTGGAGTCTCCTACATCAAAGAAAATGCTCCCCCCAGCACACTTGCTACAAATCAGTCTGATGAAGGTAATTCTTCAATTGAAATTCCATTGTCCCAACTGACTCTAGTTTGTGACACACTGATAAAAGCTAACCAGCATATACAAGTTTTAGTATGTTGCTTATAACTTATGACACACACTCAAGATAGATTACTCCTCCAGTGAACATATAATGAAAGCCACAGCCACTCTTGAGGACAAAAGTTGCTTTAAACAGTTTTTGTAAGCCTACACATTATGGTAAGGACAGTAATCCCACAGTTGGGAAGTGGATACTGCAGGACTGTCACATTGTGACCAGCTGAACTATGTAGCTTACAACCCTACAGCAGGAAACAAAACAAATAGCAACAAAAACAAAATAAAACAAACAAAAAACCCAATGACTCTGAAATTAACAAACACAACAAACTGAGCTATTTCTCTCCCTCAAGAAGGTATGACTTTGGTAGCAACATGCTGACTAAACAGGATCATGGATAAAGCAAATTGGAAATGGAGACATTATACACAAGCCATTTTTTTCCAATTCAAAGGGGGAAACAGTAGAAAAATGTCAATCATTTGTCCACCACCAGACACCACATCTATTGTTCAATTCCTTCTATAAACCATAGCCCAACTCCCCATTGTAGCCATAAGACATGTGATAGACCATCCAATTCACTTCTCAATGAGACAATAATATGTGTTATTATTATACTGATGAAGAAAATACTCAGAAGATTAGAAAATTTTCTGCTCACTCTGAACAAATCTATACAACAAGTATAAGGAAATGGATAATGGACAAAATGAACCTACATAATATACTTTACATTCCAATCTGGAATCAAGATGTAGGTATCACATTCACTCTGTAGTCACTATGTTACACACTGTGTAGCTTCTCAGTGATATCCATAGGCACTTTAGAGTCACTTTCTAAGTGCTCTCCAAAATTAATTTGCTTACTTGGGGTTCTACACTCTGTTACAACAAGTGAGAAAGCTGTGAAAAGACAAGGTCTTTGCCAACTTTCTGCTGATGGAGGAATTCTTTCTATTAAACCTATTTACCTTGGAAAAGGTCTCTTACTCTAATGCTTTTATCCAATCTTACCCATTTGTCTACAAAGACATCTCCACAATCATAATATTATGTTGAATTCTCTAACAGCAGCATATATCCTGATGATAAAATCATGGCTTGATGTTTCCTGTATGAGGAGTACTCACTCTGCACATACAGGAAGGTGTGAGTCTCCAGCATGCTGGGATAGACCATGACTAAGGATAAAAAGCTGAGCCCAATGTATCTGTCTGCTATGGCACCCAAACAATCAGAGTCAGTTCTTGTCTCTGAATTGCATCAGTCATGCCCCTTACTTAGGGGTGAGTTTTATTTTCCATCAGCGGCCACAAATATGTAAGCTCTGCCTGAAGAGCTCTGTTGTATACACTATGATTCTGACTTATTTGCAAAAATCCAGTACACTTTGTATATATGTATGTCTGTGTATACATGTACTACTTAAACATAGTAATAAATATCTGTGGTTCTTTGAAATAGAATGGCCTGCAGAGGTTGAAATATTAGGATTTTTGGTATCCAGTTAGTGGAACAGTTTGGTAAGGATCAGGAGATGTGGCCTTGTTGGAGGAGGTGTGTCATTAGGATCTTTGAGGTTTCAAGAAAGTCCATCCCTTTCACAGCACTCTTTGCCTCCTGCCTGTGGATCAAGGGCTAAGCCTTCAGCTACTTCTCAAGCATGACATCTACATGCCTGCTTGCATTCTTTCTGACATGATGGTCATAGACTCTAATCCTCTGGAACTGTGAGTCCCAAATTAAATGTTTCCTTCATCATTTATATTCACAAATAAATCTTCCATCTCTCCCGCAGAGGGAAATTCCTTGCAATTGCTACCACATTTGCAACACTTCCAAATGACAACGGATGACCTTGAGCATGAGTGGGATGGAGTCTCCATGGCATTCATCATGTATTTGCTTAGATAGGAAGCCTCCAGTCCCAGGGATCATTTACCAGACTGGGACTCCCTCATTGCCTGGTTCTTATCCTAAACAAAACAAATAAAAATCCAGAGAATCTGTCGAGCTGACCAAAGTGGGAGTTTAGAAACAGAGCTGGGTTAAAGTTTGGGGGCCCAGCATCCTAGGGGCTTGCAGTGATTCCTGTCATTTGGTTTGAATTCCCCAGCTGCATGATCTGTGTGGAGTGGATTCCAACTCATATTTTCTACCTCCTGTAGTGCTGTCCTTAGGACCACCAAAGTCGAGCGTCCCCATGGCATTAGCACTCCTCCTAGCTAAGTGCAGGATGACAACCAGGCAAAGGAGTGAACCTGAATAAGTTCACAGAACAAGAGTTTTCTCAGTGTATCTTCACCAAAAAGATGGCCCAGAGAGTTCCCATTTAAGATGCTCCGAGGTGAAAAGCAAGAACCACTAATTGAGCGTTTTCATTAGCATCATAATTTCTGCCCAGCCACCAGTTAAAGTTGTGAAAACAGCCACTTGTCATGTAGGTAGGCACAAAGGAAAGGTAGTCACATTCAATAGTCCTTTCTATGACTCCTGCTGAAGCAATAGTAACTGTCCAGGTTTGAATGTACCTAGGATCTGTGTTTAAATAATGGTTATTCTCCTAAGATTTAGAGGCTGCAGTAAGTTTTCTTTGGCTCAGAGACCATGATTAATTCACTGTTTTGCCCCTACAAGTCAGCACAGTTATTAACAGAAGGTATATTTAAATAATCAAAGGAGGAAGCATGGCATATTCAGACAGATTTATCTGGAAGCATGCTTTATGACCATCCTAGTGTTACAGAGTCTATTCTGTAAACGTGTGTGTGCACAAGCATACACACACACACACACACACACACACACACACATGCAAGCACTCACAAGGCCCAAATGTCTTTATGCAATATTCCTACCATCAGCTGTAGGGAAACACTTGCTGAGTCTTAGCCTCCTGTGTGAAAAATCTCAAGGGAGATTTTTCAGATGTCATTCTTAGAACACCAATAAGAAGTTAAAGCTAGAGCAGAAGAGCTCTCTCTCTGAGGACTGTAGAATTCAAACAGAAGCCTCAGCTCCCAAAGAAGAGCTGTGTGTGTTAAAGCATAGATAGATACCTGAAGTGGGCCACACACATGCAGGCACGTATGCACACAAAGAGGAGCTTTTGTTTCCCAGAAAAAAGGTTTTCATGAGCATTTCACCAGTCTTTCCTTTCTCAAATTCCAATGGCAAATAAATGTTAGTCCCCGAGGGGCTCATAAAGAACTCAAAATCGAAAGCATACAACCCATAGGATAACATTCAATGCAGTCTATGTAGATACCAATTAAGTGCCTGGAGTTGATGGAGGAGTCATGAATGGTCAAAGAATGACCTTTAAAAGAGTGTGTCCAGTGATGATGATATCAATTCTTAAAATACCAGGAGCCTGAGACATGCTTGACCTCAGACTCAAGGATCAATAGAGGAAGCACAACGAAGGGAAACAGATGTTAGTGTAGCTGGAGAACAAAATGGTGGTTAAGAAGGCAGGGGAAGGTTCACCTGGTGCTGGGCACCATGTGTGAAAGCTATCAGACTCATACCTGTGATTCCAGCACTTGGGAGGCTGGGGCAGGAGGATTGCTGTAATAAAGCCAGTTGCATTCACACAGTGATTTCCAAACTAGATGGAGCTACTATGAGAAAGCTTGTGGGGGAGAGAGAGAGACAAAGATAGAGAGAGAGAGGGAGAGAGGGAGAGGGAGGGAGGGAGGAGGAGGAGGAGGAGGAGGAAGAAGATGAAGGGGAGTAAGACAAGGCAAGGAGGGAAGGAAAAAAGATGCAGGAGGAGGAAAGGGGAGAATGTTATCTTATTAAAAAATAACTATGTCTTTTTCAAACTATTCAATACTGTCTGTTGCATATCCAATATATAAACCTGTGATGTACAAAGGAGATGAGCAATATGAAAAAATAATCAGGATTAGACTTGCAGCTTGAAGAACTGACTTGGAAAGCACCAGGCATTACATCTTCACAGAAAGGCATTACTACTTCCACAAAACTTGACCAGTGACCAGAGAGCACACAAAGTTCAAACTGCCACCAGTGCTGACTGACATCTTTATTATTGTTGTTATTATTATTTATCACAGCTGGTTGGAGGATTCTACCAATGCAAGAGAAAACATGAACATGTACACCTGAATTTTGGGGTTAGCTTTTCGAAATGTGTGTTGTGTGACAGATTTTCCTGAGGAGAGTCACCATGAACACATCTACTCACCTCAGATAGGGTACTGACTGAAAGGATTGGTATCGGCTCAGGACCTCCAAGACCATTTTCTCAACACAAAGGAGATTTATTTGCCCAAGAAAGACAGAGGCCAGGAAGTAAGAAACAAAGACAGGAGATAGAGGGTGGGGGAGAAAGAAAAGAGAACAAGGAGAGGCGAAAGGGGTATTTTTCCCAGATGGGAACTGAGAACTGCCTCTGGGTAGAGAGGAGACAGATGTGGCACACAGGCAAATGGTAGTTTATGAAGATAAAAGGGAAAAGCCTGAGTTAGGTTGAGGTACTTATTTCTCTTTTATCTTTTTAATTTAAAAAACAGAGGTGTTTGATACTAATTGGGCATGTTAATTGGGTGAGCCAAAAGGGGCTTTTGATTGTTGGACTTCAATACTTTGATAGCTGAACCTTGGTAATATATTTCATGAGGAAGAAGTTGCCAAATAAGGGAATAGACCTTGGTGGCTGTCTTTAGGGTTGTAATCAAGAGTTTTGTTTTGTTTTGTTTCAAGGCAAAGGGAATGGGGAGAAGGGCAAGGCCTTCAAGAGCCATATGCTTGAGTGGGCTAGTGTCCATTCACCTACAATAGACCAAAGTATGGATACCACCAAAATTTAACTTGGTAAACTAATGAGTTTTATTGCAGCTACTTATAGGAATATGAATGAGGAGAAGGAACATAAATGACTCAAAGACAGACATCTCACCAAAACTCACCCCAACTTGGGTGACAGTTCACAAAAGCTGGAAGCATGGAGCACAGTGTATAACTTGTAGGCACTTCACCAGATTGAAATGTGCCCTTTTGTAGTGGTTCAGTTAGTCTGAGCCTCTTCTTGGATGTTTGGTTAGTCTGTTTCTCCTTGGCAGTTTGGCTGGTTTCTGCTTCATCTAGATGGGTGAGCTCGTTTGAGAGTCCTCTTTTCAGCTTGACTTATCTAAGAGTGACACCCAGCAGTTTTTACTGATTACTCTTGGGGAGAGAGGAGCCTAATGATTCTAGTCTGTTTCAAGAACTTCCTTAAGCTACCTTGTTTATTTCCTGTCTTAATGAGATTCTCTTCAGGTGAAATGTTTCAATCTCAAAACTGTTACACAACAATATGACACAAACTAGAGTCACCCGGAAAGAGAGCAGCTTTCAATGGAAAAATTGCTTGTAATGGACTAAATTGTGTCATGTCTGTGGGACTCTTTCTTCATTGCTGATTGATGTAGAAGAGACCAAAAGATTCTGGATTGTGTCATCCCTAGGAAGATGGGCCTTGATTACCTGTGTGTGTGTGTGTGTGTGTGTGTGTGTGTGTGTGTGTGTGTGTTCCATTGTCTCTGATTCAGTACCTGCCTCTGAATTCCTGCCACCGCCTCCTTCCATGATTTCCTAGATGATGAACTTTGGCATGCAAATATAATACAAGCAAAACCATTCTATCATAAGTTGCTTCCTCTCATGGTGTTGATCAGAAACCAAACCAGGATGTGTACACACATCCTGGGCTTTATATGCTTTCATTCATTTCTACTGAATTTGCCTATTTGAAAGGTAAACATTAGGATATATTTGTCCTTATTTCATCTTAAGAATTTTGATATTTTACTCAGTAGAGTAAGCTTGTGAAAATGAATCAGTGCTTCAATTCTTACATGTACTTCTCACAAAGCAAGCTGAATCATATCCGAGATGTTTTCCCATATTGTAAGTAATCTCAAGAAATGTCTCGGAGGACAGTCATTTCAAGATTTGAAGCTCTTTTCTGCCCTAACTTCCTTGCTATATCCTATACTCTGTCAAAACCCATTTATCAACCTATTTTTAAGTTTGTACACAGCTGACACAAAGCTCATGGAGGGGCTAAAAAGCATACTGAATAATTAAAATAAAGTATATTTTATTTATTACATACCTTCTAATATTCCATAAAAAGTTTGAGATATGTTCTTTGTAGACTTAAACATACCTCTCTTTTCTCTGAAATAATTGCTCTGACTTCCCAAGAAGGATTTTAGACAATGACTCCCAGGATTTGGAATTTCACAATCCTGGAAATTTAGAAAGCTTATCATAAGAGCCACATAAAACACCAATTTTATTTTCTGTCAACATATTAAAATTTTCCAAGCTATATTTCTCATTTTAAGGTAATTTTTAATTTCCCAAAAGTAGAAAAAATATATCTGATTACACAAACAAAGACATAAATTCACCACAGAGTTATGGCCTGGGTAAATTTAGAATGATAAAATCTTACAGCATTGTCTTTATTTTACTGAGTTTATGATGTATGTAAATTTAAGGCATATTGAGACTCACTGGCTTAGACTGAAGTGAGATTTCTCTCACTAGGATAGGAAAAGAGCACACATCCAGGGGGCCTTTGATGTGGTTAGGTCTTCACATTACCCTGGGGATCTGGATGAAAAAGATATTAGAAACACACACCAGCTGCTCTGGGTACTGTGGAACCATCACAGTGTTGCATCTTGGCTTTCTGCTGCTTTGCCTATTGACATTTACACTGGAGCTTAAAACATCCCAGCACAGATCTTAGCCTGTGTGTGCTAATTTGACCTAGAAACAGTCTCATGCAAATATGTGCACAAGATATTAATACTGGAAACCTAAGACTCTTAGATCTAGTTCCATGGTTGAAACAGGATTCATATTTAATAAATAAACTTCTCAGCTCATTAACAGTTGTCCCACTTGAAATGCACTGCCTCATATTAGACAGAAGAGAACATTGCGTTCTGCATGAGATAGCTTTGGCCCAGCATGTGTGGAGATTGAGTTATCAGGTCAACTTGACTTACTTCTGAGCCTCTGCACCCATCAAAGCAGAAGGCTACATTTGGAAGCTGCTCTAAGTACTAAAAGTATAATCCCTGCAAACTAGGTCTAGGAAGGGCAATGGCCAGCACTAGACAGCTTCTATCATGCAGATACCAGGGAACCTTTTCAAGATGGCAAACCAGTAAACAGAATTTTGATAATAATCACTTAGATTGCATTCATTCCTCCTTGAACAAATACAATATAAATTAGCCCCAAAGAAATCCAGTACTGTTTAAGGTTAGCTGCTTCTGGCTATGAGCCATTTATTTTCTTGATTGGCACTAATTCTGCCCTTCCTTATATTTATATTATTTTTCTTGTCTCCTTCACCACCCAAATTTATGACATGTCTGATTATGGCTTTTACTTTACTCTAGGCCAATTGTTTTCTTCATATTTGTTACAGAAAAAATACTTACTGGCTATATTCTTTCAGTCACACTTTACAAATCATCCTGCCCCAAATCTTCAGACACATCCTGCTTCTACTCACAGGAAGCAGTCTCTAGCCCAGACCATGCAGAGCATCGGGGACCTGTTAAGCATGTGGTGTGACCACTGGATACAATCAGGGTTGGCTTTTAGCTGACATTGCAAATTGATTCAATGACTAGAACTTCCTTATGCAGATCCATTTTCCCCATAAACACCCGCTTTCCTTCTTAATTGCTTTCTCTTTCTAGAAGAGAGCATGTTGACTCAGTATTCTTGATGGAACTTGGGCCTTCCCAATAGTCCCTAAAAATATCAAACTATTGAAAAAGTGAATTAACTAGTTGAGATTTAGAGAACGGTAACAAAAGTAGATAAGAAATACGATATAGTGAGGGACTGAAAGTTGGGAGTGATAATTGGGGTATATTTTGTCCTTAGAAACCCAGCACCTCCCAGAAAAGACACTTCCATCTTTCATAAAATTAACCCAATATTTTGATAATGTGGGAGACAAATTACAATCTCTCCCTTCTTGACAAGATAGTCCATTAAATCATTTTCTGAAGTGTTATTGTACGTAAATATCTCATTCAGTTCATAAAAAGTAAAGCTTTGTGTCTCATGAAAGAACCTTTCCCTAGGTAGTTCTAAAACCTACCTATCACTGTTATGTAGGGTATATAGCTAGCTTTGACTTCTCATGCTATTTGGGGTTTTGTTATTGTTTTGCCTTGCTTTCTTATCCTATGTTCTTCATTCTACTTTCATTTAAAAAAGTAAAAATTCACAAGACGAAAGATTGGGCGAGTACTACAATTACAAAATGGTGAATGGAACAAAGACGAAGAGTTGCTTCACTCTCTGGTCTTCATAAGCTTTATGTATACAACATCCAAGTGGGTAATCTTGACAAGGGACCATTTTGGAACAAATTCCAGGAGTATGCTCCAGTTTTAGTACATACAGAGTTCTGCTTCATACAACTTCCTTGGACGTTGTAAAGAATAAAAATTACCGGTTGATTTTAGCCAATTTGGTTTTTATGCTTTATTATGGAAATTACTGAAGGATATGCAGATTCAGATCTAATTAAATCATTTCTGTGATTGATTTTGTTGCCAAGTATATTATATTAAATTCAGATTCATAAATCAAAATAATCAGAATAATCATTCAGCTAAAAGTCAGCCTCACTGGAGATAAATAACCTTTTGAAAATGAGAAATGTCCAATAGTGCTAACCCATAAGGAATGTACAATGAAGTCATCATTAATTTGTCAGCCACATAATTGGGAAACATATTTAATTAGTTATTTATGGACCATAAAGAAGGAAGGCTGCTGTTTACAATCCCAGTCTCCATGTCTTACACTTTGTTTCATTTCTGAAAACACATTTTAAGACATCTCTCAGAATTGTGCAAGATCAAGCCAGTCAACATCCTAGCATAAAGTGGGAAGAAATAGTAAGCCCTTGCCTCTCATTGAGGAACTACTGACAGTTGAGGGTTCTGGGGGGAGTGGAGATCATTTTTCTTTAAGGATTGGTCCCTGCTAGGTCAGCCATGCTCTAGTGGATAGCTCCATATGCTAGAATACCTGGGTAGAAGATTGTAGATTCTTCTCCAAGAGTCCATGCACTTATGACACAATGTTCTACCTTGTCACTGCCCTAAAGGAAAGAAGCCAAATAACCATGGACGCATACCTCTGAAACCAAGAGCCAAAACAGATACTTTATCCTTGTTTTTCTCTAATACTCTGTCATATAGATGGACAGCTAACAAACAGGTCCCACCCAGCAAAGGGTTGGCACAGACTCACCGTTCCTCTGCCCTAGGAAGAGCAAGTGTGTTCACGGCCTCGGGGCCCTCTCAGAGATACATTATCTTCACTGGTACCATGTTCCTGTATCCAATTATAACATTTCTTCTAAAAGGCATCGCTAAATTTAAAATGCTTCAAACCACGTGTTTACAACAGACTAAAACATTCTGGCCCAGCAAACTGTGCTCTCTGTTGGTGTGACATAAGCACTGGCCTTGGGTGTACACAATTTAGACATCAGAAACTTGTTCCATTTGTGCTCTGTGTTTACCCATTATACTCATTCAGTTTTCCCACATACTCTCCCAATTATCTACCAATTCAATCCATTTTCTCTGTCTCTGCTACCATAAATACGTCACCTACAGCATTTACCTGCGCTTGGGAGGAACTTTCAAGGGCCTCTCACAGGCTTTGTGATGCATTTATTTTCCCTCTTCCTGCTCGATTTTGTACTTACCACTCATCACAAAAATGAGTGCTGAGGCTGCCGACAAATGCATTGGCAAGAACCTAACTGCACAATTGGCCATTTAGCTCTGAAAAACATAATAATGGCTGCAAAATGGATCTGGGCCACAGGGCAGAAGCCATACTTTAACTTCATTCAGCTGAGCACCTGCTACAGAGCTGATGTAGTGACAAATTGTATCATGATGGGATGCCCTAGGTCTGTGTGCCACTTACCCATCCTATTATTCTTGATAACAGCAGTCCTTTCCAATGGAACAATGTTTCTCCTGCCACAGATTAAAGGAAATTTAGAAAAATGTCCTATCATCCTATTTGAAAGACCGATAAAGTAATCATTCCATTTTTCTGTGTTGTTGGGACCTTGAGAGATAATATTAATTACGATCGCCAGCCACTGGGAAGCAGTGAAATTAATGTTTTTAAATTACGATAAGGCGCATCTGTCTTGTTTTGTATGGAAATTATCCTATTCTGACATTCAGAAAGAGGGCATATCTGATTGCTCTGACTTACACACACTTCTCTCACACATCTCAAGATGTTCCTATCATTCCCCCTCTACAGGGACCACTTGGCATAATAATGCTGAAGACTTATGACACCCATAGTATTCCATATTTTATCATGCATATATATATATATGTATATATATATATATAATCAGTTGTGCTAAGAAAAATGTTTCAACACATGGGACAACTCCAGCATTTGCCAATATAAGCAGGGTTATTTTGTACTATGGAAAATAAATCATTTGCTAATAATTCAAAGCCTGATAAGAGAACTACCAAAACGATAAGAGTCTTATAAAGAGGAAAACTCTTGGGAAACATAACCACTCATTTGGCAGCTTCATGTGACCAGGATCTTTGTTGATGTGGCCAGATGGAGGTCTAATAGATGAATTAATGATTTCTCTCCACATGAGTTAGGCAAGAGGCAAGCCAAAACCAGCTGTTGTGGTTGACAACACACACATTAGCATTCACCAGCTGAAATCACTGAAAACCAGATGGAAGTGAGGACTGCTAGTTGAGTACTAGTTTGCATGACTCTCCTGTTTATTACTCAGAAAATCTGACTTTTAGCCATGGAGCTAATGCGTGCACAACTAAAAGATTATATTTCCTCGTCTTTCTGGAACTTGAAGTGACTAGTAGATGGAATGGGAAATAACTGGGTAGGAGTTAAGAAGAGCTGACTCCCTCAGGAGGATACATGCGCTTCAGCAGCCCTGTACATCACGCCTAGCACATAATGCAGACCAGCACTCTAGAATATGAATATGAATGAGAGATGCCAAGGATGAAAATTCAAATAAGAAGGGATTGGGCCACAAGAACTATGGTGTCAACTTCAGCCCTAAGAGATCTCTAGATCTCTCACAGGGAAGAAAAAAGAAAATCATGGGGTGTGTGTGTGTGTGTGTGTGTGTGTGTGTGTGTGTGTGTGTGTTATGCATATTTGTGCACATTGTATATAAATGCCACTGCATGCTCTTGCAGAGGCCAGAGGGTTTCTTCCTCTACTATTCTCCACCTTATTTTTTGAGACAGGATCTTCCATTGAACCTAGAAATTGCTGTTTCAGCAAAGTCCTGGTTCCCACTGCCCTCCACACTGAGCTTAGTAGTGTAGGACAGGATTTTACATGGGTGTTCAGGATCTGAACTCAGGTCCTAGCACTTGCGAAGCTCAGCACCTATTGAGCTATCCTTTCAAGTCCCAGAAAACTGTATCTTTTTCATATCATAGTTATTTATGCTTTCTGTTCAAAAAATTTTGTCAGTGCTAATGGTATCCAATCAGTAATCATATTTTGAGTATTATACATGTCTTAGACTATGACTTACAGTTCTGTAGCAGAAACCTAAGTCATTATCTCCCTCTGTCTTAAAACTTGTTTTAAGAAATGCAATAATTGGTTAAGCAAAATAAATACTAAAGATTATTTTGGAAATACATATACATTCAGACAGCATTCTATACTTCTGTCATGGTGCTGGTTTTCAAATGACATGTCTTATGGTTGATGAGGTTAAAAGGCCACTGAAAATGAAGCTGTATAATTCATAAACTTTGTAATCTATAGGAACTTTCCAGCTGAGGAATGATCATACTCAAGTTTTCCTGGCAGGCTGTTGACCTCTTACAGCTGGAGGTCACCTTGTGCTTCTGTAAGCTGCCTGCCCTCTATCCTACGTATCAGATGCTCCTGCCTAGCCCAGATACAAGGAAATTCTGGGGGAAAGCCTCTTGCTTTTTGCCTGCTTGCCTTCACAACTGTTGATGAATCTACCTACTCTGGTTTTGTTATTGTTGCTATTGATGATGATGAGAAGGAGGAGGAGGCAGATGGCATCCTTTTCTGACATCAAATGCAGCTTTCTAATGTAGACTGAAGTCCAGTGGCTCCGTAGGAATCCTCGAGGCCACTGACATCAGATAGAGACTGCTAAAGCATCTAGCTTCATAGACTGAGAAGCTTTCAGTGTTCAGCCTTCTCAGTTTAAAGACAGCCATTGTCAGACTGTCCACCCTCTGCAATACATAAGTCAGTCTAATGTTAGTATCCTTCTAATGTGCATTCAATCTCTGTTCTTTTCTTCTATAGAACCTTGGATACTGTACCAGTGAATGCACACAGAGTTCCAGTTAAGCAAGATGGATAGATTCTAGACACATGATGTACAACACTGTGCATATTGTCAATGATAATGTGTGGTACATTGAGTCACATGTTCTTAACACAAAAAATTAAAGCATAAGTATTTCATAACTTAATTCTTTACCCATGTATTGATTGATATGTTTCTAGTTTTTGGCTAATTTAAACAAACAGTTATGGATACTTATATTTATATATTATTGAGGGAAATATGTTTCCCAGAAAAATTAATGTCTAGTAGTGGAATGTCTTGGTCATTGAATATTTTCTTCAGGAACTTCCAATTATTTCCTAAATTGAGTGCTCTATTTAATGGCACCAGTAGTAAGAAATAAGGGTTCTCATGGTCCCCCAGCCTTAGGAATGCTTGAGTCTACCTGATATTCTAATGATCTATGTGTACAAGCATCATACTGTAGTTTTAACCTATACCCTTTCTAGTCAGTTACTAATGGTTATTGTTTTCCACTTTCAATTGGCCATTCTTAATTCTTTTGTGAAGTGCATGCTCAAAATGTTGTTCATTTGTAATTCATTTGCCTCTTTCTTATTACGTTCTAAGGGATTTTTCTTATTCTAGACACAAGGCTTCATCCTGAAACAGCTCTCACTCTTTATCTCTTAAGTTTCCATGGCAACTCTTCAGTGTCCATTCTGTAAATCTGGGAATACATGTATTTACTTTTTCAGCTCCAGAATTTTTATATCTTCTGTTCTTCTGCACATTGTGTTTCCAGGTTACACTGTACTATGAAGTATTTAATAAAGCCTTTGAAATGCTATTTTAACATCTTTGCTGTTTCCACAATCCCTGCCACTTCTGGTTCTGATTATAGTGCATTAATTTGCTTCATTTAATCTCTAATTGTGCTTTGGTGCTATGCTTTAAATCCTACTTTGCTGAGGATCTCAGTTGTGTTCTTTCCTTAAAACAGTGGTTCTCAACCTGTCGGTCGTTGAATGACCCGTTCACAGGGGTCACATTAAGGTTCAAACAGTAGCAAAATTACAGTTATAAAGTAGCAACAAAAATAATGTGATGCTTGTGAGTCACCAAACATGAGGAACTGTGTTAAAGGGTGTCAGCATTAGGAAAACTGAGAAGCATTTCTTTAAAGCACATGGTCTTTTAGTTCAGTAAGTTAAACTGAAAGGATCGACTTAATCCTTTTAAACTTGTTTCTCGGCTTTCTTTGGAAGAGTCTAACGTGTCCTGTGTTGCTGAAGTTTGACTGGAGGGGGCCTCTGCTGAAGTCTCCCTGTACCTATCCAGTTAGCTTCTCTGTGCCGGCTGGTTAACACTAGACTTGTTTCCTAGCCCACATGACCTTTTGTAACTGTTTGGCTTGCCAATGCTAGGTCTCCTCTTGTCTCTAAGTGTTACCCTGAGGAGGAACCTGGCTTAGTTTTCATCCCAAGCTCAAGGAACCCTCCTCTTTCACCAACCAGCTTTCCCTTTGGACCTCGGCCCACTCCAGTTGCCTCAGTTTCCACTCTGATCTGTCACCTCAATTCAGATGCCCTCTTCTGCTTCTGTTTCTCTGGGTGAGGGAGAACACTTTCAAGTGGAAAACTAGATCTGCCTGAAGGTCCACTTGGTTTTTCTCCCATAAGGAGATACCATCCTGCTTGTGGCTTGTATCTGAAAGCAGGTGCTTAGATATTTTTCCAGATTTCTACTTATTTACACTAGAAAATAATATTACATTATTGTTCACACCTCTGTGACCACAAGCACACTAGTCCTGGAGGAATTATTTTCCTGTCTATAACTCTGAGCAAGTTGTTGTGTGAGGGAAGTGGGTACAAGTAAAAAGAACATCTGAAGATGACTTGGTGGCCATTGTGGTTGTTTGCATGTAATTGGCCTCCTTAGTCTCATAGGGAGTGGCACTATTAGGAGGTGTGGCTTTGTTGGAGTGGCTATGGCCTTGTTGGAGGAGGTGTGTCACTGTGAGGATGTGCTTCGAAGTTTCCTATGTTCAGGATACCACCAGTGTCTCAGTTTACTTCCTGTTGCCCGCAAGATGTAGGACTCTCAGCTCCAACATCACATCTGCCTGCATATTACCAAGCTCCCAACCATGACGTAGTCCACTGAACCTCTGAAACTGTAAGCCAGCACCAATTACATGTTTTCCTTGTAAGAGTTTCCATGGTTGTGGTGTCTCTTCACAACAATTAAAAACCCAAACTTAGACAGCTATGTTTCTTCAAAGAAAGGACTTTTAATGTCCATGTACCTTTGCTTTTGATAACCTTACAAACCAGCTATGCCATCATGAACATAATAGGATAGTGGTGTATGTATTCAATTATAAAGATGATACAGCCAGTTGAGATAACAGAAGTGAGAGGGGGAAATGGACTGGGGGAAAAAGCAAGAATACTTACTTAGTAATCCCTTTAAAAGTATAGGACTGAGATAAGCTAAGCAGGTGAAGGCAGTCTTGTGCAAGAATATTCAAGTGAAGAATGCCTTTGAAACAGTCCAACAGCCTCCAGTGGAGAAATCACCAAAGCCTGACCCTGAATGTGCTCAAGTCAAGTTAATCTGCACAGAATCCCAGTATACATTGTCTTCCTACTTAACATTGTATATCTACTCTATAGATGTGTTAATATCCTTTGAAAATAACAATGCCTTTCATAGCCATCCTTGATATTATTAGTAGTAGTAGTCCAGTGAAAACCCTACCCAAATTCCCAATAGCTGTTACCAAAACAGCTCTGTTTTTAAATTAAAACCTATAAAGAAAGTAAATGTCATATGTTTCAAAACAACCTTTGCCCAATTAAACTTGCCTAACCCAGAGGTGACATCTGATGATACTGTTTTATACTTAGATTTTCTATTTTAATAAGATACCAACAAGACCAGCAGATGTTGCAATATACAACTGAATGTGTTCCAGGCCATAAATCTGCAGAGAGACAGCCAGGACATCACAAAGAAAATGTACCTCACTCACTCCAAGGTAATCACAGCATCTAAGATTTTATGACTAATTATAGATGCATATAGATACTTGTAGTCTACCAGGAAAACATCATGTAGCATAATTCACAAAGAGATTAACCTTGTACATTATTATATAACTGTGGCATCATGAATATTTTATATTTCCCATACCAGATGGTTATATGCCAGGCTTAAAAACTATTCATCACCTATTCTGGTCACAATGGAGTCACACGTTGCATGTACTAGCTTGAGAACATGACTTAATACCTCTATAGACTAGAGTCTGTTTCTAAATTGATTCCATTATGCAAACTACCAAACATATTGGTAGAAGAAGGAAAAACAGAAGATAGTTCTGGGAAAGCAAATATGCAATGTGTGTTGAAGGGAAATTATTTTTCTCTTTAAAAGGGGACATTTATTACACAAAGTAAAATGAACAGTTTTCAATATCTTCTGACACCTATTTCATGTTTAAGTTTCACATTATATCAAACATTTTTATTTAATTTTCTGACAATTGTATTCCTTAACTTCTTATACCCCCCTCAACTTCCTCCCCTTTTTCTTCCTAACTAGCTCTTCTACTTTCATGTCATTTTTGCATAACAAGTCTTCTGCAGATAGCCACAGTCAGAGTGTTCATGATTGCATGGGCCATGTCACATCCAGAAGACAGCAGGAAAAGCAATTTTGCAATATGACACAATTATCTCCACACAAATTTCCTCCAGGGACACTAGATTGAAGACTTAATGCTGAAGAAAGAACCAAATATGGCACTAAATTCTTCCAATTTTTAAGAAAAACAAAAGCCATCCATCATTTTTACTTCTACCTGGCAAATAAAAGTTGTATGGATTATCAGATAGCAATAATATTATGTTAAGAAATGCCATGTAGCTGGATAATAGAATTTGATGTTAAATACTAGACTTACAAAAGCATGTAGCTGAAAGAAAACATTTATTGCAAAATACAACAGATTTATTTCTTCTCGCATGTGTGTGTATGCCCATGTGTGTGTCTGTGTGTGTGTGTGTGTGTGTGTGTGTGTGTGTGTACATATGTGTGCATGTATGTGGAGGCCAGAGGTTAACCATTAGTGATTTCCTTAATTGCTCCCACTTTATTCTTTGTAGAAGAACCTCTAACTGAGTCAGCAAGCCCCAGGGATAGTTCTATTTAGGCTTTCCCAGAACTAGCAAGAAATGTACAATAGCCTTTCTGTGTGTGCTGGGTATTGAACCCAGGTCCATTTGCTAGCATAACAACCATTTTTATCGACTGAGCCTATTTCCCAGTCCCAAGATTCACTTCTGAGAGCAAAATTATTTTTAAAATAATATTCTCATTTTTAGTTCACTTAACAACTGTTTTCTGTTTTCAAGTCCTCATAGTGGCTTAGCCCATCCTTCAAATAACACTATTGTCCTAATAGCCATAAGATGAAAATTTTATTAATTGCACAATATATGCAATTAAGGCATATATAATACTTCATATATATAATAGATATGCTATATAATGTTTTAAAATTATTTATTTTGAGAAATATTATTGTTGTTTTTCCTACTCTCCTAACACAATAGTAGTATATTAAGTATATTATATTGTGCTTAAGCATATTAAGCCAGTGACAATTGCTTAATACAGTGCTTGGAGAAATGAATGATAAACTTGGAGACATCTATAATATATAAAAAGTAAATAAATAACAGAAACGTGCAGGTCACCTCAACAAAGCATGCAGCTTACTGTTTTCAGGCATTCCAACTTAGTGTTTGCCCTTGCCCTAAACAGTAATTGTTTTTTATCAAAATATCAAAATTGAAATAGGAAAGTAAGACTCATACTCTAATGTTCAAATTAAACCTGAGAATTAATCCTTTAAATGGGGAAGCAACTTGGACACTGAGATGGTGGGATCCCTGGGCATTCTACGTGGCCTGTAAGTCATTGTTGGTGTATTTCATACAGTTAATCATTGGACAGAGTCAACACGTGACCTGACTGATTCTCCCATCCTGGTCTGTTCCCAGTGTGTTCATCCCTGGTTATTTAAAGCTGTCTTCAATCTGCTCAGGTATTCAGATTGTTATATTTACCTGCAGGTAACTGTAGAGAGATGGGAAGAGCAGGACTGTGTACATGATGCCCATTGGGAATCTCCAATCTATACTGGAAAGGTTTCTCTGCAAAGTCTGTGCAAAAGGTGTTGTCTGATACCAAAGGGAGACATGAATAAAACTCTAGGTTCACTGCTGAATGTGGCTTGGCTTCCATTTGAAAAGACGCTGGGGCATCACCCCAGCCACTCAGATGTGTGCACTGCTGTCTTCATTACCAGAAACCTGATGCTTCTCTTTGAATGTCTGTCTCCATGGTAGTAAGATAGAGTCAATAGTAATGAGATCAGTGTTGGAATTATTCACAATAAAGAAAAAAACTGTCCAGTAAATACTTTGATTTCCTGGGAAACAGTGTAAACATGGTTTGTCGTTTCTATTCTGAGACCTTGTGCTTGTTGGAATCACTGTCTCTAGGAACCATGTTGCTTGCACATTCTTCCCACAGGGACAAGATTTTCCTATATGCTAACCCAAGGGTTTGCGACTTCTTGCCAAACAATTTCAGTGGATGGGATGAAATGTTACTCATTTTTCTATTTCTTTAAAGGAGTAAGGTTCTTAGCTGCCATGTCAATGCTATTGATTTGAAAACCAGGAGAGTCAATTTCCAACCAGACACTGTTTCTGAGTATGGCATTTAATCATTGCACTGGACTGTCTGGGGTGCCCACTTACAAAATCTTGGGATATATTTTTCTAAATATGAATTCTGACAAGATCATCTGCATCAAGAAAGGGCTTGATGAGAATGAATTAGGTGGCTTCCCCTGCTTTATTCAGCAGACATATTTTTGAGATATTTTTAATGAGTCATGATTAGCCATGATAAGATCAAGGAACAAGTGTCCCAGGATCAGCAATGGATAATCTTCTGGCTTCAGGATCTTCTAAATTCCAGCTGATATCCCTTTTAACTAGCAGTTCGAAGAAACATAACCTTCTGGTGAGGGGCTAGATCCCCATCTGTCTTACACAGCATCCTTCATCAACAGACATTGGACAGAGCTAATCTGCAGTGTAGATAGTATCCCTAGTTGGTAAGCTGTGCTCTCTCAGCCAAAGTCTGACCTTGGAGATAGCTAAGCCTAGATAAATAGGAGAAATAGATTGCTGCTATTAGATACAGGAAACAACTTTTCATGTCATGTAATATATATATGACAAACACCCATGAAAGTTGTTTCCTGAATTGAATATATCATATAATACATATATGTGAATAAATATATAAATATAACCTGCAGAGTCCATTTAGTATTACTGTATGTTTATTACTTCAGGCAGACATATTTGGTATTAAATAATCAAATAGGGGTCTCCTCCCTTGGGAAGACTAATTCTCCTTCTCACAAAAGTTGTTAATTGCATATATCTCTTCATCTAAGGGGGAATTTTTATTGAGTTATTCTTTTAGGTTGTTCTGTCCTTTGTTTTCAGAAGAACCAGGAATAACTTGTAAGCCATGATTAAAGAAGTCCTACAGAGATGCAATTATAAAATGCTTCAAGATATGAGAAACTAAGGCTACTAGGAATGCATAATGCAGCCTAGACTTGCTAAGGAGTCCACAATAGGACCAGTAATAATATAATACTATATAAAATGCATTTGATAATATTTTTAAAGTATTTTCTTGGCTCTTCAGAAAATCTGTAAGGAAAATTAAATAAAAATCAGAAAACAGACAGTGGTCAGGAAAGCAGGTAGGCAATCTTCAGCTTTTCACATCTCCCTCCTCTCCTCCAAACCCAATCCCCCAGTGCTATAGCAGCCCTGATGTGAACTTGCCTCTCTCACTTCCCAGGATACTAAGCAGATCTTGACAGCACACCCTGCTTTCCTGCCTCCTGTAGACCCCTTTATCAGTACAAACACATATATGAGTGACTAGAAGGATGAGTTGGATGGTCCACGGCCCATTAGTCCCCTCTCAAAGGTCACCTGAACTGTTTTTAGGGGCCTAGGGTACCAATCTGTTGGTAACTTCTTCAAGGTTGACAAAGTTAAAGAGGGGAGATGTAAATGGAGTGCTTAACTGGTCTAGATAATAAAAGGCCGGAGTCAGACAGAGAAGGAGCAAGCCATAGCACACCTTACTTCCTAAGCATCTCCACAGAGAAGAGGGCAACTTCCTGTTTGTCCCTGCTTATGTAGTGTTACTGCCCAGCTACATCACTTCCTGCTTTTCTGTACAGACCTCCAGATCTATGTTTAACTAGTAGCAAGCTCCATTTTCTGACCCCCAGACAGGCTTTATTTGTGTAAGAAAGAGATCACCTCAGGGAGCAACAGGTAGAGGACCCAGGAAGAAGGTACATCCAGGGTCCATGATAACACTAAACAGTTGGCAAAGACCCAGAACACAAGTCAGAAGGTAATATCTATACAACTTTGTGGGAATCATTACAGGCAAAAGCTACAGGAGGTAAACTTTTATATCATGATTAACATGAGTCAATGTAACATGAGGTTAGATATAAAGTTAATGGAAGTTAAATACGATTGTACAACAGGCTGGACCACACACCAGAGTTCTGTAGAAAGATGAGGTAAATGCAACCAGCTGTTTGTTTACATCAGACTCCTATCTGAGGAGCAAGCACCTGGAAGTTTAGTAAAAAAAATGGCAATTAAAGTTGGGCTTTTGCACATGATAGCCTTTGTATATTTGTTTCAAATATCAATAATACCAGCTATTATTTAATGACAAGAAATCCCAGAGCATCTGAAGTAAGAAAAAATTTTTGGTTAGAAGAATCTGACAAGGTGAAATTTTTAAAATTCAGCATATTCCATAAAATACCATATCTAGTATCTGAAAACATGATACAATAGGTATTCCCCAAAAAATGATTTTTAATTTCCAACTTAAAATGCATCTCCCAGAGGCAGTTTCTGTCTTGCTTTCTCCTCAATAGTCACTTCTTTAGAACACTCTGGAACATTTTAAGTTACTGTCTGAGTCAGAGACTATCCTGTCAGAAGTAAATGACTTTACAAAATTTAAGCTGAACAACCAGAATGGTATTCTAAAATTAACCCTATTAGCAGAACCTTTTAAAAGTTCCCTACAACAGTTTCATTCCATATATTCAACCAACAGGTAAAAGACAAAAGCAGTCAGTTATGTCAAATCTGTAATAAATAGTTTACATGTAACAAAGACTGAATTGACAAAGAAGGCTAAAGTCAACTCTTTGCTCCTCCTGTTGATGAACAAATTTCTATCTGGACACACACTGAAAACGATAAGTATATTTCTAACATTTCAATGTTTAAAGACATTTTTTAAACCAAGATAACCAAATTAAATGAGCCTTAACATATATATATGTATATATATATATACATATATATATATAATTTCTTAGAAAGCATTTATGCTTCCAGCCACGGACGCAGGGAGGGTAAATACAGATCTTACCTCCTTTCCCTCTCCTCCAAATCCAATCTCAGTCTCATGCTCAGATTTGTAGCAGAGCTCTGCTGTAATGCCACCGCCTCCACCTCCAATAGATCACATAGGTCTTTCCCTCTAATTTCCCCCTCAAACACACGCTCATTGTTTTACCAGTCCCCAGCTCCAGCAGGTTTTTTCCGGGAAACTATAAGCAACTTCACTCAGGGAAGCAGGTAGTCGAACTGTAGATCATTACATCTCTCTCCTCTAAATCCAATCCCCCGGTCTCCCCCCCAGCTTTATAGTAAACTCTTGTGGCCTCCTTTTATGGTCTGCCCCATTCTGAGGGGACTAAACATATCCTGGTAACTCCCTGCTTTCCTCCCTCCTGTGGAAACCCCCTCCTCAGTCCATCCCCTTTCCTAAGTGTGAGCTCCCAATATCTAGAAATACATTTTACCCGGAAGCCCCTGTGACCACTCCTATTAGGATCCCAGAACAATTCCCTACAAGCACACAGCCACCGCAAAATCCTAAGAACCAGAGAGGGCAACAGAAACGAAGGAATAAAACACCCATCCATCAAAGACAAAACCAGATACCAGTACCTTAAATACAACCTTCCCAAACCCAGAAGCCCAGACACTAGAGTAAAATTACAATCAACAATATCCAGGACAATATGTCTCCACTACAGCCCAGGAACTCTACAGCAGTAGTCCCCCAAAACTGCCACAAGCTTAAGTACAAGACAAAGACTTAAAATAGCCTTTATGTCTGTGATAAAAGGGAAAAAAATTCCCTAAAGAAACCTATGAAGACACAAACAAACAGTAGGAAGAAATAAATAAAGCAGTTCAAGATCTGAAAGTGGAAACAGAATCAACAAAGAAAACCTAAACTGAGGGAAATCTGGAAAGGAAAAATCTAGGAATTCAAACAAGAAACGGCCAGGCAAGCTTCGGCAACAGAATACAAGAACAGAACTCAGGCACTGAAGACAAGATGAAAGAAATCAGTACCTAGCTCAAAAATAATGTTAAATCTAAACAAATCCAGGCACTGAACATCCAGAATATGTGAGACACTATGACAAAGTCAAAATTACAAATCGCATGAATAGAGAAAGTAGAAGAAACCCATGACACAGGCACAGAGAATATTTCCAACAAAGTCAAAAGATTTCCCCAGCCTAAAGAAGGAGGTGACTATTGAGATACAAAAGCATATAGAAAATCAAATAGACTGGACTAGAAAAGAAAGTCCCCATGTTCCACAACAATAGAAACACTAAACATACAAAACAAAATATTGAAAGCTGTGATAGGAAAAGATCACAAAACAAGTAAAGCAGACCTATTAGAATAGCACCTGACTGCTGGGCGTTGGTGGTGCACGCCTTTAATCCCAGCACTTGGGAGGCAGAGGCAGGCGGATCTCTGTGAGTTCAAGGCCAGCCTGGTCTACCGAGCGAGTTCCAGGACAGGCTCCAAGACAATACAGGGAAACCCTGTCTCGAAAAACCAAAAAAAAAAAAAAAAAAAAAAAAAAAAAGAATAACACCTGACTTTTTCAATAGAGACTCTAAAGGCCTGGATACTCTAATTGAAAGGTCCATCTTTCATACTATTAGTTAATGATTTCTTATCATTTACTGAAGAAAAATCATTTGGTGCCACAAGAAGAACAATAAAGAAAAGGGGTTACATGCTGCACACCTTTACAGAAAAAGCTAATGGAAGGTGACTGCTGAGGAGTAGGAGGAACGTTTCCTTTGTGCTAAGGGAGGAACTGCTTATTGTGTTTACAGTGGTTGTTACATGGCTCTCCACATGGAATGAACCCTCTTAGAACTAACTGCATAAGAACAGATTACTCATAAAAACTGATGAATTGTGTCATGCAAATGTGGATTTCTGGGTCTGGTAATGAATTCTAATTACATAAGGTGTTACCATGGAGAAAGGGGATCAGGTGGTTAGCTGGCTTGAGCATACAGCCCCACCCCCAACATTATTGCCACAACTTGTGAGTCTATAACTACCAAAAAATAGTGGAAAGTTTTGAGTTTATTTGATAATTTGCCTCTCATGGGATAAGCCAAGGGCAAATGCCTCTCCTGTAAAATGATGTATATTTTTCTTGCTTGATCTCCTATCTAAATGTTGAGCTATACCCACACACATGTATAATCTTATGCTTACATATATACATGTGTATATCAGAGGTGAGGATCGACATATGAAGGAAAATGTGTTTTATTTTGTTTTTCTAAGTTTTGGGTCACTTCATTTAATATTATACTTTTCAAAATCCACTCATTTTCCTGCAAATTTCATATCTGCATCTTTATTTAATGCTGGATAATATTCCGTATGTATATATGTACCATATTTTATATCCATTTAACTGTGATTAATATTGAAGTTGGTTTCATATCCTTGCTATCATAAATAGAGGAGCAATCAACACGCATGTGCAAATATCTCTAATAGGACATGGGATTCTCTGGCATGTTGAGAAGTAGAATAGCTAGTTCCATTTTTAATTTTCTGAGGAACCTCCAAACTGACTTCCATAATAGATGTATTAATGTCCACTTCCATCAGCAGTGAAAAAGTTCCCTTCTTTCCCCACATCCTCTCCAACACTTGTCAGACATCCTGATAATGGCGATTCTGGCTGGGGTGAGAAGATTTAATTTAAAAAGTCAGTAGGGATCACAGTCAGCTTTGCCAATCTTTCACCACCCTTTAAAACTCGAGCTAAATGCTGCAAAGATAAACACCCACATGGTGAAATTAGAGCAGGTGTTTGGGCTGCCTTGCAAACACAAACCCCTCAAACTCTCAAAGGCAGTCATGAGATTTATAGCCCAGTCTGGGGCCACTGAACCCCTCCAGAGGGTTCCTTTCCTTTAAGTCTCCTCCATGAACACTTTCCATTTCTTCCCGACATGTTTTTCTCTCCTTTCGTCCTTGATAAAACCCACCAGACAGTTCTGTGCAGTTGATGGGTTTCTACTCCAGAAGCTGGACTTCGTGGAACCTTCATTGAGCACCATGGGTTGGGTCGTGAATTCGAGATGTGTTCGCTGGCACATTCTCCTGTGCTGGGAGAGTACCAGGAATGTGTCTGCTCGCTCACTCTCTTCTGAAACAATTGAATGAAGTAGGAGTTGAGTTTTGTATGTTCAGTAACTATGTGAGCACTGGTCAGGACTCCAGCTTTTGCTCAGCCTGTTGTGGAGATGAACCATGAGCAAACCCTATGTTGGTAGCACGGTAGTGTGCTTATCGGTGGGGATAGGATCAGATGAGATATGGGGACGCATGTTAAGAATGAGTTGGGAAAGGCTGCATTCTGAGGAATAAGGAAGAAACTTCTCTCTACCTCAGCTTTTCATCCATAAAGTAAGACTATTTCTTGGAAAGCTCAGTGACTATAATGCCCTGTTACTGGAAACACTCTTGTAAATTCAACAAGCTCAGTGACTGTAATACCCTGTTATTGGAAACACTCTAGTAAATTCAACAAATAACCCATGAGATGAAGAGAAGTTATTCCTCTGACAGTAGCTCATTTTGTGAGTCAAATGGCTAGGGTTTTACTTTTCTCTTTTACCATAGAAAATTCAAATAAAAGTTTCAAGGAGAGATGTAAGAAAATAATTGTCTTTCTGATTCTGTTCATAATTATACATATCCACCAGATCACTGCACTTTTGTTCCTGGCTACAGTCTCCAATCGGCTTCTCAGAGTTTTCACTGCTAAAAACTGGAGTATCGAGAAATGGGCTGCAGCTCATAAAAAGTATTTTCCAGGCTCCAGAAACGCCTTGTCAGTTACGGCGGGGGAGAGAATGTTTTCCTATCTCAATCAGCCTTTACACAGTAAGATTTATTGCCTGTGGAGGCCTCTGGATCACCCCAGTTCACATAAACAGGAAGCATACTTCAAAATAACGAAGAGGAGAAAAAAGCCTGGAGTCAGCCAATCACTAAAGGTACATTGTACAAGGACAATTAGCATGTTGCTAAATTCCTCTTCACCAAGATTATGTTACTGGTTTGAATTTATACAGAGTCCATTCAAATCACGGTCCTGAGTCCCATAGTGGAAGTGGCCAGGTTCAAAGTTAAATGGAGTAGGTGTGGCCTGTGGTAGACACTCAAGTGAGACTTTAACCAGCTGAGGTCAAGTTCCCCTGTGATAGGGAGGCTGTGTAAACAGTGAAGTGCCGTGGAAACACAACCAGCACCTCGTCAGCATACAGGTTACCAGGAAGCAAGACACTGAGTTAAACTCAATGATGTAATAGCAAACTGTGACAATAAGGTATAGAAAGCTGAGCCTATGTTACCACAGGCTATTCCCAGGCCCACAAAGGGAAAGAAAACATGATCAAATGTAACATTTTTCTGGTTCTCTCTATTTTATCTTTCTACATACAAAGCACACTTTACCGTATAAAGTTATATATATTTGACTATTCCTATATGTCTTTTTAATTATCTGCTACCAATCGATACCAAGAAGACACAGATGACACAGGGATTCTAATGTTACGGTGGTTCTAAACATTACACTGATGAGGGCGTTTCTCTCTCCAGGTCCTCCTTTGGATATTTATGCACAATAGTGCTAATGTCCTAAGACTATCCTTTGATTGAATAAGATTTAAATTTGTCTCTGAAATCTAGTTATTGAATATAAGAAACAACCTATTTCTGGCAAGTAGGAGAAGAAAGCGGGGGCACCATAGAGACATGCACAGATGAGAGGAAAACAGCCCCTGTCTTGTGAGGCTAGTTAGGTAGTAGGTAGATGAGTGAGTCGGATCTGGAGACGCTCTATGAGTAAAGTATGTGAAGACCCTGCCCTGTTGTGGACATTTCATGAAAGGTTTTCTCAAAATAAACGATATAAATGATCTGAGTCAGAGACACCAAGAGTAAGCAGGTGAGCTTGGAGAGTTTGTGCTGAGTGAGAGAGGAGAGAAGGGAAGAGAAGAGGAGCGAGATGGGGTGAGAGAGAGGAGAAGAGGGAAGGGGAAGGAAAAGGGGAAAGAGCAGAAGAGAAGGACAGGGAGAGAGAGAGAGAGAGAGAGAGAGAGAGAGAGAGAGAGAGAGGGATCATTTAGTACAACAAGAGCAAAACCAAGTGTGCAAATTGGCTGTGATAGGATGATGCCAGAAAAGGGTACCAGTCACACAAATAAGAGCCATACCTATCTATCTTAAGAATTTGAATTTAATTTTGGAGGATATAAGTTGACCTAAAGAGATGAGGTGAGTTTAGTTTGTTTTTTTTTTCATCCATTTTTCTCAAAGTGAGATATCTACTATTTCAGAAGATAAAATAGTTCTGGAATGTGTCCATAGAAATGAGCTATTGAAACAGAGGCAAAAGGGATTAGTAAATTAAGAATCTTCGAGGCTAAGGTCTCTATGGATGCGAGACTGTAACTTGTATGAGGGGTTCAGTCAAGAAGTGAATGATGGCTTGGTGGCATGTACTTTGAAACATAAATACTTTTATAGAAGATTGATCATACAGTAGGAAAGTAGGAACAGGTATTTAGGAGGACACAATTAATTTGGTGCCAATGGTTGGTGGCACCTGGAAGAGGGAGAATAACATCTCAGGAGAAAGCAAATGGGGATTTTCAGAGATCTAATAGATTTCAATCACTGAAATAAAGTGGAAACATTCAGGAGAAGGGATATTGGAAATACAGAAAAGGAAATGTTAATAAGGATGGTGGGATTGAAAGGCAATTGGAAAAAGGCAAGGGCAGGGCTGGAAGGAGAGAAAACAGCAGGAAATAAGGGCAAGGAGCCCGTAGGATGGGCTCATGGAGAAGCTGATGTTTGGGGATGGTGACAGGGACGAAAGAGGCAGAGCCAGAAGATGCAGCTAGAACTCTCATGGGAAGCTATTCCAACAACTGCTAAGACATACCTAAGGAAGTTAGCCATCACCCTCCACCCAGCTGGCGGATCAGTGGCAACGGGGTGAAAAGAAACATGAAAGTATTGTAAGTAGGAGTTTGGAGCAGAGCTGAGAAGAGTTGGTGCTGTCAGGCTTCCAAAGTAAGGGGAACTGGAGGGAGGGGAACATGACTTTTCCTGAGACTCTTTCTGCTTCCTCGTACATTGCAGTCAAACAGCATAGATGTTTCTCATATCCCTACCATTCTGCCCTAGGGGACACTGGGTCATGGAGTGTGCTTGTTTATTTTCATTGGCTGCTAAGAAGTTCAAAAACACAGCTTTGGTCTGCTTCTACCACCCTTTAAACCATACACGCATTTGGGAAAATAAATACAGTCTGGATTCCAGCTTAACTTTTAGTATCTTTCTACCTTGAATCATTAATTTACCTTACTTAATTTCCCCATTATGATTATTTTAAGAATACATGCAGTCCACTTGTTTAAAAGGAGCCTGTGCTTAAATATAAAGCATTTTGATCAACAATCACTAGTTACCAGACACATAAGAAGGAACATTGATTACAGTAATGTTGTTAAGTACACTAATGATTCTAGAACTCACACATGTTGCCAGGTTTGTATCTTGTACATTCTTTAACAGTGATATAAAAGTGTTTCAGACATGTTTAGGCTCGTAATTTCCATATATCTCATTATCATATGAGGCACAAAGCCAAGTGCTTTTGAGAGTCATAAGGACTACTACTAATAATTCTTCCAGACAATAAATATATACTAGGACAGACTCATCGATTAATTTTACTTGATGAACTTATGTTCAAAATTACCTCCATTCTCTAAGGAAATACCTCAGCTCTCTTGTCTTTTGCCATTTTTTTTAAACAGGAAAAGGCGATTTTTATAGGAGACAGTTGAATTCCAAAGGTATTTGGAATGTCCATCAGGGTTTACTGACTTTTGACAAAGGATTATAAAACACTAATAGTGATGGCTGGGAGCTCCTCACCAGTGAATCAAGTAACTGCTTAGCTCATTGAACTCATGGTGAAATGGAACCTAGAGATAGGCAGAGATTGGGTTTAGACAGCTCTTCTCTGCACCATCAATATTTGTTCCACTTGATGCATCTGCTCAATAGGAAAGAAAGGCCCATGTGTTAGCAGCACATGGAGTAAAACAGCACATGAATCCTTTGAATAGTAACCCATCCATCATCAGAAGTAACTTGTTATTTCTCACTCCTGTCACCCACTGAAGTCAGAGAAAAACCACAGAGTTCAGGTCAGTCAGGGAATTCCTGATAGAAATGTGGATTTGTAAGTTTCTCATCCTGAATGTAATCTCCAAGACCATCCACCCTGGAAGCATTTCCCCAAATTTAGGCAGTTTTAGTAAGTGTATTAAAAAGGCATTGATTGCTGAAGTGTTTAAGCTTACTACCCTGTTGAACCCTTTGGGAGATGGTTCTAATGACTTCCTGAATGTTTTGCCTATTTCTGACCATAATTCTGCATACCCTCTCCTGCCAAGACATGTGCTTGAGAGTCACAGTGATGCAGATAAGAATTCTTACTTCACCCTTTAAACTTGTACAGCTGAGGAACATTTGGCCCTCAAGAAGTCCTCAGGGCCAGTAGAGTGTCAGGCCCAGAAATGCAAACAAACCAACCAGCTGAATATGGAGCTGAAACTCAAAGGTACACTAAGAAGTGACGGCATAGCAAAGGGAAGCAAATAATTTCCTATCTGGAATAATTGAGGCAGGCTGGCTCATGCATCTGGGTGACTTCTATCACTCTGAGCCCTTCTCTACATTGGATGTCAACTCACTTTCACATCTGTTCAAACCCAAGTACAGCCTGGATAGCTTGGATTGCACTGATTGAGAAGTGTCTCTCTTCATATACCTAGATGTTAAAATGAAAAATGCACTAACTTGAGATTAAAGTTATTTAACAAGTATCAGATTCCTTATACAAATATGAGCGCATAATATATCACAATTCAGTATTTATATAATACATTTTAAGTATAATAATATAGGTGTAACCTTTAAAAAAAGTGCATTCTGCTCTTAGAGTGATTTCTCAAGCGGTTTATCTCGTTTCTTTGTTAGTTTTGAATAAAATCATTAATCCACCACAAAGAAAAATCTTTGAAGAAGTTGAAACTAGAAAAAAACTAGTTTTATGTTCTAATTCATTACTTACGTATTCTTTTCTCTTCAGTCTGCTCTTCCTTGCCACCTAATATAACCCTCTTTTGGTCTTCTCTGGAAATAGCACACTACACCCACACTTACACCTGTTTATGTGTATTCATGTATACTTTACATGCTAAAGTCTGCATATAAAGGAGCACATGTGGATTTTTCCTTCAGAGTTTGGGTCACCCATTTAGTATTATACTTGCTAGTTTTTACAATCAGTTCAAAAGTACATAACTACTACTGATCCCATTATTCAGCTATGAAAACTGACATCACATAGTGAAAATAATAAGTCAGACCATTTACATAAGAACGAAAACTGATGAGTGAAAAATCCATAATTTAAGTCAGGATTTTCAGCCTCCCAACCCTAAGACTCCTAAGTTTATTAACGACATTCCCCAAATGGGCCAATACAAATATGTTTATTCTTATAGCATGTGTAAAACAGATTAGCATTAAGAAGACTCCAATTAAAGGCCTCTCTAACATCCTGCTCCTCCAGGAGATGTCATAACCAACATATGGTTGGGATTAAGCACTCAGAGCTTTTGACATGACATTTAATAGCAATAAATTCCCCTCCATATTTTGAACTCATGGCTCCAGTATGTGTCCTCACCTTTAGTCCTGAAGTCTCTTCTGAGGAGATGTGCTTCCCTTGCTTGCATGTTAGAATTCTATATTGCATTAAAAGAAGGAAAACATATTTGAATTTTTCCTATATATGGTAAAAATGTAACAAGGAATAAAGTTTTTGCAAAGTATTATGGTTTTGTAAAGTATTCCCTGGGCTAATTCAATCAATATGTAAGTCATCAGAGTTTCTGCAAGTAAATTATCATTTCTTCATCATGTGAAAATAGCCTCAGACTTCATCTCTCAAGAATAATGTAAAACATTAGAAATTAACCAAAGAAGCATTGCTAATGTGGATTTCTTCTTGATAACCAACCCAATGGACAACTATTGCTCTGATCCAAATCAATCAGATAACAGTGATTAATCTGATGCAATAACTCCCCAGGTCTTTAAAATCCCACTATGATTCTTTAATACCACTTGACTGTATCTAAAGAGCCTGCAAAATTCCACCTGAGACTTGAAGATAATTTTAAGATTATGTCCAAAATTATCATAAGTTGCATCTTCTCCAACAGGAATAAAGGAGAAGCGCTCAACCACCATCCTGGCTTTCTGGAATAAGCATATTGAACAGACACCAGCACTCTCCTCACAGAGCTTCAGTTGTAGTCCTCTCGCTTGTGTCATTAATTCCCAAGAAAGTCATGCCTATTGTTTACTTCAGCTCAGTTACAAAGGAGAGCTGACTAGTACTCACCGAGAAATAATTAGATGTTATTAATCAGTGAAGACCATATAATAAAAGAAAAGAACAGCACAGTCTAGTTTTTTCTTTTCAATAAAAAAGGTGTACTTAAGGTAAATTTGCAAAGAACCTTCCATTCTTACACACAAACAGTCAGATCAGTGGGCTCCAATAAGAAGAGAAAGAAGGAAAAGAGGCCCACGCCTCACTACCAGAGTAGAAGGTGTCCAGGCTCTTCTTAGGCAAGGTTTCCTCCAGGTTGACAAGATGCTGAGGACAACACTTGAACCCTGGAGAAGTCTGTCTTCTCAGCCTCTGTGGCTTGAGCTCTTCAACTGCTCTTTCACATCTCAGTATCTAATATGTGAAACAAAGATGACAATAATCATATATACTGCAGTTATCCTGAGAATAAAATCAGGTACGGTAGCTTGGTGTTTAATGTGGGATTGAGCATAAGTAAGCAGTTCTTTAAATGTAAAACACTAGTGCTAAGAAATGAGCACAGTGTATAAAGGCTTAAAGGAATTAATGGAAAAGAAAGGGTTAAATGGGGGTGGAGAACAGGAGGGCAGAGTAGAGGACAGAGTAGAGGGAGGGATGAATAACAATAATGACCTTTCCAAAGAATCATGTTGGAAATCTACCTACTACTGCAGAAACTTCAAGTACACATGAGATAGAGATAGATAGATAGATAGATAGATAGATAGATAGATAGATAGATAGATAGATAGATTGGACTTGATGAGTGGGAAAAAAGGACACAGGGTGGGCAGGGAAGGGAGTGAATCTGGGAGCAGTGAGGAGAAAGTAAATGTGATCAAAACACTTTTCACAAAAATTCTCAAAGATCTAATAAAAAACTAATACATTTGGGTTTTCATTAACAAAAATAATGTTAAGACTGGTATTGAGGTCATTAAATATGTAATATTTTTAACTATTTTTCTTCCTTGTAATAAAATTATGTACCCATTATAATATACCTAAGCAGCTTATTAAGATGTATGAAATACAGTTGGCCAAATTATCTGCTTAAATGATTAATTTTTGTCTGAATATTTAACCTAAACATTATCAGTAAAAGTACTTCTTCCATTTCTTCAAATGTAGGCAGGTAATCAGTCATAAATTTGAATAAAACATACAATACACTGTTACTATCAAATATATTACAAAATCCTATGGAGAATATGACAGAAAGTAACATGTGACACTTAAAATATTGAGGGGTTTTCTGTTGGTTCAGGCTATAATACACAAAGTCAAGAATCACTTGAATTTATAAGAACAAGTAGTCATGTCAAAAATGTCATTTCATTTGTTCAAGTCATACATCATATTCATTCCCCACTGATGATTTATACTTGCAAAGTTCAAATAACCAGCCATTTTTCATTTATTATGTGCAGTATCTTGAAGGTTGTAAACACTCGGGAGAGTAAGAAGTTCTGGGTGGTCTTAGTGTCGGCGGTGGGTGGGGGAAGATACAATTGGAAATGGCATATAGCAAAAGACATAGTCTGAAAACAGAAACAACATTTCTGACTATACAGAGATAGGATGTGATAGGATCCAAAAGCAAATGAATGACATTAGTGACATAAAATAATTTGATGAGACCAAATGAAGAGTTTCAATTACACGTACAACATTAATGCAACTTTTTTGGCTTAAGGCGATATCATTGAAAAATTAAGTCATACATTTCCTGATTTTGAGTGTGAAATGAGGAGAATAGCCAATAAGAAACACTGATGTTCCTGATCGTGATTCCACATCATGCTTTGAAGCCGTAGGGAAAGGTAGCCCACCAGTGAACAGAGCCAGACAAGAGCCAGCAAGAATCTCAGTGTTTCTCTGGCTTGGCACAGTGGACACATAAGGCAAATGATACCAGGAAACTGGAACAAGCTTTTTCCACACTAAAAATTTGGATACAGAAATCATGAATCATCCCTAATCTAGGAGCAGAAAGGCATGCAGGGGGGAGGGAGAAGAAGGGAGGAAGAGAGGGAGACAGAGAGAGAGAGAGAGAGAGAGAGAGAGACACACACACACACACACAGACAGAGACAGAGAGACAGAGACAGAGAGACAGACACACAGACAGACACACAGACAGACAGACACAGAGAGAGAGAGAGAGAGAGAGCTGTGCAGCCAGCATGGATGCATCACAAAAGAGGGGGGAGAAAGCCTTGGCAGGCAGCCAGTAAACAACCATAATGCCTCCATGAGGAAAAGCCAGCCCAGCTTCTCTGGGAGAAAAGCGTAAGGCATGATGGGAAAGGACTTCTCAGGGGAAGACTGAGAAGAGTTAAGTGCCAGGCCTTGTGTGAGACAAGCAGTATCCAAGCGAAAAGGTTGGTCTCTGGTAACAGATGATGCCTTCATCAATACTCCTAGCTCTCTCATCCCTCACCCTCCCCAAGCAGAAGTCATTAGTGCCGAAGGAAAAAGTGGTAGAATTAGAGCTGGTGATTTTAATTCACACTGCTTTGAGTTATACACAATTGACGCAGCACACAAGGAACCAAAGGGAGGCTAGGAGATGGGAGCAAGAGAATATAAGGAACAAAACTAACAAGGAGGGGGGCAATAATCAGGAACCTATGGGAACAGCAGGAGAAAGGGAAGGCATACAGACCTCAAGGGGAAAGGATGTCCTAAGGGCCCAAGGCTCTTGGAATGTTTCCAAACACAAAACATATGGATGAGGAAATAAATAGTAGCAATTTCTAGAGCTGAAATGAGCAGAGTTCTCCACTTCCTGTGGAAAATTGGAGCCTACTCAAAACACTGGTTGCAACTGCGTTTGTTTTTCCTTACAAACGTTCGGCTGCAAGATGCTAATGCTAAATAATCTTGATGTTTTAATTTGCAGTCTCAGCGCAGTTCCAGAAGAGTTTCCCCTGTTCTAATTTTAGAATCCCACATTCTGAGAATTAGGATCCTGGAGGTGAATGGGGCCAGCCCTTATCTGATTCATGAAAACCGTGCCTCTTGAGGAGCTAGTCCCGCCTTTGAGAGCCAATTAAGCAACGTGGTCCACACCCTATGTATCCCCAGTGGGGTGATAGCCTAGATAATTGGCCAAGGTTTCTGATTGAGAAATGTGGATTTCACATCTCAGCTCTCTAGGTACTGTAATGAGCCAAATGAGCCACCACATGGAAACCTGGAGCTCCTCAAGACTAATAATGATCCCTACCATTCAGATAGCCCTAGAGAACTGACACATGGGTGCTTATCCCTTCCATTCAGATAGCCCTAGAGAACTGACACATGGGTGCTTACCTATGCGGCAGCACTCACCTAAGATTCTCACTATAGACACTACCTGTATTGTGTCTCCCACTCTGCAGATTAAAATGTTAGCCTCGCTAAAAAAAAAAAAAAAGGATGGGGCTTGCTGAAAATCACACAGCAGGTGAGGTTTTCTGAGTCTAATCCACTTTTGCAAAAACACAAAAGCATTTGCTAGGGTAACTTTTACTGCAATACATTACTTTGTAAGGCATCAAATAAATTGCCAGCAAAAACAGATGATTAAAACATGCTAAAAGAATCATATATTTGTGGTTAATCTGATTATGTTTGCTTTTCATCCTTTGTATATATAACATATATATGAACATACATGTTAGCACTGTATGTATGCAGAGTGAATCTACTCTGGCTTGTTTTATACTACAAATATGCCATTTGAAACCAGTATTTTAAGAAAAATTGCATAAGTGGTTTATGTAGAATTTAAGACATTGTGAATATGAGAGAGGCATGCAAGTTTCATTAGGCAAAATCAGACCTTTTGAGCCTGTAGTGGTAAAGACCCTTGTAGTTAAGATAGGTTGCCAGATTACTGACCTCCTTGTTAAACAAAAAACATGACAAAAGGACATTAAGGAAGGGAGAGTCCATTGTGGTGCACAATTTGAGAGTAAACTCCATAATGGCAAGGAAGTCATGGAAGCAGAAATGTGAAACAACTGGCATGTTATATACCCCACAGGGAGTGGCGACAGACAAGAACTGGAGATCTGAGACTTCAGGCTATGAATGATGCTGCCTGTGTTTCCGTGGATCACCTCACCTCAGTTTAATATACACAACTACACACACACACACGTCACATGCACACACACACATGCGTCAATGGGGAAAGAATGGTGATGCTTATACAGTGCTTTTGAAGGCACATACCTAAAAACTTTAGAAAACATCAGCTTGAAGTTAAGTGTCAATATTTACACAATAAAATTGTCATGAATCCCAGCTACCTTTCCTCTACTTGCTTGCCATATCCCTGGAAAAAAAAAAAGATCAGACAAAAACTTCTCTGAAATGTTCCTTTATAAAATTTCAAAAGCACCTCTCCGAACTGCAACTCAGCAAAAAGAAATCACTAATTCTGGTTCGCTTGGGACCTAAAAGTTTTGAAACGGGGAGCAAAGGCTTTGCAGCCACTGATTTGAACCCAGTGATGTAATGGGACAATTTCACTGAAGTGTTTCAGGGCCACAGTTCTGAGTAGAAGGTAAAAAATAAATAGGACCTCGTGGTATGTGTTGCTTCACTGGGAACTTCATGGAAGTCAGATTTCATACCCTCTGGGGAACGAATGTCCACTCAGGAGTTCAAACCAGCATCCCCAGAGAACAAAGTCATTCCAGGCCTTACTTCAAAGGGGCTCACAGAGGCAGAACTTTCAAAGCTTTATGCCATGAACATTCCAAATCAGTAGGTATCTTAAGTCAATTATGCCAATATGGGTATCTAGGTAATAAAAGTGAAAATAATCCAATTTAGGGAGTTCTATTGTTCCTTCTCTTCCAAGCAGGGGAAGATTACGTTATTATCTGTGGTGTTGACTTTTGAGATCGAAGTCTCAGAACTTTTGGGTGAGGCTTAAAATCAAGTACATTTAACACAGGCCAAAGTGGGAGCCCAGGGCAGGGGTGAGGAGAGTTCACGTGAACCAGTCCTGATTCGGCTCATGTTGCAGTGTTTAATTAATGACTTTCTGACATGTTTTGAAAATAGCAGTGTCTCCAGCTCTCTTAACAAAGTCAAATCCAGGACTTCCTCCTCTGTGCCATCCAGGTTCAATTTAAACTCCAGCTCCATGAATCATAAAGACACTTTCTGTTATGGGGGCTAAAACATGTTTTTTCCACCCCAGTGACTAACTGTGCCATGAAGAAGGAATGTGGGATGGGGTCAGGTCAGAACCTAATAACTGGGCACGCTTGTCGCAGTCACAGTGCACAGCAGATCCTCTGACGCTCCGCTTACAAGCCCTGTAATAACGCCCAGGAACAACAGACTTAAAAGAAGAGGCCCCGCAGAGGTCTCAGCATCGGCATGAAAATTAAAGAACAGAAAGGATAATGCCACTGCTTAAAAAAAAATAATTACCCAGTACCTTCACTTTTGTGTTCTATGAAAGGATTCTAATGTCATTTTCTCAAAAGCATGCCTAATCCATTTGCAACCTGAAGAAAATACACTTTACATCAGAAGAAGGTAAAATGCTTGCTAAATTACAAAACCCCCATGGGAAACCTGGCTTCCTCTAGCTGGCGGCCTGCTCGCTTCCACAAGCAATGGTGCTGCTGTTGACTCGCAGAAGAAAACGAATTGCTAAGTGATACATAAAGTGTTTGTGTTGCTTTGCTGTGCTAGAGGTATAAACGTACCAAGCACAACCACCAACCTGCTACATTATCTTCAAGGAAACCTTTCAGCTTGAAATGAAATTAGACGATGTGACATAAGTGTCTGTTTCCAAAAGCCTGGGAAGTGTTCCCACTTCAGAAATCTTGACATGTTTTTCTCTATGAGCTCCCTCATCTTATTTTCTTCCAAAATCAGTCATTTCAAATTAAAATATAATAAAATTTGGCTTTTTATTTTACTGATTTTACAGTATTGTTTTTTCTCTTATAACATATACCAAATAATGACATTTCTATTATGGCTTAGATACTAGAGATTTTTCTGGATATGGCTATTGTGTTACAGATAATTCAATTTTAAAATAACATATAAATGAATCATGTAATAGAGGCCCAATCTGACTGTTAAAGAATTTGACAGATTGCCAGAGTGTCCTATGCATTAAGAACTAATGAAGTACCAAGTGCCTAAGAGAGCTTGACTGTCTATTTCTTGTCCTCAAAAGCAACAACAAAAGTGGGGGGTAGTGACATGTTGAACTTGAAGAGAGATGACCCAAGACCAAACTTTAGTTTTGCCACGTGATAACTGCAAAGCAAAGCAAAACATAAACCCTGGAGCAGGTCATCTGGGTTTTTTTCATGCCTGTACTTCTTTTTCTAAAGCATTCATAACTACAGTATCCTGTCATAGGAATGTTACAGAAATTTAGTGACTCCTTGTTTATAAACCTCGTAGAACAAATCCCAGAGTAAAGTAAAAGTTGGACAAATATGTTAAGAATTCTGACTATAGTTACGATTCTAGAAACCAGGTCTTCCTCTCTTATTTCTTTTTCCCCAAAACTCACTTGTGACTGAGTACAACAGGGAGCCTAGGAAAGATCTGATGACACTCAGAGGTATGAAGTGTGCCGTGAGTGAAAAAGAGGGCTGGATTGCAAGGCAAACACTGGCCAACACCCAGTGTCAACAGAGGCTTAGATTAACCTGGCTGCTACAGGAATGAGGGTAGGCAGATAGGCCTGAAGATACCATAAATTCTACAGATGAACATTGTGAGTATCTCCTTCCCAGAACTCAGGCAAACAGTCTTCACATAGTTTCAAAGGTCAACCAGTTGTAGGAGAATGTACATCGTTATGTAGGCAACTACCATTCTACCAAACCCAGCCTGCTTTCTTCTATCCAATCCACTTCTCAAAGGAAACTGCAGTATGAGATCCCTAGGGTGTTCTGCAGTCCTTAGGTAATGCTATTTGGGGTAGGGTAAGCATAATTTTAAAAGTATTCTCCTTAATAAATGTCAAGGTGCTAGAGACAAGACAGGAGAAATATTAGTACTCACAACACTCTTCACAGAGAAGACAATCACAGCAAAAAAGTAGGGTAACATTTGAACATTTGCTTAAAATAGAAGATGAGAAACAAGTATTTAGTTTTCTTAATTTTTGTCAATGGTTTAATTATTTGATTGTTAAACAGCAGCTAGAAACGTGTTAAACAGCAGCTAGAAACGTAAATGCAGGGAAGGAGGTGACATGATAAATATGAAAAAAATATACCATTGTCTGTTAAAATTCTTGTTTTGATTTCTGTCCGGTAGTCAGGATTTCTACTGATGTAATGAAACAGTGACCAAAAGCAACTTGAGGAAGAAAGGGTTTGTTTTGCTTGTGCTTCCACATCGCTGCTCATCATTGAGGGAAGTCAGGGCTGAAACTCAGACAGACAGGGCAGGAAGCTGAAGGCAGAAGCTGGAGCAGAGGCCATGGAAGAGTGCTGCTCACTGGCTTTCTCCTCACAGCTTACTCGGTTTACTTTCTCATATACCCCAGGACCATTGCCCAGGAGTGGTACCACCCACAATGAAGAATCCTGACTAACACAATCGACCAAAAACTACACTATCCTGGTGATGTACAGGATAAATTCCCTCCCTTGGCTGATACTCAGCTGTGTTCTCCCTGTCACTATCATTTTGAATCAGAATTTTACTTCTGCCCACCACTAAAATTGCAGGGTATTATGGGAACTTAAATTCATTTATTTGCTCCATTAGTCGGTTGTCCATCAATGTAGCATAAGAAGGTTGCTTTACTAATAATTTTCAATGTTTCTGTCTATGACCCCTGTTCTGTTTCTAGGCTACAGTGAGGAAGACTTTCAATGGGGAGAGAAGCTGTTGACTTCATAATGCGGAAATATTAAGATGCACAAAATAGGGATGTCCTGTGATATTTTATTGAGGGAGAAATCACTTACATGAGAAGTCAAGAAAGCCAAGAACAAAAGGTCCACACGCTGTTCTCCAGGACTGGAACCCAAAGAGAGAGTCTCCTCCTCCTAGCCCTTTTTTCCTCTGTACGTTCTAACCAAACGTGCGAGGTCAGCACTATGGGTACATAGATCTCTCCCTACAACTTCATAGTAAGACCAGCAGCCAGGGACAAGATATAGGCCCTAAGGGCATTGTATATCATTCCCCACATTTCTACCGCATCCCAATAGCCCATCAAATTATACTCATGCATGAATCAATCTGTTAAGGAAACCAGAGGCCTTATGATCCAGTCACTTCCCCAACCACCCATTCTAAGCATTTCTGTTCTTGAGTGCCATGCTCAGTGCGTAACCTTCAGAGAGACATTTCAACTGCAAGCCCAGACATTCACTTCCTGTGCCAAGTGAAACAAAAGCCTGAGAAAGTCAATGGTGAAAAGAATGACAGATGTGTTTATATTGCTTAAAATTTCATTTAAAATAACCTTCTTATTTTGTTTGTTTTTTGAGACAGGGTTTCTCTGTGGCTTTGCAGGCTGTCCTGGAACTTGCTCTGTAAACCAGGCTGGCCTCAAACTGACAGAGAGATCTGCCTGCCTCTGCCTCCTAGGTGCTAGGATTAAAGATGTGTGAAGATTCTATGGCTTCACATTCTCTATTTTTCACAATAATAAAGTTTTAGGGACGATTAAGCTTCATTTCAAGTGATTAGCTCATCGGACTTTCTCTGTTCTGTATGTACACTTTTCCTACAGTTTACTAGACAACCTGCTCAGCCTTCTCATGAGTGTTTGTTGGCTCTCCTATTGATCTTATAGCTTTATGTGGAAGATGTGTCCGTGGGTTAGAAAAGAGACCAGGCAGAGTGGTTACCAATTAATTGACTGCTATTAAATAGCAGAGAGTACAGTCATCAGTTATGCTACTTTTAATGAATTTAACATATTTTTGAGAACATTTATAATTAAATAACTTAAGTAAAGTAATCCCCCATTATTTAACCTTTCCATGTTAAGGTTCAGGAGAGTTTCTGAAAAGACAAACAGAAAACAGAGTAACCCAGAGATAGCCTGTCTAATAGAGCAATCTTTATTTACAAATAAGCTGTGATTATAAGATATAGTAAGCAACAGAGGGATGCCCATCTGTCTTCAGCAACCATATAACACTTAGACTCTGAGACCCCAAGGGATCTTAAAAGACAAATCTACCCTCTCCACACTAAACTTGCAGAGAAATTTTATATGATTGTTACTTAGGTCATTTCCCAGGTGACCTCTCCAGGGATCTTGTATTTGGCCTCCCAGCTGTTTTCAGTCCTCAGATGATGGAACTTGAAAGTTAACAAATAAATGCAAGTCTTTACTTTAAGATGTCTACCTATCCCACCCTGTCCTCAGGCCTACACTGTATCTTGCTGGTAGGCCATATAGAGTTAGCTCTCGGTGGTATGCCTCTCAAACACGTCCTCTGGTCCTGTGTTACATGTGTGCAAACAGCAGCAGTTCCTCTCTATCAGCCAGTTACATTTGGCTATAGATTTCATGACCTGGAGGCTCTTGAAACACCCAAATATAGGCCAAATGGCATCCATCAGACTGTCCTCATTTATTTCCACCTACAGGAAATGACAAAACAGCATCAAACAGCCAGGAAAAATAACACACTGAATGTAATTCTTCTTGAAAGAAGATATCATATGCAAAGCGAAAGTAAGCACACTTACAAACAAGTAAACCTGCATTTAAAGGACAACATTCTTTTTAGCTTTGGTCTCCTTTTGCTTTCTTTAGAGCAGTGGTTCTCGACCTGTGGGTCCAGACCCCCTTGGGGGATCAACTGCTCTTTCACAGGAGTCACTGGAGAACATTGGAAAACACAGATATTTACATTACTGTTCATGACAGTAGCAAAATTACAGTTATGACAAAGCAATGAAAATAATTGTATAGTTGGGTATCACCACAACATGAGGGACTGTATTAAAGGGACACAAAACTAGGAAAGTTGAGAACCACTGGTTTACAGGCAAAGTGCTTTCTCATTTTGAAGGACCTGTCCCTTCACTGACTAGTTCATCACCAACGCTCACACTTCTAGAAAGAAACTTAAAGTATCTGACTGACTCCCCCCCACTTACTCCTGTGGAAGCCTTTCAAGTAGCAGGCCAGACACAACAGGATGTCTATTTGATGCTCCCACTGACCGTCTTTTATAAAGTGAATGAAAGGGGATTTAAGAAGGTCTTCAGAGAATGAGCTAGAATGCCACATAAGCACATTTCATATTCGAGGGAGTGGGACCAATAATCTGTTCTTCCAGAGTTCACAGGAGGGAGCCAACAAGAGGCTCAATCCAAGGATGAGCAGCCTAACTGATCGCTCCCCCAAGCTGCCACAGGGCAGAATCTGGTAGATATCTGAAATCCCATTACAAACACATTTTTTCAGGGTAAAACAGTACTTGATCCTAAATAACCTCTTTTTAAACTAATCCAAATGTTAGGAAAGATAAGATTATAATACACGATTTATCTGTAAAACCATTTTGAAAATCTATTCCAAACTCCCTACTACTCTGACTGGAAAAGCTCTCTGAGCATTTTGCTTTTAGTTTTTTCCTTAGTAACTGTGTGCACACAAAATATTATATCCTTCTGAGTGATGTTGACCTCATTTCAGAAAATGGGGGAATAATCTTGACTGGTCTAGACTGTTAGGCACATTCATTCAACACACATTTATTGAGATGTACTTGGGGCCTGACACAGCAATACACAAAACAGACATCATGCCCACCTGCCTTGAGCAGAGGATAGCAAGGAGACAGGAATTAAGATTAAAGACAATAAGTAAATAGTTATCATGTGACAACAGCTATAAATCATATCATAGCATCTTTACCTAAATTAACAATGACTTCCAGATAGGAAGCTATTTGATGGAATAGCCGTTCTGGCAGGAGAGTCACTTACAGAAGCTTCCAGGTAAGAGCACATTTGCCTTTCCAATAAAAAAACAATGAAAACACCAGCCAAGAGACTAGAGAAGAACATGGTGTACACAAGTTATGAAAGAGAATACAAATCTAATTGTTTTTTTTAAATTCTAACTCAGTTCCATATGAAATGGCTACTCTAATTGTATACATATTCACTAAGAGGTATAGACATCAGGCATGGTTACTTTTTGTGTGTGATTTTTATTTGCAGGTTTTTTTATAATAAAGTTTATAAATTTCAAAACTGATTAGTATTCGGGAGAAAACTCAGTACTATAAAAACAATCATTTTTTACTAAGTGGAGAAAATAGAGGGAAATATATCAAATGATGATAGCTACATATGAGTCTAAAATATTGATTTACGTTTTCTTGATGTTTATTCAGCATATAAGTTTTCCTTATTTTCTACAGTTCAAGTAACGAATATCATAAGGTTCCATGCTCACTGTCCAGTGTGCTACCTTCCATTCCCAGTGGCCTTGCTGCTGTGCTTGGTGAGCAATGAGGATGTGTGTAGCTGATGAGGCACAGAGAACCCAGTAAGTAGGATGTGACAGACACTGAACTCACAAGCAAAACAAGCATGTGCTTCCAGAAGGTAGAAAGCAGTGAAGCTAGCAAATGCTTTCTAGATAGCTTTCTGAATTTCTAAACCTCTGCTGTGAGATTATTGTAGATTTTAGGTTAATCTGACTGACAAAGATGGCCGTTTATAAAACCAGGTGAAAGAAGCTCATTTCCATAGACCTTTAACCTGGGGGAAGGTTTTAACCCCTTGGGATGATGTCCATAGGGCCAGCTCAGGGCGGGGGTTGGACTCAGTGCAGCTTAGTCACTACAGACCAGAGAGCAGAATAGTCTATAACTTGAACAACACCTCTGATCACATGAATCCCATGGGCAGTTTTAAGTTGAAAGTAATCTGGAAAAGTGATTTGATGTGTCACAAATTCAAAGACTCTCAAGGAACTTCAAAACATACCCTAAAACAATCCAAAATGATTTAAATTAGTAATCAAATTAACAATTCAAATTATTTTAAAGTCAATTTAACTTTTTGTGTGAAATTATATGTGTGATATACATTTCTTTAAGAAAGTGTGTGTGTGTGTGTGTGTGTGTGTGTGTGTGTGTGTGGTGTGTAAGTGAATGGACTGATCATCTGATCAGCAGTACACACAAAACAAACAGCAATTTCAGAACTCAGCAGTGGAACATGATAGAAACATGATTATTCTGTGATCTCAAGGTTAATTAAGCTTCAAGAAACTTTGCTTGCATAGTCTCTTTCTAGGGTCTTCGATGGTCCTTAAAAATATGTTCATTTGACTGCATTGTTTTGACAAAATTTGCATTTTTTTTTCTTAAACAGATTTTCTGATATTGTTTGGAACTTGGGCAATGAGCAGCATTAATAATATATGGCTGGAAGGAGAGATTAGAAGTTGTAGTGTGCATGCATTCATTGGATGTTAAATACATGCTGGACCCAATAAAAGACAATTTGAAAGCTGAACAGGGTCCCAGACATTCAATTTCCAGAAAACTCTGTCTCTCCACTCCTGACTTAGGGCGAAGTCAGTTCAGCTTGGGCTTAGTTACCAACAAAGACTGGGTCATTGGGTCAAAGCTACGGGCAAAGGGACAGAGATAATGAAAAAAGAAAGGCTTTCTCCATGTCTTGATTTACCGTTGACTTCCCTGTCCCCTGGCTTGATGACATTATATTTTATTAGTAAGCACCCTGTATCTTAAAGTGCTTTTTAACATATTTTATCTGATAAGGACAAGTTATTAAGACCATTTTATAGACTAGAAATGATTTAGAAATGATGGGTGACAATGTAGGTCACTTGGCAAAGAATAGAGAATGGTCATATGAGACCTGGTTTTCTAATCTCTCCTTTGCTTACCTTTCCCCTACTGCATCCCTTCAAGCAGTGAAGAGGCAAAAGCCAAACACACTTCCTCACAGCACACATCAATTCTTGTTTATTATGAATGCTACACTGGGCAAGGGGGGGTGGGTGGCTGCTCCATGGCCAGATCACTGTCACACACACTAGAGACACACAAAGGCAGAAAAACAATCTTTCTCAACTTGTACTGGGAGAGCATCAGCAATTAAGCCCATCCCATTGCAAAGATAAAGCCTCCAAAACTAATACAGTATCTAAAAAAAGACACTGTTTTTGTCCTCCACACCACCAAAATTGTCACTTTCTGACTTCTCAAGACTTCTCTTATTGTGTCTTTCTAGACATTTTAGTATTTTAAAGAATGTGATCTTTTAAGGGCTTTCACATTCCACCTCCTATGGAAGTCATGAGCGTGTTTCTAATGTCAAAGCAGAAACACTCATTGCCATCAAATCTTATTAAAATAATGCTGCTGAATGTGAAGAGGACCAACAAGGTAGCCAAGTAAATTTTTCCCAAATCCTCCACCTACAGGAAGTCATTTCCTATCTGTGACTCATAGGAAAATGTTCCTGGACTCAGTCTGGGTCAACAGAACAGAAAAGGAAAGGTGACAGATATGAAAATGATTTCCAGAGAACGTGACTTCATTTCTCGGACAGGCAGGTCATAGCCCAGCTCCTGGGCCTCTACCATTGCTTTCATATTCTTCTACCGTCTTCATTCCTCCTTCCTTGTCTATTAATGGCTACTGAGGGGCTCCAATAACCATTTAACAAATCAAACTTATTCTTTTTCTCTGTCCTCCTTTTCAGGCTCCTCTGGCTGAGTGTTTGTCTCCCCACAGTTCAAAAAGTAAAATTTTTGCCCCCAAGATGTTGGTGTTAGCTGCTGTGGCCTTGGAAGGTTATTAGATCTTGACAAGAGAACTTTCATGGTGAGATTTGTGCATTAGTAAAAGACACCACGGAGAGTCACCTTGCTTGCCTCTTCCACCGTGTAATAACATACCATCTGCAACCCAAAATAGATGCCCTTACCAGACACTGAGTCTGCCAGTAGCCAGGTCTTAGCGTTCCCATCACTTACAACTGTGAGAAGCCAGAATTGGTCTTCATAAGTCACTGGGTTTGTGGTACATCTGACAGAGGTCCAGGCAGACTAAGACTGTGGCCCTCTTAACCTATTGACCTCTTTCTGAAATCTCCAGGTCTGTAGTCTTCAGGACACATCCAGATCTGATTCCTGCCTCACGATCATCTTCCTGTTCTCGTTTTCCTCTTGTTCTACTCACAGGATTTGCTCATCCTGAGTCTCTGTTTAGCTCTTTTTTCCACCAGGCTGACAACAATAACAAAGAGATTTAAAACCCAGGAGTTATCTCCAGCAGCCCTATCTGAGAGATAAGCCACTTGCTCCTACTTGCAAATATGTTTCCCGGATTTATCTCAGAATATACATGAGAGCAAGGCAAGGGTCAGCAGGAATTTTCTTTGGATAGAGCTGTGCATATTTTCATGCTTAATGAGGTTGTCAAAGGAATTAGTGAAAACTCATAAACTCATAGCTAAAATCCTCCCCAAGGATGGAGCAAATACTGAAACTTTTTAACTCAACCATAAATATGAAGTGCTTAAGATCCACAGAACTTGATTTGATTGTGTAATAACCAGACTCATATTGTCAATCAGTCAAAAGCAAGATTAATACATGATTAAGAACATATTTTGTCTGTTGGGACTCTGTGAAGATCAGCATGTTTGTCTGTCAGAAGGGCAATAAATTATTTAATAATGGAATTGGGACATTAAAGAGGAATAATATACTTACCTGTAGATTATCCCACTTCAACAGGACAACCCCAGAGCAATATGCCCTTGCCAGGAAAAAAAGCATCAGTTACTAATTATATGCTTCATTGATTTGACAAAAGCAGAGGTAAAATTGTTGCTTTCTCAATAAAATATTCATTGAAAGCTAATGAGTTAGCCCTCAGTGTATGACGTTCTTTATGACTCATTTATACAGGAAGTTAAACTAATTCTACTAGTTACTTTTATACTGCTGTGATAAAAACACAATAACCAAGGCAACTTATAGAAGAAATAGTTTATTCAGGCTTATGGCTCCAGAGCAATAAGAGTCCATTACAACAGGAAAGCATGGCCTCAAGGGGCAGACACGTCGTGGGAACAGTAAACTGAGGACTTACATCTTGAACCACCATCACAAAGCAGACAGAGTGATCTAGAAGTAGTGTGAGTCTTTAAACTTTTAAAAGTCTGCTCCTAGTGACATTTTTCCTCCAGAAGACCCTACCTGCTAAATCTGTCCAAACAGTGCCACCATCTGAGGACTAAGTATTCAAACGCCTGAGGTTTGGGGGACAGTTATCATTCAAACTGCCACAGTAATTAAATGCTGATAATACTACAAAGAAATGTAAATTAGAAATACTTTCTATACATAAGAAATTGACAGTTATGTTTAAACATGTTCTTAAATGACTATAAAATAAATGGAAAGTAAACTATGCAAGACCTATACAGATAAAACACTCCATTTCAGGTTTTTAGGTGTCAATATGCAAGGATTACTTTTAACGGCAGGGAGTAGAAGGCCATAGAAGTGAGGAGAGATTAATGGACAAAATGGCATTTGATGTGCATTGACTTCCCCAATTCATTCATTCATTGGACAATTGACTTGCTCACAAAACACAAGATGTGGGATGTGACACAAAACACAGTGAGCAAGTAAGTGCCTATGCAGTTCTGAGCCCCATCAGGAAAGCATATGAAAGTGAAAAAATAGAAATAAAGCACTGGGATTTGTAACTTGGCCATATTCGGGAAGACTAGCATCCCCCTATGCCCCATAAGCTTTCATTTTCCTAGGCAAACCCTAAAATGTGACAATAGAATTTTCACTACTTACAAAACAACAACATAAGATCCATATATTAGCCAAAGACCATATTAGTGTTTAAGTTTCCAGGACCCTGTCTCTACAGAGAAGGGAAGAATCTGGAATAGCTGAACATATGCTAATAATTCTGCTGGCTTTGAATGTGGCTTCAAACTAGGTATTGCGTCTTAGAAGACATGATAATCCTCTTTACAAAAGCCAGACAAACATATAATGTGTCCACATTAAGTCCCTAAGCCTCTTGATTGATAAACCCCAATGTACAGTTTTTAAAACCATTGAGGCGGGCCCAGACTCACGATTGCACATAATAAACAATAACTCTCTAATTATGCCACATAGGCAGAAGAATCGTGTCCATACCTCTTAATTCATTCACATCAGTTATCAAAAACAAATTCATAAATAGTTTTAAATGTACTAGGTGGGCCTCTTCATGAAGTAGAAATTCCTTTATAAAATAATTAGGGCACTTTTTCTTTAAAAACTAAAGCCTCTATGATTGTAGAATTATTATATCGTGTTTTTTATTCCATCTTTTTCTATAACCTAAATAAATTTTAAAAATTAATGTGCCGCCGGGCGGTGGTGGCGCATGCCTTTAATCCCGGCACTCGGGAGGCAGAGGCAGGCGGATCTCTGTGAGTTTGAGGCTGAGCTGGACCGATAGCCTCCAAAACAATACAGAGAAACCCTGTCTCGAAAAACCAAAAAAAAAAAATTAATGTGCCTGGGAAAATAATATGGCTCCCTGGATACCATGAAAGTTCTTTCATATAGACTTGAGTTCCTGATTTTGATCCCTAGATCCCACAAGGCAGCAGGAGCAATGGATTAGACTCCACACATGTACTATAACACCTATGCCCTGCTCTCCCTTACACCTAAACAAATACACACAAAAAATAACAAAATAAACCAAACAGGTTGCTGAATTTATTGATTGATTGATTGATTTTCTCACTTTTTCATTCCTTCAGCAAAAATTTATTATTGTGTGCTAAACACTATTCTTCCAAAGGAAGGATGAAAAAGCATAGCTTCTGCCTTCAAGAGTAATTATCACACAGGGCTTTACCAAGTGGCCCGAGTAGAAATAGGTCTTAAGGAAGACAATGTCACCCATCTTGGCCATGAGTATACTGATAAAGTATAAAAACCCAGATGCTTACTCTTGTGTTTACATGTTTAGAGCTTGGTTAAATTGCACATTAATTAATTTAAAACCTTTTTTTCCCTAGCATTACATTACTTTTCCCCATGTTTCATACATTATTGTCTTAGTTAGGGTTTCTACTGTTGTGAAGAGACACCATGACCATGACCATGCAACTCTTATAAAGGAAAACATTTAATTGGGGCTTGTTTACAGTTCAGAGGCACGGTGGCATGCCAGCAGACATGGTGCTAGAGAGGCAGCTGAGAGTTCTAAATCTGGATCCACAAGAAGCAAGAAGTGACTGAAACACTTCCTTCAAAAATGGCACACCTACTTTAACAAGACAATACCTCCAAATAATACCACTCCCTAGGATCGTATGGGGGTCATTTTCTTTCAAACCACCACACTGGCTGGCTTCTAGAACTCACAGAGATCCATCTGCCTCTGCCTTCTGAGTACTGGGATTAAAGCTGTAGGCCACCATTGCCTGGCTGAGTGTTGGTTTTTGGGAAAGGCTAAAAATAGAGAACACTGAATGTGGGATCTAAGCGATCTGATAAAACCATCCTAGAGGTCTCATGTCTACGCTGTATTCCAAGACTTGCATGCAAATAGTCTCATCTTTTCTGGATGGAAAGGCCAACTCTTAATAAATCCTGAAAGAACATATATAAGAAGAGCAAGGAGAGTAGACACTCGTTCTGCTGTACAGAGATCCCAGAATTACCCCTAAATAGGCACAACATCTGGCTTTGTGACTTGATGTGCTTAGTTCCATTATAACAAGAGAGACAGCATTCACTTTCTGTCATAAGCTAAGGACATGATTCCTCGCTCAGCACTTTTCTGTCCCCATGCCAATATCCTTGGCAAGAATGATCTGATGGGGTTTTTCCTCATTCTAGAGCTGAGGTCGAAGAGGTGACTAAAGTGACAGAAATGGCCTGAACTCAGAACAGAGGGGAGGATGCTCTAAGACCAATACTCAATCAGCTATTTGGCATTTGAGCTAGTCCTGAATGATATTTCCCTAAATGAGCTGTAAATCAGAGAGGAAATGAATGCTGAGTCACTTTGAAGCAGATCCAAGATACTTCTAGTTAGTACCACCACTCACTCCTCCAACTTGGAGAGACCGACAGCCAAGAAATCTCACAGGTCTCATATATGCTGTACAGAACTTTCTTTTTAGAGCTGCTGAAAAATCCCCTAAGTCTGTCCCCATCCTATATTACTAGTATGTCCTCTGCTGCACGACTAGGAAGACAGTGGGCTTTTTGTTCACAGCAATTACTTTTTTTATTACTAGTTCATGTTAATTTATTTTTCACTCCTAATTTCACACTTTAGTAAACTTTGAAACACATGATTTTATATAACCACAACCCTGGTAGAGCCACAGAATAGTCTCTTGTTCTTCCCACCGTGAGACCTTTCTTCACTGCCCCTTCCACTCAATTCTCACCCACAGAGGTATAGCAGCAAAGATTTCTATAACCGTAGAACATGTGAACCCATAGGACTCCTTGACTTCAAGTAATACACACTTCCTGCATCTAGCTTCCGTCCTCCACATACAGCTTATATCTATCAGTATTGTCGGGAGGGTTCATGCCTTGTTTCCTTCTGGGTGACTGTACAATCATGCATCTTGTTGGGCTGTCTCTACTTCTACGCTAGCAAGAATAAAGCTGCTATAAATATATTTGACTAATTCTTTGTGGGGGATAAGTATGTTCATTCCTCTTGGGTCACTATTGAAAAGGACCACAGAATAGGAGAATGTTAAGCTTAATGAAATGATTTGAAAGTCCAAGCAATTTTTTCTTTGGTAGTTGCAGCATTTAGCCTCCCATTAATGATACATTGTCAGCAAAACTTGCTGTAAATCCATCATTTTCATTGTGTCCAATCTGGGAGATACAGTAGTGACTCATTGCAATTTTGCACTACAGTTTAGATCTTCTGTGGATATAAGAGAGGTTTGTTTACTATTTTTCTATACAGTGTCATACTATCCTATACTATAAGTTGAACATATTTTCTTTCTTTATTAAAATACTTGAAACACTTGTCACAAATCAATTACAGAGCTCTGTGATGGTTACTGACCTTATTTTTCTCCATCAACCCAATTTTCTAACCATAATCTTTACTGCTTTGTTCCTTTATCACCATGGTAGAGCCTAAAGTCAGATAAGCTAAACTTTTAACTGTGTTCTATTCTGAGTGCTTTGCACCTTTTACATAAATGGTAGAATCAAGCTGTTACTTTTATATAAACAATGCTGAATTTTAATCACTATTATATTGGATTGTTGGAAAGAAATACCATATGGTATCATCACATGTGCCAATTTTCCTAATCAGTCATCTCTCATTTACCTGTCTAGAGGAGAGGAGAGGAGAGGGCAGGGGAGGAGAGGGGAGGGAAGGGGAGTGGAGAGAGAGACAGAGACGGAGATGGAGACGGAGAGAGAGAGAGGAGCCCCTTGACATTTGCATGTCTATTAGTGTTCTCATTGCCTGGGTCTTATTTAGGCAACCATATTGTTGTAGTATTCTGAGTGTAGTTTTCCTGTCATTTCTAAGAGATGCTATCACATAGTATATGTCCTGGTCCTCTAGCTCTTACAATCTTTCTGCCCCACCTTCTGAGATATGTTCTGAGCCTTTTGGACAGGAGTTAGCTATATTGTGTGCTATATTACCAACTGGGGTTGGGTACCCCATGATCACTTGCTCCTAGTATTTTTGACCAGGTTGTGATTTTCTGTGATGGTCTCCATCTGCTACAAAGAGAAGTTTCCTTGACGAAGGGTGAGAGCTACACTTAACAGACAAAGTAGTTCTCAAAACCCATTTATTGATTACTAATGCAATTCTATCACAATAATGTGTTTTTACAACATGTATTTGTTTATCTTAGTGAGGCAGTGATGTTTTATTGGGGTTATTAACAGGAGTGTGAATGGGTAAGAGGTTACTTATAAGAAGCCAGGAGGAATTAAAAAGCTGTTACATCATGGAGAATGATTTCTCAACATGACTGATGACTCAAGAAAGCTACATATCTGAAGATCTCTTCTCTCTCTGCTCAACCAGGGGAGACTCTCCTCATTTCAGCATGGTTGTTCAGTCTCCTTTCCTACTCTTTGTTTACTTATTTTTCCTGCTGGGGAAAGATCCTTGGGTATTGCTCATGTTTCTGTGATCTTCTGTTATCTCCTGGGCCCTGTGAGCATCCTCACCCTCCTGGAGGGGATGTTTCAATTAGAAGGAAACTGCCATACAACAGAAACATATTACCTGGTGGTAATTGGAGTGGGGGCTTGGGGAGGAGGTGTTGTTTTTCATCAAATTCAGCAACTGCCCCTTAAGCAACTGTTGTCCTAATCAGCAATTGCAACTCTGGTAGCTACCACTAGCAGTTTGGAATCAGGTGGCGGTGCCACATGCATGCCTTTAATCCCAGTACAGAGTGAGTTCAAGTACAGGCTTCAAAGCTACCCAGAGAAACCCTGTCTTGAAAGACCAGGAGCAAAACAAAACAAAATCAAAACAAACAAACAAACAAACAACAACAACCTCAAAAAAAGCCAGCAATTTGGCTGCCCTGGACGTAGCCAATCAGAAATTCTGTTCCATCAGACACAGGCTCTGTCATGGCTACTAAAGAGCTTTACCTCACTCTCTTTAGAACTCAGGATTCAAAGTTTGAGGTGAAGTGAAATTCTGTTTGCTCAGAAAGACAAAACAGTAGCTAACCTCCTCTCCTAGCTCGCATCTCCCTGTCCTGCTCAGCTGGCCTTTAAGAACCCTTGCTATACATAGTTCCTCCCTACCACTTCCTGCCAGCTAGTTGCTAACTCGGCCTCCTGACCCCAGGCTAATTTTATTTAATCAAATAAATGTAACACATCTTTGCATCATTAAACACACATTCCACAGCATAAATGAATGTAGCACATCTTAAATTAATATTCCACAACAATGAGGATTAGCTAAGTTCATGAGAGTAAAGTGCCTTTGATAGCATTTGTGACTGTATTAAAGGGAGGAGAGAGACCAAGGCTGAGCTGCACCATTTGTTTTAGAGCTCAGCACATGAATGCTGCTAAATGTTCTATGTGATATTGCAAAGAATGGTTATCAGTATGTACTTTATAAATGTTCATTTGTTTAAGATGTGTAGTTTTGTTCAAATCATATAAGTACATGTGTGGGTTATATTGTTTATACAACTATCATCCTCCTGTAGCATAAGTTTAAATTTCATTCATAATATTTCAATTATTTGCCTTTTAAACAAAGTAAGAGATATGGAATTTTTTCTTTATATTTATCCAAATTTTTTGGCATTGTATATATACAGCTTCATGGAGATATGAATTTCTTGGGAATATCATTTAATAGCAGTTATAAACTATTATCTCAGGTATAGGTAATAAACACACACTCATTCATTTTAATAGTTCCTGTAACAGAAAGTATCAAAGTTTTGCAGTGTCTAAATTTTGAGGTGTTACTTAATTCCCATCATAATTAAGTTAGCACTCACTTTACCCCACGAAACAGATGACAAGCATTGTTTTCAATGACTTATTTTTATTTCATTTGCATTGGTGTCTGTTTGAGGGTGTTGGATCCCCTAAACGTGGAGTTACAGACAGTTGTGAGTTATGGAAATTGAACCGGGGTCCTCTGGAAGAGCAGCCAGTGCTCTTAACCACTGAACCATCTCTCCATCCCCCAGACAAGCATTTGCTTATGGCCAAACTTCTGGTATTTTAGAACACCACTTCCCTTTGCACACAGGGATTACTGTTGTGCATATGCTTTGGTTTCAAAACATAGGAATAGAGGCAGGAAGGAAGAAGAGAGGATAAGAAAGAGCCTTGTTTGGATAGGCATCACAGGCTAACTCCACCCTTTCCTTGGAACATGGAATAAACGGCTTTCCTACCCTGCTTAGGCCAATCGCATGATTTGTTACATTGCAGTGACTCATTAAGTGCTCTTGTGTGATAGATCAAAGTAAAATATTAAAGGTTGTGCAATTGGTTGTAATTAGTATGAATACTAATAGCGCAAGAAGACAAGGAAAGGAAGTTCACTTGAGGACTAAGAGTAATAGCTTTCCAAAGAAGACAGTTTATGCTAGACTTTACGCATATCCTGCGTGAGAAAGGGTTGCAATTTAAAGCACCCCAGTTACCTCGCCTTGCTCTCCTGATTCTACTTAACAGTTGTTCCAGAACATTTTACAGCCATTCAGCAGTTTGCATTGATTTCCCTGCCTGAGTTGAGAAAATATGATCACACAATGTTCTCTTGCTTGGAGTTTCAAGGAGAAAGTATAATTATGCTCTTGAAATGTTTCAGTTTTATTTGTTCTATAGCCATGGCCAGATAGAAAACATTTTTTAAAGGAAAAATAACTTCTCTATACTTTCTTTCTGATCAGATACAGAAAAAAAAACAGTGTTAATTTAAATGAGTGATATAGGTAAACAATGATGTATATTTTCTCAGGGTGGCTTGGCTGATCCAGGTCATCTTTATATAAGTAGTTTAAGAAAACAGCATGGAGTCAGGCGGTGGTGGCACCTACCTTTAACCCCAGCGCTTGGGAGGCAGAGGCAGGCAGATCTCTGTGAGTTCAAGACTTGCATGGTGTACAAGAGCTACTTCCAGGACAGCCTCCAAAGCCACAGAGAAACCCTATCTCAAAAAAAAAAAGAAAGAAAGAAAGAAAGAAAGAAAGAAAGAAAGAAAGAAAGAAAGAAAGAAAAAGAAAAAAAGAAAGGAAAAACAGCATGGATACTGTTTGGGCCAAGTGGGTGAGGTTTAGAGATGCAGTACTGTCTAAGTTAGGGTTTCTATTGCTGGGTTAAAATACCATGATCAAAAGCAAAATGACACAGAAAGGTTTTATCTCAGCTTACAATTCTCAGGTCACTAGAGGAAATGAGACCCAAAACTCAAGGCAGGAACTGAAACACAGCTGCTATCTGGCTTGCTTGCTCATGATTTGAACAGCCCATTCTCCTATACAACTTAGGACCATCCTGCAAACAGTTGCCACCACTCACAATAGGCTGGGCCTTCTAACTTCAATCATAATCAAGAAAAAGCTTGATGTAGTTGTATATAGGCCTGCCTTATAGAGGCATTTTCTCAATGGAGATTCCTCTTCCTAAATAACTAAAAAGAACAATAAAATGTCCTCAGACTTTTAATCCTGATATAAGAAAAATTTTTTAACTTAGATACAATTGGAAGAAAGGAAGAATTTCTCAGAACCAGGAGATGAAAGAGCACAGAGAGTGCCTTTTAACTCCTTCTGATACATTTTTATTGTTGAGGTTTGGTACCAGCTGAGGACAATTCCATCCCCTGAGTAGTGTCAACCCTGGCATCATTGCTGACTCTTGCATTTTGTCACTAATCAATCTCAGGAAATCCTATTGCTTCAAATATATCTGGAACTTGGCCTGTTCTTATGAGTGCCATTGGTGTCACTATCCATGTACCATCTTTTCAGCCGGCTCCTGCATTAGGCTGTTTCCAATTTCTGCTTCTCTACAGCCAAGGCTCAGCACAACATCTGGAGCAACAACCCAACATCTGGAGCAAGCATTTTAAAACCAGTGTAGATCTGCTCCAAACTGCAAATGTTTCATTTGTTTTTCCTGTTCTTAAAGAGGTGGAAGCCAAAGCTAAATCTGTGGACTAGGATGCAAGATTTACATCAAGTGACAGCTGAACCCCAGTGTCATCTCAGTGGGTGGCACAGAGTCCACGCTATGCTTATAATATACAGGACAGAATAAGGTACTCCCTATATCTAGAGAATGACGGGTGGTATGAGGTCAAAAGGTCTTCGTCTCTCCCATGTGACTGCCTCATTCTCGCTGCTAGATAATAGAAATTCAAGCAAGACCATATAACTTCAGTCTTTGCTGGCTAAGAACAACATATATTACTGGAATTTTTTATATTTAAGAGTATATGAACTTTTCTTCTTGCCAGTAAACTTGTCAGATAAATAGCAGTAAAGAGAGAAGAAAGCAAAATAAAAATCTTACACAAAAAAGACTACAAACTTTAGCTGAAACATACTTTTATGAAGAGCCCAAACTAAAAATGGTTCACATTAAAAATGTAATGGCCATATAAGAACTCAATGTAAAAATAATAGTATATGTTTATTGTAGCAATTCAATGCATAAATGGTTTTTCATTTATTTTCAAATTTTTTATAATAAAGTTTTTTCTTAAAGAAACCATTGCTTCCCTTCCCAAAATACATGATATTACAGCTTGGTATATATTATATGCTTCTGCTGAACCACAGCTAAATTTAAAACAGACTCCAGCAGGAAATGAATTAAACTTTAGACTCAATTCCATTCTTTATTTATGTTAAGGCTATTTGTCAAAAAATTAATTGTAGCTGGCATGCCTTTAATCCCAGCACTTGGGAAGCAGAGGCAGGCATATCTCTCTGAGTTCAAGATCAGCCTTGTCTACAAGACAGCCTCTAAAGCCACAGAGAAACTCTGTCTCAAAAAACAAAAACAACTAATTGTAGATTTCTACAGAATATTTGAATGTGAACATTCTATTGAGAAGAAATAATAAAATTTCTAAGTCATGCCTTCTTACGTGTATACATACACACACACGTACACACACACACACACACACACACACACACACACGCTTACTGATCAAGGTTTTGCATGCTTGCTTCAGTTCAAGATTGCTGTCATAGTTCCTGCTTTCTTCCATGGAAAGAAACAAGCCGCTCCTTCTAAAGTAAGAATTTGCATAAGCGCTTTCTTAGTTTTGTTTGTTTTTACATTGAAACGACAGGAAGAGAAGTGACTGCTAAGATCTGAGACTGTTAAAAACCCTTGCTTCACGACAGGCACTGTGTTCGGTATACACAGGCCATGAATTATTTCCTGAAAGCCCTCCAGACAAGCAGAGAGGTTTACAGATAAGAGAGGTGAGGACTGAGAATCTGAACTCTCACCCCTAGGGCACACAGCAGTACAGGGCAGGGCAGCACTAGAGGAAGCAGCCTGGCCCGAGGAACAGTGCCATGTGGCATTCAGAAGCCTGGGAATCTGCAGTCAGCCAGAATAGGGTTCAAGTCAAGGAATGCCGGCTCCCAACCACCCCACCCTCATTTTCAACAATGTTAATTAATGTCTTCAGACTCGAAATAAGAACTAGAGGTTTCTCGTAAGGAACTGCCAAAACTCAGAGAATCTGATCAAATACTTCTCTGATTCAAAGAAGTGTCTACACAACACCATTTCCAAGTTCTGTTTTTTGAACTTTTTCATACTTTCAGTAACTATGCTTTAGTTTCACCTGGCTGCACAGGCCTGTAAGTGGGGGGCAAAGGCAGGAAGATTACAAGTTCAAAGCCTGTCTAAACTATATAACCAGTTAGACAGTTCAGACCCTGTTTCAAATCAAAAGGAGAAGAACGCTAAATCAATGTTTGTCTAGCATGTGCAAAACCCTAAGTCTAAGCCAAGTTCTGCAAAATAAATAAATAAAAACAAAAATTAAGTTATATGTATTAGATATTAAAATATAAAACATATATTACATATAATATGCATGTGTATACATACATACACACATAAACATATATATGTAAGAATCCAAAACATGTACATAGACAACACACACATGCGTATGTACACACACACAGATTCTTTTATTGAAAATTTATTTACTTTAGTGAAAAAAGTTCTCCTTACATAACGAAAGAGGGCCCCAGCCATAGCCTCTCAAATGTTAGGTACCTAGGCATGTGCCACCATGACCAGTAAAAAAAAAAAATTTTTTTTTCTTTTTTTCTAAAATAGATAAAAATTACTAGTTATCTTTCTCTCTTCCTTCCTCCTTTCCTTCCTTTCTTCTTCCCTCCTTTTTTTCATTTTAGAACATGGAAGAACAGCCACAATAAGAAAATAAGAATGGTGCCAGGCTGTGGTGACACACAACTTTAATTCCAGCACTCAAGAGGCAGAGAGAAATGAATCTCTGTGAGGTAGAGGCCTGCCTGGTCTATAGAGAAAGTTCCAGTACAGGCTTCAAAGCTATATAGAAACCTTGTACCAAAAAACAAATGAGATTATTATTAATGCCAGGCAGTTGTGGTGCACGCCTTTAATCCCAGCACTCTAGAGGTAGATGCAGATGGATCTCTGTGAGTTCAAGGCCACCCTGGTCTACAAAGCCAGTTTCAAGTTTCCAAGACAGGCTCCACAGCTACACAGAGAAACCCTGTCTTGGAAAAAAAGAGAGAGAGAAAGAAAGAATGGAGACTGAGAGGTTCTAGGCTGGGGTGGTATGGAAACTGAGAGGTTCTAGACTGGAGGCAGAATGGGAACTGAGAAGTTCTAGACTGGGGATATATGGAGACTTAGAAATTCTAGACTGGGGTGTTGGAAGCTGGGAGATTCTAGACTGGTGTGTTATGGAAACTGAGAGGTTCTAGACCAGGGTGTTATGGAACTGGGAGATTCTAGACTGGTGTAATATGGGAATTGAGAAGTTCTAGACTGGGATGGTGTGGGAACTGAGAGGTTCTAGACTAGGGTGGTATGGGAACCGAGCAGTTCTAGACTGGGGCAGTATGGTCACTGAGCCAACAGGCATAGCTGGACACACTTAGAAGTGAGGGAGAATCATCTTTTTGTATCAAACAGCTTGTGACCTAGAAAGGTTGACAAGATTTATCTTCTGTGTAAACTTCACCAGGTTAACAGTAGCTGCCTGGAGACCCTGTTCTCTTAGAACTCAATTACAGGACATTATGAAGACTTTAATATCTCACAGGACGTAAAGTGGGAAGGGGAACCACACGCTATGTATTTCCTAGCTATTGGCTGTAGGATAAAAGAAAGAGACAAAGAGCTACTGCAACCTTGCTATGTATCGCACATACCACACACCTTCTCTTATGGAAAATCATGAATTCATTAAGGTAAAAACCAGAAGCTATATTTTGAAGATAAAGAAAACATTTTTCTGAGCAAATACCTGGCTGCCACTAACTAAAAGAAGGGAGGGAATTATAAAGGAAACACAGGAAAGTGAAGGCGCTACTATGTACTGACCATTTACATATGGAAGACGTGTGTAAGTTGGTACCTGTCACTCAGTAAGGACCTGGGTATTCAATGTCCTCACATTTGACTGCACCCAGTATTTCCAGTGTCCCTCATGCCTGGCTGTGATGCACATTCTGGATTCTAAATTTTCTTTCTTCAAAATGCACTTTAAAATGTTTCCCCTTCGCAAATTATTATAAAATTTGAAAGAGACTTTAAGCAAATGCTCCCATTGTTCTTCCTGGACAAAGAGGATATTTTAGAGCACCAGAGAGGCAAACACGCTCACCCAGGAGGACAGAACTCAGCTCTGTCGGTATCCAGACCTGCTTCTTGGCTTAGTCCTGCTTTCCCTCTGGGCCTCTGTTTTGACCATAGAGAGTTGAACCCACAAATGCTGTGATTTCTCCAAGTTCAAAACCTACTCTTAATAGAAAAAGTCAAGTAGGCTTCACTATACTAACCCTAACAACAGCTTATACTTTCCTTTGTTTGTTTTTCTCCAAATCATAAGAAACATTTAAGACTGTTTGCCTCCTGCTACCTGGAAACCTTTGTTAGAGCCAGAGACCCAAAGACAGGCATCCATTCACTCTGTGTTCACACGTAACACACTGGCAAGGAAAAGAGGGTTTTTTGAAGCCATATCTATCAAGCATGAGTCTGTTCTACATTTCTGAATAATGATAATGCTTTAGTTAAATAAATGGCACCAAGTGACAATGATTCTAAAAGTTATCCATATAAATGTCTGTGGATGGCAAGGAAGGCATGTTACTTCCTGTCGGATGTTGGAGGTAGTTCAAGAGGTCTCCATGTGTCAAAACACATGAGCTGGTCTTCAAAAGGAAGCCATGGTTGGAGACGAGAGAGAATGAGCAAGAATGATGCAGGATGGCCCACCATTAGCAAAGCTCAGAGGTTAGAAAGTGTGCAATGTAAGTAAAAAGAAAGCTTGTTTGGGATGTGCTCCCAGGCCCTGGGAGGGAGTGGTAGCACACAAAGACGTTAGGGGTTTTATTATTTACATCCAACGCTTTTTAAAAGAAAAACAAACTTGAGCCATCTTCCAGGTTAAGTGTTAGTGGGATGTCAGGTAAACTGAGCAAAAAAGATGCTGGGGCTAAGGAGGAGAATTATAATTTCTTCCAAGACCCACCAAGAACTAACTAGACTGGTACCATTGCAGTCACAATGACAAAGGTGGGACAGATGTAAGAAGTGGTAGTAATCACAATACCCACTAATGTCTAGTGCATGCTTGCTTCACAAATAATGTTTGCTTCATAAATAATCCAAGAAGGTAGGTTTTGTGGCTTCAATTTTGCATATACAAAAACCCAAGCAAAGAAAGGTTTTGAAAGATTCCCTAAGCTCCCCCACTTAGAAATCAATCCAATGTTTCTAGAGCCAACTTGCTGATGCTGTATCACAGGCCTGCTGATCGATGACCCTCTGAGAACCACAACTTGTATCAGAATTAGTAAAAGTATAAATGTATATGATTGTTGAGCCTAATTGTCCACTTGAGTGGATTGAAAATTGCCTGGGCAATTAGCAAGCCTCACCTCTGGTGTTACTGGAAGTCATTTCCAGAAATAACTGATCATGAGGACTGTGATATGATGAATATATTAATTCATTAAAAGATTGGCAGTATAATGGCATATTTGACAGGCGATAAAAGATGAGAGCAGGACCTTTGGGAGGGGGAAGCCACTGGGATGCAAGATTAGGGGTTCTAGCTTTTCCTGAACCCTCTCTGTCCTCCCTTTTCTCTGCTCCCTGGCTGCCGTCAGGTAAAGAAGCACCCTCTACATGATCTCACCACTATGCACAGACCCAGAAACCCAGCGCCAAAGACAGAACCTTCTGAGACCATGAGCAAAAATGAATTCTCCTTCCCTTTGGCTGTCTCGGGTATTCCATAACAGCAAAAATAAAAGTGGCTGATACTGTGGGTAAATAGGACACATAACTGATAAGAATAAATGGCCGTGGCTTACCCAAAGCTTGTGCTCACATCTTTAGATATCCATTGGTAAATGATGAGCTCCACTGATCAGAGAGCAGTTGCCCACACTCACCTGCATGAATGAAGAGTTGTCACCCTATCCCCATTGTGTGATGGCTAATTCTACCCTATATTTAGGAAGGTCTGTGGTGTTCTTACCTTTATACTGCATAAGTGAAAATTTTCCATAGAAATCTCTGTCAAGTTTCTCTTGACAAGACAAACTGGCTCACAGACCTTCATCTCCACCCCTGTAGCATAAGGCTTAAGTAGAAATACCGCATCACCGCAGAAGGGCATGCCATAAGAACCTGTTCCATTCTAACTTCCCTTACTTCTCAGAGCTCAGACTTAAAGAAATAAGCAATTCCACTGTAAAACAACACATCGGTAGTCTATATTTACACAGCCATCACATCATTTTCTTTCTTGTTTTATTGCATTTTGTGACTATCTAGGGATGCAATGAGAAAAACATCAGGAAATAATGGTACAAAGGAGAGATGCACTGAGTGGCTCAAATTCAACAGTATCCATCTCTAGAGTTGAAACAAATGCTAGCTACATAAATTTCAAAATGCAAGCAATTGCTCTAGCAGCAGCCTGCCTTGCTATTTGTCCTGCTCTCGAGCTCTCTAACACCTATGATCCAGCCAGTGAGATTCTGTGCTTCAAAAAGCATTGTTGCCCTTTGATGGGACACTTTTCATTGCCAGCAGGGAAAATTAGCCATCTTCACAATACTGCTCTTCAGTAAATATGTTGTATGTTTAATTCTAAATATCTATTAATTTGCTTTAAATTGGCTAAATAATTATTATTGCTAAAATCAAGGCAACGAAACAATTTCAGCATTTTGAAAAGCTAATCTTGACAGCAGGTGATTTTTTTTGTGCCTCTGTCATTTTTCTTGTGAAGATCATTATCAGTTAATTGTGAATGGCAGCTACTTGGAATGCATGTTCATTCATGACAATGGCTTGATTGATTATTGGAGTTCCCATGTCACTATGTTGAGGATTCTCCCTCATTGGGATTTGAAAAAGACACCATCAATATCTTTACTATGAGTTCACATTAGATCATTCTATCATGAACCGGCTATACAGGATTGGAGGTTAAAAATTATGTAAAAACCTAAACAAAGCGATTCTATACAGCTTTAAATCAGATTTCTCCATTTATTGCTCAAAGCAAGATATTCTTTGAAGATGATTATTTTGCACAAAGTATTTCATTTGAAGGATAGCATCATGTTTAAAGAAGAACAGGGATGCCACAGACTTAAGATAACAAAAACCTAAGATGATGTATTCCAGACATATCACCTCTTGCATCTTGAGGAGGAATGGACCCCTATTAGGAGTCCAGAACACATGACAAACATGAAATGACCAGATGTAGATGCTTAGGCTTCAACCTCACCCAGTGTGTAGGTACCAGGATGCAGTACTTTCTGATGGATACTGTTTTGCCTCTGAGTCGGGGGAGCTGTGTACAGTGACCTCAGAGACACTCTATTCTCTTTGCAAGTCAATTCCAACAGAGCACAAACATCTGGCATGGCTCCTATGCTACTCCTCTCTTAACTTCTTAAGGGGTTCTGTTGCATGACCTTTGGCAAGTCCCATGATTTCACTCTCCAAACACCTGCTATGTCCATCAAATTATGCTGACAGTATAACCTGATCTTATGCAAACCTACTTTAAGTTTTTAAAAGAGACATCCTCATGTATTAAGCATGCAAACAATATAAACCAGTGTCTCTCAATCTGTGAGTTGTGACACCTCTGAGAGTCAACTGACCCTTTCACAGGGCTGGCGAACCATCAGATGGTCTTTTCTCAGACCGTGGGAAAGCACAGGTATTTGCATTATAATTCATAACAGTAGCAAAATTACAGTTATGAAGTAACAATGAAAATAATTTCGTAGTTGGGGGTCAGCATAACATGAGGAAAGTAGAGAACCACTAGTAGATACTATCTCAGAGCATTAGCCATGGATTGTATATTCTTACTAAACATCTCCTCAGGATCAGGTACTTTGATGGGTGAGGATAAAATACCACACTTACCCTCTAAAGTCAAGGTCAGCACACTGTTCTTTGTTGCTGCATGTTTTTGCTTGGGCTCTGCCTTAGTTAGGGTTTCTATTGCTGAAATGAAACACCATGACCAAAAAGAAACATGGGAAGGAAAGGATTTAATTAGCTTACATTCTCACATCACAGTTCATCACTGAAGAAAGTCAGGACAGGAACTCATGCAAGGCAGGATCCTGGAGGCAGAAGTTGACGGAGAGGTCATAGAGGGGTGCTACTTACTGGCTTGCTCCCCATGGCTTTATCAGCCTGTTCTTATAGAACTCATGACCACCAGTCCAGGAATGGCACTAGTTACAATGGGCTTGGACTTCCCCTACTAATAACTAATTAAGAAATTGCCCTAGATGTCTGCCTACAGCTTGATCTTATAGAGACATTTTCTTGATTGAGGTTTTTTTGTGATGACTTTAGCTTCTGTCAAGTTGACATAAAACTATCCAGCAAGGCCCCAAATTAATAATAACATATTTTTGAAGGGTTGTAAACAAAAGCAAAGAATACATAACAAAGACTGGTAAAGGTGTTCAAAATCTACAGCATTTACTAGGTGGTTTTTTTTTCCAGAATAAGTTCCATACATCTTAGTTCCATAAAGAAAAAAACTGACTGGGTAAGTACAGTGGAGGAAATGCAACATATGGGATTATATTTGAACAAGGATTTATGAGGTTGTTTAGAGTTCACCAGTCTCAAAAGACAAAGTGGGATAAAGTAAGGAAACAAAACCTCTGCTCAAATAGTAGGGCGGCAGATCTCAGGGTTTTCTGTCAATCAGTTGCTTGACTATAAATGGTTCTGTGTATAGGAGGTGGAGTAGGACGGGGAGGGGAATGGGAGGGAACAAGAAATATTGTAAAGGGCCTTACTATTTGACTGAAGACGAGAGTAACTTGAGAGAAAATGTATCACCAAAGATTTTTAAAAGATTGAAGAACTGCAGCCAATAATTCAGACATTGGTACAAAAATGAATTATAAAGAAACTTTAGCTTTGACCGTGAATGGAGTAATAGGAACCAGGTCTAACTTTCTGTCTGAAACAATTTTAGAAAACAATTTAGGTAAGATACAGAAGCCAAGTATTTCAGAGATTGACGACAGGCAGTTGTCCAAAGTCTGTCTGGGGAAGAAGCTATATGTTTCAGGACAATAGGACAAAGATATAGTCTGCAATGAGGAGTAAAATGAACCAACAGACCAGAAATAAGAACAATGACAGAATTTGTGAAGTCTATTTAAATTTAAGCCTCTATTCCAGATATCTAAATACTGAAGAAATAAAGGCACATATGTACACGCCAATGACATTTTTCAGACTAGAAACTTAACTTCTAAAAGATGAAAGACAGCATGAAAGTGAAAAATACGATGTATAGGAATCACAACAACCAGGCACTATTGGAAACAGTCGCAGACACAGCTGACTGAGTGTATCTAACAGATGTGTTGCAGAGTCAGGTATCTGGAAACTCCTGCGAGTTTTTTATCGAGTCACATCCCTGAATAAAGGCGTTAATTCAGACTTGCATGCCTTCCCAGGGTGGGACAAGCAGAAAAGACAACGCGGCTTCAGAGAGCTGAAATAGGAAAACAATGGTGGTTTCAGTGCACAATCCTATACAGTAGGGTACACTTTTATGCGCCTGCTGCTCTGCTTGGCCACAGGAAGATACACTCTTGACTCTCTAGGCTTCCCTCCTTATCCTCTCCAGACTTACACTAGCTGTTGGCTGCAATTTCACAACTCACGAGAGAAAAGATGACATGATAGAATCTTCATTCTCATAAAGGAATGGATTGCTTTCTTGGTATGTGATACAAGCAGGCACTAATAGCATCCACTTCATTTCTAATCATTTGGGGATAGACTAACACCAAGAAAACAATTTAACTGCATAGCCCAGGGACAGAGGTAGAATAAAAGAGAATAAGAAAATTGATAGGCAAGTATTCCCTAGAGGAAAGAAGTGATGAGTGAGGGATCTGGGAATCTAAAGATTAGCCAGCAACTGAAAATAGTGTGCTTCGCAGGCCCTTAATGAGACAGGCTGCTTCTTCAGTTTAAAAGCTCTGGTGGTTTTTGTTTTTATTGTCTCTTGTGTTGACTTTCTTTCTTGTGTATTCTCTTGCCTTACTTCAAGCTTTCATCTGCTTCCAGCACTTGGACCTCCTACACGATGCTCCTCAAAGGGATTCTGCACACTGTTAAAAATGCAAGGCAACAGAGAAGTTTAAGTCTAGAATAACTGCTATTTTAAGAACCACACCATGCAATCCAGAAGAATGGAATGACTCAAAAGAGGCAACCCTCTCCCCCACAGAGGAAGTATAACAATAACCCATGACAAGCAATTAAACTATTCCTAGTATACTACAAAGAGGTCACAAGAACTTAGTTATAAACTTCATAGTTACATCATGAAAATTTACACCAACACCAGAGGCAAAAGTCACCAAGCTGGTAAGGACTTAGCCACACAGTGCATCTTGATGTCTCTCACAAGGAATCACTACAGTCCTCCCAAGAAGCATTTTTCAGCACTTCTGAGTGACTTTTACAGTAACTGCTTCAAAGACCCTGCAATGGATGTGGGAGACGCTGATGAGAGGTCAAAGCTGCTATAGTTGATCTGCCATGGAGAAAGGTAATAGCACTACATCCAGGCTGGTCAGCATTGTCAGAGCACCAGCCTATGGCTATGCCAAGCAAAACACATTGAATTGATCAAACGAAAGAGGTAAGCGGGTTTTTTTTTCCCAAGAGAGATTTATTTTTTATTGCATGTGTATGAATGCTTTGCCTGCATATATGTATGTGTACCACGTGCATTCTTGGTGCAAGCAGGGGTCAGAAGAAAGCATCATGGCCTCAGGAACTGGAGTTGCAGGTGACTGCTAAGCCAACCTGATTCTTTTTTTTATTTTTTATTATTTATTTTTAAATTTAAATTAGAAACAAGGTTGCTTCAAAGTCAGTTCTAGGTCCCTCTCCGTTTCCCTCCCCTCCTCCGGTGCCCTCCTCCAACCCCTCCCAATATCCCCTCATTTCCCCAGGGAGGGTGAGGCCCTCCTTGGGGTTGTCCATAGTCTGTCATTTCATCCAGGGCAGGGCCTAGACCCTCCCCCAAGAGTTCTGGGTGAGAGTGCATCTCACATTGTTGGATGGGAGTCCAAAGTCCTTTTGTATACCCCGGGTAAATACTGATCTACTGCCCAAGGCTCAATAGATTACCTAGGCCTCCTCACTGACACCCACATTCAGGAGGTCTTGATCAGTCCCATGCTGGATTCCCAGGCATCAGCCAGGGAATCAAGAGCTAACCCTTGTCAGGTCAGCTGTTTCTGGGGACTAAACCAGCCCAGTCTTAATCCCTTTGATCATCAGTCCACCCTCTCTGTTCCTGGTTTTCTTGAGTTCAGCTCAGTGCTTAGCCATAGGAGTCTGCCTCTTCTTCCATCAGCCACTGAATGAAGGTTCTGTTTCCCAGAATCTCTGGCCATGGGATTGTAGGCTGGCACTCACCAGATTATGTCTAAAATCCATATATGAGAGAGTACATGCCATGTTTCTCTTTTTGTGACTGGGTTACCTCACTCAGGATGGTTTCTTCTAGTGCCATCCATTTGCCTGCAAATCTCAGGATTCCATTGTTTTTTTCTGCTGAATAGTACTCCATTGTGTAAGTGTACCACATTTTCTCTATCCACTCTTCAGTTGAGGGGCATCTAGGTTGCTTCCAAGTTCTGGCTATTACAAATATTGCTGCTATAAACATAGTGGAACAGACATCCTTGTTGTATGAATAGGCATCTTTTGGATATATGCCTAAGAGTGGAGTTGCTTGGTCTTGTGGTAGGTTTATTCTCATTTTTCTGAGGAATCGCCATACTGATTTCCAAAGTGGCTGAAAAAGTTGGCACTCCCACCAGCAATGGAGCAGTGTTCCCCTTTTACCACATCCTTTCCAGCATAAATTGTCCTTGGTGTTTTTGATTTTAGCCATTTTGACAGGAGTGAGATGGTATCTCAGAGTTGTTTTGATTTGCGTTTCCCGGATGGCTAAGGATGTTGAGCACTTTCTCAAGTGCCTCTCAACCATTTTAGACTCCTCTATTGAAAATTCTCTATTTAGTTCTGCAGCCCACTTTTTAATTGGATCCTTTGGTGTTTTGGAGACTTGCTTCTTGAGTTCTTTGTAAATTTTGGAGACCAGCCCTCTGTCAGATGTGGGATTAGTGAATATTTTTTCCCATTCTGTGGGCTGCCTTTTTGCCTTGCTGACTGTGTCCTTTGCCTTACAGAAGCTTCTCAGTTTCAGTAGGTCCCATTTATTAATTGTTGATCTCACTGTCTGTGCTACTGGTGTTACGTTCAGGAAGCTGTCTCCTGTACCAATTCGTTCAAGGGTACCACCCACTTTCTCTTCTAAGAGGTTCAGTGCCTCTGGATTTATGTTGAGGTCTTTGATCCATTTGGACTTAAGTTTTGTGCATGGCGATAAACATGGATCGATCCGCATTCTTCTACATGCCAGCCTCCAGTTATGCCAGCATCATTTGTTGAAGATGCTTTCTTTTCTCCATTGTATATTTTTAGCTTCTTTGTCAAAGATCAGATGTTCATACTTGTGTGGGTTAATATCAGGGTTTTCAATTCGATTCCATTGGTCTACCTGTCTATTTTTGTTCCAATACCAAGCTGTTTTCAGGACTATAGCTCTATAATAGAGATTGAAGTCAGGGATGGTGATGCCTCCGGACGTTGCCTTGTTGAACAGGGTTGTTTTGGCTATCCTGGGTCTTTTGTTTTTCCATACAAAATTGATTATTGTTCTTTCGAGGTCTGTGAAGAATTGTGTTGGGATTTTAATTGGGATTGCATTGAATCTGTAGATTGCTTTTGCCAGGATTGCCATTTTTACTGCATTGATCCTACCCATCCAAGAGCATCTTTCCATTTTCTGAGGGCTTCTTTAATTTCTTTCTTTAAAGATTCAAATTTCTTGCGATGCAGGTCTTTCACTTGTTTGGTTAGCGTTACCCAAGGTATTTTGTTGTTTGTGGCAATTGTAAAGGGTGATGTTTCTCTGATTTCTTTCTCAGCCCTTGAGTTGATCTTGTAGCCTGCCACTTTGCTGAAGGTTAATCAGCTGTAAGAGTTCCCTGGTAGAGTTCTTTGAGTCATTTATGTAAACTATCATGTCATCTGCAAATAGTGAGAGTTTGACCTCTTCCTTCCCAATTTGTATCCCCTTGATCCCCTTTTGTTTTCATATGGCTCTGGCTAGAACATCAAGTACAATGTTGAAAAGGTATGGAGAGAGTGGACAGCCTTGTTTTGTTCCTGATTTTAGAGGAATTGCCTTGAGTTTCTGTCCATTTAGTTTGATGTTGGCCGTTGGTTTACTGTATATAGCTTTTATTATATTTAGGTATGTTCCTGTTATCCCATATCTCTCCAAGACCTTTATCATGAAGGGGTGTTGGATTTTGTCAAAGGCTTTTTCAGCATCTAGTGAGATGATCATGTGATTTTTGTTTCTCAGCTTGTTTATATGGTGGATTACATTGATGGATTTTCGTATGTTGAACCATCCCTGCATCCCTGGGATGAAACCTACTTGATCGTGGTGAATGATTGTTTTGATGTGTTCTTGGATCTGATTTGCCAGTATTTTATTGAGTATTTTTGCATCAATGTTCATGAGGGATATTGGTCTGAAGTTCTCTTTCTTAGTTGTGTCTTTGTGTGGCTTGGGGATCAAGGTTATTGAAGCCATGTAGAAAGAGTTTGTCAAAGACTCTTCTGCTTCTAATGCATGGAATACTTTGAGAAGAATTGATATAAGCTGTTCTGTGAATTTCTGGTAGAATTCTGCACTGAGGCCATATGGACCTGGGCTTTTTTTTTTGGTTGGGAGACTTTTGATGACTGCTTCTATTTCCATAGGGTTTATAGGTCTATTTAAATTGCTTATCTGTTCTTGATTTAATTTTGGCAAGTGATAGCTATCCAGGAAGTCATCCATTTCCTTTAAATTTTCAAATTTTGTGGAGTGCAGGTTTTCAAAGTATGACCTGATGATTCTCTGAATTTCCTCAGTGTCCGATATTATATCCCCCTTTTCCTTTCTGATTTTGTTAATTTGCATGTTCACACTCTGCCGTTTGGTAAGTTTAGTCAAAGGTTTGTCTATCTTGTTGATTTTCTCAAAAAACCAACTCTTCATTGCACTGATTCTTTGTATTGTTTTCCTAGTTTCTACTTTATTGATTTCAGCCCTCAATTTGATTATTTCCTGGCATCTACTCCTCCTGGGGGAGTTTGCTTCTTTGTGTTCTAGAGCTTTCAGCTGTGATGTTAATTCTCTAGTATAACTATTCTCCAGTTTCTTCATGTGGGCACTTAGTGCTGTGAACTTCCCCCATAGCACTGCTTTCAAAGTGTGCCATAGGTTTGGGTATGTTGTGTCTTCATTCTCATTGAATTCTAGGAAGTCTTTAATTTCTTTTTTTTATTTCTTCTTTGACCCAGGCATGGTGCAGTTGTGCATTATTCAATTTCCATGAGTTTGTAGGTTTTCTGCAATTTGTGTTGTTGTTGAATTCTAATTTTAAAGCATGGTGGTCTGATAAGATGCACGGAGTTATTCCAATTTTTTTTGAAGCTGCTGAGGTTTGATATGTTGCCAAGTATGTGGTCGATTTTTGAGAAGGTTCCATGTGGTGGTAAGAAGAAGGTATATTCTTTTTTATGTGGATGAAATGTTCTATAGATGTCTGTTAATCCCAGTTGGGTCATCACTTCTATTAGACCCTTTGCTTCTTTGTTGAGTCTGTCTGGTATTCCTGTCTAGTGGTGAGAGTGGTGTGTTGAAATCTCCCACTATAAATGTGTGGGGCTTTATATGTGATTTAAGTTTTAGTAATGTTTCTTTTACAAATGTGGATGCTTTTGTATTTGGAGCATAGATGTTCAGGATAGACACTTCATCTTGGTGGATTTCGCCTGTGGTGAGTATGTAATGACCTCCTTCATCTCTTTTGATTGATTTTATTTTAAAGTCTAATTTGTTAGATATTAGGAGTGCTACCCCTGCTTGTTTCTTGGGTCCATTTGATTGGAAAATTTTTTCCCAACCTTTAACTCTCAGATAATGTCTGTCTTTGAGGGTGAGGTGTGTTTCTTGTATGCAGCTGAAGGATGGGTCTGTCTTCGAATCCTTTCTGCTAGCCTGTGTCTTTTCATGAGTGAGTTAAGGCCATTAATGTTGAGGGATATTAATGACCATTGATTGCTCATTCTTCTTCGATTTGGAATGGCCAACCTGATTCTTATCCCTGGGGTTGGGGACAATTTTAGTCTTTCCCAAAGCACACAGCAAGGAGAAGAGGTTAGCGGTTCTTAGGATGGGAAAGGGAAGGAGGGGTGAGGCTGACTGTGTGAAAGGCACGAGGAAAGGAGAAGTGAAGGGACTGACCCTCTTGCTCACTCTATTTTCATAGGGGAAGCACTAGCTAAAAAATTCTGAGAGTTATCAAGAGGACTCCAGAGAAGAACGATTGAAGGATCCACCCATTCCAGAACCCGAAATAATGGATGATCTCTTGATCTGTGGACCCACTGCAAAAGTGTAAGTCATGAGCCCCCTTAGTGAGTAGCGAGAAGGGAAAGAAAACCATGCATGCAATTGCCCCGGGGAAGTCTTGGGAGGAAGTCTCTGAACACTTGTGCTTAATAACTGTGAGACACCACTGAGAACCATCACTTCTGATTCTAATGACCTAGAAAAGCCACTGCTAAGAACAGTAAGTACAGCTGATCATCCTTTACCATCGACACCTATGGCATGTAATACAAGTACATTTAAAACTGTAATAGCACAAGCATCCAAGAGTTGTTACAATCTCCTCAGAAGCTTTCCATAATTTGAATATGAGAACTCTGTCTGGATATGTTTCCCACAAACAGCTTTTCCCTGCTACAAGAGAGAGGGCCTGGAAAGCGGCTGAAGCACAGGCATGTCTGGACATACTGGAGTATATTCTCCCACCTGAAAAGTCTTATGGGGTTTGACCTTTAATAACATGTATATTCGATGCCACCCATTTAGCGCTCAGACATACATTGTTGTATCTTATTAAGGATTTCACTAAATTATTAGTCTTTGACAGAGTGTATGTTCCCGTACGGTTGGTATTTCATTTCCTCTTGATATAACTTGTCTTTCATAGGTGTTCAGCTTAGAGTAAACACAGAGTTCTATACTTTATGTCTCCTTTTCCTTCCTTCCTTCCTTTTATGATCTGGCTTTTTGTTTTTTGGTTTTGGTTTTACGAGACAGGGTTTCTCTGTATTGTTTTGGAGGCTGTCGGTCCAGCCCGGCCTCGAACTCACTGAGATCCACCTGCCTCTGCCTCCCAAGTGCTGGGATTAAAGGTGTGCGCCACCACCGCCCGGCCTACGATCTGGCTTTAAAAGGATTTGCATCCCAAAACTTTATTAATAACCTTGCACTAGAAAATTAAGCCAATTTTCCATTTTGTATAATGCTTGAAGTAGTAGTTAGGTTGCCAGGGTAGCTCACAAGTGATGATTTAACAAATAAGACATCCAATGTAAGATAGCTTCTCCATAAACAGCAATAGAAAAGTCATACTAATAACAAGTTATAAGGAATAGGAATCTCACAGTCTCAGAACATGGTCTCAGACCACAAAGAGGGTCTTCAAAAACTAAACACATTCAGTAGTCACTATAGCAGATGTTCTTCAATGTTAAAACACTGAAAACCCAAAAGCCTGCCAACAGAGGGCAGACACTCTAGCTAAAATGCCACTCACTTCTATAACCAGTAGCATTAAAAAAAAGGTCTTTAACAGGCTTTTTGTGGGTCAGCATAAGAAAACTCACACCAGCGTAGTAGCAATTTTCAACCAACAAACAGAGGTACCACTGCACATAACTTAATATTTCACTCTGATTTGTCAAGAAAAGCTTGACATATTTTCAGAGAGACCAGGAAAGTACAATAGAGAGAATAGACAGAGCAAGAAAAACTATGTGGTTTCTCATTTAGCAAGGCCGGTGAGTTTATGTTGGTATGTCCACAAGACTATCCCAAATATAAATACATGAGTTCATGTTTGCTTAAGTGCTTTCGCTAAAGTCTTTAGTGGAAGGCATCTTTCTTAAACTCAGGATCAAGACCCCGACTACCTACAGAATTTTTCTCTTTTCCTCTTGTGATCATCTATTGTAGACACAGAAAAGAACTATTCAATCATTTGCCTGTCTTTCCACTTACAGCTAATCCTTGAAGTAAATTTCAAGGTGTCACCCTGGACAGGGGGACGCTTTCCCTATCACTTGTTTTGCAATTGGCCTCATTATCCCAAGGTGGTTATGCATCCCATGCATGGGTATACCCTGAGCTTTCTCAACCATTCTCTTCCCTAACAGAGAAAGCTAAGTCAATTGCTCTAATTCCTCAGCCAGACTTTAATCAAAGAGTTTATTTCTTATATCTGGATTGCCAGCACTGTAAAACTGCCTTACAGCCGATTCCTACTCACCAACATGTTTACTCAAACACACTGTCTAGCTGATGTTGTCTCTCTGTGTCTAAATTTTGTCTATAAATATTACAGCTGAAATCCCAGTCCAGATGAAAACGTGTATAGGATGGATATAGGGTAACGTGAACCAAGGATCCAAGGCTGAGCCTGCAGTTCCAATAATTACAGTCTGGGAGAGGAGGACACAGCACAGAATAATTGTAAGACAAAAGAAAGAATTTTAAGGGGGGAATGAAGTTAAAAGAAAAAAGTTCAAAGACAGAGGAGAATAGTCAAACCTCGGCAAAGTAGTACTGGTGACTACAACAGCGATGGATTTTGCTTTTGAAACATTATTGATAACGAGTGAAAACTGTTTTCTGATTTGAGACAGACTTTCTAACAAGACACCAATGTTTTGCAAAGAAATGATAGCCTGTGACTCCTCTGCTTTGGACTGAAATTCAAACTACTGCAATGGTCTGAATTTCATGAGGATTTCTCTGCCGGTGACCCAACAGGTTATGCACGATACCCACCATCACCCAGGAATTCACCTTCTTGGAGTGACTGCAATCTCAGAAGAATCACACATGTTGGCAATGAGGTACAATCATAACTGCCATCTGGTAGGAAAATAAATGATGAAAGTGAAAGGTGTCTTTGCCCCCAGTAAGTCTCTCTGTTGCTGCAGTAATTCAAAGAAAACCAAATTAAAAGTTAAAAGTCCAGGTTTATCGGCAAAACACTCCTCGGTGATTTTCCAGACCCCAAAATACAGAGGGAAGAAGCCGAAAAACCGCATGGCGAGTCGCTAGAGAGCAGTTTAAATACCCTGTGAGTGTGGTCTTGTGGTCTTGCACATCGCTGGGGGAAGAGCCACCAAAGGGTATTCTGAGGAGAGAGAGATGCTGGGAGGGGCGCCTGAGGTGGCGCTTCCACTGAAAACGCCTGTCCAGTCAGCTTCACACAGCTCCATCCACAGCAAATGACCTGTGCATGTAAGATTTGGTACCTGAAAGAAAAAAAAATACTGCCTTTACCTGTCCAGTTGCGGTAGAGAGCATGAGATCTGAATCAATATGAGCAAGACACAGTTTCTGTACCTTAGCTTTGGGACAATGATACCGCATTTTTTTGCTGGCAGTCTTTACTAATACATAAATTGATTTTTAAACTAAGCATATCTGTAACTGGCAGGGTGAAGGTGCAGTGTTGCCATCCAAAGTGCAGGCACCGCGCGTCTAGCACATTTCAAGGGGTTCACGTGCTTTGTGCTTACATTCTTCTCCCTGAACAAAAGAGGTTAAATAAATTAAGATCCTTTTTAGAGTAAATCGTTTGCTTCCTACTATGACTCAAGCCCACTGTGTGTTAACCTTAGGTATTCCTTCTCCGATTTCTCTAAAAGAAACTTTGGTGAACCAAACTCTTTCTTCTTGATTTGCATAGATATTTTCATAGGGTGTTTGCAGGACTTACTGGACCAATTTAATAAGTGCTTGGAAGACAGCAGCACTAAGAGCAGCCCAGACCGTGTAGGTCCAGTTCCGGAGATTTTAAAAGGAAAGAGTATCAACAATTGTGATAGAGGGCATTATTGTTATATTTTGGTAAAGAATATAGCTGCCATTTGTAAATAGCCATTTCCTGTCCCAACCACCCATCCCCGAATACCCAGTAGCCTCTTCCCAAATTACCACACAGAGGTTTATATTAATTATAAGTGCTCAGCCATTAGCTCAGACTTGTTACTAGTCAACTCTTACACTTAAATTAACCCATAATTCTGATCTATGTTTAGCTACATGGCTCAGTACTGTTTGTCGGTAAGACATTCTCATCTTGTTTGCCAGGGACTCTCCTGACTCCACCCTTCTCTTTCCCATCATCCTTAGGTTGGTCACCCTGTCTAGACTTCCTGCCTGGCTACTGGCTAATCAGCATTTCATTAAACCAATTCAAATGAGAAATCTTTACAGTGTACAAGAAGATTATTCCATAGCAGCTAAGAACTTTCCTGAAACTAAAGTAATAGACTAATTACTTTGGCTGAGGCAGTGTTTCTCACCTTGTGGGTTGTGACCCCTTTAGGGGTCCCATATTAAATATCATGTATAATCAGATACTTGTATCATGATTTATAACAGTAGCAAAATTATTGTTACCAAGTAGAGATGAAATAATTTTATTGTTAGAGGTCAATATACCATGAGGGACTTTATTAAAGGATCGCAGCATTAGGAAGGTTGACAACTACTGGGCTGAGGCAATTTTGAAGCAACGTAATATTACAAATGTGGCATGGTTAGTATTAACAATGCTTATGCAGGTCTACACTGAAAGGGGGCAGAGGGACAGAAAGAAATACCAAATGTTCTGTCTGAAGAGACAAAAAGGAAACTTACTGTTGTTCCCAATGCTTGTGGTTTAAGAGATAAAGAGATTAGCATCCTTTAGGAGAGTTCTCTTACTCAGCACTGGAATAAAAAGAAGGATGCCAGATGCCCTTAGGGAGAAATGTCACCCAACTAAGCTTCCAACTTGTGAAAGAGCAGCTAAGAAGCTCTGATTCTAATATGATTCCAAGAGAGGAAGGGTCTATTCCAAGCCGGCAGGCACACTTGGCAATGCCATCCATATAGTGCTGACTTTGACATCACAAAGGATGCAAACCTCAGGTCGATGTGGGTTGTCCCTCCTTTAGAAAGCTGCTGAGGCCAGTCATTGTGTGACCGGTTAGTCTCTATATGGAGGCCTGGCAGGCCATTGAGTGAAGTTGGTATCATGACGCCTGGATTGCAGTACAGTCGCCAAGATTTTGGAGGTTCCAGAGCTGTGGGATAGCTGTCAAGCAGAGCTGCAGACACGGAGTGAAACCAGGACAAGTATGTTGTAGGTGACAGAGCTGAAGAGGTTATCTAAGCCCTTTGATACCAGACTTGGACCTGCAGGATTTGCTCTTGCTTTGGGCCAGAATTACCTCACTATTCCCCCTTTTCTTCCTTTTGGAATGGTAATGTATATTCTGTACCATTATATGATGAAAGTATATAATTTACCTTTTGATTTAACAGGAGGTTACAATTAAAAGATTGCTTTGCATCTCGGAAGGTCTTTGGACTTTGAAGTTTCTGTTGAGGACTTTTGAAGTTGGACTAAATGCATTTTGTAATACTATGTGACCAAGAGCCTTAGGGGGCCAAGGAGTGGAATGTGGAGGTTTGAGTGAGAAATGTCTCCCATAGTCTCAGACATTTGAACACTTGATCCCCAGTTGACACTACTGTTTGGGGGAGCTTCAGGTTGTTCAGTCTTGCTAGAGGAAGTACATCCCTTGTACAGGCTTGGAGAAAAACCCATGCCACTTCTAGCTTGACCTCTCCATGGTTGAGATACGAACTCGCAGCCTCTTGTCCCTGCCGCCATGCATGGCAAGCTTCACTGCCGTAATGGACCCATCTCTCTGGAGCCATAAGCCCAAGCAAATTCTCCTATAAGTTGTTTTGTCCGTTTTGTTTTATCATAACAGCAGAAAGGTAAAGAATATGGAAGTCCACACATTTCACCATCAGAGATTCCCCCCCCCCTCCTTTGGGGGCATTTCCACTTCCACTTGGCCTTGTGCCTCTATCCAGAGTCTCATCAATCCAGGTTCCCAACCCACCCTTGCATCTCCACTCATTTTGAAAGGCTTCACTTAACTGAAAGTAGAATCAGTAAACACAGCCAATCAAATTATTTATGCAAAGGAAACACAAGCAACTTCAAATTCACTGCTCTTATAAGATTGGAATTAATTTGAACATGCTCTTATATTGAGTTACACACTGCCAAGATCACAGAAATAACTGGATCATTAAGTGCAATTAGCACAATTATATCTGGCCTATTGGGAAATAAAGAAACTCCATATTTTTGTGGTGGACAAGTATCTATATTCTAATTGCAAGTAGGGTTGCAAGCAGCTTCTACCTAATTCTATAGCACACTTCAGAAAAAGATGACTTCAATCTGAATTCTGTCAGAATTCTAGTTTTCTTTTTGGTTTTCACACAAATTTCATTTTGTTTCACATAGAAAAAAATGGAGCCTCTAAATAAAATGATGCGGTATACAAACAAAACACACACTCACAAATCAAGTGAGAATGATAATATGTTTTTCAAAACAAAACACCTGAATAACAATGGATAAAATATCAGGAAGGACTCTGGCCAGCAATTAAGAATGTAACACACCATTAGCCAAGCTTGCAATGTGGCATTAGATGATACAGACATCTGGCAAGCCCCTGCCTGACTGGCTTTGAGGGCAACAGGGATTCAAATTCCAAAGTGTTTCTGTGCTTTTCTGTTTGCTTCTGGGATCTCCAAGTAATAGCACACAGATAAAATAAGTAGTTCATTTATTTATACAAATCCTACCAAGTCTTTTCCTTGCTAATCTTCTCTAATGAACAAGTCTTTAAAGAAAAGCAAGATGACCATCTGGCTGACACAACCGGAGCATGTGTTGCAGTCAGAGTAATTGAATCAGAGGATGTGATGGGGAGAAGGACACTGTGCTAAGCAGGGTTGGTTCAAGTCAGCAATTCCTGGCTCATCAGTGGCTAATCCCACTTCAGATGCATGGAGCCTGAAGCTAGGGGGAAAAAACTCTAAGCTGTCTCAAGAACCCAGAAGTTACCGTCTAGAAACAATGCCATTATCTGAAGTGGTAGTAGACTCCATTCATCTTCCTGGGTCTGGAGCACAGTCTGAGGCCTGCCAACCTCCTGGAGAATTCAGACTTGTGGGCCCCTAGCACTCACCTCATACTGACTTCCAGCTGTCCTAACTCCAACCCTCCATCCAATAAACAACACTGTTTCCTGGTGGGCAAGAATGAATTCTAAATCTTACTTTGGGGTGAGAGCACACATATTATTGGGGGAGGGGTAACAGTCTGCATCTACTTTTTGTTCAGCAAATGCTCTTACATGGAATGTATGCTTGACTGGTTTAAATGTGTTTATGTGGTGTACTTCCTCTAAGCAAGTGTTGTAGAAATCAACTGCCTGTTGAGTCTTTCTATAGTCTTATCTATAGAAGTGTTTTCAATTTATTCGAAATTTGAGAAATTATGAAAATATTTAAAATTTTAAATTAAAACATAATTTTATATCTTAAAATATAATTATATTATTGCCCCTTCTCTATTCCTCCTTCCAACATCTCATGTAATTCCTAGCATCCTTTTGAAATAATGGCTTATTTTTTTAGATACACACACACACACACACACACATATATACATGTGTGTGTGTGTGTGTGTGTGTATTTTTAAGGATAACCATTTAGGTTGGACAGTCTATTAGAAGATCATCCCCGAGGATGACTATTTCCCCTGCTCTCAGCATTCCTTAGTTACCTACAGATTTTCTATGGAGGGTTGGAGCCCCATGAGATTTCTTCCTTCCACATTTGCATGTCTACTGGTGTACTTCTTTGAAGCTGTTTAGACATCCACATTGTTGAGATATCATGTGTAAAGCTTCCCTGCCACTTCTAAGAGATACAACTTCATAGTAGATGTCCTGGTCCCCTGACCCTTATAATCTTTCTACCCCTTGACATTCTCTGAGCATAAGTACAGAAGTTGTGTTGTAGATTTATCAGTTGGGGTTGAACATATTATGGTTACCGTATTTTGACCAGCTGTGTGTTTGGTGTGTGTGTGTGTGTGTGTGTGTGTGTGTGTGTGTGTGTGTGTGTGAGTGTGTGTGATGGTCTCCTGTTGCAAAGAGAAGCTTCTTTAATGAGGAGTGAGCTACCCTTATCTGTGGGTATAAACATAAATATTTGTAATGTAGTTAAGAATTATGCTTGTTTAGTAAAGTTGCAATAATAAATTCACCTGTAAGATCCATGACCTTACTAGTCCTTACTGGTTAGTTAGTTTTTCAGAACTAGTTCTGATCACTCCCCTGTCAAATGGGTCTAAAGTACACTTTGAGAGCTGGTGCATGGGTGTCACTGTTGCATCCACAGCTTATCCTGCCCTGCTGGTTGTCTCTGGGCTTCATAAGCATCAAATCTGGGTAGGATTATTAGTTGCTTCCTTCCCTTGTAAGTTTCCATAGCCCCTCATGGTAGTACAAAAGCTAGTCCTTAAGGAGGAGGCTTTCAGGTTAGATCCATCTCATGTTCTCCAGGTCTTGTAACTTCAGCAGTAGGGACTTAACTTTTAGCCCCCCAGAGGCAACCGAGGGCAGCAGCAATAGCCTATAGTGTTTTAGCAGTTTCTTGAACTCCCCTGACCAACAACTTAAAAGGGGATTTCTCATGCCTCATATTATGTTTTTTTGTTGTTGTTGTTAAATAGTTAATGGCTTTTGGAGGGGCTGTGTCATCAGCCCAAGTGGGCTATTTCATTTGAAATTGTGTGTGTGTGTGTGTGTACATATACTTATAAGCACTGTATTATTTAGGTAAATTAATAATGTGATTTTTTTCTGGCATTTTCAAACCTTATGCTCCTCCCTTTTCTTATACATAACCTTCCCTCTCTCCACTTCATCTCCTGCCCCCCCATTTTACCCATTTCCCTTTTAAAATTGCTTGTATTCTTCTATTTACATCTCTAATGCCCTCCATGGTCCCATTTTTTAACTTTTCTGTGTTTATTTCAGGCTACATATTCACATATGAAGACTAGAAACTACAATCACAGATAAAAGAGAAAATGTAGCATCTATCTTCCGAAGTCTGGATTACCTCACGCAACACAGTATAGAATTGTTTTTGAAAGAGGAACAAATACAGAAATAAGACAATACTGACAGTGTTGCTCCTTGTTTTCAATGACAAACAAGCCTTGTCATCTCCTCCTGGGTTCAATTCGTTGCTATGGGGAATATGGTTCATGGGTTAGTCTATGGCACGTACATCACTGAGGTAATGTGGGAAAGGCCATAGCAGATGATTCACCACTACTAACTCAGAACTGTGTGCATCTTCTGGAGAACACAGATTTCACCCTTGAGGTTTTTTTTTATGGCATTATGCTTTGTCTTTTTAAACACTGCATTGGACTATTTTTTAAGTTCCACATGTATAATGTGGATAAGGATTAAAGAAAATATAATTCTCACATACTGCTAAGTGGGAATGTAAATTAGTACACATGTGGATATAGTACGGCTGTGCCTCATAAAACTGGAAAAGTAGCTTCCACTTCTCGGCATATATCCAAAGAAATGTATGTTTGGAAGTAGAAGAGACATCTGCTCTCATAGGCTTATTCAAAATGTTCACAATCCGAAGCAGTTTAGGTGACATCTGATGGATGAATGAATAAAGAAAATGTGGCACGCATGGATATCATGCTTCCATAAAATTATTTAATTCTCCCATTTATACCAACATGGATGGAACTGAAGAACATAGTGTTAAATAATGAGGGTCAGGCATGAAAAGACAAACGCCTCTGTTCTCACTTACGTGTGGAAGCTAAACAGTTGATTGCAAAGGGGTAGAAAATATTAATTGCTGGAGCATGGATATGAGGGAGGAGGAAAAGAAAAAGAAAGGTTAATTACAATGGTATGGTGCTCAGGAGAAATAACTAATATTGTTTGGCATAACACAGGAAGATAATCATCATTGATCAAAAGTAAAGCTTTCAAAGTAACTATTAAAGACAAATTCGAATATTACCAGCACAAAGAAGTGATAAATGCATAATAACTTGGTCTTATCATTACACATACATATACATAGAAATACTCACTTTTAAGGAAACATATTTTACAAACACTATGTGTCTAATGTAACAATTCAAACAATATAAAAGTTTATCTTATAGCAATCACCCTTTTAGCCAGCCACCTGTCATAACCAATGATCAATGTTGAATGTATATTTTGTTTCTCCATGTTCATATGTTTACACACACACACAAAATACATAGCTGATAAGTTCTGGGTGGTCAAGCAATCTTATTTAAGTCAGTCCCATGTTGTGTAGCAGTTTTTGACAAGATTAAAAGGATGTTTACTGTGAGGTCAAACAACAGAATATTCTTCAAGGAAGTGGAGTATGTCATCCTACAGCTCCAAAGGAAACAGCTCAAAATAGCTTCAAGAAGTCCCTGAAATGGACCAGATTCACTAGGCTCCTCCTTCCCCAGTCACACAGAAGCAAAAAGGACACACTTGACCAAACTAAGCTTCCCGGAATTAACATAGGCAAGCCAACCTGCCTGGCAAAGGTTCAGGCCGATTGACTCCCCAAAAGGGACACTCCAATACGATAGACTGCCTGCAGGCCATGCAGTCTGCTCCAGGTTTCCAGCTTTCATGAGCTGTGTGTTGGGATGGGATTTGGTGATGCAACTCTTTTTATGACATTTCAGGTCTTCTAAGTAACCCCTCACCTATATTCCTGTAAGCAACTCCAACAAAACTCGTAGGTTCACTACATTGAACTTGGATGGATGGCCTTCTTTCTTTGGTCTTTTGTCGGTTCTCTGTCTCAGGCGAGAAGGTATTTGTTCACACCTTCCCAGAAGATATTTGTTCGCACTCCAGCATGGGGATGTTGATGGAAAGAAGCTGTTAGCTCAGCTCACCACCAGCTGCCTACATCTGGCCAAACCATTTCTCATCTTCTCCCGGTGCTAATGGGTATTTTCATAGCCATCTGTGTATACATGCCAACCACCAAGTAATAAGATCGTGATGGATAAAGGGGCAGACTAAATCCTCAGATTATGAGGGCCCTGGCCTTGTAACAATATGACAATAGGAATGTGATATCAGAGGAGCCAAATATCTCCAAGATCACAGCAGCATCACATTGTAGTAATCTCTTTTAGTGCTTACAGTCAGGCCACATTCACAGTGATAGAGACTATGGTTTGATTCACAGGACTGGAGATGTTATACTCATGATTGACACTAAAGTCAAGTAGCAATATTACAAAATTGAAAATGTTTCTTATAAGCATGTTTCCTTGAACACTGGTTGTGCATTTTAAGGAATTTTATAAATTAAGAGAGTAACTACTTTGTAAGAAATGAAAACCACAATTTTTACTAAATCAAAATGTAATCAGAATAATCAAGATAAAATGTAATAAAGTAATGACTGATGTTAGTAATAAAAGGAGAGATTCATAATGAATTATACACTTGCTGCCTCTCCTGGTAGATGGCTTCCTTGGTGTGGATTGCCACTTACTCTGGAACTACTACAATATACCTGTTGCTACAGAATACACCCAGATTAGCTTGAACTGATGCCTTAAGAACTGACTGTACCCTCCTACAGACAGGAATCTGATGGGGCCAAACAGTTACCTTCCAAAGTGTATCTCAGTCAAGGGGTCCAATATCCCTCTTGGTGGCACAGCTTCCCTACATAATCATTGAGTCTGAATGTAATTCAGTAGCTTTAAATGATAGTGGAGCTCTCCTCTCCTAGCATAGCTCTTCAAGTCTATAAAGCCAAACAATATGGAGTTTTCAATTTTGATCAGTGCCCTCTAATGAGATCATGTCTCTGAATTAAAATTGAACAGGGGTTGGGGACATTTGTATGGGATGTATGAAGCCCAGTACTCGAGCCCCATTCTTGAAAACTAAATTTAATGTGCACTAACTAGACTACCCCACAGTGCCACTTCCTTCGCTGGCAATGCAGCATGAAGCCATTACCCAAGTCCTTGCCCTGATAATTTGTGAATATCAACCTCAAGAGTCAAATACCTCAATATCAGCTTTCTTTTCTTTCTCACTGCCCTCTCTTATAAAAACTTGCTTGTGCATGATAGAACACCTTCAGAAGAGACGATTTGGCAAAGTACGACATCTGAGAGTTTTGAAACGCATTCCAACAAAAGCTGCTATTCTAATATATACAAGACAAAAAATCGTTTAAATAAACAAAGAGCTGGGAATCAGTGCCATTGAATGTGAGACGATGGTGCATCACTGGGCAGGCTAAATGTTTACCTGCACTCCATCGTATAGTCACTAAAATCACTCAGTGTGCTCAAGATTGCCTCCCTGTGAGCTGATGTGTGGGGAAACAAGAGCATTTCAACCTAGAAACTCATGATGGATCAAAGGAGAGGGCCGATAGTGGGTCTTATGGGCTGGAGTTCTATGAGACAAGTTACAAATAAGACCACTAAGTAACGAAACCGATGAAAGTATCATGGACAAAGAGCTGTGTGAAAGGAGTCTAGGTTTCCTACCTCAGCCAAAAAGCAGGGACTACTGGACTCTAGGTGTCTGCCCTTAAGAATGGAAATCTGCTATTGCCAGGAACTCTTGTTAATAATAATTTTCAAAAATCAGAATTTTATGTGAAATTTTTCAATTTAGCAACTCACTCACATTTAAGATAAATGTGCCTTTAAAAGAGCACATGTATGACCCAGAGCCTCCAAATGAACTGCCGTTTTGTGGCTGCTGTGATAAGGGCACACACAATGTGCCCACACACATTTCTCCCACAATGCCTTTCTTTTCTGTCAAAATGAACTGGCATTTTTAAGGAAAAAATGGACACAATCAAACTCTCTCTTTATTACAGAAAAGGAAACAGCAACTCAGAGACACTGGTGACTTCTAAGGGTCATGTAACTGTTGTAGCAGCAGACACGACTTCTCATCATGGGTACTTGGGAGCCCATAGATCAAGGACTTCTACGCCTTTCTATGGCTCCACTGGGGCTTGTGAAGGTGATGGCTACAAAGCACTGGATACAGAAGCAGAGTCAAGGACTCTAAAGCTGGCTCTGCAACCTGCATACAAATAACTTTATCTAAAGCCTATGAAACTTCAAGTTTTCATCTTAACACACAGTACTCAAAGAATTCAAGCAGGTGCTTGAGAAAAATGACTCATATCATATGTAGTAAAACTTTGCTAATATTGTTTCCTGTGATAGGATATTCATTTCTAGCCACTGAGAATTGAAAGATCACACACACACACACACACACACACACACACACATGAGTTTTTTTCTAAGACAGCAAATCACTATATAGTTCACACTGGCTTTAAAATTGCCCTTAGAGTTCTCTTATGCCTACCTTCCAAGTGCTGGGATTACAAAGGTACATTATCACTCTCCCAGTTCTTAACAGAATTTTAAAAAAAGTTTATCTCACTCATTTTTTACTAAATTACAATCATATCACTGTAATTTTTCTAATAAAAAGTCTTCCATCTTCTTCCCTAATCCCTCAGATGCCCAGTTACTGACATAGTAACTTGCTCGATGCTAGACAATGGAGGAACAAGAGCCATCACATAATTATCTTGTTGGAAGAGAAATGACATCATCCAGATTGAAAAACGAGGCTATAGAAAACATCTGTGTTGATTTATGTTTTCCCGTATTGCACAGCTCGGAACATAAACTGATAAAGATTTACATCCTAACATTAATCCAATTAATTTAAACAGAATAGGAAGTTAATGTGTGGATTTTGATTCAATGGCATTACTATATGTTATCTTGTGGTGTAAATTTAGGCTCCTATTCATGAAACAGAACAAATCTTATTTAGCAAAATGGCTGCTTTGAAGCTGGGAAACGTGTGGTGCTCTCCAAATCTCATCAGCACAAAAGCCAGGAAGGTTAATCCTGCTTTAGCCGCCTGGACATTTAAAGCTGATCAGCTGTTTCTGTCCTTTTGTTCCACTCCACCTGCACAGATGCTCAGGGTCTCCAACAGTTCTGCTCTAATGTGCTGGTCCTCAGGAGGGCCCCAGGCTGGTGACACACAGGGACTGAGAATGTTCTGTCCCCGCCCCTGCTGTGCACACAGGGGCACTTGCCCAAGGTCAGGTATAGTTCTCAGAACTCATGAAAGAACATCCCCCATCTGCTGCAGCTTTGCATTAAGCACAGGGCAGACTTTTGTTAAGAGAAAAAGAAGAAAGAAAAAGCAAGCAGGGTCTTGCTTGATTAGGGCTTGGTGGTTAGGGCTGGGACATCTGCAAACTGAGAATGTCCAGGAGCCGTGGTGTTTCTGATGTTAATACAAAACAAGCCAAGAGCAGAAACGGCAAGAGATTGACTGCTATGGAGCATTCTGTGGCTAGTGGACTGACAACAAACAAAAAAGCAAGCATATAAGTAAATGGAAAACCATTTTATCCAGCATACTCATTTTGCTGAACACAAATAAGACTGAAGGCTTGGGGACATGACTCAGTCAATAAAGTGATTGTCTTGCAAGCATGAGGCCCTGAGTTCAATTCCCGGAACCCAGGTTTTAAAAAAGCTAGATATGATGGTATGTGCTTGTAATCTGAGTCCATGAGACTCAGTGGCCAGCCAGCCTACACTAGCCTAATCAGGATACAGGCCAATGAGAGACCTTGTCTCAAAGGAGAGGGACAAGGGGAAGATGCCCGAGAAAACACTCAAGGTTGACCTTTGGCCTACACACACACACACACACACACACACACACACACACACACACACACACACACACACACACGCACACACACACACTCACACACACACACACACAAGCCCATGCACCTGCACACACATGTACACATACCCTCACACCATGAATACATGCACAAAAATAAAATAAAATCAATTAAAATAGAACTTGGGGGGCATGAAAGATCCCCAGTGTCCTCACTAAAAACAAAAGGCCTTCTACAATGTATCCTTCTCTATTCATCCTCTTTCTCACTTCCTTACACCCCTGTGGCTCCCATCCTGCTTCACAGTATCCACCTTCTGCATGTTCATGGGCCAGTCACAGAAATTCTCTGCCTCAGTTCTCATCACTTGTAAAAGGGAACAGAAACAAAACAGAACTCATGCAACTATTGCCAACATTAATTCAAAACTTGCAGTGTTCAACCAAAGAGGGTCACTAGAGACCATGACCAGTTGGGTCTTTGGAACAGGATGCTCCTCATTAAGAACTGGCAAAGAATCAAAGTTCTAGAGAAATCTTCCAAGAAAAATATAGCTAATGGTAGCTTGTACACTGGTGAGAATAGACTTGAGCTCAGAGGTTTGGACATGAAATCTGAGCAGGTAAAGAATAAAACAGGAGAAATGAAAGAGCCCTTGGGGTGTCCAGTCTGGGGAGGGGGAGAAGTGGGAAATATTGAGAAAGAGGAGCTCTGAAAATCCTGACAGAAGACTTGGTGGGTGAGAAGTGTAAAAATATGACAAAAGCCAGATTTATAAGAATTCGACATGAAGGGCATGGAGGATTCACTAACAAAGGGAAAAGCCAGAGAGGCAGAGATGGCAGAGACACTGAATAAGCTGGGGAGGGGCATTCTAACTGCTGTGGTGCAAGTCTGAGCCTAGTCAAGGAGGGAGGAAATGAAGAGGATGGGGAAGATGGTGGCCCAGACTGCAGTGTGGGTCCAAGTATGTCATGTCATGCCAAGAAGTTTTCAAGACAAAATCACCATCAGAGGAGTCCCTTGTCATGTGGGTCTTGTAAGGAAGGACTTTGTTAGCCCCAGGCTGTGCTGAGTTGTAGAGTTCAAAAAGATATGTCTGACAAAGATCATCTCAAGAAGGAACACGGAGCAGATTCAGAAGGTTAGCAGATGAGACCATCAGTTGGTAGCATTCAGATGATCCAATGTCTGAGAGTCCGTTTTTACCTCTTGTTCCCGCAACCTCATGGACACACCTGGTTCTCCTCTCCTGCCTCCATTATCCATTCTAAATTCCATTACCACCTGTCTGTTGCCACCTTAGTGGGCTGTGGTGGCTCACCTGCTGCTTTTTACCCACTCTTTCATTCTCGAAGGGACTGAGCCCTTAAGCCTATTGCCCTATCCTTCTCAGAGCTGCGGCACATTCCTATTCATGTAAGAGGCCAAGAAATGGCAGTAGACGCCAAAGTCTTCCAAAGGAACACACTTGCATCCCTTCCTATCCCATCTCTGAAACAGCAGTCCCATTCCCATGTTGCACAGGACCAATCACACCACCAGGAAGCTGATTCTCTTTGCCTGCCAGTTGTCAGCAAGGTTGTCTGATATACGTTGACAGGAGAGGAAGCCAAGGCCTCAACAGCTCCTACGTCCACCAACAGAAGGTTATGCTATTTGGAATCTCGGAATTCCAATTCTGAGAATCCAGAGTTTCACATATAGGAAGCACAAAATCTTCTACAGGGTGGGAAGTGGAGCATCTTTCATTTGGTCACCTCAGTTCCCAGGGTCACGTGATCTGCCTTCTGAGTCCAAGGTGCTCGACAGAGAGTTTCAACTTATCTTACAGCTTGAAGGATGGCATCCTTTTCTTTAGGAAAATTGCCTCTAGCTTGTACTTCCACATCTTCTTCAGCTGGCCACTTCAGGGCTTGTTGAGGGCAGCTGTTTTAAAGGGTGGGCCATGCGGTCTATGCTAACATCAATGAGTCCTAGATCACCATCTCATTCTCAGTCCTTTGCTAAGAAGCACATATGAGTTGTGGACCAGACAGGAGAGTGGGGCTTTGGGGGACACTGTTAGCCCCTAGATGCAGTTCTACAAACAGGAGAGGCAAACAGATACCTAGGGTGGGCTCCATCTGCTCCAAGTGGCCATCTGGAGTCCTCTAATAAAATGCTACCTGGACATGGACCTAATTCTGGGGCAGATGATAGGTCATTCAAACTGTGCACATCACCCATTTGCTCTATCAATACACACTGTGTCACCATTGACAAATCATGTAGCCTTTTCATGACATAATTTGCTTTTATGAATAATCAAGTGACTTAGACTAAATGCCCCCTAGAATTAGTTCCATTTCCAGCATTATAAAATATCCTGACCCCAAATCGCTAGCTGTCACTGGATGGGGAGGTGATGTTCCTGGAAGACTGGGCACACACACAGTGAGCCCTCACCTTAACAGCTTGAATTACTGCTGTGTTGTACTCTGAATCAGCAGGAACTCACAGAGGTACAGATCATGGAATCTCTGAGATGAAGTTTTGTTACTTTCAAGTATGAATCTATTACACAAATTAGTCTGACAGCTGACTGCCCAGTAAAGAATCTGTTTGGTCAAGGAAAAAATAAGATTTTACACCCTAACTTTCATGAGTGAACTGTTTAGAAAGCAAAGGGGGAGAGAGCACTTATAAACATCTCCGCCTTGCCTTGCCTCAAGTCTCAAATTCATTCTCGGCTCAGGTTTGTAATCACCACAAGCATGGCCTTCATATTAAATTATTTAGTACCAGGGATCATAAGGGACACAGATGCGACTGACCAGTGCAGTAAGAATCCAAGTGTTTGCTAAGCAGCAGTGGAGTTCTAGGGTTGTTCACCAGCCTTCTCTCTTGAGACCACACTTGTCTCTGCTTCTGCTTTCCCTGAGACAGTCCAGTTATTTTCATTTGCCCTTACATAAGCCCAGTACTTTCTCTGTGGCTTCTGTTTCGTTATCCGTAAAATGGAGACAATTGTGTCTACCTCACAATTCAACTTGGAAGAGTAAATGAGATAGTGTAAACTATGGTCAGCTAGCTTAGTGTCCGGGGTGTTCACCCTATGGTCACTTCATTCTCTTAATTGTTAATCATTTCATTGTCTTTCTCTGCCTCCTCCAGCCCAATAGAAAGCCAGATTCACTTGCTTAGGCTTTGGGTCTCCTATGTGTATTGAACAGCTAGCTAATGGTTCATTGTGGCCCTGTTCTAGAAGGAGGAATTTTGTCTACGTCTCTGCTTCCACTGTCTTCCATGTTGGGACCCTGCATCATCTGCCCAACTGCAAAGTCAGGATGCTTAAAAGCGTTTTCATGTCAAGTATTCTCAGTATTCTTCTCTCCTTCCTGCATGCAGACATATATGCCCCTTTCTTATGACAAATGTCAAGCACTATGAAGAGACTTTGCTTGATAAAGATGAGATGATTTTTTAATTTTGCTCAAATTACTGAAGTCTGATTGGGCGAGGGGTCAATGTATAATGTGTGCTCAAAACAGGCTATCTGATGGAAAAATCTCACTGAGGTAAGTTTGCAATACAATCTCCCCATGCTAACTCAAAAGCAGTTCAAGGGGCTGCATGTGTAAGTCTTTAGCAGAATATTCACTTAGTCTTGCAGGCCTTAGTCCCTATCCCCAGCACCACATTTAAAAAAAATGAAGACCAATAACAATGTCTCATTGAATCACTGCAGACAACAGTTTTAAGATTCCTTGTGACAGCATTGGCATGTGATGCCAGGTTTGTCGCATTCATTACCAAGACAGGGAGTACTATATGGTCACATCATTGGAGGCAACTAACGACAAATTCGCTGGTTGAAACTTAGAGAGGCAACTGTGTACATCTGAGTGGACAAAGGAGCTGGCCTGAGACAATGATGGCTTCTCCCCGCCCCTCTCTCTCCCTCTCCTTCTCCCCCTCCCCTTCTCCCCTTCTCCCCATCTCCCTATCTCCCTATCTCCCTATCTCCTGCCTTCTCTCTCTCTCTCTCTCTCTCTCTCTCTCTCTCTCTCTCTCTCTCTCTCTCTCTCTCTCTCTCTCTCTCTCTGAGGCTTCTCAAGGTAGGAAGTCTAGACTCAGAAGTTGAGCAAATTGTGGTTCTGAATTGCAGCTTTGTTTTCTGCCACATCTGTGACTTTATGCAATTGCTTTAGTTCTCTGAGCTTTAGCGCCCTCGTTTCTTCATCTGTAATAAGAAACATTCCTCACAGAGTTATTATTAGAGTGAAATAAATAATGCATTACTGAAAAATTCCCAATCCCCATCAAACTCCCCATCTCTTTTATAACAGTGTTCCTTTATCCCTAGGGAAAATGTACCAAGATGTTCCGAGGCTCCTTGACACCTCACGGAATACCAATGTCATGCAAACTCTGCTTTCCATAGTTTATCCCTATAATGAAATCTAAGTTACACATTAAGCATAGTAAGAGAATAACAATAACGATAAAACAGAGCAATTATAATGATGTACGGTAATGAATCTTTAAAACATCAAGAGTTTTTACTTCTGCAATTTTTCACATAATGTCTGTGAAGCATGGTTGACTGGAGGGCACTGAGACCACCGAATACAAAGCTGTGGATAAGAAGGGGACTGCTGGCAGTGTGCAGCTGGTTAGGTTTACACACCTCAGAGTGACAGATAAGGGAGCAGGCATGCAGTCTGGCAGCCATCAGAGAAAGGACAGAACGATCCTAAAACCCCTTCTTATTTAGATTACATTGGGGGCAGCAAACGCTTTCTGGAAAGCAAGTGGTGGAAAATAAGTTGGAGCTTTGACAACCCATGTGTCTGCTCCTGCCCATTCTTTATTATTTTAAACCTTTAATGATTTAAAAATAAGTCTTGGCTTTTGGGCCATACGACACACAAGGGACGAGCTGATTTGGACCATAAGCCATAATATACTAATTTCTGCATTCAGCAACTCTGCCAACATGCTGCTTGCATTTTATTTTTACTCTGTTCCATGGCCACACAAAATTCAAGATGCCTTCAAGTTTTGTAACTGGATTTTGTTTGTCTTTGTAGTGTATACTGTTTGATTTTTATAGTAATTTTAGGATCCTTGGATTCTTGTTTTCATAGTTAATTATCTTCCCAACAGTTTTCAAAATAAATTTCCAAGTCATATATCTGTAAACTAGGAGATCCTGTTAAAATGGTGAATCACTTTTATTATATTTTATGGGGAAAATATTAATCTATTCCTTCTAACTGAAAAAAAATGTGTAGCTTTAATATCTAAGATTTTTGTATGGTGTTGTTATTTCCTAAATTTTCTGTTTATATGTTGAGGAGGAAACCTTTGAGCTGCTTGAAGGAGACCTTTATTTCTTTTTACTTAACCAGCAAGTCTCTGAAAAATTAATCAGCACACTAGGAAAAAAAAGTGAAGGTGAAGAATTGAGTTCTTCTGTCAGCATTCACTTGTCTGGCCATAGAGTCTTCATGACCTTTTGAGGGGTTAAAAAACATTTTCTATGTCAATTCTGAAAAGGCAAACAGGAAATCAATACCATGCTCATAAACACAGAGTAAGCCTGGGTAGACATAAGTCATTCTTTATACACTATTGGCCTCAATCTATTGTGAGAATTGCTGTTCTTATATCCTGGAGTTATAGGAAATGTGGGTTTTTGCTAAGCCAGATGCTGATACGACCTTCTTCATAATTGATTCCATGTGCTAATTGCTTTTGCAAACCCACTCATTTCTCTTACCAGGTGGGGCAAAATCTCTTCAGTATAATGTTGATGAAAAACATACCCCATATGTTGTACATTACACACTTGGCATCCACACAATAGAGACGAGGTCCTCCCTCTCCTCTTCTCCCCCACCTTCCTGTATGGAGTGAAGGGTTGGCTGTAGCCGGCAGCTGTACACTCTGTGTGCCTCATGAGTCCCATGGAGTCATTCCTAAACTAGACCCCAAGCACTGTCATTCTGCACTCTACACAACCACCTGTTTCTTCTTTGGACACTCCATTGCCATTCTCATTCATAGATTCTTATGATTTTTTCCACCGTTTTCCTTTAAAATAAAAAAAAAACATAAAAGAGGATGCCTTAGGCAATCTCAATAATATTTGAAATTTGAATCTGTCATATAATCCCAGACAGTAACAGTAACTATATTCCATTTATAAAAGAAATTTTAAGCCATCTATATCCCATACATGGAAGGAAATAGCAATATCATATAGAGTTTATTGCCTAAATGTCTATTATCAGTCCTGTTGGATCATTCCTCACATTACTACTTCGGTCTTAATTGCAATGGTCTCTTCACTGTCCATAAGGAACCAGAAACATATACTGAACGGGATACTATTGATTGTCAATTTGACAGGATCAAGAATCAGCTATGAGACCAGCCTTTGAGTGTTCCTGTGGGGTTAGGTTAGGCTAGTCTATGTGGCAGTACACACCTTAATTGGAGATGTTGTCATTCTGTAGGCTGGTATCCAGGACCACATAGCCGAGCATGACAGTTTACTTCTTTCTACTTCCTGACTAGAGACACAATGTAACCAGCCACCTCAAGCCTCTGACACCACTACAACTCTGACACATGGAGAGTACCCTTGAGTTACTTTTTTAAATTGTTTTTATCAGGTATTTTGTCATAGCAACAAGGGGACAAGTACCATAGATACTAGAAGTTCTCAAATTTTATAATCACAAAATCCAGAAAATGCCATGTCAGAAATGCAGATCACCAAATCACACTCTCAGAGACTATGATTCAGTGTATCCAAGGTGGAGTCTGGAAATACAGATTTTAGCAAGCCTTGCAGTTGACTTAGATGCGGTTGGTCCTTTGGGCAAGTACAGAATCCAGTGGGTTAAGACTCATTGGTAGACTCTCTGGAAATCATAGCTAAAGGTAAGCTGCATTTTTTCTTTATACTATAAGAGAAAAGTAACCTAACAGTCATCAATTTGCATAATTCTAGCTCTTATAGGTTATTGTGTTAGTCAGAGTTCTCCAGAGAAATAATCAATTAGATGATAGTGGAGACTGTTGAATACAAAATCCGAGTGAGTATGCCAGCAGACTGGAGATGCTCCAGACAGAGGTGGAGTTAAGTGCAAGGGCAGTCATTGTTGAACAAAGCACAGCTGATTCAACAAATGGCTAAGACCACTGTTGATGGGGCAATCACCCTTTTATCATTAAGCCTTAATTTTATTGGAAGATATTCATTCACACTGTGAGGCAGCTCTGCTTTTTTTTGAAACCCACTCTTTAAATGTGAACCTCACTAAACACACTCTCAGGAAACATCCTGAATATGGACTGACTGCTTGATCAGATGGGCACAAAGACCCAGACAAGTTGCTCTTATATGGCTGTTTCCTCCAATTTTGAAACATTCTGTCTATAGGGAAGCTTCCTAAGACTTAAGCAAAGAACTCAAAATAGCCTCAGGAAGTCCCTAAAACTGATCAGATTCAGTAGACTCCTCCTTCCAAAAGGTAAATAAGACTTTAGAGAGTCACTTTCAGACAAACCAAACTGAAAAGATGTAGAGACAAGACAGCTGCCCAGAGGAAGCAGAAACCAGCTGAGCTGCCTGGAAGAGATTTGAAACAACTGAGTCACTTAGAAAGGACATGCTCCAATCCATTGAGCTACCTTCCGGCTGTGCAGTGTGCTTCAAGTTTCTAGCTTTTGTGAGCTATTGCCCATACTGGTCTGGGCTTTAGTGATACAGCTGCCTTTGCTATTGTAAGTAACCCCTGACCCATATTCCTTTAAGTAATACTAGTAAAACTCATTAGTTCACCAGTTTGGGTTTTGGTGGTATAAGTACTTTGGTCTGTAATGGGCTCCCTATCTATGATGAGTAGACACATTTGTTGCATCTCCCCAGGAAAAGTCTTATGACACAATAATTACTGAACAAAATTACCTATCACAGACAAATCACCCAATAAAATGACCAGATACTTAAGGAGCACAAATTATAATGCTGTAACCCTCTGACTCTACTCCATCCATTTTCTAGGTTTACTGACATCTATAATGTCTCTTTTAGCAGGAAAATAATTATTCATGATTGTTGATTGTTTACAAGAGTAACTGCCCTCTCTCCCCCTCCCTTATACCTTCTAAGCATCGCTTTCTCTCTCCTACCTCCTCTTCTCTCTCAAATCGCCACAAGAGTTATAGATAGCATTTCCAGTAATTCCAAGGTTAATTTCAGAGGCATGGGAATATAGAAATCACTTTCATTTAGAGAGCAAAAGACCACAAGTTCTTTAGCACTAGGGTTAGATGGATAGAATTATCTGATTATCAGAAAAGGAGTGAGGGGGTTGCAGGAAGTGATGGAAAGAGAGAAGGAGAGAGAGAGAGAGAGAGAGAGAGAGAGAGAGAGAGAGAGAGAGAGAGAGAGAGAGAGAGCCTGAGGCCTTCCTTCATGTTACTTTAAAAGCTGAAGACTCAAGAACTGATTGAATTGGCTTTAGTTTCTTATGACACTCGTGCATTCATTCATTCATTCATTCACCCCTTCATCCACTTATCCTTGTTACACTACTATCCTCCTCTTAGCCTTAGCATCTGTACATATCAGCAAAGGCTAGAGTTCCTGACTTGAAGTAGGCCATAAAAGAGAAAAATGTTGTTACACATTTAAAAAATAATCATAACCATTTCCTAAGCATTTATTACCTAAACTGTATTGTATATTATTTTTATTTTGCTAAAACTTGCTGAAATGAAGTTTAAAATGACTATCTATATACATTTCAAAGGCTTGCTTCTCTTTAGACTTCAGGTTTCAAGGTGAGAAGCCACCCATTATTTTTCATTACTGACTTAATAACAAATGAAAATTCCCACAGTTCTACAGGACTCACTTTTAGGAGCACATTTTGTTCATTGCTTCATTTATAAATATAAAAATCTAGCAAATTGTTGGCTATTGAATGGACTATGGATCTTCTTATCCCCTTTTAAAAATGTCTTCATAAATTAAAACAGGTATCTTAAGTAAATCTCAATCGATGGGCAACAGGGACTCACAAATAATACTTTTTTGCCTCTAAGGAACATAAATGCTTTCTAACCTTGAGAGAAATTGCTTTTCTGAGGTGATTTTTAAAGATTTTAAAGAACCAATTTCCCTTATTGTTGAGATTGGGAGTGGGAACAATAAAATGGAAAGTCATGCCTCCCACAGCAACTCCAAATATCCATGGTATCTACATGTGTATTTATATTAATGGTGCCATTTCTGCAGGGTACATCTTGGAGGAAGCTATCCAAATGATAAAATAAATATCATTAGAGCCTACAGTTTCAGGAAATAATGTCAGCCAGACAAGATACTCCACACCAGACCAAATACATCAGAAAACATTCGTGAAAATTGCATTACAAGTCCAAAACTGTGACAACAATCTTTTCTTTTTGTAATTGCATATATTCAATGGATGTAGTACTGAACTTCAAAACAAAGCTTTCATAGAAATGATGTACATTGACCCTGTTCCTCTCCTGTATACCCCACATTCTCCCTCTTCTTGACCTGCCCCCTCCTGCTACTCCTCTTTGTTCCCTCAGACTAGAGGTTCTCCACCTGTGGATCCCAACCCCTCTGGAGTCAAATGAACCTTTCACAGGGATTTTATATCAGATAGTCTTCATATCAGATATTTGTAGTTAGGAAGTAGCAATGAAATAATTTTACAATTGGGGGTCATCACTACATGAAGGACTGTATTAAAGGGTCACAGCACTAGGAGGGTTGAGAACTACTACCCTAAATAGTTTTGCTATGATATAATCTTGTATCATATATACTTACATGACTTTATGTATCTAAATAACACCTAAGAACCATAACTGAGAGAAAATACAATATTTATGTGTCATTCTAGGACTCTTAATTCATTAATGATGATCTCAAGTTGCATTTAATTGCCTAAAAATGACATAACTTTATTCTTCTTTATGGTTGGAAAATAACTTCATTGTTTATGTAAATCACATTTTCTTCATCCGTTGATGGACTCCAATGGTAGTGCCATAGCTTAGCTGTTATGAAAAGTGCTGCAAGAAATACTGATGGGCAAATGCCTGTGTGATTGTTGACTTAGAATTATCCATTAAATTCCAAGGAATAGTTATCTGGTTCCTATGGTAAACCTCAGTATGGTTTTGTGAGGAACATCAAGAGTGATTTCCATTGAGACCAGAATAGTTGACAGTTCAACTAGCAGTATAATGGTTAATCTTTGGCAATCTCTGTAATCAGTTAAGAACCATTCCCCTGGGCAGGTTCCTAACGCTATTATTTCCAGGAAGACCTCTGCTGAGTTGGTGGCATCCTCTGGTGATGGCCCAGCTCTAAAGAGGTCCTAAAGAAAAGATACTGCTTTCGCCTTTCCTTCTGCACTGACTACTTGTTAGTGCATCTACTTTGTTGCTGCCATTGCTGCTATCCTTTACTAACATCAGGAATCAACTTCAGTCTTAAACCAGGCACTGAAGTCCTTTGTTTCTTCAAAAAGTCTACAAGCCTTTGTAACCAGTTTGGGACAGCTGAACCCAAGTGGACTAAGCGGGTATCGTGTTCTTAATCTCTACAGTACAGTGATAACCATTATTGAACTACCCAACTATATCCATGTAAGCCCAATCTATTAAGTTCCTTTTTAATGCAGAGTCATTTAATTATTTCTGTCCTGTAGGGAACTGTGACAAATACAAACAATGTGTAAGAGTTCCTTTTGTCTCAAGCCTCACCAGCTTTTGGTATTTGTTTCTTAGTGACTATACTTCCAACTGGAGTTGATACAATGACATAGTAGTTCTAATTAGCACTTCTGAGGACTAGGGATATAGAGAATTTTTTTCATATGTCTATTAGCCATTTGTACTTCATTTTATGATGATTTAAGTACATTCCCAACTCCTAAGTACTGCTCTTGCCCCATAACCTTGCTCTATCAAGCATTATTCCACATAATTTAGCAACTAACTGAGGCTTAGAGATGTACCCATCTAGTAAGCAGTGTAGAGTGGATATTAGCAAGTGGGTGGCAATGCATGTGCCCTCAAAGATAAACACAGGACAGCAAAATGCCTGTATGTGCAGACTACAGAAAAGAAAGAGACTTGTTTCTCATTTTTTCTTTTCCCCTTTATTTCTCCTTTTTTCCGTCTTTCTTTCCTTCCTTCTTTCTTTTTTCCTTTCTTCCTCCCTCCCTCTCTCCCTCCATTATTCCTTCCTTCTTTTCTCTTATTTCTTTCTTCTTCCTCCTCTTCCTCTACCTCCTTCCTCCCTCCCTCCCTCTCCTCCTCCTTCTTTTATGTGTCTCTCTATGTGGCCTCAGCTGTCCTGAAACTCACTATGTAAGCCAGGATGGCCTCAAACTCACAGGTGTCTACTATTCTTCCAAGTTCTGGAATCAAGGGCATACGCTACTATACCAGGCTATAGTTTTATTTGAACATGCAAAATAAAGGAGGGGTAATTTCTCCATCAGATTTCCTTCACAATCTGTTCAAGGAAATAAAAATCTATGAGTTTTATTCATCGAAGAACTTAGACCTATCTTATTTGGATCTATTTTTCGTCAGTCTCAACTGAAGTCTCCCCCACTGAACTCTTTGTGTGTGTGTGTGCTTGTGTGCGCGCACACATATGTAATTTTGTTCATGTGTGTGTTAATTTTTCTTTCCCCAAATGCTGAGAGATGCAACTTGATGTCCTAAAAGCTTGAATAAGTTCTTGGATTAAGACAGTCAAATCAATTGCCAGTATCAAATGTTGGCTGAATTGTCAGAACAAACAATTCTTATGAGCAGTGCCCTGAGGTTATTGGTCAGATCTGCTTTGGGCATTAGCTATTTCCTGATAATTCCTTGAGAAAGGCCCTACTTCTTTTAGGGGAAATTCCCTTCAGATTCTGAAGAAGTTAAGAATCATCTATATTCTAAAAATGGGTCATCAGTTTACCTGTTGTAAATCTATTGTTCTAGGATAGAAATATATATTCAAATATATATGCATATATATATGTGTGTGTGTGTGTGAAAATGCTCCACCCAAATCCTTCCTGAGTGTCTGTGTTCAGTGCTGTGGGATGCATATGAAATGGGTGTGTCTTCACACCTCTAAGTGCAAAAATCTACTGGAAGCAACAGACATATAAACAGATAATTATAGCAGTGTGTAAGAAGTGCCATACAGACATGTGAACACACTGATGTGGAAATTCCAAGGCGAGGATTTTTTTTTATCTGAGCCCGTGCATGTTGTTATTTCTTCCCCTCACTGCCATCTCTGTCAAGACGCTTTGTGACAAGTAGGCAAAGCACAGATGCCTCTGCATTTGGAGTTAGCACAGAGAGACGGGGACTCCTTTGTAGGAAACTGTCTGAGGTGGTGCTTGCTTAAGTATCATTACCTGCTTATGTTGAGCTCTGAATGTTGCTAGAGCATTGCTAAGGACAGAGCCTTCTCAGTGGCAGTGCCAAGGAAATGGTCGGAAGTTGCCAGTCATTTGAAAGAAATGCCATGGCACACTGAATGCCAGATGGCCACTGATGAAAGTGATGACGGTTCACACTTAGAAGTGAAGTCCAACTCCATATTTGGGCCTTTCCTTCTCTCTCGCTTGAATGCAGAAGAGAACAAACCCTGCATTTATGTGATTCTGTGTGCCTTAATGGGGTACAAATGTGGAGTCAAACTAACCCTGCCTTATTCCTGAACTTTCAAAGGTCCAGTGGGCTGCCTCTTACCTCTTCTTTCCCCTCACTACCAGGAATGTCTGTCAATGGGAGACACTCAGGATCAGCCTCCCATGACTAAACTTTCTATGATATACCTGTACCTCATGGGTGAAGAAGAATACAAATCCTGCTTTGCAGAGGCTTGCCTCTTTTGAGGAGGACATCCTCCCTAAACAGAGCTCTTTCATCAACTTCTTTTTGGTAATGCATGCTTCTCCCTGTCCCATTAGAGAACCTCACCGGGTGGACCAGCAATCCTGATGTCCCTTCACCCCAAGTGAAATGGTCATGGGTTAGGGATAAACTAAGTGACGATACCGGAACCTGGTTGCTTTTGCACAAGGGCAACTTCCTGATGCTATAACACAGTGCCTGAGATCCACAACATAAAAGAAACAAAGGCTTATTTTCTGTTTCTCAGGTTGAAGTCCATGGTCACGTGCCCATATTGCTTTGTACCATTGTAGTCATAGTACATCATGGCAGGGGCACATGGTAAATCAAGTTCATCTCAAGGCAGTCTGCAAGCAAATGGAGAAAGGAAGAAACTGGGACTCCAGCATGCCTCAAAAGCACATCCAACAATGACCTAACTTCCTCCCACTAGACTTTGACTCTTAGAGATTCTGCCACCTCCCAACATGCTCACAGGCTGGTGATCAAATCGTTAGTATATGGGCCGCTGGGAAATACTTATCCAAACCACAATGGTAGCCATGTCACTGCTGTTTCTCATGTTAGTGATGAGTACATACATACATACATACATACATACATACATACGTTACTTGTTTGCCTAACTTCTATACCAACGTTTATAGAAAATGTGGCATTTTGTTCCTCTATTTTGAGTACCCTCCAGGACCTCTGATGAGTAAGAAGTAGTCATATGAGGGCTAAGGTATAGACTACCCTCCCTGAGAATATTCACAGAAGGTAGAAAACACTGTGTCTTTAGGACTAGACAGATGGCTCAGCCCTTAAGAGTGCTTTCTACTCTTGCAAAGGACTATAGCTCAGTTCTCAGAATCTATGCCGGGTAACTCACAATTGCCTATGACTCCATCTCTAGTGAATCTCAGCTGTCTGCTGGCCTCTACAGGTGCTGAAACACACACACACACACACATACACACACAAAGAGAGAGAGAGGAGAAAGAAAGAGAGTGAGAGAGAGAGAGAGAGAGAGAGAGAGAGAGAGAGAGAGAGAGAGAACATATCACATTCCTTTCTTGGATGTATAGAAAACCTCACTAAGAGCAAAGAGATACACTTTTCAATCCATCCTGTGTAGGGCTGGAGAGACCTCAGACATACTCCAGTGCAAAGTGCTTGCCTAGTGTGTATGAGACCCTGGGTTCAATCTCCAGCACCAGAAAACCAAGAAACAATATAATAAGAACTTCACATAGGAAATATTTAATTATAAGAACTCTTCTTTTTATGATTTTAATTTTACCTCTAAGGAAGAAAGAAAAAACCCACAAAATTATAATGGCACTTGGGGGTTCTTGTTTAAGTGCCTTGAGTCTCCCACTTCTTCCCACCAAATACATCCTGTTGACCACAGCACCAAAGTGCCTGTTCCAGCTCCCAAGAAGCCAACCTGTACTAGAGATGCTGGAGCACACCTTTAATCCTAGCGTTCATGAGGCAGAGGCAGGCAAATCCCCATGAGTTTGAGGTCTACCTGGTCTACCTAGTGAGTTCCAGGACAGCTAAAGGCTATTTAGGAAGAACCAGTCTCAAAAAGAAAGAAGGAAGAGGAGAAGGAAGATGAGGAGGAGGAGGCAGGAAGAAGAGGAAGAAGAGGAAACAGTAGAAGCAGCACTAGCAGCTTCCCCTCTCTACAGAACAAAGTCTCCCTCTTTGACTCTTGTGCAGTTCTCACTGTAAGGGAATCAGCAAAACATGCCTGTGATAGAAGGAAAGAAGCTCTTGAGCTTGCACAGCTGTGGAAAGGCCACCAACTCAGGGTCACTTTTCCTCTGCCATTTTCAGTCCAAGTGCTTCAGAGGCAGCATATGTCCAGAATTCTCCATCAAAGGTCCCAATCGGAAATGTGAAGAGCAAAGCATCTCAGAACATGCATCTTGACCTTCGTTGTCTTAGGTATTTCTTTATATTACTGTGGAGTCTATAATCAGCATAAAGCAGTGGGTCTCAACCTGTGGGTCACATGCTGGATATCCTAATATCAGACCTTCACAACATAGTTCGGAACAGTAGCAAAATTACAGTTTTGAAGTAGCAATGAAATAACTTTTTGGTTAGGAGTCACAGCTATAGGAAGGTTGAGACCCTGAAAGGTCTGGACACCTGGGTCTTAGAGTATTTTCCTTAAGGCTAGAGAGCTCTGCTCTCTGCACTGGCAGGGCATGGTGAGACAAAAGGCAGCATTCCAGGCAATTCAGAGGTTGGCGTTCAAAAGTCCTGAGCAAAGCAATTTTGATGCCTGGATAATCACCCCAGTAGTTCCTGAAGCTTGCCAGTGGAAACCTGTCCCAGAGGTTCCAAGCTTAGAAAGTACAGTGATTGAAGCTTCATCCAGGAGGAGGGTAGCGAGGCAATTAAACCAGAGAGCAAGTGGGGCCTTTGCCTGGAGCCACTTCTGTTCCATCAATTGAGGGTATTTACTCGCCCTCAAAGGGAAGCTATTTCAGCATCTGGCACCCGAATTCTCAGTATATGAGCTCTTGAGCCTCCTTTGATCTGCGCTTACTGGTTCCTGGATTATCAGGTGGTAACCAGGGGAAGGAACATGTTCCCTGATGCTCTTGGCCCACAGGCTGTGATCCGCTCAAAGGCTGCATTCCCCACAAGGCTAGCCTACTCTTCTCATCAGGGCTTCCCTTTCAAACTCCGCTAAACAGAAGTTAATCACCTCTAATGTCAGACTGTATCTTTGCCATAGTTACCTTCAGTCCTGTCTTTCATCTCCCAACCCTACAGTGATGGCTCTGGTAACAAGCAGTGTGATCCAAAGAGGACTAAGTACATTTTCTTATTGTTGCTTTATTTTCTTTTAATTTTGGTTATTATGGAGAACAGGCATCTTCAAGGTCAACGCAGGCCCTAGATGCAAGTCTCAGTTGTGGAATTCAGAAAAGTAATTTCACCAGTGTGTGATATAGTCGTGTTTAATATAGTTAGTATTTGGGACTACTAGCATACAGTAAGTGTGCAAACAATGCTTTCTCCATTCTTTGCTCCAACCCTCATCTAGACTGCTGGTTACAATGATGCGCTCTGAAGAGACAAAGAGTTAGCTGAACCAGCTGCTGCAACATTGGTAGCCTGAGATAGGCCACAATGTGAGTATGCTTATCAGCACATCAAGCTGTTCTTAGTGTGATCCCTAAAGCAGCAAGAACCGCCCTTTCAGCCTTTCAAAGATGCAAACTAACCAGTCATACCCAGGGTCTGCTGAATCAAAAACTCTGAGGATAGAACCCAAAAATCTGTATTTTAAGGAACCCCCCTTTAAAGGAGACTATGGTTGGCCTGGTCAATGATTAGCAAGGAGATTAATGTTTGGAGTAAAGTGAGGCCAATGGATACAATCAAACCGACAATGGAATGGGTATAGGAAACAAGTTGCAGGGACCACTGCAGAGGAATGCAGGAATTTTTCTTGTATCCAAAGTGACAGAGGTAGTAAAATGCCGTCTAAATCTATGTTCAAGGATCACATCGGTGTGTCTTGAGTAGATGAAGAGTGCCTTGAGCCAGAATAATGAAGATGTATGTGGTGAGAAGTAGGCGGAGTCAAAGTACAACTCAAAGGCTGCTCATACGATTTGTTTATGGTTTACATGGAGAGAGCAAGAAAAAGAGGAGAATCAGAAATAATCATTCCCTGATAGATAGAAAGGCAGACTTTTATTAAGCTATGCTGGGGGAAATGGTCTAGTAGGCTTAGACAGTCACACCACTTGGGACATTGAGCAATATATTAGACATGCATAAATATTACCAGGACCACAAGACATGAGCTTAGGATTTTGGGAAGAGATGGGACCGAAGATTTAATTCGGAAGCCACCAGTGTCCAACTGGCACTTAGTAAATTGGGATAAGACAGCTGAGTAAGTAAACAAAACTGGAGAGAAGTGGGTTCCAGTTTCAGAAGTAGACATCAAGAAGACAGAAAAGTCAGCACAGCAAGCTACCAATGACCAGCCTGGCAAGACATACCCACTGGTGTGACACTAGTACGAATGTCATGGGAGTAACCAACCACTTCTTTCTGCTTGCATTTAAAGCCTGCTTCACATGTTGAAACTTATGTCTGGCACTGATATCAGAGCCAGGAATCTGTTAGTAGACACATTATAGGCCCTAGAGAAGAAACTACTGCTACTATTCTATTAAATGGAATTAAATCAGCTCCTAATGACTTATTATTATACTTATAGATTACCGCATCTCTCAACCCTCATCAGAGAAGCTTCTTTTGCAGTAGCTAGCAATCAACACAGAGACCCACAACTGATCAAGGCACAGGGGCTAAATGGTACATTTATACCCTACCCTCTCTTCCCAAGGCTCAGGGATCATTGCAGAAGGTGGTGTAGGAAGATGGTAAAGAAACAGAGGAGGTATCTGACTAAAGGAAACAGTGGAAATCATGTTTTCTAGACACAGCCCAGCAGCTGCAAGCATGAGTTCACAGCAGTTGCGACAGCATGCTTGAGATGTATGGCAGCTCAGACTGAATCCCAGTGTGGAGTAGGGATGTGGGCATGAAGTCCTCATCCTAGCTGAGGAACTCTACCTGCTAAGAAAGAAAGACTGGGTTTTCTTTGAGGATGTGTTCTCCAGTGTGTTGACCACACTCTAGTGGAAGGTTACAAATCCAAAAACATATAGGCAGCACTAACTGTAACTGATGGATTTATTTTAAAGTTCACAAAGCTCAATAGGCAGGGAAATAGAGAGGGATGAAATCTGGGAGGAGTAGGTTGATGGGGGTGAACACGATCAAAATACATTATATGAAATTTTCACAGAATTCATAGAAATTTTTTAAAATTGCAAAGGACACTGGAAAGAAAGTAATCAAGGACTATGAGTTCGCCATGCATGTTGGAGGCACTCAAGAAATGACAGGATGCCTTACAAAACTGCTCTATTCCAGAAGCTTTGTTTTCTATTGGTCCCTTTTTTTAAAAATGCATCACTTTTTTTAATTTATGTAAGGGGAGATGCACTCAAGTCTTCATGCTTGGTTTAAAGTGGTTTTACCCACTGAGCCATCTTGCTGGCCCTTCTACCACCTCTTACATGCCAGCTCCTGGCACAGTGCCCACACTCCTGACCTTCCCTGTCGAAGGACAGGATTCCAGAGGCAATGTTGAGCTTCATGTGAGGGGTGACCCCTGTTGTCTCACCGCCCACTAAGACCCTGCAGTACCCTCTTCTCTCACAGAACAGAAAAGCCATTACGCTAAGCTATTGACAGTCACACACTGGCGGGGCTGAGCATTCTGAAACGATGCCTGTGCTTTGTTTGTTTTGCTGTTGCGGTGGTGGTGGAGTGTGGGGGGGGCACGCACGTGCATGCACGCATGCACATGTGTGTTTAACAATTTTGTTGTTGCGGTGGTGGTGGAGTGTGGGGGGGCACGCACGTGCATGCACGCATGCACATGTGTGTTTAACAATTTTGCTCTATCAAAAAGAACATGCAATTATCTTTAAAATAAAACTATCTTTAACATAATCTGGAACAACCAACGCTCCTTCAGCCCAGAGTACTTTAACAAGGACAGTTTATTCAATTGCCTCCTTAAGTTTTTAAAAGTCTGTGACTCATTCCAGCAAGTGAGGAAAAAAAGACAAAACAGCAGTATCCCACTGGAAAAATATTGTGGTTATTGGCACAACAACAAAAATAACACTACGATAAAAGCACTGTGTTCCCCAAATCAAATTTATGCCTCATCTTTTTCTTAAGAAATCTCCCTGCAGTGGGGATGTGTGAGTCACGAATGTTTGTAAGCTACACAGTGTGGCCTTGGGTAGGCTTATCTCTCTGATTATTAGTTCCCTCCTGAGCAAAATGGAAATCATTACACCTATACAACAATATGTGTGTGGGAGGGACCAATGCAGCACTCACATCCCACAGTGCCCTGCCTCTCTCTTGCCCTTACAATGAGGATGGATTTGAGTAGTTCAAAAGACTGTTCCACACTCAGAGAACTTTATGGTACCTGTATACATGCCTTCCCTACTTCCAAGAGCCTCTCCAACCTGGAAGGAAAATATCCTTGAGATTGCTTGGACCCAAACAAAGTATCTTGCCTTTGTTACTTATTTGGAGGGTGTATTAGAACATAGACTTATCAAAGGAATTCTGGTCAAAATGACAAAGTGACTTTCTAAAATGTTTTAAAGTGATATGACTAACAGACATTGTTGACATTGACTTACCTTCTACAGTCGTAACTCTAATCCTGAACCCCTTCCTTAATAGATGAACCTGGATATCTATTTTCCCTATTACTTGGGAGAAAGTCCCAGAGACCAACAGGTAAATAAGAAATACACAAGGACTTCAGAGCTTTTGGGGGGAGGGTATCAGCATTGCATGGGAAAGTGTTGCCTGAATTACTAGTTGTAGAAATAATCGAGAAACTACTGTCCCATTTGCCTGATTTAAAAATGATATTCATATCAAGTAGAGCGAAATAAGGAGTTGTTGGACATTTCCTATTTTTAAGAATCTCAGAGTCTAATTAGATAAGGGCAGGACAGAAGCAAAGATGTGGCATAGGTTTATCCCACCCCACTCAACAACTGAGAAATGCTAGCAGTTCTCATGTAGTTAAACACCAATTTGTGGTAGTAGATGCATTTGCTTAATAACAATCTACTGTGCCTATGCAGTGTGGACAGACAGGCACACCATGATGCTATTTTCAGAAATCTTAGAGTACTGAGGTAGATGAGAACAATGAGAAAGAATTACAAAGCAACTTCATCAGACACTATGACAAGGGAGAGTGACAAAGTGTTTATATAGGGACATGGCTTAGGGAAAAGTAAAGGTGATCTTGCTGAAGGAGCAGAAGATGAATAAGAGGTGATATGAAGTTAGAAACTTGTTGGACAAGTCTGGTATTCATTGTGATTGGGATCCATAGAGAAGCACATTTGGGAATGGGAACAGAAGAGTGCATTGGGATCCTGGAGTGTTGGATTCTAGACTTTAGAAGTATATACAAGAGGGAATATACATTAGTCAGTTAAGCATAAAGAACAGATCTGGAAAGGAGGTAAAGGTAATAGTCCATAATGCAATAATGGTGACTCTGACCACAGGAGGAGGCGGTATCTTCCACAGAGAAGGTGTGAGTCAAAAGGGCTGAGACTTGAACTGAAGACTGAGAAAAACTCAGCCTCGTAGGAAGGGAACAGCTGTGGTCTGGAGTGCAGAATCATCCCAGAAGGAAGACCTCGTAATGAGTGAGTTATCCAAAGCAGAGTCTGCGCATGTGGGTATACACGGATGTTCAAAGTACACTGGTGGGAAGAGCATGTTGGAGGGTGATGCATGAGCTGTGGCCTCACCATCACTTTAGCAGAATCTGAATGGAGTGTTTCTGCTGAATGCAGTTTTGATATTTCAATTCTGTCATGGCTCATGGTATTGTTTTTGTTTTTTGAGACTGAGTCTTGCTTTGTAGCCAAGGCTAACCTCAAACTCTGGATAATCCAGCCTCAGTCTCCCAAACACTGAGGCATATTCTACCTTGCCCAGTTTAAAGGACTCTTTCTGCAAGAAAATACACAAGAAATTGTCCAGAAGAGGTCCTGGAGAAGGTAACACTGGAGAGGTCTATGGATAAGGAGACTTAAAAGTACCATTTAGTACACCTCTGGCATTGATAAATATTTTTCATAGAGCGGGTATGACATTTATGTATTTTAAGTTCATTAAAAGAGGGAGTTATCACAGTTGTCAGTGAGGCAAAGTAATGAAGTAAAATAAAAATGAAACAAGTTTATTAGCTTTGCACCAATGAGGTCATCTATGAGTTGATGCAAGTTGTCTCAGTGGAGTGATGGTGCTGAATTTGTGGGAAGTTCCAATGAAATAAGATAATAATAGGAGAGAATCCAAAAATTTTTGATGAGGTAGCAAAATGGGGAAGTTCCAACGGTGCATGGCATTGAGGAGGAGGACTTTTCATTATGGAGAGTTCCCAGAACATTTACATCTGGATAGAAGCCAGCCCTTCATGAAGACAGCCTCTGTGCAATAGGCAAGAAAAGCAACAGACACTTTGGAGGACCTGGAAGGATTGTTATAAGGAGAAAATAGGAATCAACTGTAGGTAGGGGAAAATACTTCTCAGCTGCAAAAAGGATGTGAGAGACAAGACTAAAGGTGATGAAGATGGTCCATATCCCTGGAAAGTAACTTCGGCTTCTGAATTTTCCTGTGGGCAATAAAAATCCAATCCCCTTCTATGTCACAGGCCTGGAGCAAATCAGAGTTTAGAAACTGATCCCTATGATTTTAAAAAAAAGCATATTATTTCATTAACATCTTCCTCAAGCAAAGAAAATATATATGGCTATAAAGACCTTATATAGAATTAGCACTTTTGAAGGATGTATACTTCATTTCTAAGAGATGGCTGAATTTTAATTTCTTTTTATTACACCCAAGAAGCCACACAAAATGGTAACCTCAATTAATCTTACTAGCAATGTTTTGAGTTTCTTAAGAGCAGAATTTATGTCTTGTTTTTATTTACTTTAGCACATGACTCAGTATAGACTCGTGGCTTAGTTGATAAGTATATATTTATTTGGTTTTTGAGACAGGGCTTCTCTGTGTAGTCCTGTCTGTCCTAGAACGTGCTCTGTAGACCAGGCTGGCCTCAAACTCACAGAGACCCACCTGCCTCTACCTTCTGAGGTGTGTACCACCACTGTCTGGCTTAAATATATATTTTATTTAAAATTAAATAAGCATATTGCTGATTTATCAAATATTAAATAATTTTATTCTTTTAGACTTCTTTATGGTGTATTTTGATATGTACCCTCTCTACACTCCAGGCACACCCCTTGGCAACTTCATATCCTCTTTAAATTATTTTTTTAATTAAACACATACATATGTGTGTCCTCCAAAATTCTCAACACCACTTTGAGAAAGGTACCATTTTAATATAATAGTCAATTTATTTTTTGATAATTTCATATAATGTATTTTGAGCATATTCACATCCTACTCCTCCCCCTACTCTTTCCTGTACCACCCATACCGCCACTTCTGTGTCCTTTTTTTAAAAAAAATTAATGTATCAAATTTAATTTGTGCTGCCCATATACTTCTAGGAATGGAACCATCCACTGAAGCATGGTCAGCATCCTAGAGGCCATGTCCTTAAAGAAAATGACCCTTCTTCAGAAGCTGTCAACTGTTAATGGATCCTCAGTTAGGGATGGGACCTCATGAACCCCTCCCTTCTCCGGGCTATAATGTTAACTGGCTTGATCTCCTGCAGGTCCTGTCATGTCTAGAAGACACTGTTTCACTCTGTCCTCCCTGCCTCTGGCTCTTACAATCTTTCAGCCTCCTTACCTAAGGTGTCCCCTAAGCCTTGTGAGAAATGCTTACAATGTAGAGGTTCCGTTTGTTGTTAAGCATTCCATTAATATTTATTCTCTGTCCTTTGACCAGTTGCAAGATTTTCTGTTGGCCACAAAAGAAACTTCTCTGATGAGGTCTGAGAGCACACTAATCGGCGGTTACAGAGAAGCAAATGTGGAGGGTCCCTTCACACTACGTCCAGTTAGCAGAATAACAGTAAGTAGGCTCACACCTGGCGCCTGTGAGCTCCCCAACCACTTGTTCTTGGATGGATTAACAGAACCAGGAGTGTGTTTCCTCCTGTGCACTTGGCCTTAAGTCTAGTCAGAAAGGGGAAAGGGTTTATCATAATAATATCATAACATTCAGGACACTAATGCATCCATTGGCATAACATGCCACACTAGTTAACAGTTATTATTGCAGTTCACAGGGTTCACAGAACATTGTTGACTGTCGATGACTTTTTTCCCAATAGGACCTTCTGGTATTATGAAAGCTAGATAACATGAAGGAAGCACCGTGGGTACCAACTTCTTGTCCTAGAGACCCCAAAACAATGTATACTGTTTCCACTGTTCTTAGTTACCCACCAAAACTTGATGGTAAGATCCCATTGTTGAAGATACCACACACTTTGGTTACAGGCCTGACATATTCTACTAATTCCACTAATATTTTTAAATGAACATATGCAAATATCCATTTTTTATTTTATTCTTCAAATCCTGGGTGCAGCAATTTACAAAGAAGAAATAAACAGGCTACAGAAGCTCTTGACAATGAAGAACCACCCATGTATATTTACTTTCACACTACACACCTTAATGTTGGACATACTTTCAAATAATAGCACTTTTTAATGAATTTTCACACCTCAAAAAAAAAATAGTTACACTCTTCGCGCCAGTGTGCTATGCAGTCAAAAGAGAGAAAATTCAAAGAGTTTAGCAGCCATTTGCTAACAAACATCTCTTGGAATGGCAGCAGGGTTTTACCAATGCACTCACTCATTAGAGTTGCCTGGCACAGTACAGTCTGACCTTTATACATGCAACTTACAGAATCTGTAGTCTTAATCCTCCTTAGCTGCAATTATAATTCACTTCCACCTCAGGGCTATTTGTCAGCCGGGAGTTAAAAATTGAGCTGACAAATTGGAAACATGTACCTCAATGCACTATCTCACTGTCACTCAGAACAGCCACTCAGAAAGGGAGCTGAGAATTCCTAAACTTGCCCTTAATTGGATGCATCTCTAGGTGTGGCCAGCTCAGGCTCCGTTAGGGCAGACTAACTCATGACCTCTGACTTCACTCAGTAAGAAGGCTTTCAGAAGCATCAGAAGTTTTAAGAAGAAACTGGTAGGCTGGTCTTCCACTTTGAACTCTCTCAGCCTAAATTATAGATGTTGCCTGATGACAGTACTGAGATTGGTGGGTTTTACCGAGGCCTCCCTTAGGGAACCCCTAGTGTTTCTTTCCGTACTCATCCCCACCACAGAAATAAGTACTTTGACAACCTAACCTCCAGCTACGTTCTTCTGCTAGATCTAAAAGATCTGAGCGCCATAAAGAGAAACATAGAAAAAGAATGGGGTGATGATGCAAATTAGAGGGTTAGCATAATGACATGGAGGTCTCCATGTGGGGGAATGACATCTTTTCTTCTGAGAAATTTAAGGCAGAATTACAAGTAAGTTGGTCATATTTAATGACCTCCCTCCCCTAACACCTCCCATATCCACCCCTCTACACACTTACCTCACTGCCCTTCAAATTTAAGTTTTCTTCTCTCTCTCCCCTTCATAGAGCCCAGTTTTTATTGACCAGCTACTCTTGAGAGTAGAGCATGCCTTGGAATATAGTAAACTACTAGGGGCCACATCTTTAAAGAAAACAGACTCCCCTGTCAGGCTATCAAATGCCAGTAGTTCCTTTTCTAGTTATAGGATTTTGTTCTCACCTCACCTTATCCCTTCCATAGAGGGATTTTGTTAGGCATGAGCTTGTGCAGGTCTTGTGCATGCTGTTTCTACTGTTATGAATTTGTGTGTGCAACTACCCTGTTATGTCCAGAAATTACTGTTTCCTTGAAGTTGTCAATGACTTGCAATTGTTACAATATTTTCACCCCCTCTTCTGAAGGACCTCTAAGCCTTAGAGAGAAGGATGTACTAGATCACCTTCTAGAAATACAGAACCTTTCAAAAGTCCCTTGCTTTCTGGTTCCACAAGAAGTTCCCACATCCTCATTACACAAAAGTCCTATCCTTACCCCAACAGCATCACTGTACTTTTATAGGAATTTATAACAGTTATCACATCTCCCTTGATAGATTTTCTGTTGAGGAATATTATATACAGATTCCAAAGCAATCTCTATTCTGTGGAAAATAGCTCTCACCAACATTTCTTAAGCTCTCATTTTCAACACATACCCCAAAACTCTCTCTACTACTATAAAGTAGGTATCATTATCATCTATCCAATAACAAATATGGAAACCTGAGTTCAAGGCAGTTAAGTCACATGCCAAAGTCTAGCTACTAGTGTGAAAGAACAGCTAATTGTATGGTAAAATTACTTTGGTTCCCATCTAAGTTTGATAGTGGTTCTGATGGAGTTCAAATTCTTCTGCTGCCCAGATAACCTGCTGCAGACTGGGCATCGCAGGCCAGACAGACATCAAGCAACTACCATGGTTACACTTAAGGAAATGGTTATGTTTCCTCACTCTTTCTTCCCATCAGCAACTGAACAGTCTGTCCCTTCTTGGCCCCAGAGGATAGCAAGACAACCTACAAGGGCACCCAAGTACTTGAACCCCCACCCTGATCTTCAGACCCTCTGATTGGCTACCACGACATGTTTTCACATTAAAAGGAATTAAATTTTTACTTAGTTCCAACTAGTCTTACTTGTCTCCTTTGAAGCAGCCAAGCCCAAATCCTAACTCCTACAAAGGAAGTGAAGAGAACTTAGGAACAGAAGAAAATCAAGAAATCAGAATAAGCCACCCACCAGCCAAGACAGAAAGAAAAGGAGTCAGATTTTATGTTTGCTTGTTTTAAAATGTACAGAAACACGAAGGAAGAGGAGGAAATCAAAGCCAGGGAAGACAAGAAGCATGCAACCATCCCTTTTATCAGGCATCTAGGGAAGCTGTAGGTGGCAGAAAAAGAGAAGGCAGGAGGAACCCCCAGCTGTTATCAGCCCATAAAAGGTTCTAGCTTAGCCTTCTGCAAGGAACCAAGGATGTCATTCGCTCAAAAGCAGAAAGTTCTCAGGATTAACCACTGGTCCACAAGGGACCTCTGCAGATGTGAAAACCTGTGTCGAGGCTAGATCAGAGCCAACCTTTTCCCATGAAGAAGATGGAACCAGCTAGTCACTACAGTGTCTACACTCCACTTTCCTCACAAGGAAAGCAAACCATACATTGCAAATGTGTGCCAATTTCCAGTGTCTTCTGAGAGGACACATCCTTTGAAGCATTCATTTCCTGATTGCTCTGAAGAGGACATTGCCTGTTATTTACATAAAAACAAATACAGCTCCTCAGAATTAAGAAACCCATATGCTAATTACTGTTCCATGCAATACCTTCCCACAGCCAGCTCTTCTGTGAGTAAACACCAAGGCCTGCCTTCCAGGGCTTGGCAGAGCCCCAGTCCCACACGAGTCCCACACACAGCGCTCTCAGGCTGACTGTCAGACCTCCACAGCTAAACCGCACTTTGCTGCCGCAATGATTGTTGATGTGGCATTTTAGAAGTGACACACAGATCAATGGGAAAGTAAATTAGCCGTGGTCAGTGAATAATGGTAAGTGAGGGGAAAGGGAGACAGCAGACCATTTGAATCAGAGCATACCAAAAGTTAAAAACCAGCAACTTAGGAAGAATAAATTCAAATATTTGATCCAATTTCCCATCACTCCAGTTGTCATAAGTATTTTACACTATTTACTTTACACATGGTCTCATGTAGTCCAGACTTGCTTCAAACTCCCTGTGTAGCTGATGATGACCTTGATCTTCCCATTCTCCTGTTTTCACCTCCCAAGTGCTGGGATTACCTGGATGCCCCACTACTCCATTTATACAGAGATCCATGCATTATAGGCAAACACTCTACCAACTCTATATCCCCAGCCCCTTGGAAGCCATTCTTGTGAATAGCATTAGTCAGAGAGCTCTTTCTGTAGAGCTTCAAGAAACCTGATCTGGGATTTTCACGTGTTTTCCTTTCTTGTGAACTCTTGATTATCCTGAAGATACTTTACATAGCAAACAAGTCCATCCTGGCTATCCTCCTGCCACCTTTGCCAGCCTTCTTTCCTGTTCTTAGAAACTGTTCCTTTACTTCTGGTCAGCTCACAGCCAGTTAGTTACCTAGGGATGACGATGTCGTCTTTTCTCCTGCCCACCTCTTATCCTCAAGAATGGGTACAAATTTATAAGCACTAATTAATGATGATATGTGAGGGGATAGAGGAATAGACAGGAACAAAATAACTGCTTATTAGCTATTCAAGGGGCCCCAGACCAGGGTACTCCTCAAATGATAAGAATGGCTTATGCCTTAGACTCCCAGGCCACTAAGCTACTGTAGATGAAAGAAAGTTATTTTACTCTAACTAGACTTTAGGAAGCACAAGGACCCTGAGCAGCTCCATTAGAATACAACTTTCTCTTTATCATTCATCATTAATTACATATCCTGGTCAACATCACTTAAGAGATGCAACTTTGGCCTCAAGAAGGTTGTGCCCACATTGTTAGGCAATGTGCCTCATTGTTCTAGACCTGAGTAGGCTTTATCTTGTGTACAGTAATATATAGAATTAGCAATCAAAGCCTGAGCTAAATAAAAGCTATATGAAGTTTCAGGAGAGCAACTATCTTCCTCAACTCCCTTCCCTTTTATTCTGTTTAAAGTTGCAGAAATACTGGGAAGGAGTAAAACTTCGAAGAAAATCACTGGAGATCCGTGAGAATCTGTGTCCTCTGCTCACACAGAATTCAAAATCAAAACAATCACAACATATATGTACAACATGAAAGATTTCTACTGAATTATCATTTTTTCTTGATGAGGATTTAGGTTCTTTTCTTAAATTTTCAATTCAAAGACTTACATAAAATGTTTTCATTTTCAGGCTATCCTTCTCTACTGAGTTTCCAAGCACACTCAGCTTACAGAGAAGCCCCATATTGGGTCTAGGGTCAGGAGCCTCAATGCCTCGTGAGTGGCTAAGTTCAAGAACCTTGCCAACATTAAGACTGACTCTGCTTAGAGACCTACCAATGTTCCCACATCCAGAGACAATGTCTACATCCTAATATAATCTTACTGGAACATTCTTCAGGGCAATGGATTCTTTTGTTTTTGTTTTTTTCACTCAGAAAACAAGATTTTTGCTCCACCTCAATTACTTTAGAACAAACTCCAGCTCCTTCCTTTTTCTATGTTCTTTTTTTCTCCCATGATTAAAACCAGAGGCAAAAGGAAATCTCACCTCACTCATGTATCCTGCAGCACTGAGCATCTATGGTGGTTTGAACAGTGTACCTCTAAAATTCAAGTCTCCCTGGAACCTCAGAATGTGACCTTTCTTAGGAATATGATCTCTGCAGATTCAATTAGTTAAAATGAGGCCATATTGAAGTTGACTGGGTCCTAGATCCAATAACTGATGTCATTATATAAAAAGAGACAGATTGCCAGTAGAGACAATTATTGGACTGACACAGCTACCAACAAAAGAATTCAAGCTCTTACTCTTAGAGATGGTTAGTGCATAGAGAAAAGGTTTGGGGCAGCCTGGGCACAAGGCTGTGGAAAGAAGCAAGCCTTGCTGGCAGCCCAATGTTTGGGTTCCTGGCCACCTGACCAGTAAGAGTAAAATTTCTGCTGATTGAAGCCACCCAGTTTGTGTTGATTTGGGTTGGTGGCCACGGGAAGCTAACACAATTCCTCATATTCTCCAGTCAGAGCTTCCAGGGTAACCGTGCGAGTGAGCAAGTGCTCTTGTTCCAGTAGCTTGCAGTTCTCATGGAGAAGGCGAAGGCAAAACAAAATAAATAGAGGTCTTCTTCGGAATTCTATCAATTCAATGAGCAGGAGAGAAAAACCAGAATTCTACGGAAGTGAACATTGTAGTAGGCCGCTGTCAAACTGCCCTCTAACTCTCCCTTAAATCGAGCCCTATCGCGTTGTCAACTCTGAGACAAGCCTTTGTCTCCCCTTCTTCCTTCCATACCATGGGTTCCCTGAAGCTCAGCTCCCCATCTCCACCTCACATCCCCGTTCTAATCCACAAAAATGTCTTTCCCTTCACATGTTCCCCAGCTCGTCCATGCACAAACTGAAGAATGCTTTTATCCCGCACCCCACCCCCACCCAGTTTGGACATGATGGATGGCGGTGTGTTTCCTCACCGTACTAGAGAGCAGATCCAATCTTAATTACAGCTGGAGCTCTGTAAACAGCCGCTTGTTACTGCCGAGCCCTGCGGTTTTCCAAGAGAACACCACAAATGACAGGAAGCTGCGAGGGGAAAATAGTCCCGGCTGCCTGTGGCATGTTCCTTGTGAATACAGATACTTCCATTCATCAGGGAGGACGTTTATGAAATCTGGGCTGCCAGGGGGATGTTCTAGAAAAGCGCATCAGAGGCGAGGCCTGCTGTGGCTTCCGTGTTGTCATGCGAGGTGGTCTCTGAGGGTGAATCCAAGATTCTCTGAGGAAAGACCAGACACTGAGGGGATCTGAGGGCCACCCCTGCCTCCACCACCTATCCTGACACGCAGGTGTCAGTGATTTCACCACAAGGACTTGCCTCCTAAAGCAAAAATTTTCCACCCAATAGAGCATGCTCTCGTAAGATGGAGGATACCCCACCATCAGACAGATGGAAAGCTGTAGGACAGTGCAGAGTGCATAGGGCAGGGCATTCCTCCTTGCGTCGAGGGCTAGGGGAAGCAGAAGCTGGGTACTCAGAGAATGGTCCAGGAATATCTGTTTGTAAACCTAATCCTAGGCATGGACGTAGGTCTCTTGTTGAAAAGCAGATCCAGGTTCAGTAGACCTGGACAGGAGCTAAAATTTCACATGACAAAGAAGCTCGTAGTGAGACCAGTATCACAGGCTTTAGAAACCAGAAAAGAGGAGGGCCAGGGAAGGGCATATTGAGGAAGAGCCCTGCCCAGGACTACTCAATGCCCAGGAGCCTGTATCACAAGCAGTACTACGCACTACACAAGTACCCTCTGCTTCTGTGAGAAGACAGACAGAGGCAAACTACGCTGTGTGTTATCGTCAAAAAGGGTAAATACTCCTACTTAATAAAAACCCTAGTACCCACAATTCTATACCCATGGCCTTTGTTTAGTGCCTGAGATCATCGGATACATTCATCTCACATATCTGCCACTCTGAAATCTTTGAAACACGACACATAAAAATCTTCCTATTGTCTACTCCTATCACCAAAGCAAACTCCATTCTTTGTATCTGTATATTTTGCATTTTATTTCCCGATTCCATGAATAAGGACAAGCTTCTATCCTCTTAGTGTCTGGCTGATGGTGGTACCTTAGAACATCTTGGACTCATGCATTCAGGTCTATTATACTGTAATTAAATGACAGGACCTCTTGTTTTTAATGACAGATAATGTTCTACTATATGAATGTATACCTCCCCATATATCACCTTTGCTTTTTCATCAAAATGTTTATTTTTCCATTATTTTTCTTTTGGGGGAATTTCAAACGTGCATATGTGTTTTAATCAAACAACCCCCCCCCCATTCCCTCCTCTACTCTCCTGTTAATTTTCCCTCCTAACTTAACCGCTGAATTCACTTAGTGCTGCCTGTAGGGTCATGGATTTAGGGACCTATACCGAAGCCTGAGTAGTCACTTTGGGAAAACACCCCTGGATAAAACTGACTCTTCTTCCCCCAACAGCAATCAGTTGCTCCTCAGACGAGACTGGGGATTCACCCCTCCTTCCCCCTTCCCCTGGGATTTTGGTTGATTTGATCTCACATTGTAACTGAGCAGGGAGTCACAGCCACTATGAATTCACACATGCATCATTCCTACCCTGCCTGGGAAATACTGTCTTACTACAGATCCCTACTACCTCTAGCGTTTTCAATCTCTCCATCCCCTTAGCAACAGCCACTGAGCTGTGTGTTTGCGTTGTCTGTGTGTGTTTGTGTTGTCTGTGTGTGTTTGTGTTGTGTGTGTCTTTGTGTGTGAGTATGTATGTGTGTGTATGTGCATGGGTATGTTTGAGTGTGTGTGTGTTTGTATGTGTTTGTATATGTGTGTATTTGTGTATGTGTTTGTGTGTGTTTATATATATGAGTGTGTGTGTGTGTGTGTGTGTGTGTGTGTGTGTGTGTGTGTTGGGGGAGTGATATGGATATATCCCACTTAGATGAGTTTCCCACAGGTCTTTTATGAGTCTCAATGTTAATCACCAGTTACTGGGAAAAGAAGTTTCTCTAATGAGAGTTTTAATGAGGAAGGGGGAATTTTCTCTAATGAGGGTTTTAATTTTCCATAATCAATGAGTCTTAGAGCAGTTTATTTCTGTCAGTTTTATTTAAGTTGTTAACAGTCACTCATGTTGTTTCCATAACTTGGTTATTATAAAAAATCTGAACATAAGAGTTGATAATTTAATCTCCTTTGCTATACCTCATGAGAGCAATTCCTGGGCCATGTAGGAATTTTAGTTTTAACTTCATTCGAAGTGCTATACACTTTCCACAAAATGACTCTATCAATTTACATTCCCACCAAGAATGCATCAGAATTGCTTTCCTTTTCTTCCCAACATGGTCAGCATTTGTTTAGTCTATGTACAAGAAAGAGACATCCTAATTGACGTGTATACACCATTGATCTGTGCAGTTCAAGAACTTTCACACACTAGCCATTTTATGTCTGTCTGTGTTGGAGAAATGTCTGTCCAGGTGTGTTACCCAGGTTGTAATCAGGTTATTTGGGGTGTTTGAGGCACTAAATTCTAAGAGTCCTTTATTCATGAAGAATGGTCTTTATTAGCTGCATGAACTGTGTTTTTCCCAGTGTGCAATCTCTTTTCATTTTGTTAGTTTGTAGTGAAAAATATGTTTAGTTTGATGTACTTTTTTTTTCTTTTGTAGCATGAGCTATTGGTGTAATAAAAAAATCATTGCTAGAGCTAATGTGGAGATTTTCTCCAATTGTCTCTTCTAGGAATTTTTTGTTTTCAAAACTTACCCTTGAGTCTTTTTTCCATTTTTAGTTGATTTTCACACATTGTGTAATAAGAACTAACTTAATTTCTTTGCATGTGGAAAGCCAGTCTTCCCAGCACTATTTATTGTCATACATCCTTTCCCCATCGTGTCTGCTTGGCCTTGTTGAATCAAGCATGTACGTTTGGATTTGTCTCTGGCCTCTCTATGCTGCTCTGATAGTCTGCTTTTGTATTAGTACATGCTGTTTGGCTGACTATTTCTTTATAAAAAAACTTGAACCCAGGAAGGATTACACCTCCAGCTTTGCTTTGCTTCCTCAGTATTGCTTCTGTTATCTGAGTTTGTTGTTATTGTTGTTCTTAGTGTAGGGGTCATACAAATTGTCAAATTACTTTTTCTCTTTCTATGAAGGATGCTACTGGAATTATCATAGAGAGTATTTGAAACTGTACATTGCTTTAGTGGTTCTCAACCTTCCTAATGCTGTGACCCTTTAATACAGTTCCTTATGTTGTGGTGACCCCCAACCATAAAATTATTTAGTTGCTACTTCATAACTGTAATTTTGCTACTATTATGAATTTTAAATATATGATATGCAGGATATCTGATATGTGACCTCTAAAGGGGTCATGACCCACAGGTTGAAAACCATTGCTCTAGATTATTTTCATATACCTGATGTGAAAAAATGTAAATGTTTAGTTGTCCATTGATTATGACGTTAACTGTGGGATTTTCATAAATGAGCTTTATTAATGTTCCTCATACACTGAATATGTTAAGAAATGTTAACAAGAAAATGAACTTGGTCAATATTTTTCCTGTGTCATCTGAGATGATTATCTGGCTTTTGGTTTTTATCCCTCTAATATGATGCATTGTGTTGATTGAATTGTGTGAGTTAAAAACAGCCTATCACGCCACAGATAATTCTCAGTGCTCGTGGTATACGCTGTTTTTGATGTGTTGTTGAACTCAGCTTGATAGTATTTTGTTGAGGATTTTGACATCAATGCTTGTTAGAGATATTGATCTGTAGTTTTCTTTTCTTGTGATGTCATTGTCTGGCTTGAGTATCTGTAGTAATACTAGCCCTGTGTGATATATTTGGAAGCGTTCCCTTTAGCTTTACTTTATCTAATTTTTTTCTAAGTATTGGTGATTGTTTGCAATAGCTGGTAGATGTTAGCCATGATGCCAGCTGGTCCTGGGCTTTTCTTTGTTGGAAGATATTTAATTACTTCTTCAAACTCTTTATTGTTATTACTTTGCTCAAGCTTTCTGTTTCTTCCTGATTCAATCTGGGTAGGTTATGGTTTCTGGGACTCCATCCATTTCCTCTAACTTATCCAATTTGTTGGCATATAATTATTTGTAATATTCCTTATGACTTCTTTTAGTTTGGAAGCATCTGTTGTGATGTCTTTCCTTTCTGGTTTTTCTATCTGAGTCTTCTCTTTATTTCTTAGTTTGCCTAGCTTGGAGTTTACTAGTCTCAGTCTCTGGAGGGAAAAAGAAAATTCTTGACTTCACTTTTTAATAATTTTTTAACATAATGCTTGTTCTGAAATTTATTATTTCATTCTTTCTGCAAACATTTGACTTAATGGGTTTTCTTTCCTATGCCTTTCAGATTAAATTATATACTATGTATTTGGGCCCTTTTATTTAAAGTATAAGTGTGTATTACTATAAAATCTCTTCAGAATTGTTTTTGCTACATTTTATAAGTTTTGATATCTTCCATTTCTATTTCCATTTGTCTCAGAATAACTTTTTGTTGTTGCTGCTTTTCTTCAGAGCCTTGGTACTTTAGGAACATACTTTATTTTTTTAAGGTGAGAAGTTGTTTATTTAAAGCGAATAAAATTATTTTGTTGCTTTAAAGATATGATGAATAGAGAAGCCATAGAACCATACATTTATTATTATGAGCATGCATACTTCTATGTACAATTTTTGTGATATGCACAGAACAGCCTTTATTCAATTTTAGATACTAATGAAATAAAGTACTTATTTATCAATGTTTGATAAAGCTTCACTCTGCTCCATGTTTTCTGATTCACCACTATCTTGTGAACCATTATTGTTCTGCATTGTAGTGCTTAAATTAGAACTGTCCCACATTTCAGTGTTTTGTGACTATTTTTATGACTTGATTATGAAATGACTAAATATGCTATAATAACCATGCAATGTTTATATTGTTGAGGGGAACATACTTATAATTTTAAAATTTTGTGAGTTTTCCATGATTCTTTTCTGCTGTTGAGTCCTTGCTTCATACTATGTGGTTGTGATGAGAACCTTTTCTTCCGATGCTGACGACTGAACCTTACCCATCCTTGTCAAGGGGCTTTATCTGAGCTATGTCCCCACCTGTAACAGCACCCCAGCCATGGTTAGAAAACTCACCTCGCTGTCAGACATACATATGGTCTATCATAGAGAAGGTCTGATGTGTGCAAAAGGGGAATGTACATTCTGCTGCTCTCACAAAGGAAAGTCCTGCAAACGCCTGGTAAGTGGTCTAGGTACAGGCTAAGTTCAGTATCTCTGACTGTCCATTATTAAGTTGAAAATAATTATTTCTTCTTTACTGTACTGCTATCTATTGTCCTCATGCCCATTAATATATGCTTTACATTTTGGGTGTCTGGTACTGGGTACATACACACTGACAATTTTGTCTTTTCCATCATTTTATCGCTGAACAATGACCTCCTTTATCTCCTCTACCCGGTTTCCACTCAAAGTCTGCTTTATCAAATGTAAGTCTGGACATCCCTGCTCCGTTCTGCTGTGTGCTTAAACCCCTCTAACCCACTCACTTTCCACCCAAATGCATCCTGAGAGCTCAACTGATTCTCTCACACAAAGCAGGATTGTTTTTTAATCTGCTCAGCCATTTCATGGCTTTGGGTTGGGGGTTGGAGGAAGCTTATTTACTTCTTTTTGCACTCCTGGGGCCTAAGGCAAGTTCTTTTACATTCAGGAAGGCACCCCATAGCTAAACTACCCCTCAGGCCTGAGGAGAGAGATTACTTGATGGACATTGCACGTTAATGTTGGTAGGGTCAGATTTACTCCTTGTATTCTGCTACTTGCCATCTGGGGTGAATCATTTGTTCCTTTCTTCTTTTGTTATCGTTTACATTTGGTGAAGTTTTTATAGTGCCCAGTTTTGATTTTTCTCTCTTACTTGTCCTTGCTTCTCAGTTGCCATGGGCTTACCTAAAACATAATTATAATGGCTAATTTCAGCTACCATCTTAACTTTAGCCTTTTGTAAGTATCCGAAGCTTTGCTGTCTCCTTCATTTATAAATTGTCATTCTTTACAACTTTTTATACTGTGCATTCCTCAATAATTTATAGTCACTGAAGATAATTTCCATAATTTTGAGTTTAGCAGTATGTGCTCTTACCCACTAAACCATGTTGCCAACCCTCAATTATTATGTTCTTAAATTATAAGATTTTGGCTTGGTTATTTTATGTACATCTCTCTTGAATGTCTCATTCCTGTCATGAATTATTTTCTTGGTTACATCACATTGTCTATCTGTTTTTTGTATCTCATTGACTTTCCTTATGATTATTACTTAAAATTAGTTTAAGGTAATTCATAAATTTCCATGAGGGGGGTAGTAACAAGGGAATTAATATACTCATTTTTCATTTTTCACCCCATGTACTTTGTGATCCTTCACTGATGCCTGCAAATCTACAATAGTTGACTTACCTAAACTTATAGTATATTTTAAATAAAACACTTCCACCTATTGATGGGATGTTAGGTATTATTAACAGGGGACATTGTTCTGGTTCTGAATGGGCTCAGCAGTATAGTCTCCATGAAACTTCTTCACTAATGATCAATATCAATGATGTATACAGAAACCTTGGTGGCTTAGCCTGCAGAGGTTCCTGGCTGTATTTGTGGCAGGGGAGGGCTTTTAATGGCAAGGGCTTTTGGAGTCCCTGTATTCCCTCCTACCCAACAATGGAAAGTTTTAACTGGGGTCTTGGAGGATAATTCTTGGTATTAGGTCTGACATGGTTCATACACAGTCATAGTAGCACTGTATTCCAAGGGACAGGTAGTCAGAGTGGCTGTGGAGCTAGGGTCCCTGGGCTAGGTGATTTGTTGAACTGCTGTAACATCTCTAAGGGAAGTGCAGGTTCATCTGAGACCCAGCTATCTCACTAAGCAGGCACTATGACTCTGAGGAATTCTCCAGTGAACCCATCTAGAGTCAAGGGTACCATAGCCCATTCTATGGACTTTAATTCTAGGGATTAAGACACACCAATAACATGGATTGAGCAAAACTGGCATACTTCAGAGGTCTAAGATCCAGGAAACAGCAATACAGGTATGATCTGGGCCTCAGAATCTGTAGAGTGACAGTTCAGGTGTCAGGAGAGGGAGTAAAGTTTCCTTTGATCTGAAATGGTAAAACACAGTAATGTTCCAAACTCTGGAAGACTAGGTACTATGACAGTTAGATTCATGAATGTAAGTATGGTGTTTCCCAGTACCACAAGGGCTGACCCAGCATACAGAAGGAAAGACATCCTGTGGCCAGGTTTGTTCTCTCTTACCCAGGGCTTCAGTTCTGTTTAGTATGGGCTACCAGGTGTGTGCTCACTCACAGGATGTCATAGCCGTTCTGCCTACACAGGCACAAGCCAGTGTACCTGAACTCCAGGGGATAGTTTGCTATGTGTGTTAGGATATAAGCATTGGAATTGCTTCCCAATCTGAAGCTCTACTCCCTAGGAGAAAGGCCACAAATTAGTTCTGGTTCCTACAGATGGCGTCTCCACTGTGGGTCATATCTAGTAAGCTTAGTAATGAAAGCAACTGGGATAGAAATGGTATGCTTCCTAGGGTGTCTGTTCCAGTGATGTCACTTAGGTGGGAAATGATGTATTACCATGTGTGTTAACAGGACAGCAAAGCCTCAGTAATGAAAAGATAGAGTAGCCAGTGACCTCTATGGCAAGATATGGTCTACTGTGACTCCTGTTTAAAGCAAAACAATAAAACAGAAGTCTCACAGGGATTGGGACACAATGGAGGATCCCCTTCTGGAGTTACCTTGGGAACTCCAAGCAGCTTCCTAAGCTTGGCTCAAAGTCATGGAGAGCAATGAGTTGATAAGTAGCGGTGACTGCAAGTATCTGTGCCACTGGTGGGTGTTTCTTGCTTGGCTTTTTCCATTTTGAGTCTCTCTTGGTTTGAGCTGATCCCACTTGGAAGTGAGGTAGCCAAAGCAAGTTGTGTTGTCTTTCTTTCTATGCCCAGCCTGGCTTTCTGGGTCCCACCCAGTTTTGCTCTCCTTCAGTCATTGTGGTCAAAATGCAGTTGTTCCCTTGTTGCTTGGGTCTCTTTCTATATGGAAAGGTGGGGATTAGATACCTACTGTTGACCATCATCCCTGAGTCCACAAGGTTCTTCCATCCCCACATCAAATAGATTCCAGTCCTTTACATTCCTGGGAGCTTGTTAACAACTCAGAATATCCCTCCCTCCCTCTCTCTCTCTCTCTCTCTCTCTCTCTCTCTCTCTCTCTCTCTCTCTCTCTCTCTCTCTCTCTCTCTCTCTCTCTCTGTCTCTCTCTCTCACACACACACACACACACACACACACACACACACACACACACACACACACACACACACACTTGGCACCCTCAGGTTAGTATGCAAGATGAAGCCCAGAGCATGTCTGCACACAGAGCCCAAGCCTTCTGGACAAATACACATTTGATAAAGTGGAAATCACCAGGCAACACAGGAACACAAACTGGAATCAACTGCTGGATGTACTCCAGCCCTGGAACCATAGGAAGGGACCTGAGAAGACAGAATTGATTTACAGCGTCATCTGGCTCTAACCCGGTGAAAGCCAACTTGTCTTCCTCTGAATTGATATAATTACCAACATGAGGGAAAGCAGCTCCTTTCTTCAGGTCAAGTAACCTTGTTATTTATCAGCCTGTGCTAGCTCGGCTTCTGATTAGCAATTTATTCTGGGTAGACAGCTATTGACTGACCCAACTTGGCTCCTGTTTTCATTCTGTACCCACCGGTGATTATTTAGTTCTCAAGATGATGGAAGTATAGATGCTTCTGCCCACATGTGCACTTTATTTGCGCTTTCCTGTTTCTTATTTTCCGTACCCTTCTTATAGACAGAGTATGACTGTTCCTCACAACACCAGCCAAGACACACTTATGCTGATGGGCGTTGCCTTGAGCTGTTCCTACAAGCACTGTGAATCTCATTGGCTGTCTTGTGACCTAGAAACAAAACTATTCTAAAGCCATGTTGGAATCCCCTCGGTTACACAGAGATCACGTGCCTTCCTCCTGCATTTATCCTGTGCTGCAATCCAGGCACAAACAGTCAATGCAATGCTATCACCAGCTCAGAAGTCATGTTTAGAGAGTTTGTTGCAAGGACACTTATTGGAACTTTGAGCTTATTAGTACAAAATGATGCCTTCGATGGTTCCCGCGCTAGACCCCAAGGATGGGAAGTTAATTTCTTATCGGATCACTAATTTACTCTGGTCAAATTAGATTAATTCAGATTGGTTTTTAATCAACCTAAACTTCAGGAAGGGTTTGAATCAAAGGATGATGATACACATTCTCGGTTGTGTATCCTTTAAAGGACTTAATTTAAAGGTAATGTCAGCATTTCTTCATGGTGATCTTCCCAGTTAAGACTTCCAGTTCTTTCCTGAAAAACACATAGGAATGCATTCTTTCTTATGACAGTTTTCTGTAAAGCCTTTCTGTGGTTCACAGGTAATCTAAGAAGTGAGAGGGAAAAGAAATGAGACATTCCGAGAGAGGAAAAGAAAAAGGAAACCGAATGTAACTGCAAGCCTAGTGATTGATTCTCCTGAAGCAGAAGGGAGGTGAGGGCTGCGCCTATACAGCAGTGGAGGTGAGGGCTGCGCCTATACAGCAGTGGAGGTGAGGGCTGCGCCTATACAGCAGTGGAGGTGAGGGCTGCGCCTATACAGGAGTGAAGGTGAGGGCTGCGCCTATACAGGAGTGGAGGTGAGGGCTGTGCCTATACAGGAGTGGAGGTGAGGGCTGCGCCTATACAGCAGTGGAGGTGAGGGCTGCGCCTATACAGCAGTGGAGGTGAGGGCTGCGCCTATACAGCAGTGGAGGGTTGCTTAAAGTAGATGTCCAGACACAAGGGTGCAGGCTGGAAAGTCTACCTTTCAGTTTCCAATTCTTCCCTTACACAGTGAGTTTCTACTGCCGGGTTTCCCCACCTCAGGGCACGTTTTGATGTTCAGAGCTTCTGGAAACTTCTGGCATCTGGTAGAGCAGAGCCAGAAATGACACTTGCATTCTCCAGGACCTTGCGTACAGTCCCCTTAGCACTCCAGCCTCATCTCCTGCTTGCCTCCTCTCAGCTTCAGCTTCCCCGTGCATTCTCACACACACCAGGCCTGCTTCCTGTGGCCTGTGCACCTACTATTTCCCATACTTTCCTCTCAGATCCAAATGCATTGCACCTTCATATTCCTCAGTATGTGTTCTCACAGCATCCTGGCTGTTAGGCCTTCCCTAACCTTCCTTTGTGAAATGTAAACCTGCACTGCGTCTCCACTCACCCTGTTTTCTGTTTCGTCTTTCTTAATAACCCTGAGGACCTTTTGACAGAATGTGTGTTTCATTTATCTCCTTTTATTATGTGGGTTCCCTAAAATGGAAACATTATGACAATAGTACTTTCTATCTGTCCATTCACTGCTAATCTTTAACACCTACAGCACAGCCTAATATACTAGATGTTTCATATATATTCTTGGATGAATCAAACCAAGGAAAATAGAGACATAGAATATAATTGAAAGTTAAGTATATCAAGTGAAAAATATGAGATGAAAGATTTATAAAGAGTGAATTTCTGATCTGGATACAGGGCCGGTGAGACATGTGGAGATGTTTTGTTTGTGCTTTAACAAACGAAGCTTGCCTGAAGATCAGAAGAATGTGGGGATAGCCACTAGTTAGTTAGAGGCCAGGCAGTTGTGGCATACACCTTTAATCCCAGCACTCAGGTAGGGGGCCAGAGGCAGGCAGATCTCTGCTAGTTCAAAGCCATCCTGGGCTACAGGAGATTGATCTAGTCTAAAGAGAAACATACCCAGGTGGTGGTTGCTCACACCTTTAATCCCAGTATTTGGAAGTCACATACCTTTAATCCCAGCACTGGGGAGGTAGAGACAGGAGTGATAATGCTGGTCAGAGAGAAGAATATAAGGTGGGAGGAGACAGGAGCTCATTGCATTCAGTCTGAGAATTCACTGAGGATTCATAGGGACAGGATCGCCCCTTTGGTCTGAGGAATCAGTAGAGGTAAGAACTAGTGTTTGGCTGCTCTGCTTCTCTGATCTTCAGGCAAAAACAAAATATCACCACAGAGATGGCTCAGTAGTTAAGAACTCATATTGCTTTTGCAGGGGACCTGGGTTACATTGCCTGAAAAACTTTGTGTGTCCTATGGTAGAATATTATTTTAAGGTGTGTTACTTTTGTTTATGCTGCATTTGTCAACTCTGTGAAGCTGTATTACTGAGTCTGTCTAAAATACCTGGTGGCCCTAATAAAGAGCTGAATGACCAATAGCAAGGTAGACACAAGGATCGGTGGGTCTGTCAGGCAGAGTATAAATAGAAGGAGAAACGAGGAAGAGGAGGAGCAAGCCACCCAGCCATCCACAGAATAAGAAGGAAAGTAAGATTTACTGAAGGGAAAGATAAAAGCTCAGAGGGAAAAAGTAGTTAGGATAATTTAAGATAAGAAAAGTTGGCTAGAAACAAGATACACTAAGGCTGGGCATTTATAATGAATAATAATCCTCAGTGTGTAAAACCTAGACACATCTTAGTGTCTTTATTTCTATCCTGTGCTAAAACACCAAGAGCAAGGCAGCTTACAGAAGAAACTGTTACTTGGGTTAATAGTCGCAGAGGGCCAAGGGGCCATCATGGTTGGGCAGCATAGTGGCATGCAGCAGGTATGACAGCAGCAACAGGAAGCTGAGAGCTCACATCTAGATCTGCAGCCATGAAATGTCAATAATTACTGAAACCCTGCCTCTAGTGACTTATTTCCTCCAGTAAGAACCCATCTTCTAAAGCTCCCCAGATAGTGCCACTAGCTGGAGATCCAGGGTTCAAAGAGCTGAGATGATACTGCTACACTGCCCTTTAGAAATGCTCTTTTAGGTGTGTTTGTATTTGTTTAGGCTGCAATTGAATAGTGATATAAGGATGTGCTACATTTGTTTATGCTGTATTATGTAAAGATGTGTTGCATTTACTTCAAAAAAAAGAAATGCTCTTTTATTGTCAAAGGTTTGTAAGCACAGAAGAGAAATGTATTAAATGCTCCCAAGTATAGCACATAACATCTCATTATGATAGGGAAGAGAGTTCTAGGTGAGTGCTGTACAAGACATGACCTATAATTAATGATATGACATTGAGAACTTCAAAGTCTATTAAGAGACGATCTCGTGTTAAGAGGTCACACAAAGAGACACCTGTTCATGTGTCTCAATGGCAGGTGTTTGATAAATGCCTTAATTTTTCTTATACAAGCATTTGTACATCTTCAAGCTCAGTCTTTGTTTATCAATTATATCACTATAACACTATTGTGGAAGAAAAAGAAGAGAAATGTATTGGATTTGCAGAAGCAAAGCTGTGGAAACATTAGTAAAAACAATATATCTTTAGTACTTTCTGGAATGAATAAAGACTTTATTGGGACAAGCAGGAAAGAGGGGGAATTTCATCCAACCTGAGCATTGTTCCCTGTGGATTTCTGGCTCCATCTCAGAATGAAAATATAGTTCCCATGTTATTTTTATAAATATGTGTCTCCCCCAATTCTGGTGCTAAGCTACGTACCTAAGGAAACCCCTAAAGGTCAGTGTCACTCAACCACCTAGCTCAGGAACTGCTATAAACTCATGGCTTTATACCAGAAATTTACTCAAAAACATTACCAGAAAGAGGCTGCCACATGTGGAAAACCACAACTATGAATAACTCAGTGACACTTGTGCAGAAAAGATGTGTAGCATTAAGAGGACCATGACAAAAGAAGTAGAGTCCCAGATGGTAGAGGGCTAGACAGGCAGGAGTGTTGAAAGCAGTGCTCCAAAGGTAAAAGGGATGTTCGGTAGTCAGAAGCAAAGACAAGCCCTCCATTCAGCCCTCAAGCAGTGATGGCAGGTATATACCGAGACCTCATAGGACAGTGATAGCTGCTATCATAAGGGTATTCCATTCCAGAGTGCTGCAGGTGGGGACAGATATCTGATAGCCAGTTTATTTTGTGGAAACACATGCCTGACTTGAACAATTTCAGGGTCTATGATCAAAGTACAACTGAAAACCCACAGACCATATGCCTAAATCATAAACCAAATAAGCAAACTAGTCAATAAAATATGTTCATTTCTCCCATATTGACAAATATGTCTTCTCATTATCTAGAAGTTGAGATTCCAAGTTAAAATATGCCCCAAAATGTGGCATCAGAACATGCACCTAGGAAAACCAAGCCCAAGCTCTGGGCCTGACCTGCCCTCTTTTCTTTCAATAGTCATCCTCAGTCCAACTTCTGTCCTATGTTTGATTTTTAGCTTTTTGTTAACTTGACACAAACCTAGACATATCTGAGAAGAAGGAATCTCAGCTTGGAAATTTTATCCATCTGATTGACCTGTAAAAAAAGTTTATGGAATATTTTCTTGATTAGTGATTGATATGGGAGGGTCCAGTCCCTTGTGGGTGGTACCACCCCAGACAGATGGTCGAAGCAGGCTGAGCAAGTCATTAAAACAAGCCAGTAAGCAGAACTCTTCCATGGTCTCTGCTTTGGTTCCTGCCTCTGGGTTCCTGACTTTAGTTTCTGCCCTAATTCCCTTCTTGATGGACTGTAAGCTGTAAACAGAAATAACCTCTTTCATCACCAAGTAGCTTTTGGTTATGGCATCTTATCACAGCAATAAAAAGCAAACTAGGATACTACACAAATGATCTTTCTAAACTTCTGTCAAATCTTGTAAGGTCTACTTTGTATAATCAATTAATCACTTTCAAAACAACTGTTGTACTGTTATTTTGTTGTACAGTACTGAGAGAGAATACAATGGCTACTGAAAGTGGTACTAGTAGTTCTCCTCCTTGCTTTTCCTTTGGAATAGGAATGGTACAGGTTCTTTTGCATGATTCTCTGAAACATAGTGGGCCAAATTAATTCTAGTAAGATAGATAGATAGATAGATAGATAGATAGATAGATAGATAGATACATACATACATACATACATACATACATACATACATACATGGTGTGGGATGTCCTTCTGTATGCTATGAATATGTTTCTCTTGTTGGTTGATGAGTAAAGCTGTTTTGGTCAATGGACAGGCAGGATGTAGTCAGGCAGGAAGTATAGGAGGGACTACCAGACTAGAAGAAGACTGGAAAGAGGAACACAGAGGAGTCTCCAGAGAGACATCATGTAGCCACAAAAGGAATAGCATGTTGGAGCATTATGGGTAGCCACAACCTCATGACAATACACAGTTTAATAGAAATGGGTTAATAATTAAAAGAGAGCTAGCCAATAATGAACCTTAACCATCATTCAAACAGTTTATAACTAATGTAAGCCTGTGTGTGTGTTTATTTGGAACTAAATGACTACAGATACGATAGATAGATAGATAGATAGATAGATAGATAGATAGATAGAGCAATTGTGCTGAATTACATGTATTATAAATAACTATGTTAACTAGAACACAAAGCATTATTTTTGCCCAGGAAATAAAAGCATTACTACAGAAAACACTTTAAAGTATTTTTTCACAATCAAGAGCTTTAAGTTGTGGCTAGGAATTAGCTCAGATAGGAGAATGCATGCAAAAAGCCCTGGGTTCAGTTCCCAGCACCATGCAAAACTGGATGTGGTAAGTGTAATCCCAGAACACCAGAGATAAAGGAGTTCAAGGTACATAGGGAGTTTGACAACAACTTGAGCTACAAGAGATACTATCAAAAAAAAAAAAAAAAAGGGAGAGAGTTGGGAAATGGAGAAAGAAAAGCTCTGAGTTTATGCAGTAAGACTCTACATACTTTTCTTTCCTAGACCTTTGTACAAATAAAGCCTGGTCCATGGCAAGACCTAGGTCTTATGCTGCTCTCCCATCATAACCCAAGAGTTTTTGTTAAAATAATTCATCTATTGAGACTAATGTAACCTCCCTATGTCCTCTCTATGAGTGACTTCAGGTGATAGCATAGATTTACAAATCATTTAATTTGGAGTCACCATTGTTGAATGCATATAGTATGTCTGCTGGGGAGGACATAGACAATCTTCCCCAAACGTGTCAGTCTCTGTATTCTGTCTGAGAATTCTTCTCACGTTTGTTCATGAGTTTTATGTATTCTGTATTTTCCCTGTTTTATGCAGCTTCAAATTATAAACATGCCACAGGTACTTTACCTTTCTCCTCTTCTAAGTCTTAATACTTATTTTCTTTGAAACACATGCAGACATAGCTTAATGTTGCAAGGAGCCATGGCTTTGATGCCTTTCTGGAATCTGTACTTTTGACCATGACAACTGGCCTCTTTGTGATCTCCTGAGAAAGGATCCCAGTTCACTGTTTTGGACCTGGACAATGCCAAGCCATGTCTTTATCAGGTGAATGTGGGCCCAGGTGGAACTGGGTGATGGATATTGAATATGATAATTTTAATAAGATTCTAATTTAAAAAAATGTTAGATTTACAAAAATTTTACAAAATGTAAAATCTCTATATAATTGTGAAAGCCAACAAAGGAACATCACTATATAGTACTACTAACCCCAGATTTTATGTGCAAGTCCATTTCCACACCAATGTCCTTGATCTACACCAGAACTCTTTCCAGGGCACACATTACATTCAGTTTTCATGTCTCCTTAGTGTCTTGCATGTGAAAGTTTCTTAGTCGCTTCTCAGTTTATAAGACAATGGAAGTTTTATGGCCACATACAGAAGAATGACTCAGAGTAGATCAAAGACTTGAACATGAGATCTGAGACTATGAAGTGACTAAAAGAAAACAAGGACGAAGTTCCTTCACATTTGTCTGGGAAGTTGTTATTTAAATAATATTGTCAAAGCATGGGCAATGAAAGCTATACACACACACACACACACACACACGCACACACACACACACACGCACACAAGCTTTCATAAAGCTAAGTTTTCTTCATAGCAAAACTTGTTAACAGTGCCAAACAGCCTATAGAGACTAATATTCACTCATAGCTATGACAAGGAACTCAATATGTACGAGGAACTCAAGTTACTCAACAACAGGAAAACAAATAATCATATTTATTTACAAGTGGGCAAAGCACCTGAATAAACACTTCTCAAAGGAAGATATACAAATGCCAAGCCATGATGAGCTGTCACCCACAACATGTTAGGTTGGTTATTATAAAAATGATGAGATAATAAAGGTTGGCAAGGACGTAGAGAAGAAAGAACACCTGCACACTGTGGGTGGTGTTGTAAGTGAGCACAATCAGTGTGGAAAACAATACAGTTTCCTCTCAAAATACTTAAAAGGGACTTACCGTACAATTCAGGATTCCCACTTCTTAGTATCTATCTGCCTCAGCTTTCCATTGCTTCAACAAAATGCCGAGCGCCTGCATCTCGAACCGATTTTAAGCAAAACAGGTTTGTTCAGCTGCCAGCTTCAGATAATGAACGTTCAAAAACAGGCAATCTCAGCTCTTCAGCCTTCCCAAGGTGCTGTAGGAAGAAGGCCTCAAGATGAAAGTTCATGGATGGGCAGAAAATCCATGGTGCGACAGGAAGCCAGGCAGCAGGCTTCCCATTGTGAGAACTTAATCAGTTCATGAGGTGGGACTACCATTTCCTCCTTCCAAAGGGAGCACCCCGATATCCCCGTGACTTCATGGCCTTCTACTGGGCTCAGCTTTTCAATTTTCCCCACCTCAACCCTAGTACACTAAGAATCAAGCTTCTGTGACGTGAGCTTATGTGTGTGTGTGGGGTGGGGTGGCAAACCAAATTCTAGCCCTAATAAAAGGAATCCAACTCTGTGCAGAAGAGACATCCATATTCCTATGTCTTATACATCATTATTCAAAACATCCAGGACATGGAAGTCATTGCAGTACCCATCCATGGATAACTGGATTTTAAGCTATTTTACATATACCCGGTGAAATACTATTCAGCCTTTTGAGGGGAGGAAATAGCATTGTTTATTGTCAATATTAATGAAGCTAGTAGACAGAGTGCTAAGTGAAATGAGTCAGGCACTGTAAAACAAAAATTAAGTAAACTTGCTTATCTATAGTTTTAACAAATCACATTTCTAGAAGGAAAGATGGAATGCCTGAACTAGAGGTGAGAAGAAAACAGGAAACTTTGCTGAAAGGTACAATGTTTCAGCTTGGCAGTGTGGGAGGAGCAAATTTCTCCAGTGATTACTGTATATTTCAAAGTAGAAGAGAGGAATTTAGGTATTGTAATCACAAAAACCAGCTAGATAGTTAATAAAACAAATATGTTATTTAGCATGATTCTGTTTTGTAAATAAGAATCGCATAGAAGCCACAAATATATATAATTTCCCTTTTATTGAAAAGGGATTGTTTTCTCACATAGTATACAATTTCCCTTCTCTCTACTCCTCCAAGCTTCTCCTCACTTCACCTCCTGTCTGGGTTCACTTCCTTTCTGTATCTCATTAGAAAAGAACAGACTTCTAAGAGATAACAAGAAAGCATAACAAACTAAAATATAAGATAAAACAAAAGCCATCACATCAAAGTTGAACAAGACTAACCAACAGAAAGAAAAGAGACCAAAAGAAGGCAAAAGAATCAGAAACCCACTTGTTCACACACCCAAGAATCCCCTAAAAACCCTAACCAGACTGAATCCACAATATACACTCGGAGAACCTAGTGCAGACTCTGTGCATGCTGCTTCAGCGTCTGGGAGTTCATGTGAGCCTTGCTCATGCTGGTTTAGGGGCCTTGTTCTCCTGGTGTCCTCCATCCCCTCTGGCTCCTACTCTCTTTCTCCCACCCCTTCTGCTGGGCTCCCTGAGCTCTGAAGGGACTGATTGGATGGAGACCTCCCATTTAGTGATGAGTGTTCCAAAGTCTCTCTCTCTCTCTCTCTCTCTCTCTCTCTCTCTCTCTCTCTCTCTGGGGGTGGGGTGGGGGGTATATGTATAATATCTGGCCGAGAGTCTCTGTATTTGTCCCCAATACAGAAGGAAGCTACTGCAGGAGGAAGTGTCTCTGGTGATGTCTGAACAAGGCACTGATCTATGAGTATAGAAGAAAATCGTTAGGAGTCATTTTATCACTACTCTTGTGGGAACATTGAAGGAGAAAATATGGGGTGATACAGCTACAATTAAGGGGAATTATGAAACTTAGGAGGTAGTATGAAACCTAATATAGTAGAAAGACCTTGTGTGTGTGTATGTGTGTGTGCATGTGTGTGTGTCTGTGTGTATGTGTGTGTGTGTGTGTGTGTGTATCCACAAACACTTTGCTCTATAATGATCTACAGTGGTTTTCTGCTAGTGCACTGGTGGCATGAAGCTTGCTGGGGTGACCAACTAATAAGTGTTTTGACTGAAGAGCCACTACACAAAATGGAAACAATACCCAATGGATGCTTGTAGATTATTGTTAAGGATTATGCTGGTTTAGTAAAATAGTGGTTGTAGATTCTCCTCCAATACAAAGTAGTTGGCTAGGTTCCTGGTGCTACGCATGGCTTCCCTCTAGATGAGTGAGTCTTAAGTCCAATTAGAGAGTTGATGGTTACTATGAAAGTATGCATACCACTACTGCACCCTCAGGGTTATCATGCCATGTTGTTTGTTGATGTGGTTCATTGATGTCTCTCTCTCTCCTGTGTGTATGTGTGTGTGGTATGTGTGTGGTGTGTGTGTGTGTGCGTGTGTGTGTGTGTGTGTGTGGTATGTGTGTGGTGTGTGTGTGTGTGTGTGTGGTGTGTGTGTGTGTGGTGTGTGTGTGTGGTGTGTGTGTGTGTGTGTGTGTGGTGTGTGGTGTGTGTGTGTGTGTGTGTGTGTGTGTGTGTGTGTGTGTGTGTGTGGTGAGATGCGACCAAGGCAAACTGTAGTAGGCTGTGCATTTTGAGAGTATCTTTACCCTCCCATCTACTATTTTAGGTGTTTATCACACTGACAAAAATCTGACTAGCCTAGTCTCAAGGACAAGAAAGCTATTCTAAAAAAAAAGAAGAAGAAGAAGAAAAAAGCCTCTGTGACTTTCTTAGGTGAGATGAGTGATGCTTTTTGTGTTCCCCTAGGACAGGACAAACATGACAACTGTCCAGCGGTTTGGCTTTGCATCACCATTCTGGAGAATTATGGCCTTAAGCAACAAGTAAACTGGATTGGAATTTTTTCCACCGAAAAATAACTAACACATTCCATTTTGATTTATGATACAGATATTTGTTGAAAAAATACCTTCAAAATAAACCTGGTCCCACACACAAATCACTCAGTGTTTAGAGGTTTTTTACCAAGTACATAACTCTCAAGAAAATGCCTTTCTTCATTCTGCCTCCATTTTGTCACCTACACACTGGGATAGTGAGGTTGGCCATCTCTAAAAGTGTGGTTGGCTTTTCAGTGAGATTAAATTGGGAGAGAGAGAGAGAGAGACAGACAGACAGACAGACAGACAGACAGACAAAGAGACAGAGAGACAGACACAGACAGAGAGACACAGACAGAGAGACAGACACAGACAGAGAGACAGAGAGACAGACACAGACAGAGAGACAGACAGACAGACAGAGAGACAGACACAGACAGAGAGACACAGACAGAGAGACAGACACAGACAGAGAGACACAGACAGAGAGACAGACACAGACAGAGAGACAGAGAGAGAGACAGAGAGACCTTCATTGCTTCAACTTGGCTGGATTTGGAATCACCTAGGAGACATACCTCTGAGTGTCCTTGAGGGAGTTTCTAGAGTAGTGTAACTAAGGAGAGAAAAACCATCTTGAATATGGCTAACTTCATCCCATGGACTAAAGACCATAACTGAACAAAAAGGGGGAAATCAGATGAGAGCTGGCTTTCCTCTTTTCCTGGTAGGCTGAGAGTGAATTACCCCAGGTCCATGCTCATGATGCCATCAAGCCATAATGTCTTTCTCATCATAATATACTACTGTATCCTCTCAAACCACAAGCCAAAGTACATGCTTCCCTCATAAATTGCTTTTGTCTGGTACATGGCCAAAGCAATGAAAAAAGCAACACACACACACACACACACACACACACACACACACACACCCCTAAACTCTGATGTTGTCAAAAAGCAACAAAGTGACAAACAACACTTATTTGTCTACTGCATTGTTTAACATTGAGAGAAATCATATAAAATGCATTCAGTTTTATGCTCCACTATGCTTTAAAAGGATAGCCAACATCTTACATTCAGAAGGTCTTAAATATTACCATTTAGTAACAATGCTTAACAGGAAATAGTAATTCTGACTCAAGTGTCCAGTTAAGAAGTCACCAAATCAAGCATGCAAACCATCTTTACAGTTGTGGTAATCAATAGACCTAACCATCAAAAATAAGTGAGCTTGATTTTGCAGAGTGACGTTCTGATCTGACTGTGTCTAGCATAGCTCTTTGCCATCACATTTGTGAGAATAATTCTTTTTGTTTATCTCCTCCTCCTCCTCCTCTTCCTCCTCCTCCTCCTCCCCCTCCTCCTCCTCCTCCTCCTCCCCCTCCAGAGAGTCAGCTGCTCTTCTCCCCCAGCACAGGTATCACTGTACTAGCTCTACAGCTGCATGGTATAGCGCAAGGATGGGATGAAGGCCAGATTGATGCCCCAGTGCCTCTACTCACGGATGGATGACCCAGGCAAGTAAGTTTTCCAATACAAAAGAAGGAGAGTGGTTACATGTCACTGTAGGGTCACTGTGAAAAACAACTTCATTAATTTATATACTTATTCTTTACCAGAAAGCAGTTAAGACAACTTGCATCAATATGTAAGAATAGGAGGTAGGACTTACACAGAACAAGATTTGAGATATAAAATGGAATTAATGTAGCTTAGGAAAAACCTAAAGTTTAGGTCATTGGCTGAATACCTAGATATTTGCTACATGCAACCCACAAGGTGGACAGTTGTCCACAGTAAGCGGCAAAATAGACTTGTGCCCAGTAAGACATGAGCCATTTGTACAACTGTTGCCTATTCTTGGGGAAGCCTGAGCTTTGAAATCATGGGATCTCTGCATGGTCACTGGTTCTCTGGTCTACACTCCTATCCTCAGAATCAGAAAAATGTATGCAACCAAGAGGATAAACCCTATCTTGCAAGCTGACCGAGAAAAGTATAGAGCATATGGCTGCAAGTTCCTAAACGCTATGCTATTTCCCTTTCCCTCTTCCCTTCCTCACTTCAGCATCTCCTGTCCATATGCCTCAGGTGGTAAGAAGCACTAAGAAGCTCTTTCTTTAAACTACCAAATTACCCTCTATTTATTTTCATTTTATTTATAATTATTTTTTATTATTTTAATTTTAAATAGCTTGTTTTACATGTCAATCCCAGTTCCCTCTCCCTTCCCTCCTCCTGCACCCCCTGCCATCCCCCCCATACTTCCACCCTATTGCCAATTCCTTCCACATAGGGGATAGCTAGAGTCTGTCATTTCACTCAGGGTAGGGTCCAGGCACTCCCCTAAGAGTCCAGGCTGAGAGAGCATCCCTCTTTGTGTTATAGACACACGATGTCTGTTAGTATTCGAGGGATAAACACTGATCCACTGCTCAGGACCCCATAGGTTGCCCAGGCCTCCTCATTGACTCTCACATTTGGGGGGTCTGGATCGGTCCCATGCTGGCCTCCCAGCTGTCGGTCTGGGGTCCAAGAGCTCTCCCCTGTTTAGATCAGCTGTCTCTGCTGGCTTTGCCAGCCCATTCTTTGCCAATTTGCTCATCGCTCCTCTCTCTCTGTCACTGGGCTCCTTGGGTTCAGTTCGGTGTTTAAGTGTGGGTGTTTGCCTCTGCTTCCATCAGTCACTGGATGAAAGCTCCAGGATGGTTATAGACATCAAGTTCATTATCAGGAATGGGCATTTGAGGTGGTCTCTACACTATTGCTTAGCTTGCCAATTGGTGTCATCCCTTTAGATCACTAGAGGTCACAGCAGCAGCACAACCATATCCACCTCAGTTACATATATTTACTTTAAAAAGAAAAAAAAAAGCAAAAAAAAAAACCCCACCTGTTTCCTCTCAAGATGTCAACCATGATAATAAAACCAAAAGCACCTTTAAAACTTGCCCCCAAGTACCCAGAGCCATTAATGTCACGTGCAATATATCAGAGTTGATTTCTTGACAGAAGGTTAATTAGTTCTCTCCCATAGGAGAGCACTGCCATAATTAAACCTTTAACAACAATAAAAAAGCACCCTTGGGCAATTTAAGATGTCCTGACAGTAATAAGAAATGGCAGTGGGCCCTGGGTACCAAGGCTATTTTCTACTAGCTGCTGTTAAATTGTCTTTGGTGTAAGAAAGCAAGACTGACTCCCCATGCCAGATAAAGTCTAGGCCCGAGTGAGCCCATTTGCAAAAGAAGGCAGGTACTTCATCCTCCTGCTAGATCTCTCTTTAAAAGCTCTTCACTAATGAGAGCAAGGGATCCAAATGTGGATAAGTCTTGCTCCTTTTGTAAGCCATACTGTAGTTCATTTCCCATGGTAATGATATGATGAGTAGCATCTGTTCTATGACCTAGTTATGGTCTGACTTTTCATATTCTTCCTAGTCTGTGTGAGGTAGAACTGCAGGGGAGGCTGTAGACATTAAAAGACAGCCTGCATGGGCAGGTTCCTCTTGAGGGAAGCAGGAAACAAGACTGATGTGAAAGCTGATGGCCTGAGTACTCCTGGAAACAGTGCAAGGGCACACTTTTCTCTCATTGATTCATCCATGATAGGACTATGCAGTTCTCCTAGAGATCATTGCTCACACCCAGCAAACGATTCAGGGTGTGGTATGCAATAGCCTCCATTCATTAGGACACCCTGGGTAAGAGTGAGAGGTTCACAGTTCAAGAAAAAGGACTGGAGAGTTGGCCTGCTTGGTAGAGTACTTGTTTTGCAAGAATGAAGACAGGAGTTTTAAACACCCATTTAAATGCCAGCTCGGTAGTGGGTTGTTCTAATCTTGGTGCTAGAGGTACAGAGACAGGAATCTCCCTGCAGCTGACAGGGCAAACATGTTAGATGAGTTAGTGAGGCTCTGTTTTCAGTGAGAGACTTTATCTAGGAAAATAAAATGAATTTGAGAAGCGTTTTATCTCACAATACTTTGTCTGGGCTCTTTTTTTGCTATTTAATTTATATATCATAGTATGGTTTCTGATTTTGCTTTTATATGTGTCTCTCAGCACCTGTGTTTCTTTTTCTTTCTTTTTTTTTTTTGGCTCATTTGTTTTCTGTTACTCCATTTGTTTGTTTGTTTTATCTTATCTGCTTTGTTTGTTTTTATTTATTACATGTCTATTTGTATTCTAGCTAGAGAGATAAGGAAAGGGTGTGGATTTGGATGGGTGGGGAAGTGAGGATGATTTTGGAGGGATTGAGGGAGGGGAAACCATAATCAGTATATACTGCATGAAAAAAAGATTTTCAATTTAAAAAAGAAAATAGAGAGTAACTGAGGAAAATATCCATCTAGGACCTCCATAAGCACATGCACACATGCACACATTTATCTGCATTACATATACATACATGCACATACAGAGGTAAAGGGAGAGAGACTCGAAGAAAATCAGTGTCGTGTGGTCAAATATCCTGGTACCACTACTCAGGAGTCATGAAAGTAAACACATGACATTTGGATGCAGTACTTAGAAGTAACAACAACAACAACAAAGAGTGTGACTACCCAAGGGACAAACAAAACTACAGTGTGTGCCTGTTATTGAAAATGAAACCCTCCACCTACTTTATTTTCTTGCTCACAATGAGCTGAGACAATGGCCAGTGGTATTTGTCTCACTTGGGTTCACACACCACCACCTTCAAGGCTCAGCTGAATATCTGGTGACTGATGGGCACACACAGCAGAACTAATCAAGATGGCTGCTCCAGTGACGCTTGAACTGCACAGAGCTGTCTCTGAGGCTCAAGAGCGTGTCTGTATCTCGTTTCCTTTCACTTCTCTGGACAGTCACCAGCACGAGCAATTCCTGTAAATTTGATCTTGGATCAGTATTTCCTAGTACACGAATGGACTTGGGAGCCCACTCCACATAGAGGGATACTCTCTCAGCCTAGACAGACAGGGGATGGCCTAGGTCCTGCTCCAGATGATGTGACAGACTTTGAAGATCCCCCATGGAAGGCCTCACCCTCCCTGGGGAGCAGAAAGGAGATGGGATAGGGAGTGGGTGGGGGACAGGGGAGGAGGGGAGGGAGCAGGAACTGTGATTGATATGTAAAACAACCTTGGGTGCTGAATGATCAAAATGAGAGCAGAACCTCTCAAGCTGAAGCTGGTGCCATGAGTACTCAGATGTCTAGTTTTCCTCCCCAAAGCATCTCTGTATCTTCCTGTCAGGTCCCTCACAGGATAATTCATGCTCCCAGGAATGTGCCCATGAGGGAAAGTCATTCCTCCCAATAACACTGGACATCCTATAGCTTGTCATGCTTCTTATTGGCTTCATGAGAAGGGAGAGGGGCTGTAGTGAACCATACATGTGCTAGATTAAGAATACAATGCTTAGGCCACCTTTACCCCCTTAGTCTTTAGATGCTTCCCTCATACTGTCCCTCCTAGCCTAAGAAGCTCTAGCAGTGGCTCAAGAGGGACCCACAGTTGAAAAGTTGCTAATGGAGCTACTGACATTGACACCACCACCACAGACCAACAAACTCCTGTTCTACAACCAGAAGAATCCCATGTACTAGCTGGATGCACCCATGAGAGCTCAGCCATGCTCCTATTAGAGTACCACATAAACCAATGTTTGTCAAGCAAATAAAGGAGTGTACTTAAGGAACACAGGTATGATAGTTGTCATGATTTTCTCATAGATCTGACATCCGCTGACATATTCAATAGGATCCATGAACAGACAAACCAGTGACAAGTCTTTGGAGTCACTGGGAAGTCATTTGACAATGGTACTTCCAGTTAGCTCCTCAAACATGACATTTTAAAAGTTTTCTGATTGGAAGTAATTTCTAATAACCTGTATTGAAATGTGATACAAGACAAGGTGTCAGAATCCTTCTCTAAAGCTTTGGAGTTGTGAGGTGATTAAAGTATACCCTTAGCTAATGCTGAGTAATTTACCAGCAATTTCATTACTTGTGCAATCAAGACATGAATTATTAAATCCAAGACCTCATGGGGGATGGAACAAAAAGGCATTGACCTAAATCAGATTAAAATCTGGGTGAAAAAAAAGTGAATATGTAAGACAATAGCCTCCTCAAGATACAGTGTGTGACAGATTCTACAGGAGCCAACAGAAATAAACAGCAGTGGTGTCTGAGAGTAGCAAAGCAAAAACTCAAATTCAGACACCTGCTCTTTCATCTCTAAGTAACACTGAATTCCTTTCATATACACAAAAACCTTCCGTGTTCTTTATTGATTGGTTCTTGATCAATACACACTTCAATCAATAATTCATTTTCTGATTTAATTCTAGCACCTTGTCAAATAGCCATAGCTATGACTTCACCAACATAAGCAGCCACTTAAACAGATTATGAATGAGATACTCTGGTGGCATTACAAACCCAGCAGACAAAAGGCATTTACCATTATAAGATTTTAATCTTGCAGCCTTATATGTAGTTGACAGCATTCATGGGTGAAATACCAGATGCTCTAAATGGAAAATTCATTGATTGAACCTAACCTCAACCTTGAAAAATACATAACATGAAGATAAACGCACTAGTCTGTGTCTAAACCAAAGATCATTTGAAACTCAATTCTGTTTGTAGTATTTGTCCGTGATCGAGAGAAGATTCCTGCTCACATAACACAATACTTCACAGCTTAGACTTTACAACAACCAATTATTATTCACTCCCCCAAGGGTATGACATTCTTGACTGTTATAACTGCTGCTAAAAGCAGAATACTGGGAATGCAGATGCCTCAACCCTACTATGTTACAACATTGCGTCTCCTCATTCACCCCAAATGAAATCACTTCTAAAGAACCTTTAAATGCTAAGTCCTCTTTCTTTTATTCTTTTACCTTCTGGGTTCCCTCTTTTACTTTTTCAAAATAATTCATTCAGACTAAAAGTTTCATGATTATAGATCTTGGATTATAGATATTAGTTCCTCTTCCCTAAGTTGGGCTACCAAAATTAGGCCACTTCTTTAGTTATCCTAATTGAATGATTTGATAATAAGTGACATTCTCCTTTTTTTTTCCAAGTCCCAGTCCACATGAATGTTGTTCATGCAGGGACTGTAGGTATTTCTTAGAAAAAAATATGCAGTCAGCCTTAGCATCTACACTGGAAGAGCCATCTTCTCTGCTGTTATGGTAGTAGAAGTTATTTAATATTGCTAAAAATCAGGGGTTTGTCAGCTTAGCCCAGTCCTTGTTAATTTGTGGTAGATGTTCCATTCCCTCCCTCCCAAAGACACTAGAGAGTCATACCTAAAAGCTTTCTGTTTTTACTGGCTTCATAAAAAGCCAGAGGTGCTAGGCTAAGAGTACAATGTTTGTTTAGTCCACCTTTACCCTCTTAGTCTTTAGATGTTTCTCCCATACTGCACCTCTTAATCTTAGAAGCCCTAGCAATAGCTCAAGATGAAGGTGAAAGACTGAGACCTCTGCTGATGATGGAGCTACTGGCACTGTCAACACAACCGTAGATCTACAAACTCTTATTCTACAACAGGGAGAATCCCACATCCTGACTTGATGGACCCAACTGTTTCCCAGGAAAACCAGTGAAGTCAAGGGCTGCAGTTGCTGAGTGAGCTTGCCAGGAGGTTCAGTAACTCATCATCATGACTGAATACTCAGCTGTGCTTAGGGTGAGGTTCTGATCCTCTCCATAACAAAGCCCTTTATATCATCTGTCCCTCTTTCTTTCCCTCCTATTTTTAAATCTCCACACTCATGCTTCCCATGGATTGTATCTTCTCCATAAAATGCAAAACACATGTAAGCTTTATACTTGAGTTGTCCAATGAGCCTAGGCGGCAACTTGAGCTCTGCTGATGAACAATGATGGCCTTCAGATTTCCATAAAGTGGAAATTCTTTATATTACACTCAGCTATGTTTACATTATATTTTGTGATGTAGATCCCAATACTGATGTAGTTAGATACCCTGTTCCTTCAGCATATAGGCATGCATGCACACACAGTTGCATTGTCCCCCAAGAAAATACCACCCCCCATCACTAGAACCAGAAGAGTTAGGACAGAGGAACTTCAATCCTCAAATATGTTGACTCCAGGATCCACTCCTCCTCCAGCCCCATGACATTGGTGTCCTCTTAGAGTATTGAAGAAAACACCTTTTTGTAGCCTCCATGTTTCCTGCCTCCAGAAGAAACTACATTCCATTCAAGAAAATCTTAGCATAATTTGGAGACAACCATCACCATTTAGAAGTCTATTTCAATTATTATACCAACTCCTGTGTGGCTCCCTGTTCCCAATATCACAAAACAGATTGTGATCAGAAGAAACCATTCAACCTTCATTACTCTTTTGCCAGGACAAGACCTCCACAGAGAAAGGTCTATCCAAGTGTCCACACTGTATAATAATAATGCCAAATAAAAGACTCTCTCTCACCAAAACCTTCCAGTCCCCTCCTTCCAGATATGTTGTTTTTAGTTCCTGAAAAAATGTGTTCCATTAAGAAACCTCTAGATATACATGAGCCTAACCTGGATCAGGCCATCAAGTGGGAAAGCCAATGACAGAAATGAGGGTGTATTATCTAGTTATTATATTTGCATATATTCATTGGCAGAAAACCTGTTCCTAATGTACTTGGTTATGATTCAACCACCACCAACTGATGACCACTCAATACTTACTACATGCAGGTTGCTGTACCTACTGATGGGAAGAAAAGAGAGCAACATGCTATACTGGGACACTGTTATGGCTGGTTTTGTTTCCTTTTTCACTGTAAATTTTATTATAAAACCTATGTGTTTTAATATGATCACAAATATCATTGTGCATCACTACAGGCACGTTTTAGGACATCTAAATAGCTTTTATAAAGTTTTTACTATGTACAAAATATGCTCAATAAATATCATATCATATGCAACATGAATATCTCTTTCCATGCACTTAAGCATAATATTTCAATAATTGTATATTAGTAATTTGATTTGTCTTTTGGCTCCAGCGTACCTCAGGAAGGTGACAATTTCCTACTTGTGACATGAGCTTGTCACAAATGTATTTAACTAAAGCCTCCATTCTGCTTTGGGGCTGAGAATCCACAGTAGACAGAGTCCCATATTAATGAGAAAACAGAGTTTACTTGAGCATTACAAGTCCTTAGTTGGGTGACTGTCTTACTATTATAGACAATCTTTCCTTATCAAGTATATTCATCAGAGTAAATATGTAACTTTAGTTCTATTGTGGCAGCTCCTGCCAGAAAGACTAACACAATTATAAGCCAGCTATCAAACAAGCAATGGTTGTGTGTCCTTTTAGCCCATTAGCATTGGCCTTTGTGATAACTCAGTTATTTTCACTTTTACTTCCTCAGTTATGTTCAAGGGTGTTTCACTTACTGTTTCTGTCTAAAACATTGTTTTAAATATTAGTGTTAGAAGCAACTTTTTCTGAAAACTAAGAGAAGCAGCAGCCTAGCATGGTAAGCAGATGGGTTCCAACAGCTAAGGAGGGCTCCTATCACAGGGCATGGATTCCAAGAGGAAATGGGAGGGATCAGGGGAATGTTACACCAAGCCAGCCCTACTTTCTGCACAGAAAACCACAGACCTCCCCACACAAGAAAGGGAAATTACCCAACCTCTATGCCAGTTTCCAAACCATAGAAGATGGCCATCCTTTCTACACAAGCTGCATTTTCAAAGGCCTTGTCAAGCATGCCTCACAGCTCTTGAATAAATCAGACCATCCCCAATTCACAAAGGAAGGTGCTGAGTCATAGGGACTTGGCAAGCTGGCTGGGGAAAGTCCCTTAGTGAGGCAGCTGAAGGCAGAAGGCAAGGATCCTGAATCCTTGTCCTGGACAGGGGGAAAGAGGCCACCCTGCCTCTTTATTGTGTCTGTCAAGGAACAGAAAACCAATTGTGACTCCCCAACTCCCACAAAAGAGCAGTTTGCTACCCTGCCAACAGAGGGGTCTGAATGAACCAAGCCTTGTGTTGTAAGTCTGCTGATCACAGTGCTCCTCTCCATGCTGAGAGGGCCCTGACAGGATGGCCAGGCCACAACAACTCAATTGCCTGGTTGGTGGGCAGTCTGCTAAATGCATGGCTTGCCAGTGGAAGGGGGAGTCAGTAGGTCAGCCATTCAGGCAATGTTCTAGAAGTTGGAAACACACCATGCATAAAAGCCTATTCTTGAGAGCAAATTAATTCTTTCTTCTGAATCACACATTTGGACTCTCTGGAGGCTTCCAAGCAATGACAACACACCTGGTTATATAGTTACTCTTGGAGTTGCTTAATGTACTTTTGACATACTATCCATGTATGTTTTGGGTTATACTAATGGTACCAATGAGACTGTGAATGAGACAATGAATTCTCAGTTATATTCTTTAAAAAAAAGACAGAAAAAAGAAAAGCCAAGAGCTCAGTTCTTAAATGCTTTCCCTTATCTCACCTCAAACAAAACAAGTAGGAGAAAGAAGGCCTAAATGTTGTGAAAACAAAGCCCAGATTTGATGACAACCTCCTTGCTCTGGTTCAGCTTCTTTCCTAATAGAGAATGACAATAAACAACAACAACAACAACAAAATCAAGTCATGCCAACTGAAAGTCCTGTTAATGCCTTCATTAAAAAAGAAAGTAGGTGATATGAAGCAATTTATGCTTTACACCAGGTACCCAGGGATTTGACATTTGAGTTTTCTAAAGCAGAGCAATGAAGACAGAAGAAACAAAACATTGAATGGCCTTCTCAATGCTAGAGTGGAGAGAGGGCAAAAATATTTGTGGCTATGGGACAAAAATACATTAATTCTGCAAAACCTGTCTCAAGTTGTTAGTGTATAGCAGAATTGCCCTAGGAGACAAACTTACCTTTGGGACACATGATGGAAAGCCAACTGTAGCCCTGTAGAGCATCTCATCCAACCTTTCATTTCATAGAACACAAACACAGTGTGATTTTCTCTAAGTCATGTGCCTTCAGGTAATGATCGAAAGCTCAGTAGACAGGGTTGAAAGGGGGGTTATGAGAATCTGACAAATATTCCGACATAGGCAAGCCTTTCTGAAACTTCTAGAACAATGTGTTCCACAACAAAGTAAGACTAAATTATCATAGAAGCTAATATAAATTAATCAGGATTAGCTAAATTTTTCTGCAATAACAATTCCAAACTCATAGTGGCCTCAAGCAATTCTTGTTTCCTATCATCAGTCAATACAATGGCTCTATTACAATAGTCAAATCCCCATTTGAAGCATTCTCCAGAGGGAAGAAACAACTCTGCAGGCTCTCCCACTAGCCCAAAATATTACAACTTGGGGCTGACACATGTCACCTTGCGCAAAATTCATTGGCCACATCTACTTGCATGCTCTTTCTCAACCTTTAGGGAACTTAAATATGTAGACCATACAAGTACCCACAAGAGAAAGCTGGGATGCTAGTAGCCAGGAACCAAAGTGCTAGTACTAGTAACATACAAAACTATGTAGTGTGTTCTATAATCTACAGGTTATGCCCAAAAGTGGGAAAACCTATCATCTGACCAAGGGACAGTCCTAGAAAAGCTGAAATGCACCCAGGAATAAAGCAACCATTGAACATGATGAAGGCTATCCAACATGTCTTTGAGAATTGTTTGACAATGGTGGAAGGAAGGGAAGACATAAGGTTAACTAAAGAGGAACCATCCATGAAAAAGGCTGAGAGCCCATTGCCATAGCTTTAGGTCTTAGATCTAAAGAACCCTGTCCTAGTAGCAATAGGGTCTTTTTGATTGGTTATTTTGGTTTAATTTGGGGGGTTTTTGTTTTGAGACAAGGTTTCACTGTGTAACAGCCCTGACTGTCCTGGAACTTTTCTCTGTAGACCAGGCTGGCATCAAACTCAGAGACCCACCTGCCTCTGACCTCCCAAGTGCTGGGACTAAAGGTGTGCACCAACACTACCCAGAAAGGAATTCTTTTTTTTTTTTAATTAATATTTTTTTTATTTTCCATTTTAAATTTAGATAAGAAACAAGGTTGCTTCACAAGTCAGTACGAGGTCCCTCTCCCTTTCCCTCCCCTCCTCCCGTGCCCTCCCCCCATCCCCCCCCCCCCGTTATCCCCCTCATTCCCCCAGGGAGGGTGAGGCCCTCCATGGGGGTGTCCATAGTCTGTCATTTCATATAGGGCAGGGCCTAGACCCTTCCCCAAGAGTTCAGGGTGAGAGTGCACCTCACATTGTTCTATGGGAGTCCAGAGACCGTGTGTATACTTGGGATGGGTACTGATCTGCTGTCCAAGGCTCAATAGATTACCTAGGCCTCCTCACTGACACCCAGATTCAGGGGGTCTTGATCAGTCCCATGCTGGATTCCCAGGCTGATGCCTGGGATTCAAGAGTTAACCTTTGTCTGGTCAGCTGTTTCTGGGGGTTCAACCAGCCCAGTCTTAATCCCTTTGGTCATCAGTCCTCCCTCTCTGATACTGGCTTTCTTGAGTTCAGCTCAGTACTTAACCAGCCAGTAAATGAAGTTTCTGTTTCCCAGACTCTCTGGCAATAGGATTGTAGGCTGGCACTCCCCAGATCTATGTCTAAAATCCATATATGAGAGAGTACATGCCATGTTTCTCTTTTTGTGACTGGGTTACCTCACTCAGGATGGTTTCTTCTAGTGTCATCCATTTGCCTGCGAATCTCATGATTCCATTATTTTTTTCTGCTGAATAGTACTCCATTGTGTAGATGTACCACATTTTCTCTATCCATTCTTCGGGTGAGGGACATCTAGGTTGCTTCCAAGTTCTGGCTATTACAAATAAAGCTGCTATGAACATAGTGGAACAGACATCTTTGTTATATGAATGGGCATCTTTTGGATATATGCCTAAGAGTGCAGTTGCTGGGTCTTGTGGTAGGTTTATTCCCATTTTTCTGAGGAATCTCCATACTGCTTTCCAAAGTGGCTGAACCAGTTGGCACTCCCACCAGCAATGGAGGAGTGTCCCCCTTTCACCACATCCTCTCCAGCATAAATTGTCATTGGTGTTTTTGATTTTAGCCATTCTGACAGGAGTGAGATGGTATCTCAGAGTTGCTTTGATTTGCATTTCCTGGATGGCTAAGGATGTTGAGCACTTTCTCAAGTGCCTCTCAGCCATTTTAGACTCCTCTATTGAAAACTCTCTATTTAGTTCTGCAGCCCACTTCTTAATTGGGTCCTTTGCTGTTTTGGAGACTTGCTTCTTGAGTTCTTTGTAAATTTTGGAGATCAACCCTCTGTCAGATGTGGGATTAGTGAATATTTTTTCCCATTCTGTGGGCTGCCTTTTTGTCTTGCTGACTGTGTCCTTTGCCTTACAGAAGCTTCTCAGTTTCAGTAGGTCCCATTTATTAATTGTTGATCTCACTGTCTGTGCTACTGGTGTTATGTTCAGGAAGCTGTCTCCTGTACCAATTCGTTCAAGGGTACCACCCACTTTCTCTTCTAAGAGGTTCAGTGTGGCTGGATTTATGTTGAGGTCTTTGATCCATTTGGACTTAAGAGTTGTGCATGGCGATAAACATGGATCGATCCACATTTTTCTACATGCCAGTCTCCAATTATGCCAGCACCATTTGTTGAAGATGCTTTCTTTATTCCATTGTATATTTTTAGCTTCTTTGTCAAAGATCAGATGTTCGTACGTGTGTGGGTTAATACCCGGATTTTCAATTCGATTCCATTGGTCTGCCTGTCTATTTTTGTGCCAATACCAAGCTGTTTTCAGGACTATAGCTCTATAATAGAGCTTGAGGTCAGGGATAGTGATGCCTCCGGACGTTGCCTTGTTGAACAGGGTTGTTTTGGCTATCCTGGGTCTTTTGTTTTTCCATACAAAATTGATTATTGTTCTTTCAAGGTCTGTGAAGAATTGTGCTGGGATTTTAATGGGGATAGCATTGAATCTGTAGATTGCTTTTGGCAGGATTGCCATTTTTACTACATTGATTGGTTCTTTGAGAAAATCAACAAGATAGACAAACCTTTGTCCAAACTTACCAAACAGCAGAGAGTGAACACGCAAATTAACAAAATCAGAAATGAAAAGGGGGACATAACAACAGACTCTGAGGAAATCCAGAGAATCATTAGGTCATACTTTGAAAACCTGTACTCCACAAAATTCGAAAATTTAAAGGAAATGGATGACTTCCTGGACAGCTATCATTTGCCAAAACTAAATCAAGAACAGATAAGCAATTTAAATAGACCTATAACCCCTATGGAAATAGAAGCTGTCATCAAAAGTCTCTCAACCAAAAAAAGTCCAGGTCCAGATGGCCTCAGTGCAGAATTCTACCACAAATTCAAAGAACAGCTTATACCAATTCTTCTCAAAGTGTTCCACACAATAGAAGCAGAAGGGTCTTTGCCAAACTCTTTCTATGAGGCTTCAATAACCTTGATCCCCAAGCCACACAAAGATACAACCAAGAAAGAGAACTTCAGACCAATATCCCTCATGAACATTGATGCAAAAATACTCAATAAAATACTGGCAAATCGGATCCAAGAACACATCAAAACAATCATTCACCACGATCAAGTAGGTTTCATCCCAGGGATGCAGGGATGGTTCAACATACGAAAATCCATCAACGTAATCCACCATATAAACAAGCTGAAAAACAAAAATCACATGATCATCTCACTAGATGCTGAAAAAGCCTTTGACAAAATCCAACACCCCTTCATGATAAAGGTCTTGGAGAGATCTGGGATAACAGGGACATACTTAAACATAATAAAAGCCATATACAGTAAACCAACAGCCAACATCAAACTAAATGGACAGAAACTCAACGCAATTCCTCTAAAATCAGGAACAAAACAAGGCTGTCCACTCTCTCCATACCTTTTCAACATGGTACTTGAAGTTCTAGCTATAGCCATACGACAACAAAGGGGGATCAAGGGGATACAAATTGGGAAGGAAGAAGTCAAACTTTCACTGTTTGCAGACGATATGATAGTTTACATCAATGACCCAAAGAACTCTACCAGGGAACTCTTACAGCTGATTAACACCTTCAGCAAAGTGGCAGGTTACAAGATCAACTCAAGAAAGTCAGTAGCCCTACTATATACAGATGATAAAAGGGCTGAAAGAGAAATCAGAGAAACATCACCCTTTACAATTGCCACAAACAACATAAAATACCTTGGGGTAACGCTAACCAAACAAGTGAAAGACCTGTATCGTAAGAACTTTGAATCTTTAAAGAAAGAAATTAAAGAAGCCCTCAGAAAACAGAAAGGAATTCTTAAAGGTATCTTGAAGTGTAGAAAGTAAAAAGCTTTATGTTATGTTGGAAGACAGGTACACTGCTGATGGCTTCAACGAAGGTCTTATCTCTAGGAAATAAGCTGCTCACTTAAAACCTTCTAAAACCACTTCCCTTCCAGGTAAAACAAGTGAATTCAGCCCTACATATGTCCTAAAAATGCCTTAGTAGGATCTACTTAACCCCCTGCCTTGTAGACACCAATGTAGCCTTTTCCTTAGAAATAGGAACATACAGGTTTGCCAACTGTAGACTCCTCAGACATCTGAAGTTCCCATTGCCTGCTTCTCTTGACTGTCATGATCCTGGGCAACATAACTGCTGTATCTGATGCAATTTTTAGAGAAGCAACAAAATCACACATTCCTTCAAGTCAGAGCAGCACCTCTGAATCCAAAACTCTTGTGAATATTGAGGTACCTAATGATCTTGTGATCTCTCTTTTCCTAGTGGAAACACACATGACAGAGGGACAGTGCTCCCTCCAAAGACCACAATGAGATGAGCTTAGAAACTCTGTCCAAGGACAAAGCACTTCAAAGAAACCACACCACAGTGTTCTGGTCACATGAACCCCAGGAATGCATTGGCTATTTTTAAATCTTCAAGAATCTGCCCCCTTTCCCCACATTTATCAGTCCTTTGGGATCTTCTTTACTGAAACTCCCCTGCTTGAGGAAGTATCCCAAACTCACACCGGCCATGTGGACTTAATGGCTAGAGAACGGTTCACCACTTTTCCATGGAAATTTGGAAAAAAAAAGGGGGGGGGCTTTACAGCAAGATGTCCAAGCAGCCCCAGCCTTCCAGTCTGTTGAATGAAACACTGGAATCCAATGACCTTTCCCAGCACATAACTGAAGTGTGAGTTTTTCATAAGCCATGTGCTAAGATGTTTCTCGTTTAAACCCATCAGAGACCTGAAGTCTCCTGTGATTACTGGAGATTGCTATGCCACTTCTCAGAGTTCAAAAGCTAAGCAGCCAAATACCACTGGGCTTTAGAGACACACAGTGCTGATGTGTTTGCCAAAGCAAAATGCTTTCTCATTAGAACTACACACAATCTGCAATTACTGGTCTGAGGGAGGCTCTTTATGGAGTCCATACACATTTTCTTCACCTCTCAAAGGAGACAGAGCTCCGAGGCCATCCGTACCCCACTACCCCTTACCCCCATCTGGTTCTACTTGGTCAAGGTTGTTTTAATCCTATTAAGATGTCACATCTGTGTGATAAACTTTTCCACTGGGCCCCACATGCAGCCTTTAGATGTACATTAGTGCTGACACATGAAATGCCTCCTGTTTGAGATGGAGGCTCAGTTCTGCTCCTGGCCGATGCTTATCCACCAGATCAGCCCTGTTCCCTTTGCTCACTCCACCTCAACCCTCGGGTTCTTCACCACCAGCATTGGATTGCAGTTTCCCCAAGCCACCGCAGCAAAGGACATTTTCACTCATTATCTTCTGGCAGCTCACTTCCGCCTCTAAGCTGTCCAAGAGTGTTCATCTTCTCACCTCTGAAGCCATCACTTTAGAGACATGCACTACTCCAGGAAGCCACTTGAGATCCCCTCTGTAAGTGCAACCTCAACGACATCCCTGTGCAGCACAATTCTCTTTGCCATTGAGAACATGGATAGCCCTGGGTTAGTGCTATCAACTGTGTCAACGTTATCACAAAGGTTCATCCTTCTGTGGAATCAGGGGCCTCACATCAAGCACTACACTCTTCCTGAACCCAATGCAGGATGGGACAGTTACTATAAATCCTACTTTAGAGATGAGGATTTAGGATAATGGAAAAGTAGTAACTTAATCTGATAATGTGTCCCAGTTAGAGATGGAAACAGGAAAAAAATTCAGCCTGTCTCCAGAGGCATCTCCTAATAAACAACTTTCTAAATGACCCCAGAGAAGGATGCTCTACTGACTCTTTTCCTACTTGTTTTCTTTCTTCCTATGGGACCCAGAAAAGGATGTTCTATTGAAAGTTATCCTACCTGTTTTCTTTTTTCCTATGAGACAAAAAAAAAACCTCTCTCATGAAGTAGAACTTCCTCCCATGGTAGGAATTTAAGTGAGAGAGTAAGTTACACAGTCTCCATCCAACACAGAATTCTGTTTATTAAACTCCCAACCAGAATGTCTCTTGCAAAGAAGGCAACCATAGTGCTATGACCTCTGGAAACTTCTGGTACCTATAATGAGTATGTCTGTAGACACTTGCCCTGAAGACAATTTCCCTGAAGGAAACAGCAACCACCAAGTCCTATTACACCAGTATGAGGTTTAAAATGTCCTCCATAAGAGATGGGAAGGCCAGCAACTAGACAATCATGTCCAAATCTTAATGTCAATGTTTATAGAGTCAAGACCTCCCTGGATTTCAGTTCTGTGGTGATATATCCATGGGCATAGAATGCCATCTTTATCACGCACACCCTGCATGCTTGGACTCCTCTGGAGACTACAATCTGCCCTCCCTCATTCCTTGCTGCACTGAACCATACTACAAGGACCTCAAAATCCCACAGCACCTCAGCCCCCAAGTGGTCAGAATTCCAGAAGCTTCCACATCCTCCCTGGCTGGCACTGGGTATTTCCTCAGCCCTGACCTCCACTTCACCTCACTCTCTCCTGGCACCCGTTACTCAGTCCTGATTACCTCTGCCCTTGGCTCAGCCTCACAGCCCCCAGGGTGTGTGAGGATGAGGACTGCCCTATGTTGGAGCCCACACTGGTATCTATGCCAAGGCAAAATTACTAAGTAGGTAATGTGTCTCCATACACCCACCACATGTACCCAATCTGTCCCACTCCTGGCTTATTCCCTGGACAAATCCTGGCCCTGGTCCCTCAGGCACACTCAGAGACCTTGAGTAACAGTTTATGGCTCATGGAATTAGTTGTAAGTTCTCCAAACCCATCCCAACCATTTCTATTGGCCAAGTCTGACCTTTACTCTCACTACACCCTGCACCAAACCCTATGTCTGCCAAAAGGAGGTATTGCCACCTCCCCTACAGCTACTGTCCTTGTGCAAACCTTTTCACCTCCTATTTCATTTTCATCTATCAATTGAAGTTATCCAAAGTCTCTTTCTTAAAATATACTTGAGAAAAATTAAGGCTTTTGGACAGTAATTTAGGCAGTAGAACACTCTTTTTAACCTTGGTGGAAGCTAGATTTTTAGCCTACATCACCTATAAAAGTGTATTTTGGCTGGGGATGTGATTTTGTGGTAGATCAGAATATAGCATGCCAAAGTTGATCCATCCCTAAATGGATAAACTAATCTTTTCTGGTACAGCTTTGACCTCTGATTAATAACAGTTGCTTACTTCTAGTCTTAGAAGGGTCCATCCCAAGATGCCTCTGTGGATTAACAAGGATGCTTGCATCTTTCTGGACCAAGTCAAAGACTCCATCAGAGTCCAGAGTGATCTAGAAATGAAAACCTACTTAAGCTGAGATTGCTACAAGTGAGAGGACATTTATGAATGTGATTTATTTCACTGCACTAACAGGAGGAAGTGAGTCATTCAACCACCCAACAGCCAGAAACTCTTCTCTTCAGATCTGAAGTATTTCACCATTCAGCAGCTTTCAGATCCAGTTAGGGAAGGGCAAAGTTACCCTTAAGGTAGGTGTTCAAATAAACAGACATCTCACAGACAACAATAAGACAAAGAAGGAGAAGTATGGACAGCACATTTCAAACACCAGCCTGCTGTAGAAGTCAAACTCAATTTGCACGTTATGACTTGAGCACTAACACTCACTTCTATGTAGAGCCCCAAACCCATCTTCCCTCTGTTTAGAGTTTGCACTGCTATTCACTACACACAGAGATGACGTGAAAAGAGTGAAACAACATGGTAGTAGCCACAGATGCTGCAGATCTCATCCACATCTTGGTTCCATAGGGGCACCCTTCTTCTTGGCTCAAAAACAAATACTTAGCCACTTCCGGAAATTACTTTCCCCTTTCTTTTACTTCAGAGGTGGAACTCAAAGGGAATGTGAATCCCCAAGCCATGTCCCTGTAATATATGTATATACAAAAGCATTTTAAAAAGAGCTCGTATTTCAATACATAAAAAAGATCCAGAAAGCCAAGAATTCACCATTGAATAGACTATCCCCATCCATCTCTCATAGCAAGGAAACAGATCAAATCGATTGATGCATTCATAATTTGATATCCTTATTGGAAGGGGAATAAAAGTGGCAGCGAAAACTGCATGAAGGAAATTGGTCACGAAAGGCACTATTTTGAGGAATATGTATTGTCCTCAGCTGCTTCTTGGTGTTTTCCGAAATGAGTGGATTTTATTGCCTCATCTGCCCATTGCCAGTGCGTTCTGCCTAGCCACAGGACTGTTGCAATGGAAAGGGCGATCATGGAGTAAATGTCAGAAACCGTCTTCCCTTCAGGTATTTGACACAATGAAGGAAACTGAACCACACACCAGCCTTGCTGATTTGGTTGGTCTGTTCTGAGGCCTCAGCACCGATTTGCAAGATGACCCAAACCTCCGGTATCAGAACCCTACCTAAGCCAGTTTTCCTAGCTTAGCTTGTTGAATCAAGATGAGTTCCTCTAAATGTGCTCTCCCCTTGTTCAGCACTTCCAAGGCATTTTCCTGTACTGATTTCAGGTTCTGATTTTGCTTCTCCAGGCTCTGGCATTGAAGTGTTGTTGCCACCTTCCTGGCAAAGGAGAGGAGGGTGCCCGTTCTTCAAGGCTGAGCACATTTCACTAACAACATTGTAGCCCCTTTTTCTCTCTCTATACTCAGTGATGCGGTATCAAATCATCTCTCTCAGGCTGAAGAACTGGTTAATTCCACACCGAAGGGGGTTATTTCCACTGTCCTTCCCCTGTCCCTCTTGTACTGAAGTCTTATTTGCAATGCTCCTTTACTACCTCTTTGATGTGTACTCCAACCAGGAGGAATCAAATCCTAACAATGTCATTGCACCCAGGAATTAGCCAATCAAATGTTCTCTGAAATGTTGACCCTTCGAGTTCTAGAAAACTGACTCCCTGGATGCCAATGAACACTGCCTGGTGCATTTTAACCTTTGCTCCTGGGCGTTCCAAAAGAATCTGATATAGTAGAGTCAAACCCGTGTTTGGGCACAAGCACCGCCTTCACCAGCTCTGTGACTTGGCATCTCAATTTTCCCACCTGTGAAGTGGGGAGAGCAAAGCTGACCCTATGGAATTCTTGCTTTATAAGGAGAGATGTGGCAGAGGGAAATGGGTGCGTGGACAGTGTTATAATTTAAGAAAAGCAGCAGGAGAGAAAGACACCTTGTGACAGGGTTCAAGCAGGGTTGTTGTTTTTTTAATTAGGGAAAGGGATTATAAAATGGGGTAAGGGAAGTGGGGAGACTGACCTCCAGAGACAGGAGCATCAGGAGAGGGGAGAGAGGAAAGAGGGTGGTAGAGAGGGGGAGAGGGAGATAGAGAGGGAGAGGGGAACAGAGGAAAGGAGAAAAAGAGAGAGAACAATGGGAGGTGGGTCCTTTTAAAAGAGAACACAGTGAATATGCACAGGTGGTGCTCTTAGTGGCTGCAGCTGAGGGCGTATCCTGTCAGAACCCCAGAGACAGGCCAGTACAGATGCCTGAATACTAACAGACAGAGCAGAGGGACAGACTTCAGCCTGGAGTACAGTTCTCAGGTGCCCTAGCACAGAGATGGTTCGTCACCTGAATGGAGTCCTTCCTAGCAGCTTACACCACCAGCAGACATTTTGTTTTAATTACCAGATTAAAGTCTAGCTGAGTGATCCCAGGAGTATACTTAACCCTTCTGTAAATCTAGTCCATTTGTCTCCTCCCTGAATGAAAGTGGCAGTCATCATATTCCTTCAATGTTTCTGCATAATGAACTATACCAATTTGAAAAAGATTAAATTCTAGTTCCTCGAAGAGCAATGGTCTTTACATTTAAACCCTGTGGTCATGTAATTCCATAGTACCAAAAAATGAATTTTAGATGAAAATGTTTGTCCAGAGGAAAGTTTTGCTTACTAAGAAGAGGTTACTACAAACAATATTTTCTGCAGTTTTAACAGGAGGTCAACTTTGGTTTGGGGACAGGATTGTTGCTTGTTTTGTTTTGTCATGGGCTTTAAAAAATCCCAGACAAGCCTCAACATTAAGGTTATAACCTGAAATTCAATCTGAAAATATTTATAAAAGAAATCTATAAGAGCTTGAGGTTCAGTGACAGTGCAGCCATGCTCAGGATAAACAGGGTTCCTCAGTTGACCCAGGATTGGGTTGGCACAACACATTAATGCCTGAGCCATTAAGCATGTGCCCCAAGAACATGGAATGTTCTGAAGTCTGGCTGCCACTGACAGATCATTAGGGGAGCTCATAAGGCCCGTCAGGAAATTAGGAATTTAGCATAATGTGTTTTTCCAGCTCAAACATGTCATAATAAGAAGGGCATCCTTCTTGCTGTGTTAATGACAGGATATGAATCACCCCTACTTCAGATGGCCATCCTGAGGAGCTCCCTTTTCCAAGTTTGGGGAGTTGCCCTCATGTAAGATTTCTTCCTCGCTTCGGGGAGGCACTGAACTGCTTCCCAATATTTAGAATGCCATAAGTGGCCTCCTGCACCTTGGAAAGGCCAAGGAGACTTGGCATGTAAAGAATCCATGTCCACCAGGCTGGGATTTTTAGACATCAAGCTCCCCAGAACAGGAAATTATCAGAAATCTTCTGTGAGCATTTTCCATGTTTCCTGTCCCACCCCCCCACCCCATTGCCCACATAGAAAATACGAGATTTAACATCCAATACCAATCATGATGTGCAGTAAGAAAATAGCAAGATCTTGTCTGCACATAATCCAGCAAGCTGTCATCAGTGAGTTATAATGAACTTGTGCCTAGATATTCTGTTATACAGCTCCCTCCCACACAACCCCCAAACAACCTAGGTCACCTGGGCAAGTCTTTGTGTTCATGGAGAAAAATAAAAGAAGTACAAGAAAAAGCAGAGATTGAACATTCGCTGTTGTCTGAACATGCCAAATGTGTTCCTAAGGGCTCCAGGGGATAGTCTCACTTCATTCAAAGAGAGCAGGCCTAAGGCTGGCCCAGGCTTACGAGCAAGTGACCTGTTCCAGCCTGTTGCAATCTCCTTCTGCAGCGGCCCCTTGGGTAATGCAGCTGATCTTAAGACCCAATCAAAGGCAAAAAAAAACAAAAAAGAGGGAATAAGAAAGAGCATGGGCACCCAAACTGCAGTTTGTGCCATAGAGAGGGAGTTCTTCAACCACTTCCAGGACAAGGTCCATCCATCCTTCAAAGGAAGCCTGTCCCCGAGCCAAGACTCAGAGCACAGCGTCCTTTGGATCCTTAGTGTGTAGTCCCCAAACCCTGATAGGAAATACTGTGAGCAAAGACACAGGAAAGATGGAACATTGAAAAGGAGAAGGGTCTTGTGAAAAAGGGAGAGGATAGGAAAACAAGGGAAATGAGAAACCCTGTGAAGTCGTGGGATCATTTTATTTTCTCCAGTGTGTAAGTAAAATGGTGATTAGCCCTGTTTGAAGTTGGACTAAATTTTACTCCTGCACACACATGCATACACACACATGCATACACATATTAGGTGTTTTTGCTTTTTGTTTGTTTGGATTTTTTGGTGATTGGTTTTTGGTTTTTTTTTTTGTTTTTTATTTTAGTCTGAGTATATCACCTGCTCAGACTTCCTAGAATCTGGATTTGAATTCTATCAGAATCACCTGAGGGCTCCCCCTACCCTGTCTTCCCTCCACCGCCCATAACCTTGTTTGTTGCACAGGCTCATATTCCATTTACTTCCTTGGAGTTCAAGTCAGCAAGTCTGTCTGGTCAGCAGTGAGATGCTCTGTGGTTGATTTATCAGGGCAGTTAGGTATAAAATGTGTGTGTGTGTGTGTGTGTGTGTGTGTGTGATTACACACGCACAGGAGAAAAAGATCCAAAGTGCACAATGGGGAAAGCTACTAGTGGTCAAGATCCTTGGCACTGTGACAAGATAATCTATGTTTTTGTCCCTGTTCCACTACATATCACATGGTATGACCTTGGGTGACTTACTCAAGCTCTCTACACTTTAATTCCCAAGCTTTTGAGTTTGGTGGGGAGTGAAACCAAGATCCTCGAGTTGGTAAATCAATTGAAATATGTCAATCTGTGCACACACACCAGTATAGAACCAGGTCTGCATGTAATATAAACTTCAAACAGCTCACTCTCAGTCTCACATAATAAGGTAGGCCAGGGATATTCTGGGGACAAGAAGGAAGTATGAAAAGGTACCAAACCTGTTTTCTGAGGACTGAGAGCACTACCAAAAATAAGTTGTTATGAAGGGTGTGTGGTGAGGCAGGAAGGCCTCACAAAGTTTAAAACATAATGGAACAGTTGAATGAGAAGCGTTTGTTAGTTTAATATTTAAACACTTACTTTCTTCATCCACAGCCGAAAGTATTTCGTTCTCAACAGGATTTCTTTTCTATGCATTATTAGCTATGTGGTAGATGGAAATTAAAGAAAATCCTGAAGATTAAGGTTTAATAATGGCACCTGGGGAATCAGGAGGGATGGTGGTGGGGTGCGAAGGATATTAACAAGTTCTCTAAGCAACGCTACTGTTTGCCCCCGATAAACTGAGATACATCTATGGAAGGCCTTAGCTGAGATGGCCGAGAGGGTGGAAACCACACCATAGACACCAGAAAATCCTTGAAGGCTTCACTTAGCAAAGTTCCGGAGCTGTCTCTGTTTCAGAGAGGCACTGTCACTGGCAGTATGGGGATGGGTTTGGTGGGTGGTGCTCGGAGAAAGAGAAGGCCAAGACTACTGAAGCAAAAGCTGCGTAAAAAGATGGCCGTCTGACTGTGGCTCCGCTAAGAGGGGAGAAAGATGGTGGTATCTGGGCAGGAGAAAAACAACTGCCCAGATGTGGTGGTTACTTATCTGTCCATTAGGAGACAAAGCGACCCTAAGGCTCCTTCTAGAACAACTGTTTGTGCCGGATTCAAACGAAAAGGCCAGCAGTTTGTAAGTGAATGTGGACATGAGAGCAGCTGGGTGATGATAGTGTAAATAAAGTACTCATGTATGACGCTCTCAAAAAAATTAGAAATGTTTTAAAGAATATGAAATGGAAATGAGCATTCTTGTTTGGTTTTGGTGGGGAGAAAAGGGGAGGCAGATACAAATGTATTTGGACATACTGACTTTGACAGCCTGTGCAACAACCAAATGAAAGTGTCCATAGGTGGATGAGATCAAGTTTGGACAAAAGGCTGAAGTTTGTCACATAGCCCTAAACACCATTGACCTGCAGGCTGTCTTTGAAGGTGTAGCCAGAGAAAACACATACTTCATGATAAAATCCCAGTGGATAGGTGGGAAGGGCAGCTGACAGAACAATCCTAGGGGCAGGGTGATCAGAGAACCCAGAAAAGAACCGCACTTCAGCTCAGAATCTCGGACTAAACTCTGACGCCTCATCCACATGTCTGAAGCAAGAACAGACTCCTCCTTCCATTTCATGATAAACGGGTAAGTAAGCATTTGAAGAAAGTGAGAGCTGGTACTGGTGTCCTCACAGATGCATCTCTGGCCAGCACTTCCTCCCTCCCTTTTCTTCCAACAGAGTTCATTTGCAGCAGAAGACTGTGTGCTTTACACAACGCAGGTGTAGAGTGGTATGTCTACCCCACCTCTTCTCTAGAGGTGCCACCCTGGTTTGGGCTCTGGGCCAGATCACACTGGCTGCACACAATGTTCTCAGCATGTCACATTGTAAGTGTTAAGCTTCAGCGACTCTGAAAACGTTTGTAATCTCCTCAGAGAATCTCCCTTGCCATGGACTCCTGCGGTTTGCATACTGGGGAGGGCACATGACATTCTATTCTTACCTGTCTGAGAAATTCATCATCACAGGAGTCAGATATATTTGGGCTTGTTCTCCACCCCTTGAAAACCACAGGGCATCAGATGTTTAAACTTTCTGTTGCCTACTTACTCATATGAGTTAGCCCATTAATTAGAGGCTATGGGGTACCAAAATTTCTCCCTTTTTTGTCTTCTTAGCAAGATAGAATTGTTTGGGCTTTTTCTGATGTGCACACGTGTACACACACACACACACACACAGACACACACACACACACACACACACAGAGACACACACACACACACATACACACACACACAGACACACACACACACACACAGACACACACACACACACACAGACACACACACACACACACACACACACACACAGACAGACACACACACACACATACACACACACACACACACACACACACACACAGACTGCAGCAATAAACCTCAGGGTGGATCTGAGAAGCCTAAAAGTAACTCTTTGTGCTCTTACAATGACTTATTCAGAAACAGGCTGCAATTATTTGGAAAAATCCTCTGACTTCTGTGACACAGCTACAGACAAGATGAGACTACCTCAGACATTGCCCTTCACGGCTGCCATTCTGGAGCTACTGTGGAAGTCTTGCCCCATCCTTAGAATGGAGCTGTTACCTGGGATAAACGGCAGAGACATGAGACTGCACTTGATATGGACAGCTGCATCAACCAACTCTGCACACTGTCTGATTTTATTCTTTCTACCACAAAAAAGAATAAGCTTTCCTATCATTTAAGCCAGCTTCCTCTGGAGAATGCCTTAACTGACAAGGTTGGGATAGCCCCTTTCTAGGATTATAGTGAAAACTGAGATTCTATGGAGATCGTGGAATATAGAGACTTGCACTTACAATGTGACATGCTGAGAACATTGTGTGTAGCCAGTGCCATGATTAGATTGTATGATCACTGCCTCTTCAACTCATCCCTGGTGTCCATTTGCAGAGAGCTAGAAGTGACACATTCCATCGTGTGCAATTCACCTGGGGAAATGATTCTGCGAACTCTTCACATGGCTTTATTGTAGGATCCTGAGCTGGTGAAGTACTGAATAATACGTAGTTGTGAGTTTTCACCACATACTGCCCTGAGCACTTTCCCCAGGTTATCATATAAATACAGTAATTTCTGAGTAAAGGACAGCCACTTTTAATGTTACATTTCATAGATGGTGAAACTTTGGCTAACGAATGAATCTGAACCTACCCTGCCAGCCTTCAAAGATTACACCCCACGCCATGCCCGATATTACTATGCTATGCTACTAAATATGGAAATGATGCAGGTCATAGGCACAGAGAGAGGTCAAGAAGAATCCACAGTTGTCTCCAGCAGTTCTTCCAGGTATAAAATCAGTGCCAGATGCAGTCAAAGGATTGCAGAGAAGGAGGTTGTGCAGACTCAACTGAAGAGTCAGGGATTATCTTGAGAGAGTGGGCAGGAATGCGAGTGTTGCACAGTAAGGCTGAGCTGAGCCTACAAATGCCAGGTTCACTGGAAAGGAATGAAAATGTCAAAAATAAAACCATGCAGAGGCCCCCTCAATTAGAAAAACCTTATGTATTCAACTTTGCCTGTTAAAGGGTAGGTGTATAGTAATTTCTGGTGTGTGTGTCTGTGTGTGTGTGTGTGTGTGTGCTAGAAAGAGCATAATAGACACACAATGATATAAATAAATACACTTCAGTAGATTTCTCTGTATGATGAAATTATACATTTGTTCATGTAAACATTTATTTATAGCTTTGACACATTTTCCAAAATGATTTTGTATACATCAGCTTTATAATTAGAAAAATAATTCCAGAAATGATGATGATGTGTGTGCACACAGAGTTTCCCACTCGCCAAACTTCAGTCACATGCCAGGCTGCTTAAACTTAACCCTCTGCTCTCACAGGCATTCTCCTCGACTTTTTAAAGCACATGCCTCCTCTCCACTTGTTCTAATGTGGTTACTCCTATTCTGAGGGGGAGAAGACCGTCTAGAGACAGTCAGTCAGTTGTCCTCCTCTAGTGGTCACAGAGCCAGGATCTACAGACCACAAGCCCCTACCTGTGTCCTGTGAGGGGAAAGGTGTACTGCGGGTAATATCTCTGCAATGACTCCTTCATTGGTCTGTGCCAGAACTAGGGAATAAATGTGATAAATAAATCATTCCAATGGGTAGCTTGGGGTGGATTTTCTGAAAATGTAATAGAAATACTTTTGTTGATATTGGAAAATAGTCAGTAATTCAATTCTTTCCAGTTATACATTATAGTAAGAGGAGAGAAAGGAGAGGGAGGGAAGGAGGAAAGAAGGGAGGTGGGAAGAAAAAAAGGTGGGAAAGAGGGAGGAAGGGAGGGATGAGTGGCAAGTCTTCCCTTCTTTGAAGTCAGAGGCAGAATTGGAAAAGAAACTACCTTAAGAGGCGGCCCCAGCATTCCCCTTAGGAAACTGTCTTTCTGGAAACATTTACAGGAAGCAGAGCATGATCACAGGGTTAGCAGGAGACAGAGGGACAACAAACATGACACAAACAATATGGATTACTGAAATGCAGATCACTTCAGCTGAGTTTATATGATGGGTAAAGATGGAAATTGCCCTCTGATCCCCCATATCCTTAGTGAAATCTACAGAAACTCAAGCATGAATGTGCACACATAGAGATACTCTTGCAGGGGAAAAAATACTTTTACGGAAATCAAAATGGCTGAGCCTTTTGTCAAGCTGACACAAGGTAGGACCCAGAATTCCAAGGACAAGCTCATTCTTGTGCAGGACTTGTCTGCTGAGTTGGCCTGGGTGAGATGCCAGGTACCCAAAGACGAGACCATTCTTACAGGGATTTATCTAACAGAAGCAGGAGGGCAAGTGCAGAAGTGACTTCCATATAACACAGTAATGGTTTACACCCAGACCCTAGCTTTGTTCCCTGACTTTTATCTATGTGACCTCGGAGAAGCTATTTATCTTTTCCGATCCCTGGTTCTCTCATCAATAAAGTGCTGCGGAAGTATGGAGATCTTCTTCATAGGAGCACAGAAGTCATCGATGTGCTAATGAAGCTAATGCTTGCAGCAGAGGACCCAGAACATAGGTGTCTAATAAACGGAGCCTTTTACATGCTGCATGCAGTTAAAATGAATACTGACGCTGAGGGCACAATTGAACAGCTGGCCGCAAGAAACCTGCTTGGCCTCTGACTGTCAGGTGCACTGTCTGCAGATGAAAAACATCTGGTGCACTTCACATAAGCCACTGGGGTTTCAGCAAGTAAAATAAATATAGGCCTGAAGGAAAATTTAGGAGAAATATGCATTCAGAAGGTCGCATTACTGCGTGACTGCGCACACTGAATATTAACAGGGAAAGTGAAACGTTCCTGCCACTGTCTGAATCTCCCCTGATTAGTTGCAGTCTGGAATTTACACAATACCATTTTTCAAGGATTAAAGTTTCTTATTCCAAGTTCAACACACATGTTGCAGCTTTGCTTTCTATCTCCCACCAGGATTTGCATAGGAGAGCCTGAAATAAGGCTAAACAAACATATAACAAATCTATATCTCAATTCCAACCGAAGGAGGAATGAAAGCCTGCCTGGCTCAGTCCACCCCTCTGCTTCCAGCTGGGCCATAAATGGCAGTTGTTCTCCATCAACAGAAACAGAGGCTCTGTCTTCCATCCCTGTGGGGAGCGGAGTGAGAGGAGAAACGAACCCAGAGAAAAGAGCCGATTGTTTAAAAAGCCTGGATGGACTTGGAGTTCTCAAAAAGAAGTAATTGCTGAACAGCAGATTTTTAGCTCTCAAAGGGCCACTGTGAAGGAGCTGAACCTCGAGAGGGCTTTGAAAGCGCGATACGAAGAGAAGTGTTTCCTAGATTTTTTTTTTCTTCACCTATTCTGGAGAAACTAGCAAGAGCAGGTAAAGGAGAACTGGCAAATGGAAAAGGAAAAGGTTAAGCTTTCGAGAACATTGGGGTACACGATGGTCACAACTGTCAAGTCAGCTTGATGAGCACACAACATAAGGGTAAGAATGGGAAGTTGACAGCGTGAGTTTGTAGCCACAAAGTCATTTCTTAATAAAAGAAAACTTCCTATGTTTTGGATGCAAAAAAAAACCTCCAATGATGGAGGAAGGGAGGAGCTGGGAGGACGAGGGAGTGGCGGTGGGTGGGGTTTCATGGCTGCCAGAACTCCAGATAGCTGGAAATGAATTTTTATTCTTTGAAAGAAAAGAAGTGTCTATGGGAGAACATAGGAAGGGTTTGCTATTACATCACTCAACTCAGGCTTTAGCAAGCTTTTAAAGAACAGATACAAGCTAACCTCTACCAGCATGGAGCCAATCCTCTGTCAGCTTGCTTCATTCAACCTGCACCTCAGAACTGGGCAGTCAATCGGGTGCCACTTCAGAAAAACGATGGCCTACAATCAGAGGAAAATCGTACTGCCTGTGACATCTAATGAACACATATAGGCAGACTGTTCCCCCCACAGCACCCCAACACACACAACACACTCCCCCCCATTGAGAAGACTCCTGTCTGTCTCTAACCATCCCTGAGGCACGGCGCCATGCTGAGAAGGTCACTCACAGGGCAGAAGACAGGGTTCTCAGGATATTCAGTAATTCCCTTACTGGGTCCAGCAAAATCCTTGGAACAAGCAACCTAAAGGAACAAAAGTCATGCTGAAAGTGATTTTTGAAACAGTGAATTTTGTGTATGTTGAACAGAGGATCATTTGATTATGTTTTGTTTTTAAAACGCTTGTGGGCAGAATGGTCCCATGAGCCATTTCTGTGGGTGTCCCCAGCAAGTTCAGCCAGTGGGAAATCTGCAACAGAAACTCTTTTTGCCAAAAAGACTTGAAACCTCTAGCTTAGTCCCTTCTGACCAAGCATAGGGGATATATTCCTCAGCTGCCCCCCCAAAGAGGGGTTTCTCTGCCCAAAGGTCACTCCCCATCAGCTAGTTGCTTAAAAGAAGGGCTTTAGAGTGGGTACTCTGTAGTAAAAGGCCAGGGTCATGGTGGAAGCCAAAAGTGGTTCCCTGGGATGGCAAGATGGCTCAGTAAGTAAAAGTTCTTGCCCTCGAACTCTCACAAGCTTCATTCACTCCCTGGATCCCACAGTGGAGAAAGAACTGACTCTCCAATGTTGTCCTCTGACCTCTACACGTTTGCATTGGCATGTGCACATCTGTGCATGCACACGTGCACACACATACTCACACATAGCTTAAGGGCCCTATGAATGACAAACTAGGAGAAAAAGCTTCCTTGGACCTCACATCCTTGCTGGCTGAGATCCTGCAGGAGTAGATAACCATACTGGCAGACGGCAAAGAGGCCAAGACTCATATTTCCTATTTCTCAGTTGTTTTGCTTGAGAGAGGTCAAATGATCCAGACAATGAGGCCGGGAAATTCACATACCTGTCACAGTTCTCACGTTACAATGAAAACAGCACAGAGTTAGGCAAACACCAGCACAGCTTACCCCTCAGAACACATCATAAATACCCAGTCACACATAGTCGATTTGTGAGAGGCAGGGATGTTTATCAATTTAATCCAGGAGCTCTTGATATTTGGGCAGCCACTGACCATTCCTGGAAAAGTGATAAAATCAGCAAACCTCTTCGGAGGTGGAAAAAGTCTTTACACAGAAGATACAGTGTAGTATAATCTACTTCCATGGCTTTGCAAAATCTCCTAAATTCTCGGGATCATGAGTAAAGGCCATTTAACCCAGTGGCCTCCACCTCACTTCTTCCCCATTGTGAAATAAGGAAGCACAAAGCCTGACAGCTACAGTAATACATCATCACTTCACATTGCTCACTCACATTTGGACACAGCCAAGGTTAGCTCCTTTGGCCCCATGCCTTCCCAAAAGCCACCTTCTTTCTGCAGATTTGCAAATCATTAAAGGAAATTTCTAGTCTTCTTGCTTATGCCTCACATCCAACATACATAAATATCTCTCTCTTCTGTGGCCACTCATGCCTAAGGGAGCCAGACGTCAAAATGTTGAGAAACCTGGACAACTAAACAAAAACACATTTGTGTTTGCATGCAGGTTGATATGACAGCTGCCTGGATACTCAGAGTGATTCCCCCACTGATCCCTGTCAGATATGAGGCATGACCCTGTGGGGCTTTCAACCATCAGCCAGCCACATGTACATCCACCCTCCTCTACCACTGCCTGGGCCTCTTTTTGAAGTGGTTTCATCTTATTCTCATTAGAGCTCTGAAGAGACTTCTATCTTCCCACCCCCTCTCTGTTCAGAACACGGGTTGCTGTTCTTTGTAAATCAGTGACAAGCTTTCCAAGTTGTCATGGGGCCAAGCCCCATCACCGGCCACACACCACCCCCCTGCCGCTAACTAATGTGTCCTCTTGAAATTCAGACCCAAGTGGTCAACAATTATGTTGCAAAGGGCCCCTGAAAGCATTTGGGTGTGCTCCTGTAGGATTCCAGAGCATGGAATATGTGTTTATCAGTTGGCTAGGGGTGCTAAAATCAAGTATTGCAATGTGCCATTATATTTTGGATCCCTTTTCTTCTTTACTTTGCAATACTGAGTCCTTAGAGGCAAAGATTCTAGGAAAAAGTAGAACACCAGTTACATAAGTCTTTTTAAAACCCAAGTACATAGGATGCTAATCGTTCCAAGACTAATCATTATCTAGCGTGCTTTGGTCATTGCTCAGCAACAGTGGCAACACAGAACAGGAGGTAGACCTTTAGAATGTTGGCTGTGTTAGTAACCTACATTAACTCATCAGTTGTATGCCTTCATTTACAACCAGGCCCTTTCTCCTCCCCCACCTTGCTAGGGTAACTACCTTAGGCTTGGGGGTGATCGCCTGTCTCTGCCCCTTCTCCTTTACCTCAGAACCTTCCTTTTTAATTTTAAGAATTTATTGTTCACAAATCCACTAAGTATACACCTAAAAGAATGGAAAACAATTAAAAGGGCATTACACTCATATTCCCAGCCAGCATCGTTTTTCATAAATATATAAAAGACAGGAGCAACTCAAGTGTCCATGAAATGAATAAATGAATAAACAATGTGTGGTACACATATACAATGGAATGCTGTCCTGACTTTGAACAGTATTCAGTGTTGGTTGAACCTTGGATGTGCTTTTCAAAGTAAAGCAAGCTAATCACAAAAGGACAAACATTAGATGACTTCACTTACTTGAGATGCCTGGAAGAGTCAAAATCCAACAAACATAAAGTAGAATGGTGGTTTCCAGGAAAGTGGAAGAGGAAGGGGAGCTACTGGTTAGCAGTTATAGAGTTTTCAGTTAGGAAGAAGGAAAGATCAAAGATCAGTAGATGGATGGTTGGATGGTAGTGATGGTCTCACAATAATGTATGTATACTTTGCCTGTCTGAACTGAGTAATTTCATGTTAAGTATACTCTACCACAACTTAGAAACATTTAAGATTTAGTTTTGAACCTGAAACAGAAACAACAACAACAACAAAAAAAAAAAAACACAAAAAGCATCTCCTGCTTGGAGCTCATGAGCTAAAGGCCCATCCATCCTGAAACCTGCGATGGTTCTTACTTCACAGACTGGCCCCACACTTACTCACTTCCCTGTTGTGCTGAAAATGCTCTCCAGTTTCTAGTGGTTTCTAGAGGCCTGGGAGCTAGTGGCGTGACTCTGAGCCACAGCATGTCCCTAGAGTCTCCACAAGATATGATCTGTCCCACTTGTTTCTGCTGGGATGATAACTATTCACAGAATGGCACTCTGAGAAAGATTACATAAAAGCAATTTTCCACAGTGCTATTTCTAGATCTTGTATGAGTCATTCATTACCTTCTGAAGGGCTTGCATTGCTAATGAAGGCTTTCAATGCACAATACAGCACGAACCCTGCTAAATTCTACTGGCATGAGGAATAAAGAAATTGCTGTTTCATACTAGAGTTCATCCAGAAGGGTTAGAGACAAACTCTATGGAAGAAGCAGTGACTTATGCCATGTGCTACCTCAATGTGTCAAGAACACCCTCTGTCTCCTTGTCATATACAATGCCTCTAAGGGTTTATTGTGCCCAGTACAAGAAATACAGTGATATATTTCTCTTTTCTTTTTCTTAACGTAAGTCCAGCTCATGTTGCATTTACAATAGGATTTTTATGTAAGAACAAAGACATTTAGAAAGGCCATCATTATAGTACCTATGACTGTGATGTCCTAGTGTTGAAAAGATCCCAAAGGATCACTTTGAAGGTTGGTCCAAATATACTTGGGCCCTGATGGCTGTTCACAGGGCAGCCAACTACCCAAGGACTTATGCAAATTAACATATGTTGACCTTTCCACAAGCCTCCCACATAGAGTTAAATATGCATGCAAATGAGATGACTTTGAAAAACTGGGAAATTATTACCCAAACAGTAAGAATTCCAAATAACCCCCTGTTTGAAAAGAAATGAGGAAACAGAAACACTCCAAGATTCAACCATTTTCCCAGGGTGGCCCAAGGATGCTTTCTCCTCATGTTATGCGGATGCCATCTCATTTACTCCTCTCTCTTTCCTTTGATTGTATTGTTACAAATAGGACATCTTTCTGGGAATTGTGTCTGCTGCTCATGCAAGTTATTCTTCACACATTATCATCACATATAATTCTTAACTTTTGAGAACAAGAGACAGCAGTAGACATTTAGTCAGGTCCCAGAGAAGTTCATCGATATGTCCAAAAGATCATATGCCTGATTTGTTGCACAGTAAGTGGTAAGTCTCTCTCTCTCTCTCTCTCTCTCTCTCTCTCTCTCTCTCTCTCTCTCTCTCTCTCTCTCTCTCTCTCTCTCTCATCACCTAACCCTTTACCTTTAGCTCAGGGGCATGGGTGCATATGGGAATCAGACTACATTTGATATAATAAATGAATGGTTTTAATGTGGAACCAGCAACTCTGTTTCTGCTTTAAAAAGTGACACAGCGTGTATAAATGCAAACCATTGTCTGAATTAGTAAGGACAGCAAACAAGAGGGACAAGACCTAGGACTTGAAAGTGCATTGTCATTCTGATCACCTTCTGTCCTTATGTTTTATATAGTCACACTTTGTATAATTTGATGTGACAGTCCTGACTATGTGTACACGTGCATGTGTGTTTGCACATGTGGATTGGGGAAGAAGAACCAGGGGCAGAGGCAAAACCATAAATATAGAGACAAGATGTCACAAAGACCAAAAGCAGCTGTCACTGCAGCTCCTACGTTTCCAAGTCACCTTGTGTCCAGGAGCACTGTGTCACAGCAGCAAGTAAAAATGATGTAAGAAAAGCAAATTCTCAGTCACTGCTAGAACTCTGGAGCACTCCCTCCCTGGAAAACCTGCACAATGCTGTGCTGGGTAGGCAGGATAGAAAAGCAGCTTACCATTGGATGAACCAGAAACAGATGGCAACAATGGATATTATGCAGGCTAGACTGTCTTTGGGGCCTTGGCCCTGGGCCCTTTTATGCATCTGTGCAGTACAGGCTGAGGATAAGGCTATGTCTACTTGCTTACTAAAGTGTTGGGCATGACCAGTGAAACTACGAGCCTTTCCAGGGGCCATGTGACATTTTGACGAAGACTGACATGAAGGCATTCAGTCTAATCACACAATGAGTTGTCCTCCAAGATCCTTCAAACAGAAATGAACTGTTGTGTTTTCTGTCTTCATTCGCCAAAGAAAATCAGAGATGGGGCCTGGCTACTGGCGAAGCCATGGTCTCTACCAGAAGCTAGCAGCATGCTATGCAGCCCTAGAAAGGGCAGGCTCAGTACAGGCAGAGACAGGAGGGGATCATTGTCACCTGCTCTCCCTTTGCTTGTCCATGCCTACTACTCTTTTATTTGAGGTCACAGGGCCTGAAGTCCTCAGAGCAGAGGTAACAGAACTAAAGCTGTCCAGCCCTAGCCACAAATAAATAAATACATAGATCTTGTATTGTGGTTAAAGTCTTGTAGGGATCTAATTCAAAGAGCTTATTTTATTCTCATGTGTAGAGCCATGCCTGCCACACTGATGTTCAATTTGTTGTGCAGTTCACAAAAGCATCATGTCGCAGATGACACTAAAAGACAGCAGAGGAAGAGGTTTTTTTTCAAAGCAGAGAAATGGATAAGACAAAGCTTTCTTTGTCTGCTCAGCCCAATGTACAATGCCCTTTAGCAAGCTGACAGTCAATGACTTGTCACATCCTAGAACTCACTCTGTAGACCTGGCTAGCCTCGAACTCACAGAAATCTGCCTGCTTCTGCATCCCGAGTGCTGGGATTAAAGGCGTTCACAACTACCACCTAGTTCCCTATATCAAAATAAGGAGAGTCAGGAATACTGCTTGGGAGTACAGTACCCAGAGTTGGAAACACTGTACCCCATAAAGAAAAAAATAAAAGTACAAGGAACATTCTTGATGCATTTCTCCAGAGCTACAGTGTTTTCCTCCAGAGGAGATTGAGAAAGCAAGGTACCCTGTGGCCCTGCTACTCTTGGACGCCCAGACCTGAGATAAGTAATCTTGTTATGCAATTCTGACCCTTTATAATTTCCAAGGTCATGCAGCCATTAAACTCCGTGATCTGTGCACTTGCAGTCACTGTGCTCCTGTTGCTCGGGCCACCCTATTATCTCATGGTAAATAACAGACTGTCATCACACAAGTGTGTAATTACATCAGCTAAATGGTAAGGAAGGAAAAAGAAAACTGGGCTGCTCTTGTGGCACTTGGCTGAGTAATCTGTCAGACATTCCACACGCCTTCCAGAGCAGACCTCCAGACTCCCCTTGCTGGCAAGATCTTTGTTGGATGAAAATTATCTGTGTTAAAGGTTTGAATGTTGCCTGTTTGGGTAATGTTCAAATCAAAGGCTGGCTAAGTCTAGATGTTGAGGGGTTTGGTATTTATCCACCAACTTGCCATGCAGGGTTTACACCCTAGCGCTTAGGGCTTTGGAGAGTTTGGAGAATATTTTTGGAAGAGGGAAGACAATGCAGGCTTGTTTGCTAACACCAAGTTCAATTCATCCCTTTGTTGACATGCATCTGAGGGACCACATATCTGTGGGCTAAGAAGTCAGCACAATTGGCATTGTTCACAGCCCCTTTGTTGTGGCTGCCCCATGTGCATGGGTGGGGGAGGTTCCATATTAAAATCATTCTCCACAGTGCCTGTGGTTGGATCTTTGGTTTCGTATCTACATATTCGGTGCTTCTGGACTTGGCAGCCCAGCGAGTGATGATTTGGGGATGAAAGGAGCAAATACAGCAATGGATGCCACCACATCTTGATGTAATACAATTCTTTTGCTTTTTTTTTTCCTCCACACCTGGGCAGAGTCGGTTAAAGCATTGTGACCTTGCAGATTCCTTGTATTATTTGCTCAGGAATTCATCTATTGAAACATTTTCTTCTATGTTGAAATTACCTAGATGCCAGACTCCCTGAATGTGGTGTCAGTGAGGAGGCTTCAGCAATCTCTGGGGCCTTGGGTAGTAGATCAGTGTTTACCATGGCGTATAAATGAACTTTGGGAGCCCATTCCACATGGAGGGATGCTCTCTCAGCCTGGACACATGGGGAAGGGCCTAGGTCCTGCCCTCGATGAAATGACAGACTCTGGAGATCCCCCCCAAGGAGGGCCTCACCCTTCCTGGGGAATGGTGTGGGAATTGGGTGAGGGGCTGCAGGGGGTTGGTGGAGGGACAAGGGAGGAGGGGTGGGAGAGGGAGCTGGGACTGACATGTGAAGCAGTAGAAACACGTGTTTCTAATTTAAATAAAAACATATAGTAAGGGGGAAAAGAATGAAAGAAAGAGAGAGAGAGAGAGAGAGAGAGAGGGAGAGAGGGAGAGAGAGAGAGAGAGAGAGAGAGAGAGAGAGAGAGAGAGAGAGAGAGAGAGAGAGAGAGAGAGAGAGAGGGAGAGAGAAATTACCTGGATGCCCTGACTCTCACCTAACCTCACAGCAAAGCTGGAGGAAGTACAGACATAGGATATGCCTTGGGATCATCTGGTCTTCAAAATCAACCCTCCTTTAGTTGTTCAGGATCCTAAAGGAAAAACAGTGGTGCCCCACAGTAGGAATAGGAGTAACTATGAAAGAAGAAAAGGCAGACGGAAATGAAAAAGAATCATTTCCGCCTCCTCATTAAGTTCCAGGACCTCCATGCAGGAAAGGTCAGAATCCATGTGGAGGTATTGGAGGAGAAAGTCATCTAGTTTGGTTTGGTGTAAGCTTGGGCAATGATGCCAACATTAGAAACTTCACAACTGTAATTTAGGAGCCTTCTGCTTTTAACTTCGGAAAAAGCAAAAGAGAAGTTCAGACAGAAGTAGACTTTTTAAAAGGTGAACCCATTTACAGTTGTACGCAGGAGATGACACTCTTCATCTGAGTCAGCAAACCCTTGCTTATGCTTATTGGGTTTCTGAGCAGGCACATACATAATCACAGTTGATGAAGCGACTATTAAGAAAATCACCCGGTCCTCCTTCAGTGAGCCAACTGGGATGGACATCCATGAGCTGACTTTGCTTTCTTAGCAACATCACAAAAATAACTTAAAACGGAATTTTGCCTTTTTATTTTTATTTCTTTTTTTGTTTTATGGTTTTTGTTTAGTTTGTTTTTGTTTTGTTTTTCAAGACAGGGTTTCTCTGTGTGGCCCTGGCTGTCCTGGAACTCACTCTGTAGACCAGGCTGGTCTCAAACTCACAGAGATCCACCTGCCTCTGCCTCCCAAGCACTGGGATTAAAGGCATGTGCCACAACCTCCTAGCTAGGGTTTTATTTCTTTTATGAAAATTCTTTCCTATAGAACCTTTATCATCAAAAAACAAAACAAAACAAAAAAATTCTTCCTTTCTGAATAATTCTAAAAGATTCTGTCAGTTTGAAAGCAAACTCTGCTGAGATAAAAGATCATTTGACTGGTTCATGTTTCTGGAAAGAGGGAAAGATAAAGAAACTGGTATTGATGGGGTGGGGAGGACAAGAGGGGGAAAGATGAGCAAAGAGGGAACAAGGAAGGAAGCCCTTTGTGTTTAGTTGATTCAAAATCAGCCTTAAAGAAAGAAAAAGAGGAAAATGACCATGCAAACGCAAACTGGAAATGAAAGCGGTTTCTTAGCAAGTCAAGGTATATAATTATATATAAACTTCAGAAATAAGTAGAATCAATAATATAAAGAAGAAAACCCCACATCATTCTTATGCTAAGCATATCATTATTATCAGATTATTGGTTACTCTAAGAAAACTACAGAGCAATACCTTCATGACACTGTTACATAAATGCAAAAATCCCTAACAGACAGAACTAGCTTTGTAGGAATACAGGGTATCATCACCCTGTGAGACATATCCCAGAACCACACCGAGTGGTCCAGTCTGCAAAAATGAATAAATGTAATAATCCCCAATCAACAGGCAAGCAGAGATGGCTGTATCATCTCAACAGCTGTAGAGACAGAACTAACCAAGTTCCACATTTACTTATTTTAGCCACTAGGTAGAAGCTATTTATAGAGGAGAATTCCAGAAACCAAGAGCTGATGGTTGTATTGGAGTTCTTTTCCTTTGCGGATATCTTGGAGAAGGCTTGGTATGCAAACCCTCTTAGATTTGGAAGCAGAATGCCAGAAAAAAGAAGTCTTAAAGTTGAAGAGCCAAAAGTGACTATTTGGCCTACCATCATCTCAGCAAAATCCTACACAGAGAGTCTTGGAGTCTCAGAAGAGCCTCTTCTTACCCAGACACTAGGGCAATGAAGTTGTGAAAATCAGAATAGACCCCAGAGGCTGAGGCAGAGTCACAGTTCATTCATGCAGATATAGAGAGAACATCCCTCAGCTGTCCCACCTAAGGGCCCACCAGCTATGATCTCACCCAGACTCTTATTCCTTCTGGTGTGTGCAGTGCAGGAAGACCATTGCATTTGGCTCCACCTTCAAGTTGTCCATGTTCACACACACAGATGAGCAACCACACACCTGTCACCTCTGCAGCCACCGAGTGGACCAGAGCTCACAGGTGGCAAAGCACTTGCTAATGCTGTCCACTGAGACCATCTTCCAATGTACTGACTATGACCAGGGACTCCAGTGTCACTCCAGCTCACTCAACACCTGCTGGCACACGCCAGGGAGCAAAATTCAATGCCAGATCCAGAAGACAAGATGGAAGTACCAGAGATGGCATTTGTCCTCGGCTCCCACTGAGGACAGGCCTTCAAACAGCACTCCAGCTTAAAGTGTCACTTGTGCATCTGTGCCAAGGGCAAGGACTGCCAGTCCTGAGAAGACCCTGTCAGTCTTAGGTCTCTCCAGGAAAGCAAGCCTTATGTGTTCTGTAACTATTGATGCAACAAACACCTGGTAACCCACAACTGAGTTCACACTAATAAACGATCCCTTTCCTATCAGGCTTGTGGAGGCTACTTCATCCAAAGTTCCCAGCTAGTGAGCACCAGCAGGTGCCAACAGGTGAGAAGCCCCATGCCTGTCCCTAGTGCAGCAAACTCTTGGGGAGGCACATTGGCCTCACTAGCCATCTGTTGACCTACAGTGACCAGCGACCTTACCATTGTGCCCAGTGTAGCAACAGCTTCTACCAAATGCAAGACCAGGCCCACCACCTGCGAATCCGGAGGAGTAGAGGTGGGAAAGGGGCTTCAAATGTCTCTAAGACAATGAGGGATTCAGCCAGAGTACCAAAGGGCAGTCCAACAATGCACCCACATGCCTGTGACACCTATGGTCACCACTTCTGCAACAGCCAACTCCAACTTGGCCCACCACTGCTATAGCTGCACTGGCAAGCATCCCTATAGCTGCCCGATCTGCAGTGCTACCTGGTCACACACAGCAGGACAGGACAGGAGATGGAAGCTCCCCAGGAGTGCCTGAAGTGTGGCAAGAGCTTCAGTGGCAGTTGCAACCTGCTGTGCCACCTGCTAGTGTACACAAGTGGCAGCAGGGCCTTACTCCTGCAGACAGTGTGACTGTGGCTCCAGCTGCATGCACATCTGCTGTGCCAGCTGCAAATCTCTGCCCAGGACATACTATACTAGCATCACCCATGTTCCAGCAACCTTCTCCCATATGCATCTCCCTGCACGAATAGGAGTCCCTGTAAATCCCCTTCACACATCTCCCCCTGATTCCAGAAGGTTTGGCCTCCCCACCTTTGACCTCTTTCTCTGACCTCTCTGGCATGTATTTCAGATGTTCCAAGTAAAGCTTTCTTCTCAAAGGAAGGAGGGAGGGAGGGAGGAAGAGAGAGAGAGAGAGAGAGAGAGAGAGAGAGAGAGAGAGAGAGAGAGAGAGAGAGAGAGAGAGAGAGAGAGAGAACCTAAAATAGTCAAACACTTGGAAAAAAAATTTTAAGAAGTGGAGCATGACTATCCCATATCAAATCTTTCTATAAAGCATCTTCAGTCAAAGCAGTGCGACTCTGACAAACAGATAGATGTACACGAGGGAGGTGAAGTCAGTTAAGAAGCAGGAATTCCTAGACATTCATGAAAAAGAAATTAAAATGCATGTCCACATATAAACTGCTTCTGAGTGTTTGTGGCCTAGTCAGAAATTAGAATCACCCCGTGGGAATACAAAAAGTGGGAAATAAACTGTAGTCCACACATACCAAGAACCACGGCTCAGTAGAAGAAGGGAACAAACTGTGTTGTACAGACAGTGCACAGACGAATCCCAAAGGCTTTCAAAGAAGGAAGCAAGCACAGTGTCTCCGTGTCCGATCCCATTTATAACGTTACTAAAACAGCTGAAGCACTTCCTCTCGATGAAGGAGAATCAGGTCAGTGGGCTCTGGGTACTAGGTGGAGGGAAAAGATTAATGAGAAAGGGCACATAGGAATATTTGAAGTGACAGGAAAGTGCTGGAATGTGTAACTATAAACGCTTCTTATATATTTATAGAACGATATGCCAAAAATGAGAAAATTAATTGCATGAGGCTCATTACACCATGAGCCACATATATGCATGGGAGAAAATAACTTACAGAGAAAACAGAATTTAAAAAAATCAAGTTAGAGGAACTTTGACCCATGATGCCTGTAACATATCAGAGAAGATTAAATTTACAGTTATTGGACATCAATAAGATTTGTATAATTATTTTTTATGTTTGTTAGAAAAACCAATTAGCTTTAGGATTGTCAACAGGAAAGAGATGTACTATAGATGCTGATCAAGGTAGCTCAAGAGGCAAATTACTTCCCATAGGCAGTGAGCTTAACAGTGGCTCTGTGAAGGCATGCATGGGTTCTCTCATTTGGAGTATTAGCAGTAGTGCAAGTATTAGGTTATACAGCAGAAGTATGGTAAGTGTGCTTCAGATAGCAGAGGATGGGAATAAATGTAGTATCTAGAGAGGAGGGTCTAGAAAACATAATTACATGTATCCTTATTATAAGGGAGTTTGGCTGATGACACAGAGAAGGAAGGTGACATAAAGGCATGTTTCTATGCTTAGACAAGTTTCTATGATGCAGCCACAATCTTGAGACTGCTGACAGCCACAGGGATGGCAGCAGATGCTACTACCTACCCACCTAAGAGCCAGTCTGGGTCCCTCATTAGTGACAGACTCTGCACCCCACCCTGCTCCAGAACTATAACTTAAACCATCCTTACAGGTAACACAGCGACTGAGATTAATGTTCAAATTGTTGGCAAATGTTTTGGTCACAGGTTCTCCAAGTAATGTGATTGTTTTAATGGCTTGAAGATATCTGTAGCCATTTCCCATCTGTCATCCAGTTATCTTCAATGATGGAAGAAAGGGCTATTGTTCCAGCTGTCACCTCTCTGCAGCGAGGCATTCTTGGACCCACAGGGCATGCATTGAGGATGAGGGAACAAAACAGACAGAAGTAACATGGGGTCCCTGGAAGAGTCCTGGCCTCCTTGCCTGTTTTGCATGCATAAAAAAAGCAGGCCCTGTTTTGTTCATCCAACTTTATATTGCATGTAGACCAAGAGCAATTCCCAGCTTACTCTAATATCTAATTAACTTTGTAAAAAATGATACTGAAACCAGAGAAAGTTAAGAATAGGAAGTTGCTGATAGCATCAGTTTTCCTCTGGGTTAGCTTTGCAGAGAACAAATTTGCTGATCTCATAGGAGATGTCCTTCATTTTAATTTGCTAATCTCTGTTTTCTTTTTCAGTTATACTTAAATAAAATAAGGCAGTCAGATAATTCATAAGTCACGTCTCTCTATATCCTTTGAGTCACATAAAGAGAGTACCTGTCTTTGTTACTTGTTCCAAATGAGGCAAGGGTTACCTTAGCAGACAAATTTGCCCTTGTCTCCAGACTCTTGCATTAACTTCCAACTGGCTCAAAGAACATCAAAGGTGTTGCCTCACTCAACCCCACAATTTTCCATTTTGTAGTGACTGATTTATAGAGGCTCCAAGGAATGTGGACATCTTTCCCCCAGATTGCTGTTAAAGACATAACTAAATCTATAAAACAGAGAGGCACAAGTTCTGAAACTAAAAACAACACAACAAGAAAAAAATAAAAGTGGCACCCAGATGCAGGGACAGAACAAGAAGACAGGAAGAATTACTGGACATAAGAGATCAGAGTAGCTGAACGAAGGACAGTGAAAAGAAATGTGGAGAATGCTGGAAGAGCCTCTCAGGTTATGAGATGAATAGAGACTAACAACCAATGCAAATGATGACTATGGGCCTGGAACTAACTGGCTTCATGCCTGCTCCCAATGCTCTGTTCACACCACTTCACAGATAGGCCTGAGGGGGCCATTTGGGTTCTCAAAACAATAACTAAGAGCACAGCCCTTCCAGGTAGAGGCTGAGTCTTAACAATTCACAGATGTGGACTTGAACCCTATCTGAGCTTCTTTCTTTCCCTATGCTTGTTAAAAGGAAGACTCTAGCTGGCGTGAAAGAGAGCTCAGCATTTAAGAGCATTTGCTGCTCTTCCAGAGGACCTAGGTTGGGTCCCCAACTGCCTATCACTCCAGTTCTGTAGCTCCAAGAGATCTGATGGCTTCCTCTGAGCATCAGACATACACAGGTGAACTTACATATCTACATACAGGCAAAACATACAGATAAAATAAAATATCTTTAAAAAACTGAGGCAAAAAGTGGTAGAGGAAGACATCTGACATTGACTTAAGGCTCAACCTCCCCACTTTTCTGCAGCCTTCCAAACCAGCTGGGGACCAAGTGTTCAAACATTTGAGCCTGTGGGTGATAGTTCACATTCAGCATCTCCAATAACCTTGGCATGGGCATATCTTTCAGTTACCTGCTTGGCAATGTAAACATCTGAATTTGATGAGTCCTGACAATAGTCAACAAGGGTCCAAGCCAACGTCTTTTTTTCTCTATTCCTTTGCTCCTTCGGTGCTGGGAGCCAGTACCACATCATAGGAGGATAATTCTACTCACAAGAGAACAATGGTTCCCTCATTTCTATGAGCCAATACGTGGGATAGAAAGGCAGAGGTTGTACGTGGACACAACCTCCTTCCACCGTGAGAGTCTGATTATGCTCAGTTAGGGTTCATTCTTTCCCTAAATGTAGTCAGCAGAACAATAATAAGAAAAAATAGTGCCACTTTATTCTACTCAACTTCTGTGAGAATTTCAGTCAGCTTACATTTACACATATGTTAAAAATGCAATTGCTTCAGCTATCAAATAAATAGGAAATGAATACAAACATTAAGAGACCACCAAGAAACAGGTATGCTCATAGTGCAGATAGGAGAACAAGATGCTAAAATATCTATTGTGGGTAACAGAGGAAACCCTGGGTGTGTGAAGTCCTGAGTAAATGTGTATTGTTAACATGGCCACAGCCATGTCAAGGACCTTAACATCAGATTCACGGGGAAAATAGCTAAGCTTTCCCTCTGGTCTATATGCAGATGTTGACAGTGTGTGCAGAAAACACCTATAAACCTCCCTCCCACCCCTAGATTTAGAGACTGAAGATTGCTCCCCTACAAAGACTGTTCCTACAAAGATCAGCCAAACCTGCCCCCTTACTCAGCTGCATGCAATAAACCCTATGTATGCAATAAATAAATAAACCCTATGTATGCAATAAATAAATAAATAAACCCTATCTATGCAATAAACCCTAGCTTGATTTGGATGTATGCAATAATCTCTCCTCTCTGCTGAACTGTGTAATATAAACATACTGAGATTCCGGGGCTCTGCAGTTTCTCCATCAGAAAGCCTTGTCCACTTGATCCTACCCTTTCTGTATGTCAGTATGTCTACATTTTTTCATTTCCTTGCTACCCCAGTCAGGCCCACTCATGGAAATGGGGCAAGGACACAGCAACCTGTAGAGAGAAATAACTAAAAGAATTGTAGAAAGCACAAAGACTCAAAATATCCACTAACAAAAAGTAGAAATGGGTGTGTGAATGTGTGAGACAGAGACAGAAACAGAGATTTGGACAACTGGAGAGATGGCTCAGAACTTAACATTGTTTCCTGCTCTAACGGAGAAACAGACTTTGGGTCCCAACACCCACATCAGGAACCTTATAAATATCTTCATCTCCAGCTCCAGGGGATCTGACCCCTCTGTGGATACTTGCACTTTTGTATCTTCACACACACACATACACACACATACACACACACACACACACACACACACACACACACACTTTAAAGTTTAAAGAAGATATGGCACATGAACATACCCTATTAGCTTTCACAAATTTCACAAATTTCACAGGTGACACCTGCTTCAATTTGCCCACAACTATGTTTACTGCAACTCGAGAGTTTTGGTGCTGAAACTGGAACAATACCTGTCAAACTAGGACTGTTGTTTCTGGGTAGCAAATAATTCCATCACCTTGAAAAGGATGTATAATTGTTATCTCCATTTCTCTGAGTCAGTAATCTGGATATAGCGTAGGTAGGCCTCTGTCCCACTACCCCTAAAGCAGCAGTTATGGTGTCAGAGAAGGCTGAAGTCTCAGCCAATGGACGAAGATAATTGGTTTCCCAGTCCACCCGTGAGCTTGCTTGCAAGACTGATCCCCCCAAAGGCTATTGGAGCACTGAAACAGAGGCTTCTGCTATTTGCTAACCAAAGATGCCCTCCGTTCATTGCCACAGCAACTTGCTCCACCAAAGCCACAGTACCACTGTGTAAAAGGCAGGAGTCACAATGTTGGATACCTTGGGCAGAGGCGTGGCACACCTTCAATGTTGTCGTGTTGTACTGGCTGAAAAGACTGGGGTGAAGAAAAGAATGCACGCTAACTGCAAGAAGATGGGCTGCCAGACAAGAAACAAAGCATTGGTAACTTTCAATGCCAATGCCTAGGCATCAACATCTGCGACATCTGGAATAAGCTCAGAATCTGATATAGCTTTATTCTACCGTTCACATCCTCTCGACCCACAGCCATCAACCACCAGCTTCTCCCTAGAGGAAGCTCCAGAACAAAGGCTGACCTGCTCAGGGGAGACGATTCTTCTCGGGACCACTCCATTCATAGCTTCCACAGCCAGGGACACTTCCTAAAATGACTACACTCAGGGGAGCTCAAATCCTGGCATCTTCAGGAGGAATGCATGGTTCACTTATTTCCTTAATATTTGGTTATTATTATCCTGTATGGGAGCATTCTCCTATTACACCTATGTGTATTCACCACGTTTGTGTCTGGTGTCCAAGGAGGCCAGAAAAAGTCCAAGATCATCTAAAACTACAGTTAAAGATGGTATTAGCTCACCATACAGGTACTGGAAATCAAATCCCGATCCTCAGCAAGGGCAGCAAGTGGTCTTAACCGCCAAGCCATCTCTCCAGTCCCTCCTGGTTCACTTGTGTTTCCTCCCAAGCCCAGGATTATTTCATTGCCATCACCTATGCTCCTTGGAGATCAGTTTGGATTCTACTCTTCAAGAGACTGCTGGAATAACTGAGCTCAAAGGGCAACCAGTGCTTAAGTCATCCCGCATGAGTAAAGATTGCCTTACCCTGGGCCCATCCTTCTTCTACAGAGAAGCAGATTCTTCTGTACTCCAAAAAGTTTCTGGCATGGTGACAGCATGGCCCAAGACCTCGGGTTAGCTCTCAGGGAAGCAGTGGAGGAAGAGGAAGACCCCAAACTTAGCTTCAGCTATCCCCTTGTACTTCAAAAGCTTAAAGGATGAAACTGATGTTGGCTTTGGCTTTGAGGTTTGTTTGTTTGTTTCAAATAATCTATTTCTGAAGCAAAATCCAGGGGAACAAAGTGCCCAGGACCACTAAGGCAGAGCATAATTGTTACTCCTTTTAAAGTTTCCTGAAGATTAGAGGGTGAAACAAAAGGCCACCTGTCTGGCCACATTGTCCCTGTTGTTAGGCTAATGTCATTTTTAAGATAACTAGCTTTATAAACTCAGGTAGGCCTCTCTTGCTGGGATATAGGTCCCAGATAGGTGGAAACTTCTCCCTTCTAACTATTTCCCTCTCAAACACTAGATCTAAAGACCTGTCTTACCTCTGTCCCTTTTCATACTCTACCAACTTTGCTTCTCCTGGAGTTTATGCCTGCCTCCAATGGAGCAAAACAGCTTAGGTATGTATACATCAAAGGTGAATCTCCTGTGACCAGGCAAGGCCTCAAGTGCAGGAATTAGGACACCAAGTCAGTCACCAAACCCTCAACCTATAGTCTGTCCTGCCTGCAGAGTGTTCTGGGACCAGAGCCTAGCAGAATCCTCACCAGAAAGAGACCAGAGAGACTTCGTCCAGGAACTGATAGAGCAGATGCAGAGTCCCACTGCCGAACATTAGGCAGAGCTCACGGAGTCCTGTGGGGAAGGAAGGGAAGGAAGGATCAGAGGAGCCTGAGGGGTCAAGAGAACATGGCTCACGGAATCAATGACTGGGACTCATGGCATTCGAAGCCATCAGGGTGCCTGTCGGGGACTGACCTGGGCTCTCTGAAAATATGCTATGTCTAAGTAACTTGGTGTTCTTGTGGGATTCCTAACAGTGGGAGTGGAGGTTATCTCTGACTCTTTTGCTGCTTGTAGGACCCTTTGCCTCCTACTGGGCTGCCTCATCTGGCTTTGTGCCTGGTCGTATTGTAGCATGTTATGCTGTGTTTGGTTGATGCCCCCAGGAAGTGGAGGGGGTGGATCTGAGGGAGAGAGGAGGTGTCAGGGGAGAGACTAGGGGAAGGGGAGGGAGGGAAAACTGCAGTTGGGATGTAATGTATGAGAGAATAAAAATAATCAAATCTTTTTAAAGGATCAAAGGCAAAATTAAGGTCAAGCATCTACTTTTTACCCAGCAATCACATGACTCCCTAAGGAGAGTGAAGGCACCAGGAACATCTGCTGTTATACAGAAAAGGTCCCTGGCTCTTTTCTCCCCCTTGGAATCAAAGTCTGAAAAAGCCCTTTCTGACCTCTCAGCTCAATGGCCACTATGCCATGGGGTTGAGGGATGCCATGGGGTTGAGGGAAGCAAAGAACTCATTCTGCACACAAGTTCTTTCAGTTTTCTAGAAGCCAAGCATGTTTGTCTGTGGTCAAGGGGTGTCTCTCCCATCCCTTCACCAGCGCCCCGCCTCTTCTCAAGGGGGCACCACTGCAGTCCAGCTCTTCATGAAGACTCAGGATTTTTTTTCTTTCAGGCTCTTTGCTGACCTCCCCATGGCCACGCCTCCTTCCACAGTTTGGAGACTGCCACCAACCCAGCAAAGGAAGCTCAGCTTTTATCACTTTTAGGGAGTCCAGAATTTTCCCTAATGTTTCCGGTGATGTTTCCAGTCAGCTATCACAAGGACCAAGGATGGACTCTGGGGTGAGACAGCTACGCCAGCCTCTGTGAACAAAGAAGTGCCATACGGCCTTTCTTTAACTGCTTTGTTTAGGGGAGATGAAATTTAAGGCAGCGCCTGAGAAGGCCGAGAGACAGAGCTGGAGAAAGGCAACAGATGTTGTCAAAGATCCTCTTTCAAGTTCCTGTGCGCTGGGAATCTGCAGATGTATGTTGGCAGGGCTACAGTCAGAGTGGATCGGGAGGCAGGGGTTCACACATCTGGAAAGTGTTTGCAAGGAGCAGAGTTCAGAAGTGCTCTACCTCAGCTGCTTTCGGAGCAGGCTGTCCAAGCAAACTGATGCAGAGTCTGGCGCTGGCCGGTCCCCAAGTCTCCGGGGTCTCACTCCAAATGGAAGACCTACCCGAGTTGGTGGATTCTCCTCACTATCAGTACAACCCCGTGGCAAAGCCGAAATGATCATGAGATGAGAGACAGGGCCTGGGGAATGACTGGAGCAGAGAATGCATTAGAACTTTGAGAAGTCTGGACCCAAGTCAAGAAACAAAATGTACTTGGACTGAATCCAGTGCATGAGTTAACTTGAGAGCAAAGAACACCATTCAGGGGAGGGGACAAAAGGCCACTCCACTGCATAGTAACACCCAGAGGTCATGCTCACGCCACACTGACTTTTCTCAGAAATCTCTGTACATTTCTCCTTCATTTATTTCAAGAATGCAGAAGGCTCTCTTTATCTGGAGGGAATTACTTAGTCTCTTTCAAGGATTTATGGGGTTCTGCAGAGGAAGAGAGAACATGTCCCTAAATCCTGGGTTATCACCCCACTGCCCTTTAGCCACTGTCCAACTTGAGGTGTGAGCCTGCCTCCCAGAAGGGCCAGGTCACCCTGAGGGCTAAGCTCCCCTCAGAGGAAAAGTTACAAGGAAGTCATGTCCCAGTTCAAAGGTCCTGCCACACTCAACAGTACAAATGGCAGGGCTTACAGCTGCTCAACAGGTTTCGCCTGAGGCCTCATGTCCCTGTGTTTGGTAGTGTGACCTCTCAAGGTGTGATAATGACTTAAAGATGCTGGGGCTTAACCATATTGGTTACTGTGGTCCATGGCCTCAGAAGAATCAGAGTCCATCTGGGGAGAGAGCATAGTCAATAAAAAGAGAATGAGTTATAAAATACAGCACAAAATATAGTGTACAACAGTTCGGAAACAAAACAAGTCTAGACAGATGTCCTCGGGCTCCTGACCCTCTGATCTTCCTGTCTTGATGAGTGTGAGTGTCTCATATCCTAAGCCAGAAACCTGTATGCCTTCCCCTTCATCACCTGCTCATGCAATCCTTTGGATGCTATTGTTATTAGGCGCTTAGCATTTCTTCATGGGGCTGTCCTCAGCTTCAACTCGCCACCCTCAGTGTACCTAGCCAGAACGAATGCAGCTGGTGACCCAGCTCCTGGCTGGTCACTCGGCTGTCAATCTTGCCCCACTAGATTGTCTCCCTGAGGTGTCTTTCTAAATTTAAATATGAACATGCCACTATTATAAAGGGGCACACAGTCCTCTACAACTTCAAGGACAGAGATCAGCCCCTCGGCCTGACAGGCAAAAATCTTTGTGATGTTTTTGTACACTTTCCTAACTTTGACTTCAAGGCTATTCTGGTAAATGTTCAGCAACAAGATCTCCAGACAGACCACCCCTGCGTCCTGTAAAACTTGAGCATGGCTCCCACCTCCCAACAAGAGTTATCTTTAAATTTCCTGATTATTCTACATCCCATGCCCATCTGGTCCTTTGCACATCTTTCTCCAGCCACAAAGATCCTGTCCCTGTTTCTTCCAAGCCTAGATGTCCTTCAAGCACAAGTTGATCCAGAGGGAATTGGTAGAAATATTTTTAAAGTAAACTAAGGTCAAAGACTCATCAGAAAATTAAGAAAAGAAGCAAATTTGGGAAGAGCAATCAAAAGAAGCTGTGTTTTATTTAGACTAGTTGAATTTGATATAAATGTATGATCACCCAAGAGAAAAATATAACAGAACAAAGGAGATGGGGCAACAGAGCCTGGGCCTGACTGAACTCACCCACATATGTGATGCCATGGCCTGCAGGGCTGTCTGTCATGCACATGTTCTACATACTCAGTGTGTCTATTCTTCCATTACCCCCACAGTGTGTAAGATACAGGTGTAGTGATGTGTTCACTAAGAGTTTCCTCATTCCTGAAGTCTACCGTGAACTGTAGACACACCTTACTCTCTGTGAGGGAATGCATAAGGTAGTTCACTATAAAACATTCCTAATGTGGGACAGTCTACTTTCTTAATAAAGTGTTTCAAAGCATTGTAAAGCCGGAATTTGATGAGATTTGAATTCATGCCTGAACGAAGCAAACTACCTATCTATGTGAAGCTGGTGGAAGCAGTCTGTGCCAATAATACATTTGAAGATGGCTTGGAATGCACAACATGCTGTGCAAATCTAAGAATGGTGAAAGAAATCTTACAATGCCTTATAACTGGACATGAAGCTGAATTAGAAATGTATCTGTTCATGTGAACTGCTCATTTAAACCTGACAGTTCCCACACTAAGACAAAGGCAGAGGACACTCTAGGCAGCTCTGGTGGCCCATGAGAGTTAGTTTCCCACCATTAGCTTGGACCTGTCTGAGTGTAACTGATTGATGTCATACTCAAGAGGCCTCAGAACTTTGATTCAACCCTAAGACTGGCCAAAGGCACCCTCCGGATGCTGCTTTTTATTTTTTATTTTTTATTTTTTTGATCCCCCTGGGATAGCATGCTGGCTACAAATGCTTAGGAAGAGCTACATTTAAAATCAGATGCCAGAGCTCAGCACATGTAATGTAAGCCTGTGGTTGTGTTTGTGCTATCCAGTGCCCTGTTCCTGCGGCAATCCTAACAACAGGGCAGAGCTTTAACAGGACACCTCCATGCATCCATGCATGTAGAGTTCTTCTAAACAAGTAGCCAAAAAAAGATCCCACCCAGTTTCCCAGCATAGACATGTGTCCACAATGTAGACAGTCATACATGCATGCAGGTAAACACACACACATGCACACATGCGCACACACACACACACACACACACACACACACACGCATGCACGCGCACACACACCATCCAAGAGAGAGGCAGAGAGACAGACAGACAGAGAAAGAGAGAGAGACAGAGAGAGACAGAGACAGAGAGAGAGAGAGGAGAAAGAAGGAAGGAAGGAAGGAAAAAAGGGAGGAAGGGAAAGAGGGAAGAAGGGAGGAAGGGAAAGAGGGAGGAAGGGAGGAAGGGAAAGAGGGAGGAAGGGAAAGAGGGAGGAAGGGAGGAAGGGAAAGAGTTCAGAGACCTTGAATGGCACTCAGCTGCACTCTGAAACCCGGTGTTGTGTGTCCTGGTGAAATAACAGAAAAGCCTGGCACGCTTTGCAGAACCAGTGCAATCCAAGAAACTGTCACATCTGAGCATTTCTGGAGTTTCTGGGACTTAGTAGGGTATTAAGGAGGATATATGGGTCCAATACTAAATAGTAGGCCCCTTCTTGGACTCTGGTTTCAAAGAGATCAATATAAATTAGCAATGACAGGCATTCCATAAGGCTCACAGGAGTCAAAGTAAGAATACCTCCAGTTAGATTCTCGTGATAGCATGTCTCATGCCCACCCTCTCACTATGTTCCCGACCTCATGGCATCACAGAGATGGAGAAGAGGCTCTCTGGGCTTTCATCATCTTGAGACCTTGTCTCCTGCACACCCTCCTGTCTTCCAAGGCCATCAGTTCCACAGAGCCTGCAGACGCTTCTCCTTTCCAGTTTTGTGCCATTGATCCATCCTAGGATTCCCTCGGCCTCTTGACTGCCACACATGGAGTTGATGGGTTGAGTTTATGGACACCATTACTGCCAGAGTCGCTTCCCTTCATTGTCTAAAAGCCTGTCTCCACTTAAGCCCTAATCTTTCTTACCACTTTTGACCTAGTTCCCATTATTTTATATTTTTCCGTATTAAGTCAAATAAGCCACTTGTCAGCCTGCATTTGTCTTATTGGCCCCAGATCTTCTATTGTGACTCAAATTAGTGCCTGATGGGGGGAAAATTCCCCAGGCCAATCCCAGGGACTCATCCACTTTCTCAGCTTGTGGACTAGATGGAAAACTTCTTTGAAAGAGTCACTGGTGTTCTTTAGCTAGACAAAGGGGTGCCATCACTCACTGCCACCCTGTTCTCAGCAACCTTCAAATGGAAAAGTACATTGAAGTACATCAAAAATGAAAATCCCACAACTAACCCATTCCTCAGTGCAAATCTGATAACAGTGGATAAATAGTATTGCAGATCAGATAAAAGAAGAAATTGAGCAGAGAAGGAATGCAAGCTATCAAGAACCATCCTCCCTCCTTGCCTTCAGCCCAGAGAACTAACTGTATGTGTGACTGAAAAGATTAAAAGGCACCACCTTAGAAAATAATACTTCTTGAAACATGTGCAGCATGACCAGGAGTTTAAACAAGATGTGCTCAGGGTAAATAGCTCACAGACTTGTCCCCACTCCTTCCGGAGCATGTTTGAGAAAGAATCACCTATACTGTGTTGGTTTCACAGAAACTTTGAAATAAACCAAGCTTTTAAAGGGTCCCCGAGTTGCTTTGATTTGCTGGAGCTTGCTTATCTGTCCTGTGGGGGAACGCAGGGACTATTGAGAAATGTTCTCAGGTGTTAGTCCTAGCCTCTCTTATGCTTCAGAATCAAGCCACCGCACTGCTGTCCAGCCGGGCACCATGCGAGGCTCTCCAGGATCACCCCCAAAAGTACTGCTGTCAGGGTGAGTTTTTAACTCCCCCAAAGTGATGACTGCTTTGGAAGCCAAAGACACCATCTGATGCAGGTAAGAAGAAAGGGTCTACTGGTTTTTGACCCCCTGACAAAGGAAAAAATGGTATCTATTTTTCCAGTCCTTACTGAATTATTTTATTCAATCTGTTCACAAAGAGTTTTCATTATCAATAAAATATCCACATTAAAATATAAATAACCATAATAGAGACAGCAAAAAAACATGGTGCACATTTGTATGCATTATATCAACACAGCCATCTGGCAGGTGGTTATCATAGCTGCATATTTATAGGTGGGAGCCTTTGGTTATGTGAATAACCTGTCTGGTGCTGGAAGACGTAAGAGGCCAGAACAATCATAGGTCAACCTGAATACAAAGGTTACATTTTCAGTTTCATGATAGAATTTCCTCAATTGGACACAGAAAACCTGGACATCATAATGACTATCTCCATATTCAGTCAAAGAAAATGGTACCTCTTCTCCAGACATTCATTCACAACCTATGAAGAATGATGTGGATTGCTTGATGTGCTGTTGTGTAATCACTGTATTTCCCTCTGAAATGTGCTTTGCCAATCTCATTACAGCAATTAATATTTTCCTTCTACATCATACTTAATATTTCATGGTGACTTAAACCAGAATGTATGGCTCTGTCTTAGTTAGGGCTTCTATTGCTGTGACGAGACATCATGATCACAGCAAATCTTATAAAGGAAAATATTTCATTGGAGTGGCTTATAGTTTCAGAGGAGTATTCTGTTATCCTCATGGTGGAATATGGTGGCATGCAGGTAGACATGGTGCTGGAGAAGGAGCAAAGGAGACCTCAAAGTCCATCGCCATAGTAACACACATCCTCCAACAAGGCCACACCTACTCCAACAAAACCACAGCTCCCAATGGTGTCAGTCCCTTTGGAGACCATTTTCTTTCAAACCACCACATGGATCTTAAACAAAAAGCTACTTTAATACATACTTTAAAGGCTGAATGCTTAGACATACAACTCTTTCAGATAAATTTCTAAAAGCAAAGTATACATTTCTCACACATTACCATTGAGGTACAAACTTGAATTTTCATTGTATTAAAATGTCCTATTTAAGACAGAGAAAGAATATCCAAACCCAACAAAATAAGAAACCAAAAGGGGTATATAACAATGGACTCTGAGGAAATCCAGAGAATCATTAGGTCATGCCTCAAAACATGTATCCCACAAAATTGGAAAATCTAAAAGAAATGGACAAATTTCTTGATGTATACCACTTACCTAAGTTAAATCAAGATCAGGTAAACAATTTAAATAGACTGATAACCCCTAAGGAAATAGAAACAGTCATTGAAACTATCCCAACCAAAAAAAAGCCCAGGGCCAGATGGTTTTATTGCAGAATTCTACCAGACTTTCAAAGAAGATCTAATACCAATACACTTAAAATTATTCCACAAAAAAGAAACAGAAGGCATATTGCCAATTTTTTTCTGAGGCCACAGTCACCCTGATGCCAGCCCACACAAAGACTCAACAAAGAGAGAGGGTGACAGACCAATTTCACTCATAAACATTGATGCACAATACTCAAATCAAATCCAAGAGCACATCAAAAGATCATCCACCATGGTCAAGTAGGATTCATCAAAGAGATGCAGGGATGGTTCAGCATATGAAAGTCTGTCAATGTAGTCCACCATATAAACTAACTGAAAAGAAAAAATACATGATTATCTCATGCGATGCTGAAAAACCTTTAACAAACTCCAACACCCCTTCTGATAAAAGTGTTGGGCAGAATAGGGATACAAGGGACATACCTAAACATAATAAAAACAATTAACAGCAAGCTAATTGCCAACATCAAATTGAATGTAAAGAAACTCAAAGCAATTCCACTAAAAACAGGAAGAAGACAAGGTTGTCCACTCTCTCCACACATATTCAATATAGTACTTGAAGTTCTAGCTAGACCAATAAGGCAACTAAAGGAAATCAAGGAATACAGATTGGAAAGGAAGAAGTCAAAGTATCATTTTTCACAGATGATAAGATAATATACATAAGTGACCCCAAAAACTCTACCAGAGAACTCCTACAGCTGACAAAAACCTGTAGTTAAGTGATTAACAAGTAGTTAAGTAATTAACAAGATTAACTAAAAAAATAAAAAATCATTAACCCTTATATATACAAATAATAAACAGGCTGAGAAAGAAATCAGAGAATCAATGCCCTTTACAATAACCTCAAATAATATAAAATATCTTGGGGTAATTCTAACCAAACAAGTAAAAGACCTGTTTGACAAGAACTTCAAAAGTCTTTGAAGAAAGAAATTGGAGAAGATATCTGAAGATATCCCACACTCATGGATATGTAGGATTAAAACAGTAAAAATGGTCATCTTACCAAAAGCAATCTACAAACTCAATGCAATCCTCATTAGAATCCAAGCACAAGTCTTTACAGACCCTTAAAGAACAATACTCAACTTCATATGGATAAACAAAAAAACAGGATAGCTAAAAACTAATCCTGTATAATAAAAGAAAATCAGGGATGGAGGTATCACCATCCCTGATTTCAAGCTCTACTAAAGAGCTATAGTAATAAAAATTAAAAAAAGCAAAGTGTTGGCATAAAAACAGAAAGGTGGATCAATGGAATCAAATTGAAGACCCAGACTAACTCCACACACCTATGAATGCCTGATTTTTGACAAAGAAGTCAAAATTATACAACGGAAAAAGGAAACATCTTCAACAAATGGTGCTGCTCCAACTGGATATAGAAGAATGCAAATAGATGCATATCTATTATCCTGTACAAAACTCAAGGCCAAGTGGATCACAGACTGGTGCATAAAATCCAGATACACTTGTGCAAGAGTAGTTTAAGATATGTTACACAATCAAACAGCTCATGCTGGAGAAGATGTAGTACAAAGGGAACACTCCTCCATTGCTGGTGGGAGTGTAAACTGGTACAGCCACTTTAGAAATCAGTGTGGTGTTTTCTCAGGAAAATGGGATCAGTCTACCACAGGACTCAGCTACACCACTCTTGGGCATATACCCAAAGGATGCTCAATCATACCACAAGGACATTTGCTCAATTAAGTTCATAGCAGCTTTATTTGTAATAGCCAGAACCTGGGAAAAAGCTAAATGCCCCTCTACCGGGGAATGGATAAACAAAATGTGGCATATTTATGCAATAGAGTATTACTTGGCTGTTTAAAAAAAAAAGACACCACAAAATTTAAAGGCAAATGGATGGGACTAGAAAAAAATCATCCTAAGTAAGGTAACCCAGACCAAGAAAGGCAAATATGGTACATACTCATGCATAGGTGAATATTAGCTGTAAAATAAGAGGAACTAGATAACAAGGAGGGTTCATGGGGGGATGCCTAGATCTGCCTGGGAAGAGAAAGTAGAAGATATTTCATGAGTGGACTGTGGGCCGGTGCATTTTGGGACAGGGGTGATCAGGTTGGAGGAATGAAGGGGGACTACTAGAAAAGTGGGGGCATTTCAGGGTCAGGTAAAAACCTGGCACAAGGAAACCTACCAGGAATCTACAAGGATGACCTCAGCTAAGACTCATAGAAGATATGTAGTCTGAACTGGCCATCTCCCATGACCAGGCAAGACTTCAGTGGAAGGAATGAGAAACCAACCCAGTCACATAATCTTCGACCTACAGCTGTCCTTCCTATGGGATATGCGGGGTAAGGGTGACTAGAGATTGAGGTAGTAGCCAACCAATGACCAGTCTAGCCTAAAATTTATGCCAGACAAGCAAGCCTACCCCTGACACTGCCTGAAGTACCAGAACCCACAAGTTGGATGACCTAGAGACCTGGGATAGAACCAAACATTACCGGAGGAAAAAAATGTCATGTAATTATACCTAATGATATTCTGCTATACATATAAATTGATACCTAGCCCAATTGTCATCAGAGAGTCTTCATCCAGAAATGAATGGAAACAGATTCAGACCCACAGCCAAACATTAGGCAGAGCTTGGGGAATCCTGCTGAAGAGGGGAAGAAAGAATTGTAGGAACCAAAGGGATCAAGGGCACCTCAAGAAAACTCACAGAATCAACTAACCTGGGTTCATAGGGGCTCACATTGACTGTACTGACAACTAAGGAGCCTGCATGGGACTGACCTAGGCACTCTGCCTGTATGTTACAGTTGTGTAAAGTGCTACTTTTGTGGGACTCCTAACAACAGGAACAGGGGCTGTTTCCAACTCTTTTACTGGCTTTTGGGACCCTACTCCTCAGACTGCGTTGCCTTGCCCAGCCTTAATACATGGGGAGGTGCTTACTCTTACTGCAACTTGATATTTAATGTTTTGTTGATACTCATAGGAGACCTGCCCTTTCCTGAACAGAGTTGGATGAAGAATGGAGGGGGATGGAAACAGAAGAACTGTGAGGAGAGGAGAACAGGAGGAAAGTGAAAGTGTTGTAAAATAAATAAACAAAAAGATACACAAAAAAGTCATTTTGTCACATCTTTGTCCACTGAAAAGAGAAATTAACAAGATTCCACTGATGTGAATTGGGCAGATACCTCAGTCCTTAAAGGGCTTACCTTGCAAGTATGAGGACCTGAGCTCATGGTACAAAAGAAGAAGAAGGAGGAGGAGGAGGAGGAGGAGGAGGAGGAGGAGGGAGGGAGGGGGAGGAGGGGGAGGAGGGGGAGGAGGAGAAGGAGAAGAAGAAGAAGAAGAAGGAGAAGGAGAAGGAGAAGGAGAAGGAGAAGGAGAAGGAGAAGGAGAAGGAGAAGG